>NC_091439.1:134504935-135104935 GCF_964237555.1 Oryctolagus cuniculus | reverse complement strand
TCCTGCCATCGGATCAGCGCGGTGCGCCGGCTGCAGCGGCGGCCATTGGAGGGTGAACCAACGGCAAAGGAAGACCTTTCTCTCTCTGTCTCTCTCTCTCACTGTCCACTCTGCCTGTCAAAAAAAAAAAAAAAAAAAAAAAAAATTCTGTTTCTGTGTTCCCCTCAAACACACAACTCCTTGCTCTGAGAGATTTGATTCAGGACATTTACACTCCTTTAATTCACCCCTTTTGAATAGATGTGGGTCTCAGTCCCGTGTTACTTTTCTAGGAAGCTATCATCACTACCTAAACAGCAAGTTCTTAAACTCAAAATCTCCCCAGCAGTGTTTTCATTGTCCTGTGTACCTTCTATCAGAGACTTCTGTGAATGTTCTAAATCCATCTCTCTCTCTCTCTCTCTTTTTTTTTTTTTTTTTTTTTTTTTTTTGAAAGGCAGAGTAGTCAGTGAGAGAGAAAGAGAGAGGGAGAAAGGTTTTCCTTTTGCCGTTGGTTCACCCTCCAATCGCCGCTGCGGCCGGCGCACCGCGCTGATCCGAAGGCAGGAGCCAGGTGCTTATCCTGGTCTCCCATGTGGGTGCAGCGCCCAAGCACTTGGGCCATCCTCCACTGCACTCCCTGGCCACAGCAGAGAGCTGGCCTGGAAGAGGGGCAACCGGGACAGAATCCGGTGCCCCAACCGGGACTAGAACCCAGGGTGCTGGCTCCACAGGCGGAGGATTAGCCTAGTGAGCCACGGCGCCAGCTTTAAATCCATCTCTCAACAAGTAAATATGATTGTAAAACAGACAAACAAGCATTCACATTCTTCCTACCACTTTCCTTGTTTAGAAATTTTCCCAATTCCATTTTTGTCTCATCATATTTCTCCTTGTTAAATACTTAGCCATTCCTCCTTTGGTGTTCACATCTACCCTCTCGGACTCTCCCTATTAAAATCTCCTCAAAAGCCTCTATCGTGCCCATGTGCTTTTTCTGCCCATCCTCAGGGCCATCTGGTCTCATTTTAGAATAGTGCTCCTATTTACTGATGAACAATTCTACACACACACAAATATATAATCAACAAACAAGCTTTGGGAACCTGTGTGGTATTTTGCTGAATACATATAATACTTGTTGCTAGTGAAGTGTGAATTTTTTTCAGAGATGCTATATACATGAGTTAATTTTATACATCAACATGAATAGGCCATGGAGTGTCAAGTTATCTGGTCAAAGAGCATTCTGTGTGTTTCTGAGGGTACTGTAGTATTTTCATTCAGTAACATTTGAATTGGTAGACTAAGGAAAACAGCCATCTGCAATGCAGACAAACTATGCCACCAACAACAAAAGACTGAAGAGAATTAGAGAGAGAGAGAGAGACTGACTCTTCCTGACAGAGCTGGGATATTGGTCTTTTTCCTGCCTTCAGTCTTGAACTAGAACATCGGCTCTTCTAGGGCTTCTAATTTGCAAACTCTTAGCCCAGCACTTCACATCGGCTCTTTGGTCCCAAGCTTGCCAACGGGAAACCATGCAACTTAGCCTCCTTAATTGTATGGACTAATTGCATATGTACTGTAGTTCAGATTCTCTGGAGAAACTGGACTAATATGGTATATAAGAAAGATCATGGTCTAGGGAGAGGTGATTAGACCCTTAAGAAAACAAGTGAAAAAGATTTAGTTTCTACCTCAAACCTCTCCACTGGGGCCGGTGCTGTGGCGCAGCAGATTAAAGCCCAGGTCTGCAGCACCGGCATCCCATATGAGTTCGGGTTCAAGTCCCGGTTGTTCCAGCTCTGTGCTGTGGCCTGAGAAAGCAACAGAAGATGGCCCAAGTGCTTGGGCCCCTGTACCCTTGTGGGAGACCTGGAAGATGCTCCTGGCTCCTGGCTTCAGATTGGCACAGCTCTGGCTGTTGCAGCCATTTGGGGAGTAAACCAGCAGATGGAAGACCTCTCTCTCTCTACCTCTACCTCTCTGTAACTCTGCCTTTCAAATAAATAAATAAATCTTTTAAAAAATCTCTCCACATTTTCTAGAATTAGTTGTTGAAAGGACTAGCCTTCCTCCAGAAAGTCTCCTTTATACACTTTTAAATATTTAAGAATAGTTTTGCTGGGGAAGGCTTTTGGCACAGTGGTTAAGTCACGGATTAGGGCACCCACATCAGATACTGGAGTCCCTGAGTTCAAGTCCCAACTCTGCCCCAGACTATAGCTCCCAGGTAATTTGCATCCTGGTAGGTGAAGGGTGATGGGTCAATCATTGGGTCCCTGCCACCTACATGGGAGACTTGCTTTGAAATCCCAACACCAAGGCATTTGCAGAGAGAACTAGATGATGATGGAAACACTCGCTCTGCATGTCTTTGTCTTTTCAGTTCCCAAATAAAAAATACTGTTCAAAAAAGAATAGTTTTATGATTCAAATATATAAGTAAAAGTTCTATGCACACTGAAAATAATGTATATTCTTCTATTATGAATACTATGAATTATTCTACACTTGTGTAAGTCAAAGAGGTCAAATTTGCTTGACTTTAAAAAAACTTATTCTTATTTGAAAGGCAGTGACATGGAGCGATGTTGTTTCAGTCACTAGGTGCTCTCAATAGACAAGGCTTTGCCAGGCTGAAGCCAGGATATCAAAACTTCATTTGGTTCTCGCATGTGAGTAGTAGAAACCCAAGCACTTTGGCCATCATCCACTGCTTGCCCAAATGCATTAGCAGGACGCTAGATCAGAAGCAGAGGAGCTGGGGGCCGGCGCCGTGACTCAATAGGCTAATCTTCCACCTTGCGGCGCCGGCACACCGGGTTCTAGTCCCGGTTGGGGCGCCGGATTCTGTCCCGGTTGCCCCTCTTCCAGGCCAGCTCTCTGCTATGGCCAGGGAGTGCAGTGGAGGATGGCCCAGGTGCTTGGGCCCTGCACCCCATGGGAGACCAGGAAAAGCACCTGGCTCCTGGCTCCTGCCATCGGATCAGCGCGGTGCGCCGGCTGCAGCGGCGGCCATTGGAGGGTGAACCAACGGCAAAGGAAGACCTTTCTCTCTCTGTCTCTCTCTCACTGTCCACTCTGCCTGTCAAAAAAAAAATTAAAAAAAAAAAAAAAAGAAGCAGAGGAGCTGGGACTTGAACCAGCGCTCTGATACAGAAGGCAAGCATCACAAACAGCCCAACGAGCTCTGCCAAAATGCCATCCTTGGCTGCTTCTTTGATAATGTTGTTCAAGTCTTCTATATCCTTACTAATTTCTATTTGTCTAATATTATTTATAGAGTGGTAAATATATTCACTCCAATAATGTATTTATGTGTTTTTCTTTTCAGTTATTTAATTTTTCATCATTTGGGAACCCAACTAGTACATACTTGACAATTTTAGAATTATATACACTTTTTTTTTTTTTTTTTTTTTTTTTTTTTTTTTTTTTTTTACAGGCAGAGTGGACAGTGAGAGAGAGAGACAGAGAGAAAGGTCTTCCTTTGCCGTTGGGTCACCCTCCAATGGCCGCCGCGGCCGGCGCGCTGCGGCCGGCGCACCGCGCTGATCCGATGGCAGGAGCCAGGAGCCAGGTGCTTTTCCTGGTCTCCCATGGGGTGCAGGGCCCAAGCACCTGGGCCATCCTCCACTGCACTCCCTGGCCACAGCAGAGGGCTGGCCTGGAAGAGGGGCAACCGGGACAGAATCCGGCGCCCCGACCGGGACTAGAACCCGGTGTGCCGGCGCCGCTAGGCGGAGGATTAGCCTAGTGAGCCGCGGCGCCGGCCTTATATACACTTTTGCGAATAACTTATTTTTACCGTTTTTATTATGAATTTTTGAATTAGTTAATTGTAAAAATATTTAATATACATAAGGTATATGATATGATTTGACATACGAGTAAGTTGGGTAATGATTACTATCAACATATTAACACACACATATATATCACCATCAGTGTGGTACCTTACATCTCCATCTTATTAGGAAAAGCTTGTACCCTTTCAGTAACATCTCCCTTTCCCTCTACTTTCCAGCTCCCGGAAGTCTCCACTCCACTCTCTGCCTGATGGTAATCAAAATGACAAGGACAAGCAGATCGATCAAACGAATGGAATGGAAAGCTCTGAAATATACTAATATATGTTCTATAATCTTAGAGATGAGTGCCACGTATTTTCCATAAGGAATGATGCTGTGAATGCAGGGTAAGTAGATGCAAACAATTAGACCATTATCTTACACTTTATACAAAAATTAACTGAACATGAACTAAATACTTACATGTAAGAACTGAAATGATAAGTCCCGCAAAAAATAGGAAAACCTATTTGATGTTGGTGTTTACAATGATTTTTCAAATACAACATCAATAGCACAGGCAATGAAAGCAAAAAAATGAACAAGTGAAACAACATAAACTGAACAGCTTCTGCTTATTGAAGAAAGTAATTAACAAATTTTAATGGCAGCTTACAGAAGGAAAGACAAATCTGCAAACTCATATAGGATAAAGGGCTAATATCTAAAATATATAAGGGACACACAAAATTCAATAAAATAATCAGAAAAAAAAATAACCTAGTTTAAAAATCTGTAAAGTACTTAAAGAGGCATTTAACCAGAGAAGACATAAAAATGGCCAACATGGGTATGAAAAGGTGTTTAATATCATAGATTAGGTCTGGTGATGTGATGTAGCGGGTAGAGCCACCGCCTGCAGTGCCGGAGTCCCATATGGACACTGGTTCTAGTCCCGGCTGCTCCTCTTCCAGTCCAGCTCTCTGCTATGACCTGGGAAGGCAGTGGAGAATGGCCCAAGTGCTTGGGCCCCTGCACCTGCATGGGAGATCAGGAAGAAGCAGCTGGCTCCAGGCTTCGAGTCAGTGCAGCTCTGGCCTTTGTGGCCATTTGGGGAGTGAACCAACGGAAGCAAGACTTTTCTCTCTGTTTCTCTCTCTCTCACTGTCTGTAACTCTATCTCTCAAATAAATACATAAAAATCTTTAAAAAAAAAGAGTTATCTCAAAATAGACCACAGACTTAAATGTAAAATACCAAATGGTAAATGGTAAGAGACCTAGAAGGTAACAGAGGGTTAGTATCAGATGAACTTGGATATGGGGATAACTTCTTATATACTATACCAAAGGCATGATCCAAGAAAGAATAATTAATAAACTGGGCTTCATTAAAATTAAGAACTTTTCTGTGAAAATGGTGTCAGAAAAAATGAGAAGAGAAATCACAGATGGAAGAAAATACATGCAAAAGATTTATTTGATAAAGGACTTACATCCACACATTCAAAACCTCTTAAAGCTTAAAAAGAACGCAATCAAAAGTAAGTCAAATATGTGAATAGATGTACAGCAAAGAAGTTAAATGGAAAACAAATAAGCATCTGAAAATATTTTCCATTAAACCAGAAAAGGGATGACAAAGAGAAGGAAGCAAATGACAGAAAGCACAAATTCAAAATTAATCAAATGATAGATTCAAATATAAATACATTAATAGCCACATTAAATATAAATACCTAAATATCACAATTTAAGTGAAAACTGTCACTGTTTGCAAAACTAGAAGCAATGACCAGTAATATGCTGCTACTTTTTATTTAGGTACCTAAGTAGTTTTACAATTAACAGATGGAAACAAAAGATAATCAAATTTAAAAAAAGAAGATAAACTATCACTGTCAGACAAAACACACTTCAGGAGAATACATATTGCCAGGGATGTAGAAAATCATTTCATGATGAGTAGGTTCCGTCCGTCTTGTTAATGGCTATTGTGAGTTCTGCTGCAGTGAACACTGGATGCAGCAGCTCTCTGAGACACTGACTTCATTTCCTTTACATGTACTGAGTAGGACTGCTGGAACCATTGATTATTCTTTTTTTTTTTTTTTTTTTTTTTTTTTTTTTGACAGGCAGAGTGGACAGTGAGAGAGAGAGAGACAGAGAGAAAGGTCTTCCTTTGCCGTTGGTTCACCCTCCAATGGCCGCCATGGCTGGCGCGCTGCAGCCGGCGCACCGCGCTGATCCCAGGCAGGAGCCAGGTGCTTCTCCTGATCTCCCATGGGGTGCAGGGCCCAAGCACTTGGGCCATCCTCCACTGTACTCTCTGGCCACAGCAGAGAGCTGGCCTGGAAGAGGGGCAACCGGGACAGAATCCGGTGCCCCGACCAGAACTAGAACCCGGTGTGCCGGCGCCTCAAGGCAGAGGATTAGCCTAGTGAGCTGCGGCGCCAGCTCATTGATAATTCTATGTATTTACTTACTTACTTATTTACTTTTTTATTTAGATAGACCTCCCTACTGTTTTATATAATGGCATACCAGTTTTCTCTATTACATCCTACAAGGCTGTGCAAGTAAGTAAATAAATAAACAAATAGAACCAATGCCCATATGGGATGCTGGCGCTACAGGCAGAGGGTTAATCTACTGTGCCTCGGTGCTGGCCCCACTGAGTTAACTCTTCTTATTAGTTACAATTTTTTTTCATTTTTTAAAAATGTTTATTGGTTGATTTGGTTGTTATAACACAGTTTTAACTTATTTGTGCCTATCTTTATATCATATTATATGATATTTTGTATAAGAGAACTGGTATGATTTGAATGTCTCCACCCAATTTATGTTGAATTTAATCTCCACTGAGAAATATTAAGAGGTGGGACCTTTAAGAAGTCATAAGGTCACGAGATCTCTGCCTTCGTAAATGGATCAATCCATTAATTAATTAATTGATGATAAATGGCTTTTCTCAACACAGAATCTATCATAACAGTTTATTTGTTTGTGTCTCCTAAATGTTCCCCTCCCATTACATGATGTTCTGCACCGCCTGGCGACTGCAGAGTTCTGACAGTGAAGGTCCTCGTCAGATGCAACTCCTCAACACTGAACCAACCAGCTTACAGAACTGTGAGCTGAACAGGATTTTATTCTTCATAAATTACTGTTTATGATATTCAGCTATAGAAAAAGAAAATGTACTACAAAAAGGATCTTATACTAATTCCCTACCTTTTTTCTCATCCAGCCTTTATGCTCAAATGACTCATCCAATACAGAAATGTTATACTAACTATCCAGGCAGAAGAAAAACAATGCTGGTTGTAAAAATAAATAAATAAATAAATAAAGAACACATATGAAAAATATGTCAGTTTTTATTTAAAAGAGTGCTTTCACTTTGTGTTTTAAAAATATTTATTTATTTATTTATTATTTATTTGAAAGAGTTTATAAGTGAGGTATACACAAAGACAGAGAGATCTTCCATTTGGTTGTTCATTCCTCAAATGGCCACAATGGCTGGGGCTAGTCCAGGGTCAGGCTGAAGCCAGGAATTACATCTACTTCTCCCACGTGAGTGGCAGGGGCCCAAGCACTTGGACCATATTTAGCTGTTTTTCTGGACACATTAGCAGGGAACTTATTTGAAAGTGGAGCATCATGCACTCAAATTGGTGCCCATATTGGATGACAACACACAGGCAGCAGCTTAACCCACTGTACTATAATGCCAACCATTTCATTTTGTTAAAAAGCAGTAACTATTTTCCCCAGAGTTACCTTATATAGAAAGAATTTTGGAGAACTAAAGAGTTAAATCTGTGGAAATGTCCACTGTTTCCATGTTCTCATATAACCATATCCGTCTCCTCATCCCTTTAAGATTCCTATTTTGTCTCACTCTTTCTGAGGTGGCTTCTCAATGGTTTCCAAGTCAGATGTAAGAAATACTTGATTATTTAGAGTAGGGTTAACTGTAAGATTTTGAAGTATGCCAAAAATATATCTTTGTAAAAAATAAGAGTGGGAATCTGAGAGGGAGGAGGAGGGTTGAAGCATGGGCTAGAGGGATGCTACGGGGAAAGTGCCACTAAGTTCCTAAATCTGCACGTATTAAATATATGAAACTTGTATAATTTAAATAAAGAAAAATAAAAAGAAATACATGATTGAGCAGTTCTTCAAACACAATCATAATTCATTCCAATAAACATATACTTAAATTTATTAAAATGGATTACTTCCTGAAACGCCTCACTTATTTGTTTAAAAAAAAATCTATGAGTTCTAAATGTTCAGCTATTTAGCTTAATGTTAGCCATGGACAGGAAATACCAGAAAATGAGATAATACACTGAGAAAGAGTGTACATCTCTCAGTTTGAACTTGGTGAAAAGGCAAGGTTGAATTGGAGAGGTGATTCCAACCATGAATATAAGGCTTGCATGACACAAGATCCGTCACATACAGCATTGGTGGATAAGAGATCAGCAGCTAAGGAGTGTAATTGACAACAGTTCAGTGGGCAAAATGATGCATGGGTAATAAAGGAATATGGAATCAGAGTTCATAAAACGCCTTCAAGTCTGTAAAGCCAAAGTGTAAATACTTATTTACTAACATAAATCCTTCCTGTTTTACCAGCCCCCACCCCACAGAAGGATGCTTAACCAGGAAAATTCCATCACAGATGTTTCAAAAATATAGAGTTGAAAAGAAAAATTAAATAAAGTAATACAAAGCATATAACATTGTTCTTAATTCTATTAGGAATACTGTAAGAAAAAACCTCTATTAATAAATGAATGAGAAATTACTGATTTATCTGATACTATTTTAATGAATAGATATATTGCATAAATGTGTTTCTAACTATGGAAAATAGTTCTGTTAACAAAGTCAAGTTCTATAGTTACATGACAAAGAAACACACACCTCAGTGTTACATTCTGATGTAAGAACAAACAGTTGAAATCTAATGTATATTCAATTAGAGCCTCATGAACATTCTAAGTTTGGAATGTCCAGTGGTTAATTTTATGGACCCATCTGATGGGGTCCCAGGATGCCCAGAGAGTGAGTCAACTATTTTTCTGCATGTTGTGAAGCTCTTTTGGAGGAAATTAACAATTTCATATGTAGAATGAACATAACGACATTGCTCTTCATAGCATGGGAGGCCTTATATAATCATCTCAAAATCTCCCTAGAACAAAAAAGCTGACTGTCCCCCAGTAAGAGAGAATTCCTCCTGCCTGACTACAACCATAATGAGATACTCGGTGCTTCCTCCTTTAGACTTAAACTGAAGAATCATTCTTGTGTCTGCAGTCTGCCGACCTTCAGTCTAGAACTAATCCAGCCATCTCGTGTCTCCAGGCTGGTGACTGTCCAGCAGATCCTGATCTTGAACAATGCCAGCCTCCATGTTTGCCCCAGTCACTTCACTGTAATGCATCACTATTTTATCTATCTATCTACCTTTTCATATACGCTTACATCCTGTTGAGAGGAGTCAGAGCAGGGATGGTAAAAAGGTAGATAGAACAACGGGCTCCTTGGTAATGTGCATCATTTTCTTAGCTGAGAAAAGGGCCTGAGGTAGAAAACAAACACGAAAATAAAAGAGATTTCAAGAATTGTGTTGAATAGTCTGGATAAAAGCAGGCTCTGGCACCTGCCACACAGAAGGCCAGGTGGCTGGAGTTGTCTGTGACAAGTCCTGGGTGACATGTCTTAGATGACAAGTCTTGGGAGTTCAGTGAAGACAAACAGCTCCCCTGGCAGGCCCCAAGATAAAACTTTTTCTCTGTCCTGTAAAAGTTCCAGCCAAATGGAAGGAATGGGAGATAAGAAAGCAGTATGAGCTCTCCACACAAGAAACACTTTTTCTTAAAGGAACTAGTACAAACTTCCCAAAGAGTATAAAACTCTCAAATCACTTCAATTTTCCCTGCTGAAGAAACCACCTGACTGCTTTCCCAAGAGCTTTCCCTCTGCTCTTTCAATAAAACTTTGATAAAAATTACCTTCTCGCATTCATTGGCCTCATTCTTCCTCAGTGATAGAACAAGTTCCCAGGATTCATATCAGCAGTAACACTATTATTCTTCAGTATAATAATATTATTTGATTAAATTTTTAAGCTGACAAATTTAAGAAGTTCAATCAACTTATGACTGGCTAAAGAACACGTGGAATACCCTATGGAATACTACTGAGCCACATAAAAGAATGGAATCCTGTCATTTGCAATGAAATGGAAGCCACCATCATACTCAGTGAAATAAGCCAGTCCCAAAAAGATAAATATAATAGGTTTTCTCTGATTTGTGTTAACTAATACAGAGAACAAAAATTTGATGTATATGGATGAAATTGACATTTGAAATTTGATTATTGTTTATAGCCCTTGTCTATATTCTTGACAAATGGTATTATTTTTCTACTTTACTTGGTGGAGGATTAATCAAGAATAATCATGGTTATTAATCCAGAATATGTATGGGGCCCAAGAAACTCAACGAAAAAACAAGCTATCTAGTTAAGAAATGATCAAAGATATCAACAGGCATTTTTCAAAGGATGAAATACAAATCGTCAACAGACATGGGAAAGATACTCAGGATCACTAGCAATCAGGGAAATGCAAATCAAAACCACAGTGAGTTATTATCCCAGCCCAGTTAGAATGAATATCATCCAAAAGTAACAAATGCTTGCAAGGATGCAGGGAAAAAGATATCTTAACACACTGTTGGCGGTAATGTAAATTGGTACTTCCATTTTGGAAAACAGTATGGAAATTCCTCAGAAAACTAAAAATATATCTACTGTATGACCCAGCTAGCCCACTTCTGGGAATATACCCAAAAGAAATGAAATCAGCATATGAAAAAGTGATATATATTCCCTTACTTATGAAAGATCAATTTACAGTAGAGAAGATGAGGAATAAATCTAGATGTCCATCAACTGATGATTGGATAAAGAAAATGTTGTTATATACACCATGGCACATTACTCAGCCATAAAAAAGAATGGAATCCTGACATCTGCCTCAAAATGGATGCAAAAGGAGACAATTATGCTTAGAAAAATAAGGAAGGCTGAAAATAAATCACATTTTCTCTCATTGTTGTAGTTAACATATAGAGACACAATGATAAAAAAAAAGAATACACTGCTATCCTGCACATTTCATGCTTCTTTTTTGTGGTAATAACTGTAACATATTGTTGACTGTTATGTATTTATTAAAACATCTTAAATTTCTTTTGAAAAATTATATCTTAAAAAGAAATAATTGTTGAATTTTGCCAAATATTTTACCATGTCTGTTGAGATGATCATACTTTTTTTTTAATTTTTAGGTGATCAATATGCTGAATTACACAGACTTATTTTAATAGTAAAAAAAAAAAAAAACCTGTATTTCTGGGGTATAAATCACTTACAAATGAAGAATCACTCTCATTAAATATTTTTAATTTGATCTAAATTTTTCTTCAGAATTTCTATATTCACAATATGAGAAAGACTGGCTTATCATTTTATTGTCTTGTAATGGTTTTTCTTGATTTGTTGTTCTAGGGCATTTTTTTAAACTTTTATTTAATAAATATAAAGTTTGAAAGTACAACGTTTGAATTATAGCAGCTTTTCCCCACACAACCTCCCTCCCACCCGCAATCATCCCATCTCCCACCACGATTCATTTTCAATTATCTTTATATACAGAAGATCAAGTTAGCATATGCTAAGTAAAGGTTTCAACAGACTGAACCCACAAAGACACACAAAGTATAGAGTGCTATTTGGGTAGTAGTTTTACCGTTAATTTGCATAGTACAACACATTAAGGTCAGAGGTCCTACATGGGGAGCAGGTGCACAGTGACTCCTGTTGTTGATTTAACAATTGACACTCTTATTTATGACGTCAGTAATCACCCGAGGCTCTTGTCATGAGCTGCCAGGGCTATGGAAGCCTCTTAAGTTCACCAACTCCAATCTTCTTTAGACAAGGCCATATTCAAAGTGGAAATTCTCTCCTCCCTTCAGGGAAAGGTACTGCCTTCTTTGATGGCCCATTTTTCCAGCTGGGATTTCAATCACACAGATCTTTCATTTAGGTCATTTTTTTTTTCCACAGTGCCTTGGCTTTCCAGGACAGCAAAATTCTGGCTTTTTACCCATATCCAAATGCCTTAAGGGCTGATTCAGAGGCCAGAGTGCTGTTTAGGGTTTTGCCATTCTATGAGTCTGCTGCATATCCTGCTTACGATGTAGGATCATTCTCTCCTTTTTAATTCTATCAATTATTATTTGCAGACACTGTTATTATTTATGTAATCCATTTGAAACTTAATCCTATATTTTTGATCAATTATGAACTTAAACTGATCACTTTAACAACTAAGAAGGCACTGGTACATGCCACCTTGATGGGACTGAATTGGAATCCCCTGGTATTTTTGTAGCTCTACCATTAGGGGTAAATCAGAGTGAGCATGTGCAGAACTGTACATCTCTTCCCTCTCTTACTCCCACTCTTACACTTAACAGGGATCACTTTTCAGTTATATTTAAATAACTAGGAATAATTGTGTGTTAATTAAAGAGTTCAACCAATTGTATTTAGTAGAACAAAAAATACTAAAAGGAATAAAATAGTAAGTTATTCCTCAACAGTTAGGAAAAGGGCTGATGAAGACATTATTTCTCATAGTGTCCATTTCACTTCAACAGGTTTCTTTTTAGGTGCTCAGTTAGTTGTCACCAATCAGGGAGAACATATGATATTTGTACCTTTGGGACTAGCTTATTACACTCAGCATGATGCTTTCCAGATTCCTCCATTTTGTTGCAAATTACCAGATTTCATTTTTTAATGCTGTATAGTATGCTGTAGAGTACATATCCCATAATTTCTTTATCCAGTCTACTGTTGATGGGCATTTAGTTGTTTCCAGGTCTTAGCTATTGAGAACTGAGGTGCAATAAGTATTGAGGTGCAGAGATGGCTCTTTTATTTTCCAATTTAATTTCCTTTGGGTAAATTCCAAAGAAAAACCAATTTATAGATTCAATCCTAAACCAATCAAAATACCAAAGACATTCTTCTCAGACCTGGAAAAATGATGCTGAAATTCATATGGAGGCACAAGAGACCTCGAATAGCTGAATCAATCTGGCACAACAAAAACAAAGCCGGAGGCATCACAATACCAGATTTCAGGACATACTACAAGGCAGTTGTAATCAAAAAGGCATGGTACTTGTACAGAAACAGATGGATAGACCAAGGAACAGAATAGAAACACCAGAAATCAATCCAAACATCTACAGCCAACTTACATTTGATCAAGGATCCAAAACCAATCCCTGGAGTAAGGACAGTCTATTCAATAAATGGTGCTGGGAAAATTGGATTTCCACGTGCAGAAGCATGAAGCAAGACACCTACCTTTCACCTTACACAACACTCGACATGGATTAAAGACCTAAATCTATGACCCA
Source organism: Oryctolagus cuniculus (assembly GCF_964237555.1). Lineage (NCBI taxonomy): Eukaryota > Metazoa > Chordata > Mammalia > Lagomorpha > Leporidae > Oryctolagus > Oryctolagus cuniculus. Next base: position 135,091,630 of record NC_091439.1, on the reverse strand, counting down.
ACATCATCAAATTATTAAAGAACATCGGAGAAACCCTACAAGATATAGGCACAGGCAAAGACTTCTTGGAAAATAACCCAGAAGCACGGCAGTCAAAGCCAAAATTAACAATTGGGATTACATCAGATTGAGAAGTTTCTGTACTGCAAAAGAAACAGTCAGGAAACTGAAGAGGCAACCAACAGTATGGGAAAAATATTTGCAAACTATGCAACTGATAAAGGATTAATAACCAGAATCTATAAAGTGATCAAGAAACTCTACAACAACAAAACAAACAACCCACTTAAGAGATGGGCCAAGGACCTCAATAGACATTTTTCAAAAGAGGAAATTCAAATGGCCAAAAGACACATGGAAAAATTTTCAGGATCACTAGCCATCAGGGAAATGCAAATCAAAACCGCAATGAGATTTCAACTCACCCCGGTTAGAATGGCTCACATACAGAAATCAAGTAACAACAGATTCTGGCAAGGATGTGGGGAAAAAGGGACACTAACCCACTGTTGGTGGGAATGCAAACTGGTTAAGCCACTATGGAAGTCAGTCTGGAGATTCCTCAGAAACCTGAATATAGCCCCACCATACAACCCAGTCATCCCACTTCTAAAGTATTATTAGGCTGAAATAATGAGCTAGGAACTATCCTTGTCTTTTCAATTTCCTGGAAGAGTATGTTTAACATTGGCATTTCTTTCTTGAATGTTTCTTAGAATTCACCAGTGATTGCATTTGGAGCAGGAGTTTTCTCAGTGGAACGACTTATAACCATGAATTCAATTTCTTTAAGAGAAAGAAGGCTATTCAAGCTAACTATTTCCTCTTGAGTAAGTCTCGGTAGTTTTTAGGAATTTTTCTATTTCATCAAAGTTGCCATATTATACACATGAATTTGTTCAGAATATTCTCTGGTTATCCCTCTGTCTGTAGAATCTATGGTGATACCACCTCTTGCATTCGTACATAGGTAGTTGGTGTCTTCTAAGCTTTTTTCCCAGATAAATCTGGTCAGGAATTTATCACATTAAAAACATAGGGAAGCTGGGTGTGATTTATTAATTATGCCAAATATATTAATATGAAATGTCAATGGGGAGATGGTGTGAGGAGTATATAGGAAGTCTGTTTACTACCTCACAATTTTTGCATTGTAATTTAAAACTATTCCATAATAAAATGTTTAGCAGTTATATCCCCAAAAATAAATTTGCTTGTTACTTAATAACTTAGATTTATTATATCACCTTTTCTTAAAAGATTTTTAATCCTTATCCTCCTAGCTACAGTTATTATTTTTAATCATGATCATATAGTTTACTTGGAAAATTTATTTAGGCAGAATGATAATATTCTTTATAATATTCACTAAGATTTATTTATGTTTAATATGACTCTTTGGTCTTTCCAGATTTATCAGTATGAATTTTATAGCTATGACCAAAAAATATTTTCAGTAGAGTTTAAATTTCCATATGGAATACCAATGACACCATGTACCAATGAATATCTGTTTAACCAGCATTAATAAATACATTACCATAACTATTAACTTAAAATTACATAATATATAGCACACTTACTTTTTCTTCCTACTAAGTCTCATTCTGAAACTACTGAATTTGGTTTTTATTGTCCTATTATCTAAATCCCTTGCAAATGATTCCATATCTTTTCTTCATTTATGTTTGCCCACATTTTCAGATGTTTCTTTTTTTTTAACTGACAAGTAGAAATTCTATGTACTTACAGTGTACAACATGAGCTTTCAATATTTTTATGTGTTGTAGAATGGCTAAATCAAGCTAACTAACATATTCAGTATCTTATGAAAATTTATATTATGAAAAATCTCTGCACAAACTTTTTAAAAATTGTAGACTTAAAAAAAAATCTATCTTTTTAACTCCATTTGTCCACACACTTTCAAAGTATTCTTAGATGCACTACTTAAGATGCTCATTAAATTCCTTTGTGGTAAGACCACTTAAAATCTTGAGGCAAATATATAGCATAGCAGTTAAGATGCTGGCTAAGACAGCACATTCCTTAGCCATGTACCTGGGTTTGAGTCCTGGCTGTCTCTAGCCTCTTGCCAATATAGACCCCGGAAGGCAGTAGGTGGTAGCTCAAGTGGAGTTCCTTCCACCCCGATGGGAGACCTGGAGAGAGTTCCTGGCCCCTGTACTTGGCATCAGGCCATTCCTGTCTGGTTTTGTCAATTTTGGAGTTTCTCTTCTTCCTCTCTTTCTCTCTCTCCTCTCCTCCCCTCCCCTCCCCTCCCCTCCCCAATCTTGAATATAATTTTCCTGAGTCTGTTATTTGGACAACATTTCCTCAGTTCTCCCAACAGTACCTCCCCACCCTCCTAACCAGCATTCTACTCACTGCTTCAATTGGTTCTATTTTTTTTTAAGATTCCACATGTAAGTAAGATCGGCTAGTATTTATCTTCATGTACTATGCCTACTTTACTTAATGTCACTCACATTCAACTGTGTTCTCACAATCTTTTTATTAATTTCAAAATGGGGACATTGGGGCAAGCAAAAACATTTGTTTAATAAAAGGAAGCCATTATCTTATCTTTAGGTATACAGAAAGCTATCTCAGCTGAACATTTACAAAAAATTCAAGTTCTAAGAGACTTTTTCTTAGAGCTGGAATCATGGCATTCCTTTGATCTATTATACATCCATGTTAAAATGCTCCAAAGATGAACAAAAGTTTATTTGTCACTGGAAATTGGAGGCAAATAATGTTGTAATACAATATCAAAAACATTTTTAAGGAGAAAACACAGAGGAGAGGAGATATGACCAATTTTCAAGCAGACAAGATCATTTATCTATACCTAGCAATATTAAGCAGGATTAAATGACTCAAGTAAGTATAATTTGGATCCTGGCTTTAGAAATCTGTTAGAAATACACACAGGTTCTTTCCAAGAACACCTGCAAACTCTGGAAGAAATATAACAAATCTTTATTGAATTGCACACTTTCAAGGAAGAAACAAACAAAAGTTACTAGAAACAAGCAGGGAAAGGAAAGCCTACTTCCAAAAAGTTCTGTGCATTCCATAAGCAGCCTGTGCAAGTCTGGGGCTTGGACATACTGTCCAGAGAACACGGGACAGGGAGAAGTGCTCTTCCCAAACTTACTCTGTATCTGTGTCAATTGCAAAATCTGCACTTTGATTATTCTGTACCCTTGATGAAAGTCTGAACTAGAAAAAAAAAAAAAAAAAAAAACTATGTACTCACTGGTACAAGAAAAAAAATAAGGCAAAATCTCTTTGATTTAGTTTGGGAGATTGGGGAAATCTATAAAAACACATCAATATAATCCCAAGACCACGAATGTTTTTAAAAATACGTAATATCTGTGTCATAAAAAATTCCAGGGCAAGTTAACATGTCATTTGGCCCTTGATCATGTTATCCACAGATTCAACTTCCTGAGCTTTCTATCCCCTGTCCATACTACTGATTGGACAGATAAAAAAGATAAAATTCATTTCTCTAACTTCCTGTTTCACAAATATTTGAATGTCAGTTGGGCTTCCAAACAAACAAACCCACTTGGAGTAGGAGAGAAAGAGCTTCACGGGTATGAATGGCGGCTGTGGTGATATCAACAGCTTCTAATGTCAAGAACTAACCAGGATCTAAGAACCTATACTATCTGCATGCTAGTGAGTTAGTCTGTCATAAATTCAGAGGTGTTGATAGGGGGCACAGTCTCCTGGGTCAGAGACAAAATCCCTTATCGCTAACGGCAGAGCAGAAAGCCTCCCACTCATGTTTTATCCCTCTGTGAGCGTATCTAACCATGCCCCTGGGGCAGTGGAGAGACACCACCCACAACCTTTACATTCAGAAACCGGCTGCTATAGTTAAAATGCCAATGTCTAACTAAAATAACAATGTCAATTCTCTATTGGTTTCTGATACCCCTGCACATGTTTTGAGCAAGGAAATAATTGCCTTCGTTTTCTAAACTACCTTGTCAAGAATGTTTATATAGTGCACACTTTGGGAAGATAAAGTTATTGTTCACATCTGGAATCAAGAGTAGGTTTGTTTAATTTTCAGTATAATAATGTTTATTTTCTATATCGAGGTAAAAGCTTCAACAGTTTTGCTGTGGCTCATTACAAATGATTTGAGTCTAAGTTCTGCATTCCTCAGTTGTGAGTCAAACCCAAAAGGATTTAGTGACGAATGGTTACATTAATTTCCACCTGCAGTCATATGGGATAACATTCCAGTGAGGGCAAGACAGCAGTAGATGAAGTGGCTCTGAGATAAAACATTGTGATGAAGCATACATGCACAAGAAGGGGCCCTGGTTGCTTTTTATGTTCAGGTAAGAGAATCAAATAAGTTATATAACTGCCCCAAAATCCTATAGTTTGCAGACACACCACTGATGTAGACAAAAATCAGTTGTGATACCTAATATGAATTACACAATAAACTTAAATTATAGTTTCTCCACACCTTTTATATCTTGATTTATCAGCTAGGAAGAAGTGATCTCTGAAAAATACAATAGATCCAACTGGATAACTTCATATGTGGCCTACAAAACTTCCAGCAGGGGCTGATGCTGTGGCTTTTCCATAAACCCATCACTTCTAGTGCTAGCATCCCATATGGGCTCCTGTGTGAGTCCCAGTTGCTCTACTTTAGATCCAGCTTCCTGATAATGTGTCTGAGAAAGCAATGGAAGATGGCCCAAGTGCTTATGTCTGTGTTCTGACATGGGAGACCCAAAAGAAGCTCCTGGCTCCTGGCTTTGGATCAGCTGAGCTCCGTCTGTTGTGGCCATTTTGAGGGTGAACCAGCAGATGGATGATTTAGCTCTTTCTCTCTAATGCTGCATTTCAAATCAATAAATAAAAATATTTTTTTTAAAAAAACAGAGTTTCTCTTTATATGGTCTTCGTTGGTTTCAAGCTGCTATAACACAATGCCAGTGACAGAGTAATGGATAATGAGCTGGAAGAGTTTGGCTCACAACTCTGGAAGCTGAATAGTTTGGTATCAAGAAGCCAGAATTTGCCAGTGGTCCTCTTGTTGGATTATTTTATGGTGGAAAGGCAAGAGAGAGAGAGAGAGAGAGAGCAAGAGAGAGCGAGCACACAAGAGTAACAAAACTTGTCATTTCATATGGGGGAAAAAAAAACTGTTCTGATAATGAACCCTCTCCCCAGACAAATAATATGAGTCAAATCATAAGCATGGTAACTGTATGATTCAAACACCACTCAACACCACTTCACTGGGCATCAATTTTTCAATATCTAGATTTTGGGGGATATATCCAAACATGATAAAACACTTCTTTCTTGTTTTAAAATAAATGTAATAACTTCGGTGGATTTAGTTACATCACAATAATATGCCAACACCTTTTCTGCCCTATTCTTACCCACTCTGTGCTAGTTCCAGCACAGCCTATGAGGAAAACACAAAATCTGAATAAAGAGAAGTTAAATAGCACACCAAAGTATCTGCAACATGTGATAAACTGATATCAGCAGAAGCCTTAAGAATAAATGTGGGATGGATTATTGGGAGTAATGGACTACTTAGAAAGGAAAGCAGATTTAGATTAGAACATATTTATCAACATGGGTATAATTATGAGTACTCTAGATTTATTAGCCTGGTTGTAGATGGCGGTTGATACTTTGGCTTGAGTTATTGATGAGAACTAATATATACAACAGCGATTAAATGAAATAATGTTGAGAGTTACTTAACTTCCACAACACAGTACAAAAGATTAAATAAAAACCTCAAGGTGGTAGTAAAGTTAGAATAGGCTTCCCTTAAGCTATATAATCAAGCCCTTTAGTAATGTCTCATGAAAGATTAGATTGTAAATTATTTTTAAAGAAGCTGGAATAATGACATCAGCCTCGTATAGAATAACTGTGGTTATTCCAACAGCGAGAATCCTTGATGAAGGACCTGTTTATGGAGGGACCACCCACTTACATACTGCACATTGATTACATTGGTCATATTCCATCTTGGAGTTGGTAGAAACTTTCCACCCTGGAATAGACAATAATTTGGATATGTATTCGCCTCTTCTGACAATGAGCTTTCTGGAGCTGTCACTGTTCCTGGATTTACCAAATGCCCATTTACTGGTATCTATTGCACACAATATTGCTTCTGGGCCAGATAACTCATTTTCATGTAGGAGAAGTGATCCGTATGATTATGAAACTCACTGTTTCATCATGAATTCCAATAACCATAAGCTGCTGGCTTTACAAATATGTGCAATGATGTATTTTGTGAGTACTCAGTTATATTACCAGCTAGTAGAAAAACAATCACTTGTGAGTTCACAATCCAAGATGAGACGGATGATATAAATTGGTAACCAATATAAGATGTTATTCTTATTTATCAGTGTTATCAGAGAATAGAAGGTTGAAGTGGGAGAAGTATTTCTGCTATCAGACTCCATAACCTATTCTTGGTTTTTCTCATCTCTGACTTTGGGTTATGCTACTTTAGCATTCAAGAAAGGAATGTTCCCACTTGAATCCAAGAAATTTTCCATTGAACAGGATGTTTAAATATCCACTTGACAATTTTACACCTTCATGCAGTTGGAACAAGAAGCAAGTAGGGACAGCGATTATAACTGTTATGCAAACAGAGCTGCAAGCAAAAGGCACCTGTCTGGAACTCAGGAGATTTTCTGGACTAACTAATATTTTTGTGTGCATTGGTAAACACTGATGGCAAGTTATGGAAATCTATTTTAAGAGGAATCACTAAAAACAGAATTTCAGAGAAAAAATGTGGGCATGCCTCACTGCAGAAAACAGCAACAACAAAACACTAACGGCTAAGTATTATATAGGGATCAGAAAAGTAATAGTAAGGAAGGAAACAGTAAGGAAGAAAATGTCATTTCAACCATGACATTGCAACAATCTGAAATTTTGGATAATAAAAACTATATTTTCTCTGTCTATTCTACATGTGCTGTAAATATCAGCCAATTTTCTTTTATCATATCTACCTTTTTCATTTAGCTTTACATAAGTATTCAAGTTGTAGCTGACTTCATAATTTGGCTCCCAGGTTACAGCATATCCAGCTGAGATTATATGGCTGAATGAATGGAATGGTATCCTCTCAATATGCATACCATGCTCAGTGGAACTCAGCATGTCTACATCTCGACATATCACTAGAGGAAACAATTTCTACACATAAGGCAAGAAATATGGGAGGAATGGTGAGATCTCAGCTTTTTCTCTTTTTTTCACTTTCTGAGAACAATCTGTAAAAAATGTGAATGTCTCTTTTAATGATAATATTTTCTCTCCCTCTCTCTTCTCTCTCTCTCTCCTATTTATTTGAAAGGAAGAGAGAGAGAGAGAGAATGGATCTTCCATCTATTGGCTCATACCCCAAAGGGCCTAAATTGCTAGGGCTGGTCCGGGCAGAAAACAGGAGTCTGGAATTCTATCCTGGTTCCCCGTGGAAGTGGCATGCACCTAAGTACTCGGGCCATCTTCTGCTGCTTTCCCAGATATATTAGCAGGGAGCTGGATCAGAAACAGCGTAGCCGGACTTCAACCCAGTGCTCTGAATACATATGTTGGAATTGCAAGCAGCAGCTTAATCCATTATACGGTGATAGCCCCTGAATGTCTCTTTAAATGAAGGTGAGCACATGAGTTTCCAATACATACTCTTCTGTGCCATTATATATGCTGAATATTTATACAACTGAATAAAAATTAAAATGTAATAAGAATGGGTTCATGTTTATTTTCCTGTAGACTTGTATGTGTAAATATCGGGATATGGTAAAAATTTTCCTTTAATTTGTTTACTTGATACACATTTTTCAGGTGGGAATAGGGCATATATAATCACATAAATGAGAAAAGGAGAAAAATTAAGGAAAGCTCTATTCACTTAGGGAAATAAAATAATGGAAGAAAAATTATATAAATAGAACATTCTAGACAATAGAACTGCTAGACACATGGCTTAGAAGTGAAGACATCTGCATCCCATTTTGGAATGTCTGGGCTCAGTGCCTGACCCTGGATTCTGACTCCATTTTTCTGCTAATGAAGATACTGGGAGGTAGGACTGGATTCCTGCCACCCAGTCAAGAGATGGAATGAGTTCCCAGCTCCAGGCTTCAGTCTCCACCCAGCCCTAGCTATTGTGGGCATTTGGAGCGTGAGCCAGTGGATGAGGACTTTGCATCTCTCTCACACACATAATTAAAAAAATAGAATTTCCAGTACATACAAATCTGGACTTTCTTTTTAATAACATAGTAGACTTAGAGCTTGATACAAGAAACTATTATGGGTTTTAGGAACATATTAAACTGATCAAGGAGATGAACATTCACCCTAAACTTTAGGAAAACAATAACTAAAAGTTATAGCTGGCCAAAGGTGATATCAACTGATGGAAAAAACAGTGCCAAAAGGCATTATAATTTTTTTAATTTATTTATTTGACAGATAGACAGTGAGAGAGAGAGAGAGAGAGAGAGAGAAAGGTCTTCCTTCCATTGGTTCACCCCCAAAATGGCCGCTACGGTCTGAGCTACACTTATCCGAAGCCAGGAGCCAGGTGCTTCCTCCTGGTCTCCCATGTGGGTGCAGGGCCCAAGCACTTGGGCCATCCTCCACTACACTCCCGGGCCAGAGAGCTGGACTGGAAGAGGAACAACCGGCACTAGAACCCAGCGCCCATATGGGATGCTTGCGCCTCAGGCAGAGGATTAACCTAGTGAGCCATGGCGCTGGCCCTATAATTTTTCAACAAATAATATAATACAAATTGCAATCAGGAAAACTGTATCTCTCTCCCTAGAATGATATCTTTCTGTGTGTTGCACCACATGAACTTTAAACACTGGGCCTTGCTCATCACTCAATGAGCATCATCTTATGGAACAACATGTGCTAATATTATTTTGTTTGATGGATTTTCAATGCCTTTCAGATACAATTTTTCAATCACCCTTAAAGATATTTACTCACATTTCTATGGCATTTATTTTTCTATGGAAAATTGTGTAAGGATTTATTCTGGCTTAATATGTTCAATGTATGCCCTCATGCTGACGTGAGTGATTAAATTTCATGCTGTGGACATACACCATTGCTAGAGGGTTTTAAGGAGATGTGTTCTACCTGTAAACAAAACTCTGCAATGATGAATCAAAAGAGAGGGAGAGATATCAGATAAGGGATCTACTTTCTATTCCACAGGTACTGATGTAGGAATTCTCTGGAAGTCTTACAGAGTGTACACCTTGCAAATTATTTTAGAATGATATTTTCCTTAAAACAAGTTATAAAGCAATCCGTTTATCAATTCTTTACTATTTTCTTGCATGATATCTTTTCTTCTTACAGTATTTTGTCTCCAATGTTACTTTTTTTGTTAAGGGTCAATAATTTGACATGGAATCTACACAAAATCTCCATTTCTCCTGAATCGCCTTATGTGTTCTGTTTCAGTTTCTAATGTAAATTTGACAAGCAAACTATGTGTATTAGATTAAATACAACTTTGAAAGCACAATTTCTTTAAACAAGTTCTAAATGAATTGACTAAAAGGACCCTAGTGTATTTAATTGCAAGAATTTGAAAGCATCACTGTAAAGTAAACATTTATAAGCCTTGTTGTTTTAATCAGTATTATTCTGTGCAAATTATGCCCAAGGGATCTGTGTGTATTTTTTTTTCCTGAATAAGAATTGATATTTTCAAGATTGAAATATACCATTTAGCTGATAAAGCTGGATGGTTCCTTTTAGGACATATCTTTATCCTTGCCTTCTATATAAAATTCACTCTATTTTAATAATGAATATTTAATCAATGCTCATCTAATGCCAACATTTCAAGGACTAGCAATGTTCAGTTTTATACAAAATTGGAGTTTTCCTAGATCAGCAGCAGCAGACTGCTCTTAACAAGCCAAGTCACCACTACCATAGTTCTGAACTGACAGCCCTTGAGGGAACAAAGCAGAACACTCAGTGCACGGGCCACTGCGGGGAGCCCTCCTGCTCATGAAACAGATGGAAGGCAAAAATTTGTTCTAAACAATTTAATTTTCACTTATTCCCAACCTTATATTTGGCTCGTCGAAGGGCAAATTGCAAAATTATTCTTTCCATCAGAGAACAGATCCCAGATAAATTGATAGAAAATGAAATACGTCCAATCTTTTGTCTTTGCTTTCCCAAATAAAAGCATACATAGTTGAGAAACAAAGAAGTCATTCTTTTGCCATCGGTGTTATGCAATAGAAAAATAGCAAAATTAAATTCTAAGGGGAGGGGCCGGTGCCGTAGCACAGAAAGAGAGGTCTTGGGTCCAGCCCCATGGCTCAGTAGGTTAATCCTCCACCTGCAGCGTCAGCTTCCCATATGGGAAGTGGTTCTAGTCCCAGCTGCTCCTCTTCCAATCCAGCTCTCTGCTGTGGCCTGGGAAAGCAGTGGAAGATGGCCCAAGTCCTTGTGCCCCTGCACCCACCTGGAAGACCCGGAAGAAGCTCCTGGCTCCTGGCTTTGGATCAGTGCAGCTCTGGCCATTGTGGTCATTTGGGGAGTGAACCAATGGAAGGAAAACCTTTCTCTCTCTTTCTCTCTCTCATTGTCTGTAACTCTACCTCTCAAATAAGTAAATCAAATCTTTAAAAAAAAATTCTAAGGGGGCACTGTAAAAATTATTCCACCTATTATTAACATTATTATAGAGAGTTAATATAATAATTTGTAAGAGCTCAACTATTTCATGGCACCTTGTACCTAGATGCTGTAAACAACAGAATGTATTTAATTGAAACTAGACCACAAAGCAAGCTATTTCACTCTCCCTCTCTCCAGCCCCCCACTATGTGTGCCTTAATCTCCCTCCTTCCTTACACACACATGCATAAACATACACACACACACACACACACACACCTTCTTAGGGACCCAATTTACAATTTCAAAACAGCACTCAGTAACCACAAAGCATCTCCTCTTCTAATGTCAAGTCATTTCAAACAAGTAGGTCAATGTATTCTGCAAAATCATAATGTACCTTGATTATTTCAGAAAACTTGAAATAACTTCAACATTTCAAGATTAAAGTATTTTATGCCAATATGCGAATTTTAGCCTGTCTTTTAAAAGGGAATTATTTTAATACCTTAGGTATTATTTGATTTTTAAAAGTTACACACCACACTCAGCTGTTGAGCCATTTGGTTCTGGTGTCTTTATCAGTGTGGGGCTCTAAACTTCTCTCCCATTCCTTCTATAGTAATTGGAGAATAAGATTTCCACTTTCATTTTGACAGATTTTGAGAATTTGTGTTTTCTTAAAAATTGCATGTTATCTAAATTTTCAAATTGCTGTAAGAATCACTTATGATTCTTTACAATTCTCCAGATACTCCCTATTTTTGTTCACATATTTTATTAGTCAAATTTTTAAGAGGATTTTACTAGTAATTTAAATAACTCTTGAAATAAAAATAAATAAATAAAGTAATAGCTTTTGGATTTATTTAACTTTTCTGCCAAAATTTGCTGTCTTGTATTTTATTAATTCCTTATTCAGAACTTTATTGTACTTATCCATCATCTGGTTTTAGTATAAAGACACATTATCTATTTTTATAATTCTTTGATGATGAAGGTATTTAAGCCTATGTTTTTTCCTCTTAAGTATTCTAATCTCTCACTGTAACTTCTAGAACCATGTTATCATTTATGCTACTTATTTGGTCCTCAGAATTATTTCAACTTGCAATCTCTAAATTTCAACAAATCAACTTGTGGAAGCATACTGGTCACAGGCATATTAAATATATAAATATGCATATTTTTTTCTCATGATCATATTAAATTTAATCCATAACTATTGAAGTCAGAACATAAAAATTTCCCTTTTTTTCCTTATTAACCTATACTAATTACAAGTATAGATGGGATATGGTATATAATTAGATACAATTATACAATGTATAATTTAGTGTGTACATTTCATTAGTTATCATTTCATTAAATTCAAAATTTAATACTCCTCTCTTCTAGCTGTTTATAAAACATAATGAATTCTTGTGATCTATAATCAATCTTACTTTGCTGTAAACATTAAACCTTATACCTCCTAAGTAACTGTATCTTGGTACCTACTATCCAACCTCTTTCATTCCACGTATCCTATACATATACTTTCTAACCTCTAGTGACCACTATCCTACTTTCTACTTCAAAATCAAATTTTTAGCTTACCTATAGAAGCAAGGACATGGATAGGTTGTCCTTCTGTGTTTGGCTTATTTCACTTAACATTTATCCTCCACTTCCATCTTTTTTTACAAGATAAAGCAAAGTATAAATTACCTTATCTTTTCTATGTCCCAGTGTCATCCAAACAAATTCAGAAACCAACCACCAAAGAAATGCTGCAGTATATATGACAAAATGAAATCACATTAAGTACAAAGTTCAAGAGGATTCTGAAGGCACATAAAAGCAGCTGCTAGTATTTAGAGCTTACACAACGGCAACTATTCTGAAGAAAATCTGTTTAGAAAAAGAGTTTATAATAAAGGTACCCATGGCAGACAAAACATACTATTTTACCCCTTTTTAAACATTGAACAAAAGGCTGAAGCTGACCTTTTAGAATACGATTTACAGTGGTTCCACTGGAAATGTGTGGAGAACATATAGATACTAACACTTGAGGACTGTCTTGTATTTAATGGCTCAGGAAGCGGAATGAAAGTCTTCAGCATTCTAAATTCATACAAAATCAATGAGCACTCATTTCCACGTGACGTACTCAAATTCCCACAGTGAGAATGATGAGCACATCACTTCACTCAAAGCACGATACAAACAGAGAAACTTCAACTGCAGATGTAAAAGCTTTCCTTTCTTTCAAAGCAGAGTTTCATTTCAGATGACATGTGTGCAGATAAGCAAATGTTCTCATTCCAACAGTTTGTGCAAGATTACAGAGCTTTACTGATAGGAAATAATGAAATAGTGAAGAAAGGTCGCTTCTTTGGGATGAGGTGTTCTCCCTGGAAAACACAGGATAAAACAGCAGCTGACTAGTTACAAAATTAATTATAAAATCTTAGAGCATTTTTATAGACTTGCAAGAAATAATGCCCAATATTAGCAAACTATAGCCATTTATAACAGCAGAACAAGTATAACTCTCAGAAATCAACTTAAAATATACAGAATCAATAGCAAGAAGACTATGAAATATTATCAAGAGACACAGAGGAAAGATTTATTGACAGAACTTACTCTTCATGGGACAATTTAAATTCATTATAAAATAGTCTTTCTCTAAGTTGGATTGACTAACATGACTACCTGCAAATATCTGGTACAAATGAGTTGACTAATAATATTAATGCAGTTCAACACTATCAGAGAATGTCAATTAAAAAGAATCCTGAGAAATGATTTATAACAAAAGATATGTGTGAACACTCAAATATTGAAGGATATTATATGAACATGTTAAATAAAGTTGTAACACTCTTCATATATAAACAGATATATCAGCTTTATAAATTATAGACACAAAATTTTTCAAGATTAATTGTTGGATTTTGCACACATACCACAACAGCCCTGGCAGTTGTGGCCATATGGGGAGTGAACCAGTGGATGAAAAACCTCCCTCTCTCTCTCTCTCTGCCTACTTCTCTCTCTGTGTAACTCTGACTTTCAAATAAATAAATAAACCTTTAATAAATATCAAAATCATTACAAATAAATAAGACTACCAGATTTTTTCAGCTTCAGTATAAGAATACTTGAAAAAGATCTTTTATGTTATATACACTTAGAATATATTTGATATATTTGAACAAGATACTATTTACTTACAATTCTATTTGTCAGATAATCAATATTCTTCAGCAGCTTACCACTAGGCTTATGGACAAGAAATGTCTTCAGGTGTGGATATGGAAAAATCATAATGGTACTTGTTGCTGTATGACATGTAAGAGCAGCATTCCTTATTTCTTATGGTGGCTCAGCCACTGAGGGCTGCCACCGAAGGGGTGGTTCAATAAGCCTCCAAAAAGCCAGTCTCCTGGCTTGTATTCGGTATCTTTGAAGTCTCTGACTCCTGGGCTGTTTTATTTTGTTCTATAAAATGTCACAATTTAATTTACATCACAAATTATCACAGTGGCTATTAGTAGGGACTCCTGAAGCAGTATAAAATAAATGGTAAAAAATAATCAGCATTTTAAACAATGTACAGCATGTTAAGCAGGTGGTCCCTTAAGTTGAATCCGTTGGTAATCACAAGGCACTGTCAGTGTGGAGCTGGATGCAATATTTAGTATCCCATTTCCTCTCTCCCTTAATATTTAATAGACTTAATGCGTTTTTTTACTCAGTCAATATCAAAATGCATACTTTAAGTATATAATTTCTTAAGTCTCCAGGCTAAATCCAAAACTTCTGGAATTTAGAGTAGGAAAAATATAACCTCCAATTTTTTTTTCTTCACATAATTTTCTTTTTCTTTTTCTTTTCTTTTTTTTTTTTTTTTTTTTTTTTTTTTTTGACAGGCAGAGTTAGAGAGAGAAAATGATAGAAAGGTCTTCCTTTTCCGTTGGTTCACTCCCCAATGGCCACTACTGCTGGCACACTGCACCGATCCAAAGTCAGGTGCTTCCTCCTGGTCTCCCATGCGGGTGCAGGGCCCAAGCACTTGGGCCATCCTCCACTGCCCTCTTAGGCCACAGCAGAGAGCTGGACTGGAAGAGGAGCAACTAGAACAGAATCCGGCACCCCAACCAGAACTAGAACCCCGGGGTGCCGGTGCCGCAGGTGGAGGATTAGCCAAATGAGCCAAGGCACCGGCCACTTCACATAATTTTCAACTGACAGATTACTGCTATTAATTTTCTACTCTCTTGTACTGCTTCCTCTCTCTGTCTCGCTGTCTCTCGCTGTCTCTCTCTCTCCCTCCCTCCCTCTTTATTTTTGCTGTTCTTTTTCAAAATTTAGTTTTGTTACTTGACGTTATTTACTCAATTACGTTCTGCCCTAGTATTCCATGGCAAAGTTAATAATACATAGGACATTTATAAAACCATCAGTTCTAACACAATGAACAAATTGTATGCTGATATTATTTTTTAGGCATTAAGGCTTAATCTCTGTGGAATGCTTTTAAAAATTGACACTATCAAAATGTAATTCCTTTTTATTAGTTTTTTAATGCTGCATTTGTGGCAGCTTTTATGGTTTACTTCCTACCTTGTCAGGGGCTTTGTTTTTCCTCTTCTGGTTTCACTATTGTTCAGAATGTTCATCAATCTCAGTGCTACCGATTCCCATATTTTTTCATAGATTAAAATGTCATTCCTACGTACTCAACAATAATGTTATTTTTTAAAATAAAGCCTATTTTTACAATAAAAGAGGAAAATAAAAATTAAATAATGTGCAAAAGTAACAGAATATCACATGAGATGTGTCTGGTAACTTGGTTAATTAGACCCATGTTTGTAAATCATATTTTAGCAATAGACATTCTCCATGAATATAAAGATGACTGCTTGAGTGTTTGAAAATTATAACTTGCTTCTAATGGAAATTTTCTTTCACTTATATCCATACAAATCTTAATTTACTGATGTACCAAATTTTATTAAATCTGAAGAAATGCAATAATGTTAATGTATAAAACATAGATCTACAGAGATCCCAGAACCCTTCATCAGATTTTTTATGTTCCTCATTAGCATAGCTATCTAATCTCTGCCCAAAGAACATACACAAAACTTTTCTCCTTTGAATAAAAGATTGAAAAAAAAGTAATTCAAAGTCTGCTCAAATGAAACACCAAAATGGTAATTTCTTTGAGTTGAGTTTATCTAAGTTCACTCCAATTAACCAAAGTTAAGTTTAGCAAAGCCATGATCAGCTATTTATTTGTTTATAATTTTATGCAACAAGATATAAAGTACAGGAAGGAACTGGGGAGTAGGATGTTACAGGATGGTTGAACAGATGTGCCCGGGGTTTACCTCCTACTCCACAGAGGTGAACCAGAACAACAACTAAATAGTTCCATTTTGTGTTAAGCATCAAAGGACGAGCACTACAACTCAGTAAAGGAAAACCAGGAGCCAATTAGCACACGGATACCAAGGATGACAGCTTAGACAGAGTAACAAATCCAGCTGGCCACTGCAACCTTGGCCACACAGCTGGGAGGAATCCCCACTGCAGGAGAATAGGAGAATGGGAGAGCCTCCACAGAGCTCATCTTCAGGGACACTCAGCAGGCGATGCTAGCTACAGAGGAATCTACAGACACCAAAGCCTAGGAGCACAGTGAGAGAACCACCTGAAGAACTCATGGCCACTTTGATCCATAGAAAGAACTCACATTATATACCCAGAACCTACATAGCACAGGCTGTGGCAGTGTGATACCATCTTGAGAAAGGAGTCACAGTCTGAATCAGTACAGATCTAGAGGACAGCGAACCCTGCCCATCCCCATCCGTGGGTACCAAACACATCCTAGCACACTAGTAAAAGAGACCTCAGGCTCAAAGATCCAACTAGACCTAGTGGGGCAATGGTGACTATCGCAAACTAGCACACACAGGTTCTGCAACACAAGGAAAAGGAATTGCAGGAAAGACAGGGGATCTTGTCTGAAGGAACCTAGAAAACGGGTACCTGCCCCCTCAGATTTAGGGTCCATCTCTTCTCAGCATCTCTCCCCTCACACCGGAGACATGGCTTGCTGCAACTGCCATCCGTCAGGACCCCTGAAGAGGATTCCCATGCTCCCAGCCTCATCTGCCCATTTTTGATAATAATTAGTCATATACCAAGAACTGTGCATACACTCAGTACTGTACATGCACTCAGTCCATCTCCAGCAACAGTGCTCTTCCTGGGGTTCCAGTCCCTGTCATAGAAGTGGCTAGGGGGTCTCTGAACCTTGCCACTCTCAGCAACACTCTGAATTGCTCTCAGCACCAGCACTGCTCTTATAGATCTGTCTACTGGCTTTGGACGGTAGCTGGGACTCCATAACCCTCACCTATACCGGCATCAGAGCCATTCTTGTGACTGGGGTCCTTTCCTTAGGCAGCTGCTATGGGATTACATGCCAAGAATTCAAGCAAGACTTTTGTGTCCCAGGTATGGTACAAGCCCCCAATGCCACTATTGCTAACTACATCTAAAGAACGTATAGGGAGACTACACTATGGCATCCAACCAGAAACAAAGACAAAATAGCCTGCTATTTCAATGTTAAAAAGTCACTCTTTAACAATGATAGAAACAACTGATGTACCAGATTCACAAATATTAATAAATAGACACACAAAAAGTATGAGAAACCAGGCAGTATGATTTCCCAAAAGGTGGTTGACAAATGCATGAAGATTTCAAAAGAATGATTATAAGGAAGCTAAAAGAGAAAACAAAGGGTTATAGATAAATGACTAAGAAATCAATGCATAATATCAGTAAAAATTTCACCAAGTAGAGATCATGGTAAGATTCATGAAGATCTCTTAGGAAAAAAAGGTAATAAGCCAAGTAAAAGATACTGTTCAATGCCTCAACAACAGGGACTGGCATTGTGGCTTAGTGGGTAATATTGGCATCCCATATGGGCATTGTTTCATGTCCCAGCTGCTCTACTTCTGATCCAGCTCCCTACTAATGGCCTGGAGAGAGCAGCCCAAGATGGCCCAAATGTTTGGGCCCCTGAATCCTCGTGAAGAAGCACCTGGCTCTCGCCTTCAGCCTGGCCCAGCCTGGCTTTTGTGGCCTTCTGGAGAATGAACCATGGGGTGCAAGAGTCTCTCTCTCTCCCTCTCTCTCTCTCTCTCTCTCTCTCTTTCAAATAAATAAATCTTTTAAAAGCCTCAACAACAGCCTAGAACAAACAGAAGAAAGACTATTTGAACTTAAAGACAAGTTTTTTTGAAATATCCCATTCAAAAAAGAGTGAGAGAGAGAGATACAGACAAATGGGGGTAGGAGGAGAGAAAGGGATGAAGACAGCATCAGAGACATCCAGGACACCATTAAATGATCAAATATTTAAGTAGAATTTCCCTTGAATTAACAGCAGAGTTTTCATCAAAAACTTATAGGTCAGAAAGAAATGGAACGGTTTCCAGATTAAGAAATATAAAAAACTGCCACCCGATAATTCTTTACCCAGTGAAGCTCCCTTTCCAAAATGAAGGGGATGCAAAGACTTTCCAAGACAAGCAAATGCTGGTAGACCAGCAGACTAGCCTTGAAAACATGTTAAGGGAAGTTTTACATAAAGAAACAAAGTATCATCAAGAAAATATGTGAAAGCATAAAATCCAGTAGAAAAGGTTAAAGGGCATTCAAAACAAACACTAGAAACTTTAAGGAAAATAAATGCAAGGACTAAGCCCCTACTTAGCATTCATAAATTTGATTTTAAATAATCCTTATTAACCAATTAAAAGTACAGATTAACTTTTTTTATATAAAAGACCCAATGATATACTTTCTGCAAGTAACTCACTTCCTGAGAAAAGGTACACACAGGGAGTGGGCACTGTAGTGCAGCTGATGTCAAGTGTTTGTGCCACTGCCACACATGTGGAAAACCCCTATGGAGTTTCAACTGGTTGTTGCCTGAAGGCTGCAGGCGTTTGGGAAACAAACCAACAGATGCAGTATTTCTCGACATTCCGCACCTCCAGTGCTCTGCCTTTAAGGAGATGAAAATAAATAAATAAATAAAATTTTAAAGATATACAAAAATTGAAAATGAAAGGTGGAAAAAATATTCTGTTCAAATGGAAATTGAAAGTAAGCAAGAGAAACTATAGATTTGTACCAGACAAGAAGCCAAAGCCAAAGTAGTAAAATAAAAGAAATAATAAATACTTGAGAGGAAATAAATAAAATAGAATCTTAAAAATTATAGCAGATGAATGGAATGAATTTTTGAAAGATGAACATAGTTGATAAACTTTTAACCAAATAGCTATTAAAAATGAGAGAAAACAGAAATAAATAAAATCAAATATTATTAATCAGCAATTACATCAGTAATTACAACTGATACTGTAATTACAACTGAAACCACAGAAATATAAAACATCAACAGAAACCATTATGAGTAAAGATAGCCTATAAAATTAGAAAATCTAAAATCAATTGTTAAAATTTTGGATATGCATAACTTACAAAAACGAGCTGCAGAAAGAGTATCTAAACGGACCACCAGTGAGAAATGAGATTGAATCATTAAAAATATTTTACAACAAAATAATTCCTATGACCAGATTGCTTCACTAGTGAATTGTGCCTAACTTTTAAAGAGAAATTCACACCAATAATTCTCCAACTAGTCCAAAAAAATTAAAAGGAAGGACAACTTTAGAAATTTTTGCTAAGAATCCCACATTACCTTGATTTCAAAACAAGAAAAGGGCACAATACAAAAAAAAAAAGAAAACCATAGAAAAATATATCTCATAAATATAGATGGAAAAATTCTTTATCGAATCCAACAACACACCAAAAAGATCAATGGCTCTGACCACGAGGAACGTATCACACAAATGCAGGGATGGTTGGCATATGCAAATCAGCAAACATAATGCATATCAGCAAATATAATGCATCACATCAACAGAATTAAGGCTTAAAATCATATGAACTTCTCAATCAATGCCAAAAAAGGCATTCAGTAAAATTCAAAATCTTTACGTGAACCTGACAAGCTAAACCTTGCCTAGGATATCAGCATCTCACATGACACCTATGTTCACTTCTGGCTCCTTGACTCCATCTTTCTTCGACCAGAGACCCCGGGAGACAGCAGTAATGTCTATAGTAGTTGGGATCCTGCCATACCTGTGAAAGACCTGCATTAAGTTCCCTGCTTCCAGCTTCAACCTAATCCCAGAGGCTGTGGGTC
Organism: Oryctolagus cuniculus; assembly: GCF_964237555.1. Taxonomy (NCBI): domain Eukaryota; kingdom Metazoa; phylum Chordata; class Mammalia; order Lagomorpha; family Leporidae; genus Oryctolagus; species Oryctolagus cuniculus. Next base: position 135,071,601 of record NC_091439.1, on the reverse strand, counting down.
TGCAGGGAGTGAGCCATGGATAGAAGCTCTTTTTCTTTCTTGTTTCTCTTTTCTCCACTTCCCCCTCAACTCTCCGTCTCTGTCTCATAAGTAAATAAGGAAATAAATTCATCATCCATTTATTATAAAACTCAAACAAATTTGGAGAAGGAACATACTTCAAAATAATAAAAGCCTGAATGATAAACCCACCATCAACATCATACTCCATGAAGAAAAGCTGACTTTCCTCTAAGATCTGAAACCATACAAGGTGTCTACTGTCACTGATCTTAATCAATATAATATTGATAGTCTTAGCGATAGTGATTAGGCAAGAGAAAGGAATAAATGACATTCAGACAGGAAAAGAGGAAGTCAAATTATCCTTATTTGCCAATGAAATGATTCTATAGAGAAAAATCTAAAGTCCCCAATAAGATAATATTAGAACTGATAAACAGTAAATTTTTCAGGATACAATATCAATGTACTAAAATCAGGAACATTTTTATACACCAAACTGGAGACATTGAAAAGAACTTATAAGCATAATCCCATTCTCAAAAGCTGCAGAAAGCAGCCAGCACTGTGGCACAGCAGGTTAAGCCACCATCTGCAGTGCCGGCGTACCATTTGGGGATGGGTTCAAGTCCCCGCTCCTCCACTTCTGATCCAGCGCCCTGCTAGTGGGCCTGGGGAAGTAGCAAAGAATGACCCAAATTTCTGGGCCCCTATACCCATGTGGCAGACCCGGATGGAGTTTCAGGCTCCTGGCTTCAGACTGGCCCATGTCCACTGGTTGCAGCCAGCTGGGGAGTGAATCAGCAGATGAAAGATCTCTCTCTCTCTCTCTAGCTCTCCTCTCTCTCTAACTTTGACTTTCAACTGAAGTGTTTTTTAAAAATAAAAAAAGCTACTAAAGAAGAAAAAAAATAAAATAAAAACCTAGGAATAAATTTATCCAAAGAAATTGAAATACCTGTAGAATAAAAATTAGAAAACAGTAATGAAAGAAATTGAAGCCGCACACAAATAATGGAAAGCCTCCAAGGCCAATGAATTAAAAGAACTGATATCATCAAAATGTCCATCCTACCCCAAAGTGATTTACAGATTAAACCCAATCCCCATCAAAATACTAAAATACCCTTTACAAAACTAGCAAAATGAATCTTAAAACTAAGATGAAAGCACAAAACATCCCAATCAATTGAATCTTTATAAAAACAAGAGCAAACCTGGGTTTATCATAATACCAGACTTAGAGATATACTATAGAACTATTTTAACAAAAACATATGGCACTGGCATAAAAACAAACACATAGACTAGTGTCACAGAAAAGAAATCCTAGAAATGAGTCTGTGAAACCCATAGTTAACTTATCTTCACCAAAGTCACCAAAAACAAACCCTGAAGATAAGACAGACTCTTCAATAAATGGTACTAGGAAAACTGAATAATTGCATATCCACAGGTAAAAGACTGACCATTACCCACATCTCTCACCCTATGTAAGAATCAACTCACAGAGGATCAAAGGTCAAAAAGACCTTAAACTATGAAACAATTAGAAGAAAATAGGGAAATACTTGAAGACGATAAGAGAGGCATTTTTTAGATAAGACCCCAATAGCACCAATAGCAAAAGAAAATATAGATACATGATATTACAGTAAACTAAGAAATTTGTGTAAAACAAAGGGCGCAATGCAATGAAGAGAAAAGGAACATAATAAAAGAGACTATTTACAATCTATTCACCCAACAAAGGCTTATTAATACCCAGAATATATATGGAGCTCAGTGACTCCACAATAAACCAAACAAGTAATTCAGTTAAGAAATGGAAAAAAGAAAGATCTGAATAGAAATTTCTCAAATGAGGAAGCACAAATGGCCTATAAATACATGAAAATGTTAAGTAACACTAGCCATCAGAGAAATGCAAATCAAAGTCATAATAAGATTATTTCACTTCTGCTTGATTGGCTATTGTCAAAGGAAATAAAATAACAAATGCAGATGAGGATGTGTACTAAAGAGAACTCTAATACACACTGTTGGTGGGAATGCAAATTAACACAGACATTACAGAACAGCAAAGCGTTTCCTCAAAAAATAAAAATAGATTTCCCTGTGACGCAGGTATCTTACTTCTTGATATATTTTTGAAAGAAATGAAGACAATATATGAATTTTCATTTCTTCCCCAATAACCAACATATTTCATCAACATGAGTGTCCACTGATGGATGAATGGACAAACAATATATGACCACACATACACACACACACACACAATACATTAGAACATTATTTAGGCATAAAAATTGAAATCCTAACATCTGCAAGAAAATGGATGAAACTAGAGATAAGTATGTTAAGTAAACTAAGCCAGACATGAAAGATAAGTGCCTTATATTATGCTCTACAACATATTTGGAATATTAAAACTAATCAATCTGAACTTACAGTAGTGATTACTAGAGGAATGGTAGTGGGGTATGCAGGGAGTTCACATAGAAGTAAAAATTTCCAGTGTTCCATAGCACAGTGGGACAACTCTGGTTCCCAATAATGTATTATATGCCATAAAAAGAACTGAAAGAGTTTCTAAACACTTAAAAAAGATAAGAAAATGGAAAACTATCTGGTATGATCAGTTTATATAGTGCATATGGTGTATATATATTGAAATATTGCCCTGCACCTATTAAAATGTGAAAGTATCATATGCTAATCCAAAATTTGGAAAACATATTAGTCATATTTTTAAAATAATAAGTATTCATTATAAAAACATAGGAACATTACCTAGCTACGAAACATAATATAAATATTTTTGATCCTTATGACAGAGTGAATGAGGGGGAAAGAGGAAAATATGTGCAGAGATGGGTAGAGCCTACAATCAATAGATAAAAAATACAGTGTACTTATAGAGAAAAAGAAATATAAGTAAGCCAGTAGAAGTTCCCTAAAATTCCAATTAAACAATTCAGACTGTCTCTCTCTCCTCTCACGGTCTACTCTGCCTGTCAAAAAAACAAATAAATAAAAATAAATTAAAAAAAAAAAGATTGGCCAGCGCCGTGGCTCAATAGGCTAATCCTCCACCTGCAGCGTTGGCACCCTGGGTTCTACTCCTAGTCGGGACACCAGATTCTGTCACGGTTGCCCCTCTTCTAGTCCAGCTCTCTGCTGTGGCCCCCAAGTGCTTGGGCCCTGCACCAACAAGGGAGACCAGGAGAAACATCTGGCTCCTGGCTTCGGACCAGCACGGGGTGCTGGCCACAGCGCGCCAGCCACAGCGGCCATTGGAGAGTGAACCAACGGTAAAGGAAGACCTTTGTCTCTGTCTCTCTCTCTCACTGTCCACTCTGCCTGTCAATAAATAAATAAATAAATAAACAAACAATTCCAACTTCACCGTCTGTCCTTTGAATATTGTAGAAATCACAAGACTCAAGGGAATTCTCTGGCTTTTCAGTATAGGGACAAAATATGTATTCATTATATTCTTCGTTGCATATAGCTTTTAACATTGTTATTGACTATGTCTTTCAGATTTGCCGTGAATATTTGTACACTACCTTCTTTGGTGAATTAGCTCGGAGCTGGATCAGAAACTGAGTAGCTGGGATTGGAACAAGCACTCAGATATGGGATGATGGGGTCATAAGTAGTGGCTTAACACATTGCACCACAATGCCAGTCCCATCTCACGAACTTTTTGAAGTATCCTCATATCATTAGAAATATTAATTCAATTTTGAAGAAAATGAATTACTTGTTACTTTAACTCTATGAAGCAATTTTATGAAGTTTTTCCCCCTTACAATGCTTCTCAAAATGTTATCAGGAGTGAATGGAAATCACTAGGGAGGCTGATACAGTTCTGTAGATGGAGTCTCGGGATTTGCAATCTTACATTATCCTAGTGGGGATGGTTTCAGAACCACCTTTCTGAACCACTGTCTGGAGGAACTAGGTTTGCTGTATCATTGCTATACTTTTTTTTTTTTTTTTTTGACAGGCAGAGTGGACAGTGAGAGAGAGACAGAGAGAAAGGTCTTCCTTTTGCTGTTGGTTCACCCTCCAATGGCCGCTGTGGCCAGCGTACCATGCTGATCCGAAGCCAGGAGCCAGGTGCTTCTCCTGGTCTCCTAATTGCTATACTTTCAAGCAAGGTAAGTTCCTACTTAGATAACAGTGCAATTTGAGGTCTAATTTACTGTGCATAATGGCTATCCCTTCAAAGTGTGACTAAATGAAGCATATTGTTTATTTTCAAAATTACCTTTCACTAAAATTAGGAAAAATATGTTTTTAAACTTGAAAGCATATATCAACTACCAAATTTTTAGCATTCCTTTTTATATATACTTTCCATTGCCTCCTTGTCATTCCTGGTTGAGATATAAGAGTTTTAATATTATTTATGGTTCCCTCCATTAACTTTCTGCTTCTACTTTCTTTAAACTGAGTCGCGGATTCTGTCTTCTATTTTTATATGAAAGTTCAAATACTTATATTTGCCTTTTCCTCTTACATCTTGGTACAAAAGTATATATCCCTTTGAGTTAAAGAGTATAAATCTTTGGACCTGGTATTGTGATGTAGTGGGCAAAGCTGCTGCCTACAACACTAGCATCCCTTATGCTCACCGGTTCGTCTCTCGGCTGCTCCACTTCCAATCAAGCTCCCTGCTAATGAGCCTAGGAAAGTAGCAGAATATGGCCCAAGTGCTTGAACCCCGAATCCACATTCTCTCTCTCTCTCTCTCTCTCTCTCTCTCTCTCTCTCTGTGTGTGTGTGTGTGTATAACTCTTTCAAATAAATAAAATAAATCTTTTTAAAAAAGAGTATAAATTCTAGCCTTTCCCCCTTATAAAACAAAGTATACGCCTTTAATCTTTAAAGACACTGAATTTATACTCAGATATTTTGAATCTATATTTTGGCTCCTATTTAGAACATTTTTGCTCCTTTTTCCTCCACAACTCCAACATTTTTTCTTTCAAGATTCAAGTTTTTATAAATTTGTTTATCCATTTTATTTGAAAAGCAGAAAGTGAGAGAAACAGACAGACAGACAGAGACCTTTTGTCTTCTGGTTCATTCTACAAGTGCCCTCAGGAGTCTGGGCTGGGCCGAGGTGCAGCCTGGAGCCTCCTCGGAGAGGGGCAGTGACCCAAGCACTGGAGCCAGGACCTGCTGTCTCCCAGATGTGCGTCAGCAGAAAGCTGGAACTGGCCGCGGACCACAGACTGGAACCCAGGCTTTTAATAGGGGACACGGACGTCCCCAAAGGCATCGAATGCCCAAGGCCCTCTCCCAGGTTTCATGGGTTTAGGTTCAGTGAAGCTGTCCATTCACTTGCCTCGCACTCCTCCCAGCCCACAACTGGGTGAAACAGCCATCCCCTCTCTGCAGTTAGCTCACATCCTTTCTTTGTTAAATTATGTATCTCTCGGACTGTATTGTTATTGCACACTGTTGAAATTTTTGCCCCAACACATATTTAAATAAAAGTATAATACTATTGGAAATTTTAAATATCTAAACCTGAGACAGACATCTTGCTTCAAAAATATCCAACTGTTATCAGTTGTTTCTTAAATAAATGTACTTTCTGTTTGTTACAAACAGACCCAAAAGTATTGGGCTCCTCTTGGGATCTCTTTCATCATCAGTTGTCATTAAAAGTTTTCAAGCCTCTTTCTAGCCAACCTGGCAAACAGCTAATTAGAGCTGAGTCAAACCTTCCCTCTGGAGTTCTGTTCTTAGGAGTTGTTTGGGATTCATTCTCCTGGGCTTTGTGGCCTCACAGGTTATAGGTTTGATTGTTCTCTGCTAATACCATGTACACACTATTGTCAAGCACTGCTCCATGCAATAAGCACTAACAATCTATATGTTCAGTGTTGTTGCAATGTCATTTTCTCTGGCTTTCCAAAACCTGCAAGTTCATTATCATAGCTTCATTTAAAAATTCATGAATCAGGGGCCAGCTCTGTGGCATAGCAGGTAAAGCCGCCGCCTGCAGTGCCAGCATCTCTTACAAGCACCGATTTGAGGCCCTGCTGCTCCACTTCCAATCCAGCTCTCTGCTATGGCCTGGGAAAGCAGCAGATGATGGCCCAAGTCCTTGGGCCCTGAACCTGCGTTGGAGACCTGGAAGAAGCTCCTGGCTCCTGGCTTCAGATCAGCACGGCTCCGGCTAGCTCTGGCTATTGTGGCCAATTTGGGTAGTGAACCAGTGGATGGAAGACCTCTCTTTCTGCCTCTCCTTCTCTCTCTGTGTAACTCTTTCAAAATATAAATAAATCTTAATAAAATTCATCAATTGTAACAATTTTCACGTAAACTCAAAGAAAGCTGAGCCTATGTTTTTCAGTTATATAAGTATTTATAACTTAAATGCATATAAATTTCAATGAAGTGCTAGGGTCAGTAAGTTTTCCTAATTAATGGTAATAATAAAAATAGGGAGAAAGTCAATATTAAGTATCCATGAGCATTGAAATAATCTAGTAGTGCAGATGGGAAAATATGCCACTACCATAAAACTTTCGTGTTTAATTAATAAGAAAAAATAAAAATACTTAAGTATGACACCGCTCATTTCTATTTTAATATTCCATTCGTTTTTGTAATTAGTTTACTATTCTTAGCTTTTTAGCAAGTTTTTCTCTTCTGGAGATTTTGAGCTAGTTTAAGGACTTCTAGGTAACAGGTCCATGTGTGCTGGGCAATCCCAAAACTTCTCTGATGGGTATCGAACTTTCCAGTGGCAAACATCATATCAGCAAAAAAGAAATAAATTTTTTCATAGTAAGAGCCTGTTTAACAATTTTTAGCAAATATTGTAAAAATACAATATTGAAACCTGTACTGGCAGGGATTCAGGAGAAATGAAATATTCTTGAGATTCCTTCTTTTAAAAAGTATAAAAATAAAATGTCATTTAAAATAATTAAACTGATAATGTTAGAAACTGTTGTCTATATTAGGTACAAAATCTATAAGACATTTAAAGTGATAATTACTAAGCTGCTTCACATGTAAGGGTATGGAGGTTCAAGAAATGTCTGACTACAAAGCCCTGGGATTTGTTAACATCTCAGGTCAACTCACAATTGAAGAATGGCTTTTTCTGAGTAGGGCAGCACACTAACTCATATTGTATTAAACTCTCAAAAAGGGACTTAAAAAATTTTGCAGCCTTAACTTTATGTCTTCACATGAAATATTAAAATTCAATCATGTAATCACCCTGTAATTATCTCACTCTGCGTTAGGCCTCAGCAGCAAATATTTTATCACATCTTATTTTTTCTATCTAGGAACAAAAAGAAAGCTAAGATTAAAGTCACTCATATTGATGGATGTTGAAATATTTTATAAAAAAATAAAACAATGTTGAAGGCCAGTGCTGTAGCTTAGCAGGTAAAGCCGCGGCCTGCAGTGCCAGCATCCAATATGGGCGCAAATTCGAGTCCTGGCTGCTCCATTTCTGCTCCGGCTCTCCGCTATGGCCTGGGTGAGCAGTGGGAGATGGCCCAGATCCTTGGGCCACTGCACAGGCATGGAGAAGTAGAAGCTGCTGGCTGCTGGCTTCAGACCGGCTCAGCTCTGGCTGTTCCACAGATAGATTTCTCTCTCTCTCTCTCTCTCTCTCTGCCTCTCTGTAACTCTGCCTCTCAAATAAAATAAATAAATATTTTAAAAAAAAAGAACTCCTGGCTCACTTTTGAAAATTCTTTGGAATTTCCCATGGAAGCGAAACGTAACCCAGTTCTATTATCAGGCATTTATACTCCACAAGTATGCATGTCCCACAAAAGGCACACACAGGATTGCCACAGTAACTCCACACTGGAAGGAACACAAATGCCCATCAACAGAAGAATGGAAAACAAATTATGAATTTTATACAATGGGCACTACACAGTAATGAGGACAGCATAATTTCACTACATTCAACAACATGAATAAAGATCATAGACACAGTGCTTAGCAAAGATAATAAATAAAGAAATAAATAAATATATAGGCATGATAGAAGAACTTCTGTAGGATTCTAAAGATGGTGTTAAAAAAAGGAACCTGAATTATAGGAATTACTTTATACCATAATCTGAATGGTAGCACTGTGAGTATACATATATAAAATACATATATACATATATATATATACATATATATATACATATATAAAATATATTAAAAGGTGCAATAGTGATCTATGTACTTTAATATATCTAAAAGACTTCCATTAAAATTTTAAAATTTACATGTTAATTATTTTATTTAGTTATGCACCCTGGTTATTGACTGCATATTTTAAAGAACAGAATTCCTCATAAGTGTAGAATACAATTTAAATTCTGTATACTTTTTATTATATAGAATCAACATTCTTTCTAGGCCTAGAGATCTTTATATCCAGACTAATAAAAGGTAAAATTAAATGAATTCATTATATTTTATTATTTATAATTATAAAGTGATACTAAACCAGATATTTAACATTTTGCGTTTCAAGAGAAACCAAGTCTGCTGATCTGTACAGCAGTGATTAATTCTCAAACCTCAAAAGGGAATTCTCCCAAATTGTGTTTTCAGGTATTTCAGAAGGTGTTCAAAATTTCTATAGCCTACTTAGCTGAGAAATTCTAGGTTAAGCAAAAGTTTAGAATGTTTCTCAGATTTTAATACACTCTTGTGCATTGTGGATTTCCAAGGAAGCATAATATGCACTTTTCTCCAAATGACTTGGCCATTAGAATTTCTTTTTAACTGAACATTTCACAGAAATAATGTTCTCTGGGGTAGTGAATGTCGACTTCTGGGGGATGAATAGGGGACTTTATTACGTGAATCAAAAGGAAAAAAAGCATAACATCTTTAGGAACAATTTTTATTTAAAAAGGGACACTGGGCACAGCATCAACCATTGAACTACAACATCTAAACTAATTCAATTGATGTCCTTAAATGGGGTATTTTTAATTTCAATGATGGGCTTAAACAATAGCCGAAATTTCACAGGGGGCATTAAGATATTTTGGGTTGCATATTTTATTTCTTGAAAACGTATTACAGTATGGAAAATAATGTTTGGAAGAAAAACTTTCTGTACAGGAGCTGAAAATATATAAGAATTAGTGGTAATACACTTGTGATGGAAATAGTTGTACATAAAGTTGTATATATATATATATATATATATATATATTGCATGTATATAAATGGTATCAGAAAAGATACCCCTAATGTTTGGAATCCCTATACACTTGTTATTTGGGAGACCAGACTTATTTCCAAATCCAACTCCACTTATTTTCAGAAACTTGGGCATGTGAAAATTAAAGCCTAAATATTGCATTAACAAAATGACAATATTAGACTGATAGGCAAATAAGCTACTTCTCAACTCTGACAGTAATGCTTTTATAATAGTTTTATAAATGATTGCAATTATAGCTCCCAAAGTTTAATTTGTCTTCACAGAATACAACTTTCAGAGTCATCCTCAATTTTTAAAAATATACTTTGTTGTGTCATTTATTTAGCTTTTGGGAACACATTTAATTTCTGGAACTACCTAATAACCATTTGAAATGATAATTCACAGAAGCACTAGGTTGTTGGAGTAGAATCTTAAATATGTTTCTTTAACTCTTCTCCAATTGAAACAATTGTGGCCTCAATAATAGTTATAAAAATGCATATATAATCAGAAATACTCTGGGAGAAGTGGAAGTAAGGAATCATGAGGGTTTCTGTTCATTTATTTTTCTTCCTTTTCAGTATTTTTCTTTGGCCATGTCTGAATAGTCTTAAATCTAAACAAAACATAGAAGAGAAAATTGAAATCTGCTATAGTGTGTCATAGATACCTACACACCCAATGCCTTAATATTGCTACAACTCAATCAATATATATTCCCTATATATAGATTATATATATATATATATAGCCTTAGATTTTTTCAATGTAATATTGCTTACATATAAGCAGGTTTAATGTAAGTTATAAAATTTATTCACATGGGGCAGTACTGTGGTATAGCAGGTTAAGCCTCACCCTATGGTGCCAGCATGCCATACAGGTGCTGGTTCATATCCCGGCTGCTTCTCTTCTAATCCAGCTCTCTGCTTATACTCTGGGAAAGCAGTGGAAGATGGCCCAAGTATCTGTACACCTGCACCCATGTGGGAGACCCAGAAGAAGCTCCTGGCCATTGCAGCCATTTGGGGAGTGAACCAGGGGATGAAAGACCGTTCTCTCTGTCTTTGGCTTTCTCTCTCTGTAATTCTACCTCTCAAATAAATAAATCTTTAAAAAATATTCAGATATATCTCTTATATATCTGTAAATCCAAAAAAAAAAAAAAAACCTTTATGGTGATTAAATAAAACTGTAAGAAGTCTCTAATATTCCATTGCTGCATTGGAAATGATAAAAACGAATGACACATTGCTGAAGCTATAATAAGATATGCCGGTGTTAGGCCAGTGCAGAGGCTCACTAGGCTAATCCTCCGCCTGCGGCGCCGGCACCCCGGTTCTATTCCCAGTCGGGGCACCAGATTCTGTCCCGGTCGCTCCTCTTCCAGTCCAGCTCTCTGCTGTGGCCCGCGGAGAGGAAGTCAGTGGAGTATGGCCATAGTGCTTGGGCCCTGCACCCTCATGGGAGACCAGGAGGAAGCACCTGGCTCCTGGCTTTGGAGTGGCACAGCACTAGCTATAGCAGCCATTTGGTGGGTGAACCAATGGAAGGAAGACCTTTCTCTCTGTCTCTCTCTCTCTCTCTCTCTCACTGTCTAACTCTGCCTGTCAAAAATAAAAAAAAATTAAAAAAAAAAAAAAAAAAGCTATGCCGGTGTCAGCACTGTGGCGTAGCAGGTCAAGATGCTTCCTGCAAAGCCAATATCCCATATGGCTTCAAGTCCTGGCTGATCTACTTCCCATCCATCTCCCTGCTAATGTGCCTGGGAAAGCAGTGGAAGACGATACAAGTCCTTGGGCCCCTATCACCCACGTGGAAGTCTCCGAAAAAGCCTTTGGCTTCTGGCTTCCTTCAATCAGGCCCCTGAGGTCTCTTAGGGAGTGAACCAGCTGATAGAATTTGTATTCCCCCTCTCTCTCTGTAAACTCTGCTTTTCAAATAAATAAATTATACTTTAGAAAAATTTCATGCCATATACCTTCAGTACTGACAGAAACGTAGATCCCAGAATTTAATTCCTTTTACTGTCTTGTTCTTCAAAATGACATTTTTAATAATGGTTAAAGCTCTAAAATGTAAGATGACCGAGTAAGAGGTATTTTCTCATTAAAATAGTTATGCATTCTTTTACTATTTATTTTCCTAGAGACTTAATTCCACCTTTTCAATTTGATTTATGCCATTTCTGGTTTGTATATAACTTCTTACATAAATAGGTTACAGAAATGATATATTAGGGAAATATTATTTTAGATCTTAAATTGGGTGTGACTAATTATATTTGGTGCTTCATAAATTGAATGCAATTAGATGAGAGGGATTATTAATTTTTAACAATGAAATATCAGCAGAAAATATATTGAAGATGAATGTGTATATACTTATACACATAATTAATCTCCATATGTTTTAATAAAATATACCATATTTATTTTAGCCATATTTAATTTCTGTTAAGTAATAGCTTTCAATTATTGTTAGACATTTAAAACTTACTTGAAAGCGTGGACTCTTTATTGTCTTAATAACACTGCTTTTATTAATCTTATCAAATTGGCTAAAAGTGGCTTGAACTAGCATAAAATTTTATAATGATATAAAATAAATATTTCCGTAATGTAATTCTATTTGAAAGGATTGATGAAACACAAATTAGTTCAATAACTGAAAAATAAAAATAATATTCCAAACAATGGACAAGAGAAAATCTATGAAAGGGTAGTATGCAAACGCAAACATGCTCAATCTCAGTCAACAGTAAACTACAATATACCCACGATGCATCCTACAGAATAGCTGAAATTAAAAGAGCAGGAATAGCAAATATACAAAACTCCAAAGCAGCTTCAGATTTTGTGCACTGTTGGTGTTAATGAGAAATCATACACATAGTTTTATTTACTTATTTATTTTTGACAGGCAGAGTGGACAGTGAGAGAGACACAGAGAAAGGTCTTCCTTTGCCATTGGTTCACCCTCCAATGGCCGCTGCGGCCGGCGCACTGCGCTGATCCGATGGCAGGAGCCAGGAGCCAGGTGCTTCTCCTGGTCTCCCATGGGGTGCAGGGCCCAAGCACTTGGGCCATCCTCCACTGCACTCCCGGGCCACAGCAGAGAGCTGGCCTGGAAGAGGGGCAACCGGGACAGAATCCGGCGCCCCGACCGGGACTAGAACCCGGTGTGCTGGCGCCGCAAGGCGGAGGATTAGCCTAGTGAGCCGCGGCGCCGGCCCATATACACATAGTTTTAAGCCAAACATGAAAAGACAAATCTACATACTTTTATATATAAAATACTATATGTAGCATACAATCTTTGAATGACATATCATGCATTGAATGCTTCTTTATACCCTTCTATATTATTTGAAATATTGTAAAACAATGGTAAAAAAAAAAAAAAAACTACCAATAAACCAGGAATTCTCTCAAACAATTACTCAAGGGAAAAGAAATTACATAACCACCAAAGACTTTCGTGTACATGAGTATTTATAGCAATTTTATTCCTAAGAATCCTAGGAAAGATCCCAGCACTTGGAAACTGGATTTAAGAAAAACACTGTGCTATATTCAGAAAAAGGAGTACTGCTCAGCAATAAAGAGGAGTGCACAACTGAAAGACAGAAAAATTTCAACAATATCGTAAGGGAACTAAGAATTCCTCAAATCTGATACATAGTATGATTTCACATACATGACATGTTAGTACAGACAAATCTATGATATGGTGGAAAATATTAAAAAAAAAAAAAAACTGGCCTAAGAGATTGAATTGGAGGCATAGATGGACAGGGAATGGGCCTGAGTGAACGTTCCAGGGAATTACAACATTCTAATCCTTATAAATCTATATTCTGATGCCTTTGCACAAATATAATTGTCACATCAGAGAATATACATTTAAAATGTGTAATTTCCATTTAATAGAAAATGACTAAGATGTAATGATTCAATGGAAAATGATTGGGATGCAATTATTCAATGCAAAATCATTCAAAGCAACCTCAGTAAAAATATCAGAAAGTTATCTTATCAGGCAAATCAAACAACAAATTCTAAGTTTATATGGAGATGGCAAAATTCTAGAAGAGTTAACTGAAAATTTAGTTAAGTTCCAAGGTAACCAAATTCATGAATAAGTTCCAAGGTAACCAAATTCAGAACTTACAATAAAGTTACAGTAATGAAAGCTAGTGTTAATAAAAGTATATATATAAAACATAGGCCATAATAGAGTCCAGGAACAGATATATATAGTCAATAAAGAAGCAAAAATTATACAATGCAGCAAAGATTGTTTTCAACAAATTCTTCCGGAGAAACTGGATATCCACATAAAAGAAAAAAAAAAAAACTAAAATAAATAAATAAATCTAGACGCTGATTAAATTTTTGACAAAAATGAACTCACAACAGGGTGGGTGTTGTGACACAGCCGAATGGTATGCCCACATGCTGTATCAGAGTAACTACCAGCTACTCTGCTTCTGAGTCAGCTTTCTGCTAACGCATGTGAAATGCAGTGGATGAAGGCTCAAGTGCTTTGGCTCCTGCCAAACATGTGAGGGAACCAGATGGAGTATCTGGCTTCTGGCTGCAGCCTGGTACCGTCTGAGCTGTTGTGGCCATTTGGGGAATGAACCAACAGATGGAACATCTCTCTCTGCCTCTCCCTATCACTGTGCCATTCAAATAAATACATCTTTTTAAAAAATGAATTCAAAATGAATCATTGACCTAAACGTAAAATATATTACTAGCTCCTAGAATATAATATAGAATAAAATCTAAATTATTTTGGATATTGTAAATCTTAAATATATCAAAGGCACAATCCATGAAAGAAATTATTGATAAACTAGATTTCATTACAATTAAAGAAGTTCGGAAATGCAAAAGACACTGTGAAGAGAACAAAAAGATAAGCCACAAAAGACATATCTGATAAAGAACTATATCCAATATATAATGAAACAAAACTAAGAACTCAATTATTAAATGAGTAAAAACTGGAAAATACATCTTCCCCAAAGCAGATAAAGAGATACAAAAAACAGCAAAAAGATGCTAAAGACATCATATGTTGCCAGGAAATTGCAAATTAAAACCTCAATGAGAAACATTAAACTCTCCCTCACAATAGCCAATAACAAATACAGGCAAGGACAGCGAGCAACAGAAATTCTCATTTTATTTCTCCTAGGAATGTAAAATGGCACAGCCACATAAGAAAATAGTTTGGCACTTTCTTCCAAAACTCACGGACTCTCATAGAATACAGAAATTGTGCTACTTGATATTTATCTGGTGGAGTTGGGTAAATCTGTATATGGGTGTTTACAACAGTTCTATTCTAATTACCAAAAGTTGGAAGCGACCGAGATGTTCATCAGCAGGTGGCTGTATAAATAAACTGTAGTACATTCAGACAATGGAAAATTGTTCAGGGCTAAAATTAAATGAGTTACTGAGCTACGAAATGCACAAAGGAACCTTTTTTAAATAATAATGCAACTAAGTAAAAGAAGCCAAAGTAAAAATGTGAATAGTCTAAGATTCTAGCTATACAACATTCTGAATAGGACAAAACTATGGAGATATTTAAAAAAGATCAGTGATTTCTACAAGTTATGGGAGAGATGAATGAACAGAGCACAGCTTGTGTGATAGTGCATGTTGGATACATGCAGTGGATTTTTAACAAAAACTTATACAACTTACAATACCAAGAGTGAATTCTACTGGGTGATAATGTTTTGATGTATGTTCACTGATCATAACAAATGCATGATTCTGGTGTAGGAGGTTAATAATGGGAGTCTGGGTATGTGATGAGGAACAGGGAATATGTGGGATTTCTTTGTACTCGCTGTTCAGTTTTGCTGTGAACCTAAATGGCTCTAAAATTAACATCTATTTTAAAAGATGATAAAGAGCAAAGAGGTCCCTATCTGAATAAAAATCAAACCACACGGCCAGAATTTCTGGTAACATTTGTGAACAAACTTCTGAATTCCTATTGAAAATAGACATTTATGAGGTATTTCTACCAAGTGTTTGCATAATGACTAACATTTCCGTCTTGTAAGGGGGCCCTGTGTTTATCCAACAAAGTTGAAAAGCCTGGTGGCAAATACGTCTTAAACTAGGCATGCATGCATTTCTTGTCCTTGGCTCAACAAATACACTTAGTCATCCAAATTTATTTTCCTGTAGACTATCTCTTACTATTTTAAGATTTATTTATTTGAAAGGCAGAGTTACAGAGAAAGGGGGGGGGGGAGGATGAGAGGGAGGGAGGGAGGGAGAGAATCTTCTATCTGCTGGTTCACTCCCAAAATGGCCACAATGGCCAGAGCTGGGCCAACTATACCCACATCTATCCTACTGAAACTTCTAAGGAAAGACATGTACCTTCCAAAATTCCCCAACATTCCTTCCCACTAAAAAAGTGATTTAATTATTTATTTGAAAGGCAGCATGGCAGAAAGAAATAAAAGATATAGAGAGATAGACAGAGACAGAGACAGAGAGAATCTTCCATCTGCTGGTTCACTTCCTGTATGACAGCCAGGGTTGATCCAAGGACGAAGCCAGGAGCCAGTCTCCCATGTGGGTGCAGGGGCCCAAGCATTGGGACATCTTTTGCTATTTTTCCAGGCCATTAGCAGAGAGTTGGATCAGAAGTGGAGCAGCTGGGAGTCTAACTGGTGCCCATATGAGTTGCAGGTGCTATAGGCAATGGCTTTTCCCACTACACCATGGTGCCAGTCCCAGACTATCTCTTATAAATCAACTTTTGCAATCAATGGCTTTCCCTGAAGTACAGTCCACTTATTACATTTTTAACTCTGGTTTTGAATTCTGTTTTCAATCATTTCATCTGAGAAGTTTGTTTTTTAAAATTTATGATGAAATCAATCTGTATATTTAAGAAGGGGTCAATTTGATTTGTTCAATATTTTATGTGAAATATACAAAACAAATACTTGTTGAAATAATGAGTGACTCTATTTTTTTGTTGGAAAAATTGGCTTTATAGAAAGATGTTAATTTTAGAGCAGAGTGTCAAAGAAAAGCAAGTGTTGTGCAAGGCTGGAACCCTGGTATCTAACTTCAGCTCAACAGCACCTGGTTATGTTACCCGCATCAAAGTTTGCCCTCAGGCCCTGTTTTCCCGTTTGAGAGTATTCAAAAAAGTTCATGGAAAGTACATATTATGACAAAATCAGTACCAATATTTTTCAACAAGTAACCTTATCTTTAAATTTCATTAACCATAATTATTTTGAAGTACTTTTGTTTAATATTTGTGTGTATACACATATATACGTATTTTAAGTACATTGATTGTTTTCTACTATGCTCTAGCTCTAAAAATGCCTACTCTTAGTCCATACTCAACTAATTAATGCAAGAAGCATAGCAATGAGTAATATTAGTTTGAAGGAATACCACTTGTCCATTGAGGTTTATAAGCCATAGGGTTTGCTATAAGCTCATAAATCAGGCTATTTCCTTTCATTTGTAATATGGAGCATTTCTAATTGAATTTATGATATAATTTTTAATAATTAATGGTGCACACAACTATTTATAATTAATTTATACATTGAAATAGAGACTGCAAATTCCAGCTTGCCAATACACTATGTTTTTTTTTTTTTTGACAGGTAGAGTGGACAGTGAGAGAGAGACAGAGAGAAAGGTCTTCCTTTTGCCATTGGTTCACCCTCCAATGGCCGCCGCAGCCGGCGCACCGCGCTGATCCAAAGGCAGTAACCAGGTGCTTCTCCTGGTCTCCTATGGGGTGCAGGGCCCAAGCACTTGGCCATCCTCCACTGCACTCCCTGGCCACAGCAGAGAGCTGGCCTGGAAGAGGGGCAACCGGGACAGAATCCGGCGCCCCGACCGGGACTAGAACCCGGTGTGCTGGCGCCGCAAGGTGGAGGATTAGCCTAGTGAGCAGCGGCGCCGGCCCAATACACTAATTTTTTAAACATTTAATTTACCAAATTATTTAAAAACATTAAAAATTTGAATAACAATAATTATATATATCTATAGAGAAGTGTGACATTTCAACGTGGGTATATAATATGTACTTATCAAATAAGGGGAATTAAGATTTGTCTCTCTCTGTTACTACTTGCAGCCTAGACAGCCTCTCTTCTATTTGCTAAGAAAACGCATAATAGGTCATTGTGAACTGTCCAATATATAAATTTTAAAGATCAGATTAATGTAACTACTTTATTCACCTGATAACACATAACCTGCTTTGTCTGCATATCCATATTTAGAATATACACATTGGGCCATACTATAAACAAGCACACCCCATTTCAGTTTTGAATAGGCTGTAGAAAAATGGGGCTTATTAACATAAATTCGGAGAACTTTCATTTTTTTTGGTCAGTCAATATGAATTACCACTATCCTTTCCACAAGGATTCTGAGAAAAGACAAAAGGCCCTGTAGTATATCAATCAATACAGAGAGCAGTAAAGACAACCACCTAACTGCAACTATATGCTAATATTCAGGTTCTCCTTTTTAGTAACAGAACAATAAGTGTTTGCAGAAGGAATAAAACCATGTTTGCTTGCTTCAACCATCAAGGTAACTAAAATACGTATGTATGGGGTATGGTAAGGGGAAAGCAGGCCACTCCGTCTGCTAGGAAATCATGTTCTAAGGACAGCAAACATTCCATGTGCCCAAAGCTGGTACACATGAGGGGTACAGAATCCTGACAAGCTTGGCTCTACTGCCCTGTATAAATTTGACTTTAGCTGACCATTTTGTGACATTTGTGTTGAATAGATGTAAATAGAACAGCAATTCATTACATTTCTAGTATTTTCAAACTTCATGTCTCTAAAGAAAAACAATTCTGTTTTCCAGTTCTAGCTACTTTCAAAGGTTTAAGGAAAATATTTTATTGCAGAGTCATAGAATGTAAAGAAGTATCCTTTTTGCATACCACCTACAGATCTGTAATAATAGCACTGCTTTGAGAATTCACCCACAAAGGGATCAAAAGGCAATTTTCTGTATTTCTGTAGTAATCCCTTATCTTGAGAATGTCAGAAGTCAGATGCATTCCTTTATTTACTTGTTTTAGTTAAGCAAAGTGATTCAGTCCAGTGAACGCCAATTTTCTCCAGATGAGCAAATATACCGTGGTTCCAAGGAATAAACATGCAAACGAAAAATCCAAAAGTCAATAAAACTATTCATAGTCTTATAGTTCTTGAAAGAACGAAATTAACCCAGCCAAATGTAGGTTGAAACTATACCCACATATGTGGTCTTCTTTCTTTGCCAACACTGCCTTTAGTTTGGGCCTCAGATTTCCATAGTGGCAATTCTGCCCTAGTCTATTTTGCAGGTAATTTTCTCAATGTGTATTGGGAGATAATTCTCCATGAGTCTCCCATGTTTCTGTACATACTGTGAGCAGAGATATGAACAACCAAACACTCTGATCTATCTGTACAAGGACATTTGCACATTTAGATAGACGCTAGCCTGGAACATAGAGAAAAGACACACTCTGGAGTAAAAGGAAACTGTTTATATAAATTGCATTTCCAAAGAAAGTAAATGTCGGGTATACTCAATGTCCAGTACAGTAAAGATATTGTTGCAAAGAATAGATATGGATATGTTCTGTGCAACAGATCTTGCATCCTTCATCTCAGTTTTTCTTGGAGACCATATTCTGGGATGTTCACTGCACAAGCTATTTTTGTTTGTATTGTATATTTTGTTTGCATGCAAAAGGGGCAGCTTTCAGAGTATTAGCTCAAATGCTGATGCACTGTCTACTGACTTTATTGTAAATAATAAGCTGTTATTTGTCTCTGACCCCGCTGTCTTGTTTCTTCTATCTTACTAGTCATGAAACGTAAGTGGGTGGCTAACTCATTAGCTAGCAAAGAGGATAAAACCTCAGACTGCTTTGTTTTTCAAAGCTTACTCACATTCTTTCTGACCTATCAGCATTTGGAAAATGGAGTGGGCTGAGAAAGTTAGAAAAATTGCCTCCTTTCTTTTTTTTTCAGAAGATTTATTTATTTATTTGAAAGGCAGAGTTACACAGAGAGAGGAGAGGCAGAGAGAGAGAGAGGTCTTCCAACTGATGGTTCACTCCCCAATTGGCTACAACAGTCAGAGCTGTGCCGATCTGAAGCCAGGAGCCAGGAGCTTCTTTCGGGTCTCCCACGTGGGTGCAGGGGCCCATGGACTTCAGCCTTCTTCTGCTGCTTTCCCAGGCCAAAGCAGAGAGCTGGATGGGAAGTGGAGCAGCTGGGTCTCAAACCGGCGCCCACGTGGGATGCCAGCGCTTTAGGCCAGCGTGTTAACCCACTGCGCCACAGTGCCAGCCCCACCTCCTTTCAACAGAATTACCACTTATCTCAGAAATGAGGAGCGTTATCTACTGCTTGATGACAGTACCATGCTAATTTATTGTCATCATATTTTTTCTTCTGCTCCCTTCCTGTCTATCTCTGGCCTACATTTGCTTTTGTATGATTCCTACTTTTCTGATTGATTTCTGTCTGTTTTCCTTTTGCCCTGGATATGTTACTTTATCTGTGCTTTAATGTTTTATTTATTTATTTATTGACAGGCAGAGTGGACAGTGAGAGAGAGAGAGAGACAGAGAGAAAGGTCTTCCTTTGCCGTTGGTTCACCCTCCAATGGCCGCCACGGCCGGCGTGCTGCGGCCGGTGCACCACGCTGATCCGAAAGCAGAAGCCAGGTGCTTCTCCTGGTCTCCCATGGGGTGCAGGGCCCAAGCACTTGGGCCATCCTCCATTGCACTCCCGGGCCACAGCAGAGAGCTGGCCTGGAAGAGGGGCAACCAGGACAGAATCCGGCACCCCGACCAGGACTAGAACCCGGGATGCCAGTGCTGCAGGCGGAGGATTAGCCTATTGAGCCAGGTGCCGGCCTGTGCTTTAATGTTATTTGAATAAATAGGAAAATACTCCTTTGTATCTCAGAATTAGTATATAATTAAATTACAATTAATGTATATGAAGGCACCTAACACTATGTAAGCAAGGTTTCAATTAAACTGATGACTGGATAAAAAAGGATGTGATATATTTACACTATAGAATACTACTCAGCTGTAAAAAGGAATTAAATTCTGTCTTTGCAACAAAATGTATGCAACTGGAATCATTATGCTTAGCAAAATAAGTCAGTTCCGAAAATACAAATATCATATGTTTTCTCTGATTTGTGGTAACTGATATACAAACCTCAAAGTCCCAGAGAAAGGAAGGTGGCTCTCAAAGTTCAGGCAGACGGGCTAGTAATCAGTGGAAAGTACCTGCTGGGATTTTGTTGGGACATGCACAACTCAGGAGTCCGCTTCAGTCTGGTCAATATCTACTTCCTTGCATGCATTCACATACAGACACACACATGCTCATACATGCTCAACAAACTCCTTTCACAGCTGAATCCCAGCTCCACGCAGAGCTATCTGAAAGTCAGCCATTGCCAGGACATTCTCTAGCTCTGTCCTTTTAAATACCAATAATCCTATATTATTTCTAAGGATTTAGAGGTAAAGACACACAGAGATGAAGACGTTTTAGAAGTGACTTAGATACTTTTTGGTGAGCACTAGTACTTCTCAAACAAGTTTCACTGTATACAGTTTTCCTTTAAAGTGTATTAAACCTAGACATCAGTTTTCTCCCTCCAAAAAAATAAAATAAAAAGTTGCAATGGTCAAAAAAAAATAAATAAAGTGTATTAAACCACACAGAAATGTAAAAGTAGTTTAACATCAAATTTAATTTAAAAAGTTTGTTTATAAATATATACAATGAAGAATAGTAACTTTTCCTGTTGTATTCATCAGGGACATGACCAGGGAAGCACAGTCTTGCTTTCTACCTGTCATTTTCATGCTATGCATTCATAAACAGGATTTCCTGTGTTCCTGGCAGCAGAGATGGATGCATCCTCACATCAAGACACATAGTCCAGGACAACACAGAATAAATATTCACAGCTGAGCCAGACTCTCTCCTTCCTAATGGGTTCTCAGTCCATTAATGAAGGAACTACTATTTCTAAATTTCATATATGGACAAAACTGATTATTAATCCATAAAGTATTGGACAGCATAATTGAAAGATAGTAGGACAAGGCCAGTTCTCCAATTACATCTACACAGATTAGAAATTAAAGATTTATGAACTCACATGACAACTTTTTTCATGACTTTTGACACTGAAATAGTGTTTTCATATTTCACTTATTTTTTTCTGGCTATCAATCCACCCCTGTTTTTTTACAAAATTAATGTATTTAACATACATTCACAAAATTAATGCATTTAACATATATGTATATTCAGAAATCCTCAACATTTCTGATTAATATCTAGTATATAAAAATAGGTATATCTTTGTAACATTTTTAGAGGATTAAATAAAATAATCCATATAAGAGCTTAGCTCAGCGACAAGCATATAAAAATCTCAAATAAAGGTTATCTATTGTGACAAAATATGATACTTATGAAAGTACTTCAGAAAGACATATGCAATGTAAATACCAATGGCATGTTTTGACAATAAAAGAGAAAAATCTGTACTATTTAAGTTTCAAATTATTTTAAAGGAAAATAGCAAATAAATTTTACAAATTTTTAAAATTTTGGTCCATAAGTAGTATTTATTTTTTGTGTTTTCTTTTACTTTCCGTGAAAACAAACATGTATTATAAACCAGTAACTGATTTAATAAAAATGGAATTATTCTGTTATCTTCAGCATCTTACTTAAAATAAAAGAACTAGTTTAACATATTATATTTGTTCTGTGTGACTTACTACATGCTTAACTACCGACTGAATATGTTAACTTGAGGAAATGAAGTATTTGCCTAAATTAGATAGTCCCAGACACTTCTTTTTTTAATATATTCAAAATGCCCAATAATTTCTTTGAAAAATAAACTTTTGAAAACCTATTTACAAGTGGTATAGGTATCTTTATGTTCATTTTTATGGAAAATTCCAAAGATAAGACTGCTTTTAGCTTAAAAGCCTAAAAGTATAAAGTTAATAAAATATAATAGAAATTATCAAGTTGATCACATCTCAACATATTTACTTATTTTTATAAATCCCTTACTGTTACTTCATGCAAACTTCAATAACATATTTTTTAAATGTGGCATCTCTATTCTTTGACAAGAAGTATTCAACTGCCCAAATGATATTTTTCCAAATTTATAGTTGATGCATGTTTTAAAACTTGTATTTCTCTTTATAATAGGGAAACCACAGAAAGCATTTTCTGAAATACATGCTCCTAAGTGAACAATCAACCAAACAGCTAACAGCTTGGTTGATAGTAGGTTGGCATGAAGAGCAGATTGAGAATGTTCACTGTACCTTATGTCGCAATCTTATGAGAGGCTGATAGGACTTAAGGCCGTATACTGCTTCCTTGGTTGGCCTTCCTTCTGACTTCAGTAAAACGAGTCCAAGAACCAGAACAGCTGACCAGCACTTCAACATCTTTATCACTTTTCACCTGCCAAAATTAAAATCGCAAGTAATCAAAGAAAATGTATTACATAACAGAGAAGAATATCAAGAAACACTCAATATCACATAGAAATTCCCACAGATCTGATAAAAACTTGCTGGTAGTAGTCAGCTGAATCCATAATAGGCAAGCAACTCTAAAAAAAATATATACTTTGGATCATAACATATACAGTGTTCTCTATTTCATTTACACAGATTCACAAAATACAAAAGAAGAAATATAGGGGTCAATAAACAGTACTGAGGAAAAAACTAATAAAAACAAATTGAAATAAAACTTTAAAAAAAGGAAGGGCCAGCATTGTGGCATAACAGTTTAAGCTACCTCCTGCAATGCCCGCATCTCATACGGGTGACAGCTTGAGTCCTGGCTGCTCCACTTCGGATCCAGCTCCCTGCTAATGTGCCTGGGAAAGCAGCAGAGGATGGCCCCAGTCCTTGAGACCCTGCATCCATGTGGGAGGCCTGGATGAACCTGCTAGCTACTGGCTCCAACCTGGCCCAACCCTGGCCATCGCAGCCATTTGTGGAGTGAATCAGTAGATAGAAGATCTCTCTATCTCTCTCTCTCCCTCTCTCAGTAACTCTGCTTTTCCAATAAATAAAATAAATCATAAAAAAGAGTCCTTATAAAAAAAAAAAAAAAACCAAAGGAAACATCAAACCATGACTAGTTTTCTAAGTATCTGTACAGACTAGAAAATTATCAACATATCTATAAATCATGCTCCTTTTTAAGTATGATTGATGAATAAACCTTAACGAAATTATAGCAAATGTAGCATAGTAGAGAAACTGATGAGAAGTTAGTAAGATAGTCTTTCATGACATACACAAAGGAGTACAATGAAAGTTAGACAGATGGGGTATATTGGGTTATTAAAACATCTTCAATGGTATTTTAAAGGAATTTCCTAGAAAATTGCTTTCCAAGTGCTTTAAAATAAAAATCTATGACTCTTTCTATCACTCTGTTTTTGGATATTCCAGATAAGCTGTAAAATGGTACAAGCTGATTATCATATAAACACTAAGCTCTTTTTCAAAACATACAAATATATGCCTTGAGTTCCATCATATCCTTTTTCTACGTTCACTAACTCACCTCCTGCCCTATGGTAACAGAGTTTTCACCCTCCTTTAACTTCTTGATGACTTTAACCAATTGACTAAACCTCACCTTTACTATATATTAAGCTCCTCCTCTGCATTATTTTTCATCTTCCAACATACTGAAGTCACCCATGTTGTAAAATATCTTCTCTCCTATACTTTCTGTATTCTCTACTTTCTGTATTTTCTAAGAGTTTTATATATCACTCCGTTAATTTTCTTACCCTCGTCTGCTTTCTGTCATGCATATGCCACTATCACTCCATCACAGTTGTTAATTTTTGGTTTTCAACTGTGTTTTTTTTTTCAGGGTTATATCTTTTGGGCCTAGCAAATAACTTGGTACCTACAAGATGTTCAATAAATGAACATGATCTTGTTGTTGAAGGTAAAAGAAAGATGTTTCCTTGAACTCTGGCAATATTGAGTGCAATTCCTATTTCTACTACTACTTTGTGGCATCTGAAAACCTGAAAAATTTTTTTCATTACTAGTCCATCCCTTTTCTGTCATTTGATGCATAGCCTAATCCTTCTCTCAGAGTTTCATATTTGTTTATAAGATGATAGGATGTTGGCCAGCGCTATGGTTTAGCAGGTAAAGCCACTGCCTGTGAGACCAGCATCCCCTATGAGCACTGGGTCCAGCTCCATTGGCTCTACTTCTGATCCTGCTCCCTGCTAATGGCCTGGGGAAAGTAACAGAAGATGAGCAAGATACAAAGGCCCCTGAACCGATGTGGGGAACTCTGATGAGGCTCCTGGCTCCTGACTTCGCCTGGACCAGTACTGGGTATCGCTGGCATTGGGGAGTGCACTAAGGGATGGAGGATCTCTCTGTGGCTCTCCCTGTCTCTCTGTAACTCTGACATTCAAAAGGAAATAAATAAAACTTTAAACAAAAAGATGATAGGATGAAATATATCAAGTGCAAGAGCCCAAGAATAGTGCAAAGGGAACCGTCTCAATGAGAGATCTTTTTCCCAGGACTGGAAGCACTCCCCTGTTTCTGTTGTCCATAATGAGATGGAAGGTAAGAACAGAAAAACAATCTCTTTCCTGGGGCAGGTGTTTGTCTCCTCGTTTAAACTACCATTTCAGACACCTGCATGCCATATCGAAACGCCTGGTTCAAGTCCCAGCTCCCTGCTTCTGATCCAGCTTTCTGCTAATGGTCACCCTGTGAGACAGCAGCTGATGAGTCCATGCCAGCCACATGAAAGATACTAACTGAGTTCCAGGCTCCTGGCTTCAGCCTGCCACAGCCCTGGCTGTAGTAATGAAAATTAAGAAAGTAGAACAGCAGACACAAGGTTTTTCCCTATCCACCTCTCTCCTTACTCTGTCTCACATCTAAAAATATCTTTCAAGTAAAATGAAAATAAAGAAAAATTGAAAATAAAGCAAGTCTGTCTCATCATAAATTTTCTAAAAGTGCTCATGTAAAGGTTTTCCTTTCTCTGCCTCTCTTTCCCTTTCTTTCTCTCCTCTTCCCTAATCTTTTCTTTGCCTGTAGGAGAAAGACATAGACATTCCACATGGCTACCAATATTTCATATACAATAAAATATAAACCACATTAGCAATTAGTTAATTTTGAATAGGTAGCCAGATTCTCATAAATCTTTAGTGAGTAAACTACATATTGATAGAAACATACATATTTGAAAGTTTTTAATCTAATCTCTGGTGTTATTATTTATGATTATTTCAGAAATAGTTCTATTATTTTACTCTAAAATTTCCTAATGATATAAAGTTATAAAAATAAATACATATATATACACACTTTAGATCAGCAAAAGTTATCATACAACTGGAGTGATTAACTTGGTATCATAAATAAAACCAGATTTAATATTAATAGTTAGATACTTTTTTATCCTTACAAAAAATCTGATTTGTATTGCACATAGGCACTTGAGTTCTGATGTTTAAGAATTAAGAACTAAAAGACAAGATAAAAGACAAGAAATTGTTTCTGGTTTATCTTTTGTGAACAGCTACCTTCTAATATTTTCTGCATTGAAATATCACTGCAAGTAATGGAATTCAATTATAGAGTCATCAAACCCAACCTAAACAAAAAAGAGCTCTTCTTAATGGATTTACAGAAAATAATTGTCTTGTTTCTCTTCAGTTATATACTGCCAAGATGTGTTATTATCGCTTTATTCATGCATCCAAAGAAGGTATTCTAGAATTTTTTTTTTTATTTACTTGAAAGTCAGAGTTACACAGAGAGAAGGAGAGGCAGAGAGAAGGGGGGGAGGGGTCTTTCATGAGCTGATTCACTCTCCAATTAGCTGCAACAGCCTGAGCTACACTGATCCAAAGCCAGGAGCCAGGAGCTTCTTCCAAGTTTCCCACGTGGGTGCAGGGACCCAAGGACTTGGGCCATCTTCTACTGCTTTCCCAAGTCATAGCAGAGAGCTGGATCAGAAGTGGTATAGGCTGGCACTGTGGCTCAGTAGGCTAATCCTCTACCTTGTGGCGCTGGTACACTGGGTTCTAGTCCCAGTCGGCCATTGGAGGGTAAACCAATGGCAAAAGGAAGACTTTTCTCTCTCTCTCTCACTGTCCACTCTGCCTGTCAAAAAAATTTAAAAAAAAAAAAAAAAAGTGGTACAGCTGGGACTCGAACCAGCGACCATATCAGATGCCTGCATTGCAGGTGCTGGCCTCACCGGCTATGCCACAGCACTGGCCCCTGGAAACTGTTTTTAAATCAGTAGTGATAAATCTCATGTGATAGTAGTTCATGAAAACACTTTCTTACTATAGCAACCTTTGATGACCTGTTAGCTTTTCATAATTAATTAGCAGTCTGTTGACAGCTCAGCAAAAACACAGAAAATCATGTGACTAAAACTAGAACAGGTGGTGCGGTAATGATCCTGGGACCTCTGTCTGTAACCTCCACTTTTACAGGATTGTATCAGAAAATGACCTGGTTCTTCCAGAAAACAAATTCATATGGATCTTACAAGAACCTGCCTCAGTTTAGATTTAACAATGTCAGACTTTAAAGTGGTCCTTTAAAAAGCAATATTTGGCCGGCGCTGCGGCTCACTAGGCTAATCCTCCGCCTAGCAGCGCTGGCACACCGGGTTCTAGTCCTGGTCGGGGCGCCGGATTCTGTCCCGGTTGCCCCTCTTCCAGGCCAGCTCTCTGCTGTGGCCCGGGAAGGCAGTGGAGGATGGCCCAAGTGCTTGGGCCCTGCACCCCATGGGAGACCAGGAGGAAGCACCTGGCTCCTGCCTTCGGATCAGCGCGGTGCACTGGCAGCGGCGGCCATTGGAGGGTGAACCAATGGCAAAAAGGAAGACCTTTCTCTCTGTCTCTCTCTCTCTCTCACTGTCCATTCTGCCTGTCAAAAAAAAAAAAAAAAAAAAAAAAAAAGCAATATTTATCTCCAGCTCAAATTATTTTCCTTTTCACCATATAACATAACATGTCATGCAGTTTATGGTGGTAGGATTTAGAGTGCTTACATTTTTTAATAGATTAAAATTTGAAGGATTTGGATTTGTTTACTCGTTCTCCAGAAAATCACTATTAATCACTTGAGAAAACAAACTAAGAGTGTTAAAGTATTGCTTTAAGAACAAAACGCTGCATTCCAGCACTTTCATTTTCATTTTCAGTAAAATCTTCCGAAACATTGAAGAACAACATCTATGTGAAAATACAGTAAAAGCTAAGGCTTGCAAAAAAAAAAAAAAAAAAAAAAAAAAAACCACATTATGTCTTTCCAACTAAGTAAGAACTGGAAGTTATCATGCAAACTAAAAGTAAATAATCGCACGGCTCTTCGTTTTGCTTTTTCTCCTAAACACAGTGAACAGGCCTTATTGTACATTTCATATGTGTTCAGCCGGAAAGGCAAATAGCTTACTTTGCATCTTAGCTGCACCTAAGTTTACATGACATCATGTGAAAAAATCACATTTTAGAAGTTTAAAAAATAATAATATATTATGTGACCTTAACAATATTGCACTAGTTCAAGAGAAAATTATTATAGGTTCTGTCTTCTGAATTCATTGCCTTCTACTTTGATGAGTACTTCAAATGTAAATTAAGGAAGAATGCAGCTCATAGCACTGACTTTGTCTAAAATCCCAAAGGTACTATGTTATGGATTTTATTTGCTATTAAAAAAAAACCATTGCAACTTTGTCAATGTCAGACAGATTTTTAAATTCAACCTATTCCATACCAAGGTCTCTAACAGCCTGTGTTCTTTAAATCTGGGACTACATTTATTATATATAAAAAATATATCTGTCACAGTTTAACAATGAAATGCTGCACAGGGAACAACTTAATTTTCTCTGTATTTAAACCTGAAATGCCATGGGGAAAACTTTCCCTTTCATTGGGGTCAGCTGAGTCTCAGAGGTTTTCCAGTTCATTCTCAGAAAACTAGAAAGAGTTTGAGACAGGAGTCTACAGTGAATAGAAGACACTGGGATCCAAGGTATTTTCCAGAGGAATTCCAAAACCCAAAGTGGTGTGGGCGAAAAGATAGGATCATGTTACCTGGTTCCTCCACGATAATTCTTAATTAAATTTCTCAGAAGCAAAATCCCCAAGTTTTCATGGGGAATGAAAGTAAACCATTCTTTGATAAACTTCTACTAAACTGAAAACCTGATCACATTCCTAGTAGTATGAATCAACACAGAAAATAATAGTTGAATTATTTAAAGAAAACTCCAAATCAGTTAGAACATTCCATCTCATCGTACTGTCAATGGTGGTTAAGGGTCAAGACAAAGTCATGAACAACCAACACAACAAAAGTTGAGCCACTTTTCAGCATGCATCGTAAGAAAATGTTCATTTTATTTCACACTAGACTTTGCAATGTAAAAAATAACCACGGATAAAAGGGTGCTTTATCATCCAGTTTTATCAGATTTTGTATCTATTGCACTTTCTAAGATGGACCAAAATCTAACTCTGTTGGGTTGACCCAAAAAATAAATATAGGTATTATCAAAAAATAATGAGTCTTACAGAAATGTCATTTTGCAAACCACTTAATAACTCCATATATCTTAAAACATCTTTTTTGAAATTACATGGAAAACTGTATAGCATTCTTATTCATTTTTTATGATAAAAGTGAATTCAGGAGCTTGGGAAGTACAAATCAGAATACAAAATATATAAAGCCAAATATGCAGTAAATAACACCTAAGGATAGAACTAGGCTTTGAGTGAAAATATGGAATATGGGCCGGCGCCATGGCTCACTGGGTTAATCCTCCACCTGTGGCGCCGGCATCCCATATGGGCACCGGGTTCTATTTCTTGCTGCTCCTCTTCCAGTCCAGCTCTCTGCTGTGGCCCGTGAAGGCAGTGGAGGGTGGCCCAAGTGCTTGGGCCCTGCACCTGCATGGGAGACCAGGAGGAGCACCTGGCTCCTGGCTTCGGATCGGCATGGCACCAGTCATATCAGCCATTTGGGGGGTGAACCAATGGAAGGAGACCTTTCTCTCTGTCTCTCTCTTTCTCACTATCTAACTCTATCTGTCAAATAAAAAAAAGAGAAAGAAAGAAAATATGGGATATAGAAAAAAAATTCCCAACCTAAATAGGGTATTTTATAATTATCAAGACAAGAGTTGATATATAATTATTCTACTTATGTACTAACAGAAATGTTTGGGTTGAGAAAATGCATTGTAACAATTAGATCATTAATTCATTGGATATTTAATAGTGTAACAAATGAAGCACAATGGGGAGTATCAATGTAAGTTCAATCTCATGAGACATACAAAACCAGAATTATCTATTTGAAAATCCCTCCAGAATATATATAATTCAAAGATATTTCTCATAGATGGGTGAGAAGTGTCAGTATAATGAACTGAACTCTGATGTTTCACAACTAATTACTTCCAGTAACACATTTAGAGTATTTCTACCTGCGTGTAGAGGGATGTTTCTAGAAATGAATACTCCTAATATCTTGGGTGTTTTTCAGATCATCTGCCATGATCTGAAAGCTTATGGCCTTCCAAAACTCCTATGGTGTAATCCAAACCCCTAATCCTTTGGATACCACAATGGTAACACTAAATGTCATTTGTATTTTAAGTCAACATCACTTAGATCACTCTTCTGGAGTTTTTGATATTTCTAAATAAATCTCTGCAATTTCTCAGGTTCTTTATAAAAATGAGTAGAAAAATTTGATACTATATTTGATCTCACATAGATTCTTAGTGAAAGAACAGTAATCAACAGACACCTACTAATCAACAATATTGAGAATATTCTTTACAGTTTGCCCCAGAGAAGACTCAAACATTGCAAAATAATTATAAAACTTTTCAAAATTGTAACAAAAATATATTTACAATAGTATTGAGAAAAGGTTTCTCACAGCTCTTATGTTCCAAACAAAGTAAAAAGGAAAACAAGAATAAATAACTTCTTATATAATTTAATGAAAGTATATAATCAATTTTATATAATTATCTAATGCAAATAAAAATTTTAATAAATAAAAAAAACAAAATTTCCCTAAATTTGTGACTTTAGAGATGACACTCAGAAATACGTGTGGTCTGAAGTGACCACACTTTTTTTTCTTTTGCTTAAGCAAAGAAAACCATTAATTCCTTTCAGATTTACTCATCATAAGATTTAAAAGGTGCCCCTTTTTAAGTAAGCCAGTACCATAAATACATTTTAGGAAGGCATGAATACAACAGAATTCTCAAGACTCTAGATCAGAAATTTATACAGGTATCTAGTATTTTTCATTTTCTGGAATTACCCTACTACTTAAAGCAACAAACTGAAGGTCATGTAAAATGATAGTATTCTGATATCCATGAGCATTTGACAGAGTCTAGAAAAAAATCTAATGGTTGAAAAACTTTACCTTTGTTTTTGGTTTTCACTGTCCTCATGAGTTCATTGTTTTAGGAAGGAATACTCTTCCTAAATCCATAAAATGATTATTAACTATATTTAATGTTTCATTATAAGTATAAATCCACTGTTCATAATAAATAGGATCATGAGTTTGAAATTATCATCTTTTAAGATCTCTGTCCTTAATGTGTTGTACTATGTGAATTAACGGTATAACTAGTACTCAAACAATACTTTACACTTTGTGTTTCTATGTGGGTGCAAACTGTTGAAATCTTCACTTACTATATGCTAAATTGATCTTCTGTATATAAAGATAATTGAAAATGAATCTTGATGTGAATGGGATGGGAGAGGGAGTGGGAATGGGAGATGGAAGGGTTGCGGGTAGGAGGGAGGTTATGGGGGGAAAAAGCCACTGTAATCCAAAAGCTGTTCTTCGGAAATTTATATTTATTAAATAAAGTTAAAAAAAAGAAAAGCTCAAACAAGCTCAAACATTATAAGAATTTTCTATTCAACTTTTCAGGAAAGTATCTGAACTAAACATGTACAACGTATGTAATAGAAGCTTGCAATCCTCATATATATATATATATAATATATATATTCAATAGACTACATGAAATAGGAAAAGGTTCTAAACAAATGTGATTTTTTAAAAAAAAATTCTTTGAGTTCTGGGTTTATATAAGCAGTATTAGCTCAAAGAGAACTATTAAAATAGATCTTCCAGATAAGTCAGGCCCTAAAGAATGACCCTAACAATGGCAAACAAATGATGAGTGATTACCTTATGTCTGCTCTCTATTAACTAGCTTGTATGAATAGTCATAGTTAGTTATATGGCAAAAGAAAATGCTGATAAATGTGCAGTGACTTGCCTAAGATGACTACACTAACAAAGATTCAGAATCTGGTTATTCATGACTCAAAATCAGGACTTTCTAATTAATTTTTAGTTCACATCTGAACAGACATTGGCTATACATCTTTAACATTTTCATTTTATATCGATATGGTATGAAATATTAAAACTATTATTTTATCTTAATAAAAATATTATTTATTTTAATAAAAATATTAAAGAAGCTCCTGGCTCCTGTTTTGGATTGGCCCACCTCCAACCATCGCAGCTATCTGGGGAGTGAACCAGCAGATGGAAGATTCTCTCTCTCTACCTCTACCTCTACCTCTCTCTGTAACTCTGCATTTCAAATAAATAAAAATAAATCTTTGAATCATATTGCTAATTAGATATATGAATAATGTTAAATGAATAGAAATAAATACTTTTAAACACATTATTTTAAAGAGACACATTTTCTAGTCCAAAGCCATGTAGCCTATGTAAACATAACATTTTAATTAGAACACAATTTACACATTATGCTTATCACAAATTTGGTTGTTCAATGGTATTTCATGCCATTTTTGGCTGTATTAACCATAATATGCCATTAGAAGACTACAATGTATGTCAACATGCAGGAACACATTACTAAATATGCATCCATTAAATTGGATAACATTAGAATCTCATTGTTTCTCCTTAGAGATACCATGGAATCTCCTGCAATGTATGGTGTCCTAATAAAACTCTAGGAATATATTATGTTAAATAAATGAATTAACTATAATAATGGTTTACACTGACACATTGAAACAAATACAGATTGTGGTTATAACATTAAAATTGTTCAATAAAAAAGTCAGTAAATTTTAAAATATCAGGACCCATTGGCCTCTTGGGAACAAGTTCATTGATTGTCTCTCAAACCGGTCTTCTGATGGACTATTTTAATTTGTAGTCACATTCCAAAAGATATGCTTTGGTTCTCTAGAGGACATGGCTAAATGATTCAATTCTATTTACAAAGATTATAGTAATCCAATGTTTCCATGATATAACAGTATTTCACGGAACTGGAGAGAGCCAACCACAGCAGGGGCTACTTGCTGAAAGAAGGTTCTCTGGGCCAGAAGGACAGAAACAGCATCAGAATGAAAAGGCACAGTGGTGGTGTCTGAGTCAACTCAGTTCTGTGTCAGTTTCCACCTCATTGACTTTTGCAGACTTGGCCTTCCCTTTATCTATACTCTTGGATCAGCAAATCTTACACAATTCCTACAGATGCTACATGTATTGCTGGGCAAGAGAATTAAGATTCAAGACTGCTTGCTAAAAGTTTCCATATGCAACTGAAGAGATTCTGATTTCAGGGGCCTTAAATTCAAGAATCTGCAATTTAAACAGAGAGCACAGGTGATTTCAACCAACTGAAGCAAACCCTGCATGAACAACTATACAAACTAGTGTAAAAAAATACAGTGGCCTCAAAGCACATAAACTGAAACTTGTATTCAACGCTCTAGCAGAATATCTGTGAGTGATTCTATTGCTTTTCAGAATATAATCTAAGAAGCAGATAAAGGAATTCCAGTGCCTGAAGATCAGTGTTCATTCTCTACCTAAGTAAGAGAAGCCAGAATTGTTTTCTATATAAGTACCCTCCTTTACAGGATTAGGAATCAGAAAAAAACAAATTGTAGGCACCATAATGGTCCATCAGGGGTAAAATATTGCACACTTTGGAGTTTAAAAAAAAAATCCAGTCTTTCCAACTTGAGATGAAATTGGTTAGTAGCATTAAAAATGCCTACCCTGCAGATTGTTCCTTGGAGTCTGGGAGTAGGGCATCTTTGCTACAGATGAGATTTGAAATCGTCTTCAGAGGCACAAAAGGAGAAGGTGCACTCGAGAAAATTGGAGGTATTTAAATTTCTCTTCGAGCTGTTGCCATCTGTTCTCCAGGCAGAGCTAACTTCACCTTATTATCTACTAGACGAGGAAGTGGTTCGGCTTTGAAAATTATCAACCTGTAAACTCTGGCATGCTATTCAGTGATTACGAATACTTTAAGTACATGACCTTTGTTAATTATTAAAAACAGAACACAATCATTCCAAAGGGTCACAGCAAAAGGGGAAATAATGCAATTCTAGTAGTTGCTCAGGACTTCACACAGCTGGGGTTCGTCTAGGCATTCTCCTAGCCATTCAAGCCTTTAGCAGTATTTGTCCAAATAACATTGAAAGGGAAAATGAAAGCTTGATCTGCACTACACAACTGAACAGTAGACTGAAATAGGTCGGGGAGTTCTCCAGAATCTCAAGATAGTAACTTACAAGGTCACCCTCAAATCTGCTCTTACGTTCTGGATAGCACACTTAGAATAAGACAGACACAGTGCAGTTTCCTAATAGTTTCTTGTTCAACTGACTGCATTTCCTTTCCCTCTTCTCACCCCCAATTTTCTCTTCTCCCATTTTACTTTAATAAGAATCCTGGTAATATCCAGACACTTTAAAATGTACCCCTATATCCGACTGGGTCAGTGTTTTGATTGGTGCCCCTCATATGGTAAGGATTTAGTGAGTAAGTGAATAAATCTCTATTACGTAGAGTTTCCTATAAATGAAACTTTATAAATTTGTGATCATTGGTGCCACCAAATGGTGCTTCATTACTTCTGCTTCTGCAATTAAGTCACATTAAATAATAAAGGATAGAGATTTGTGCATTCTTCTCCAAGGTGTACTGTAGTCAAATTTTAGTCAAATTTATAATTTGACTACAATATGCTTTGAAAAGTCTCTTCTGATTGAGTCTGGCTGGACCTTCTGAGCTTCCTGTATCTGCATGCCCATTTCTCTTTCAAAGTGTGGGGAGTTCTCAACTACTACTTCATTCAGAGTTCACTCTCACTAGGTTACATGCTACCACCAGCTGTTCTTTGAGATTCACTGAGGGCCTTGTCTCCCTCTACAAGATCTAGACTCAGGGCTTCTGTTTGAAGGGCACCTAATCCTGAGAACTGAGAGATTTGCGATCTGGCTCCAACGTCATACAGTATAGGATGAATCACTGAAATTGTGCTGTTGTTTTTCTGTTAACAACAGGATGTAGAATGGATAATATCCATTTTTTTTAAAGTTCAAAATTTTGTTTTTTAATCCATACTTCTTATTACCTTTTCTCTTTCCTTTATCCAATGTATTTCCTCTCACTTCTCTCTCCAGACTTCTGTACTGTAAAAAGTCCAGGAAGCACAGCAATCCTGGAAAAATTTAAACCGGTGGTATCTCAGGTCATACAAGCTTGGTGGAAGTGCACTGGGAGAGAATCATTTTAGTCAGAGGGACCTAGAGGTATACTTAGTAGCTCAAAGAAATCGATTTAAAAATATGTGATTTCGTTGTTCTGAAGTTTTACATTTTAGAAGGTGCATTTTAATCAGTAACTGGTTGATGGGCTTCAGGCTAGCAATTACACAAAGCTTTTTGTTAAATGACAAGGGAGAATCTTTCAAATGTGTTTTGATTTGTTTATACATGGTACCTGGAAAAAAGCAAACTTAGTAGCTCTTTGGTTTCTAAACTGTATTTCTAAACAATGCAAGACATTGGAAGAAATTAATTTAACCCTTTACTATTTGGCTCCTGGAGACTGTAATCCCATTGTCCCATTTATATACTAAAGGGCAGTAAAACAACAAAGGTATTATCCTACACAGTTCTCAGAGGAGTCGTTTTAATGGGTCAGAATCATGAGTGCTGATCTCATTTTCCCATAAATGTTCACAGCTCAGTTTCATGGAATGGCTGTGTTTACCACCACTGATGTTTATAATCAGTGTTAACATACACATACAGTCAGCCAGGCAGCCTTTTGCTTCTCTTGTTAACTGGGTTGTTATTACTGTTTCCTCAATTTCCTAGAGGATTCATGTACATAATCATATCAGCTGCTAAACGGGTGGGAATTGAAGCTATTCCACATTGTGAAAGCATTAGCGTGTGCCGACGCAGAAGCTACATAAATTAATGCTTTTCTTTCCAGGTTTAAAAACTTCCTCTAGTTCTTAGCTCGGTGGATTTGTATTGTCAGCATAGTACAAGTGGAGTTTTCACGATTTTGTACTTAAGGAGTTCATTATGGAGTCAATCAGTAATGAAGTCTTCAAAGTGGGTTTGCTCAGGTTTTTTCTGCTGTAATTATTTGTTTAAATAATTGTATTAAACTTTATGTTTATAATTCATTTATATAAAACACAATAGTAATTAATTTGAACAAAACATTCTTTTTTACATTTCAAATTTTATTTTTCTTACAAATAGGATATATCTTCACTGTCATTCTCAAAATACATGACTAAAAAATACACAGACATGAGAAAAATATAATAAAAATTACTTGTAATTCCTCACTCCAGAAGCACCGATGCTTAATATTTTGGCATATTTTGGTCTTTTTCTTATGAATACAACATATACTTTAATTCCTCTCAATAAACCTTCTTTCTACACAAATCCCCCACAAGTTATCTCTGGGTTCTTTATATCTTGATTGTTGTAAAGTTTGACAAACATGCTTTCTAATCTGTACTAGCTTTATCCAAGTGCTTGTATATCATTATATTCAAGCCCCAGAGGTCAGGGATTACATCTGTCTCACTTATCACTGGAGTTCAGTGTTGGCACAGGACCTGCACATGATGGGATTCCATGGGTATTTTGTGGAAGAAATGGTTGTGTCCTTCATTTTACAATATCTGAATTCTATTCTATGGTAATAAGCACTTTAAATTTTCACTGCTTCTCAGAAGGGAGTTCAAAAATCTCTTTCATTTTATTCTGTTCTTCTCCATGCACTTTTTTTTAAACAGGCAGGAAGAGACAGATAGACGGACTGACAGGTAGAAAACTCCCATCTACTGATTCACTGCTCAAATGACTACAAAGTCTAATATGACAGGCCAGGGCCTAAGTCAGGAGCCAAGAGCTCGATACAAATGTCCCACATGGGCAACAGGAACCCAACCAGTTGAGCCATTCACAACCTCCATTAATAGGAAGCCAGAAAGCAGGTCCTAGACCGGGACAGTCTAACAAGAGTTGTGGGTGTCTTAACTGACATTTTAACTACTAGGCCAAACCCCTGCCCCTCCACACATTGTCACTACTGGTGCCTTTATGTTCTAAATCTTCATTTTTCACAATCTATTTGGCTTTCTATGCACACTTATGGTTCTAATTACAACACAGATAGTTCTTATACAAAAATCCTTCATATATCTTCTACTACCTTCTGCTGCTTTCCA
This sequence comes from Oryctolagus cuniculus, assembly GCF_964237555.1. Taxonomy (NCBI): domain Eukaryota; kingdom Metazoa; phylum Chordata; class Mammalia; order Lagomorpha; family Leporidae; genus Oryctolagus; species Oryctolagus cuniculus. Next base: position 135,034,603 of record NC_091439.1, on the reverse strand, counting down.
CTTTGATATACCTATAATATCTCAGAAAATGTTTCATGCTAAAAAATGCACTCTTTGTCTTCCCAATCCCCAAAGTGACAACCTCTGTGATCTTTAGGAACACTGATTCTAAAATGCACATGGCTGTGAGGGTGAGGAGACAGCAGTTTATACATGGAGAAGGAGAGGGACTGAATAGCACTCCGGAGCAAAAACAAGGCTATGATGATTATGTCTGAGGAAAACGTACCAGAAAACACAATTCATTACTAACAGTGTATCAGATTTAGGCTTTACATCTTTAGAGTTAGAGATGTCTGGATAGACAGGTGCCTAAAATCTGGGTTGGGGAAGAGTGTGGAACTTGGTCAGAGTATTATCCAAGAATCCTCTACAGAACACAAAGTCCTGAATCAATGCACCAAATTAGAAAACAGTCATAACTCTGTGCCAGACACCAAACCTATGAAAGTAGCCATGCAAATACCAAAAAGATTTAATTTTATGGAAAGTGCTATTGCAAAATTAAATATTTGTTACTTCAAGCTATGTTTCCAAAGTGCATTCTCTAGAACAGTAGTGATTTATTATTAGAAATACATAGAAAAAAACAGGTTTAGATGATCAAATAAAATTGAGAAAAGCAGAGACCAAGAAACAATTTCTGAAATATTTACCAGAGATTTTTTTAAGTTTTATTTATTTTATTTATTTGAGAGGTAGAGTTACAGATAGTGAGAGGGAGAGACAGAGAGAAAGGTCTTCCTTCCGTTGGTTCACTCCCCAAATGGCCGGAATGGCCAGAGCTGCGCCAATCCGTTGCCAGAAGCCAGGTGCTTCTTCCTGGTCTCCTATGCAGGTGCAGGGGCCCAAGCACTTGGGCCATCTTCTACTGCTTTCCCAGGCCACAGCAGAGAGCTGGACTGGAAGAGGGGCAACCGGGACTAGAACCCGGCGCCCATATGGGATGCCAGCGCCGCAGCCAGAGGATCAACCTAATGCGCCACAGCGCCGGACCCTACCAGAGATTTCAATGTGATGATGTGTACTAAAAACGTCAAAGGGAAGATGTAATATGCAGATTTTCTTAAATATAGTTAACAATAACTTAAATATACTTAACAATAATTCCTATTTTTTAAAAGAAGAATGTACTAGGGGATAAATAAACAGGAGAGTAATCTTTGGGGAAGGCTGACATCCTCTGTCACATAAATAACTTAGCAATTTTTTCTATTCAACCTGATGTCTCATCACTCAATTGGTTGTTTCCTTTATGACAATTCTGAGTTAGACATAATCCCATTTGTCTAGTTTTTCTTTTGTTTCCTATGCTTTGAGGGTCTTATCACAAAAGTCACCACATATACCGATGAACAGTAGAGTTTTTCCCTACATTTTTTTCCAGTAACTTCATAGGTCAAAGCATTAAATTTAGGTCTTTGATCCATATTAATTTGAGTTTTGTATGTGGTGAGAGGCAAGGATGGAAGTTCATTATCCTGCATATATACATCCAATTTTACCAGCACCATTTATTGAAGAGATTGTCCTTTCTCCAGTGTACAGTCTGGGCATTTTTGTTAACAAAAAGTCTGTTGGCTCTAAGCAGGTGGGTTAATTTCTGGGCTCTCTATTCTGTTCCATTGATATAGATGTTGTTTTTTATCTCAGGATCATGCTGTTTTAATTAATATAGTTTGGTAGTAAGTTCTGAAGTCAGATTTGAGGTATTGTGATGCCTCCAGCTTGATTTTTTTTTTTAATTTTTGCTAAGGATTGATTTGTCTATTTTGGGTCTTTTATGATTGCATATGAACTTTAGGATTGTTTTTTCTTTTAATTCTGTAACAAATGTCATTGGTATTTGATAGGAATAGCACTGAATCTGTAGATTGTTTTAGGTAGTAAAGACATTTAATTGGGGCCTGAGCTGTGGCGCAGTGGGTTAAAGCCCTGGCCTGCAGTACCAGTATCCCATATGGGTGCCGCTTCTAGTCCCAGCTGCTCCCCTTCTGATCCAGCTCTCTGCTATGGCCTGGGAAAGCAGTAGTTAATGGCCCAAGTCCTTAGGCCCCTGCACCCACGTGAGAGTCTCGGAGGAAACTTCTGGCTTCGGATCGGCACAGCTCCAGCCATTGCAGCCATCTGGGGAATGAACCAGTGGGTGGAAGACCTCTCTCTCTCTGTATCTCTCTCTCTCTCTAACTCTGTCTTTCAAATAAATAAAATAAATCTTTTTAAAAAAAGACATTTAATTATATTAATTCTTCTGATCCATGAGCAAGGAATATCTCTCCATCTTGTGTGTGTATGTATTCTTCATGATTTTTTAATCAATGTTTTATAATTTTCACTGTAAGCATTTTTTTACTTCTTGGTTAAATTTATTCTTAAATATTTCATTTTTTTGGTAGCTATTGTGAACGGAATTTCTTTTCTTGATTTCTTTTTTGGAAAGTTCATCAAAATGGTGTATAAAAAGTTATTGATATTAGGGAAGTATAAATCAAAATCACAATGAGATATCACCTCAAACCTGTTAGAATGACTATTATCCAAAAAACATAAAGTAACCAATGCTGACATGGATGTGGAAAATGAGTAATTCTTATACATTGTTGGTGGGAATGTAAATTAGTGCAGCCATTGAGCACCACCAGGATTTATGGCAGCACTGTTCACAACAGCCAAAATATGGGATCAACCAAGGTGCTGGATAAGGAAAATATTGTGTATATACACAATAGAGTATTATTCAGCATGAAATAACGCAATTCTATCATTCGCATCAGAATGGGCACAACTGGAGGAAACCATGTGGAGTGAAATAAGCCACACAGAGAAAGACCAACACAACATGCTCCCCATTACTCAGTGTAGGGTTAATCTTATGAGTGTAAAGTAAACTGAAAGTAGATCTTTGTATGGAAGAAGAAACAGGAGGAAGCCTGGGAGTATGAGCAGGAGGGAGGGGAGGGTGGGAAGCATCACCATGTTCCTAAATCTGTGTACGTGAAACACACGAAATTTTTATACCTTAAATAATTTTTTAAAAAAAGTTCTCCTTTATATGTGGTTTCCAAAATTTTAAAAATAATAAAAATTAAAGAAAACTTTATTCTCAGTCTTTGTCAAATTGTTAAGAATGATAGATTACCACAGCTCAATGATCTATGACTATATTTAAAAGTTACTATATAGGAGTGGAGTTGAACATCATTTCATTTGATTATTGCTTATTTCCCTTGCATATATTTCTGTTGAACTACTGCATTTTTACAATTTGTTGAACTCTTCATTTAGTGGAGCATTAAGTCATTGACTATAATGCAAATTTAAAATATGCTGTATAAAAAATAAAAAAAAAAATTGTGGGGAAAAACTACCAAAAGAGTATTTAAAGATAAAATAAATAAATAAACATCAAAATGCGGTATACTAAACAATGAGGAAATCATGTTTAAAATATACTTTACTTCTTGACAGGATTCTCATCTTTTTATATATCTAGCTATCATTATAATTTCCCAGAAAGAAAGAATGAAAACATGGTATATATTTTCTTTTTTGTTGGCTTTTTTTTTTTTTGGTCTTTCTTTTCTGGTATATATTTTCTACTTAATCCTTACCTTTATTCCATACCAAAACATTGCAACATGCATATTTTTGATTTTTTTATATCAAGAATATCATACATATTGAAACAAAGGGAAATATTTGCTGTTATTCACGCTAGGAAGAACTTTAATGGAGTCCTACTCAGTGCAGTTTAATGAATTAAATACAAATTATAATAAATGGAAAGTCAACAAAAGCTATTTTAAATGAAGTGACTATACAGAAAGATCAATGTAGATGTTTGATATTGGAATGAATAAGCCTGAACCAAAAAAAGGAGAATTAGAATTTTGACATGTAACAAAAAATTGCACATCTTTAAGTTATACATTCAGCCAGAACATTTCTTTTTTAACACTTAGAATTTTGATGAAAATACACATAAATCTTTGAAAAATTAAAATATTTTATTGAAAATATTAAATTATATTTAAATAAATGGAGACACTGATGATACTTTGGAGATAATGCTATCATAAATCTATCAATAGTCCTCAAATTGAGTTACAGAATCATTAAATTCCCAATTAAAATACCAATGTGGTTCTTAATACAACTTGATTAATTTTAAGAAGTGATATGGACACTATGAGAAACGGTGATTGATCAGCCCTTGCCCTGACTGTTGATGAACAACTTAATACTTTCTCCCTCCTAGTATTTTTTTTGTTTGTTCTACTTAACACTATTGGTTGAATACTGTAATTAATACACAGTTATTCTTCAGTGTTGATACTTAACTGAAAAAATGATCACTGTTAAATATAAGAGTGGGAATAAGAGAGAGAAGAGATGTACAATTTGGGACATGCTCAAGCTGACTTTCCCCAAACGGTAGAGTTAGAAACATACCAGGGGATTCCAATTCAATCCCATCAAGGTGGCATGTACCAATGCCATCTCACTAGTCCAAGTGATCAATTTCAGTTCACAATTGATCATAATGATAGGACTAAGAACCAAAGGGATCACATAAACAAGACTAGTGTCTGAAAATACTAACCTACAGAATAAAAAAGGGAGAGAAAGATCCTACATGGGAAGCGGGATACACAGCAGACCCATAGAATGGCAGATGTCCTAAACAGCACTCTGGCCTCAGAATCAGCCCTTAAGGCATTCGGATCCGGCTGAAATGCCCATGAGAGTATTACAGGCATGGAAAGCCAAGACACTCTGTCAAAAAAAAAAAAAAATTACCTAAATGAAAGATCTCCGCGAGTGAGATCCAAGTGGAAAGAACAGGTCATCAAAGAAGGAGATACCTTTCTCTGAAGGGAGGAGAGAACTTCCACTTTGACCATGGCCTTGTCTAAATATGATCAGAGTCGATGAACCCAGGGGGCTTCCATAGCCTTGGCAGCTCATGACAAGAGCCTAGGGAGATTACTGAGGCCATAAACAAGAGTGTCAATTTGTTAAGTCAACAACAGGAGTCACTGTGCACCTACTCCTCATGTAGGATCTCTGTCCTTAGTGTGCTGTACATTGAGACTTAATGCTATAACTAGGACTCAAACAGTATTTTTCACTTTATGTTTCTGTGTGGGAGCAAACTGTTGAAATCTTTACTTAATGTATGCTAAACTGATCTTCTATATATAAAGAGAATCGAAAATGAATCTTGATGTGAATGGAAGGGAAAATCATTTAATAGTTAAGCACAGTGAGAACTAACAACAAAAAAGACTCAGTTATTTAATAATGTGTAGGTCACTGCTGATCTTTATAGTAACATATTTCAGGAAATTATAGGATAATCATGATCAAGAGAGTTTTGTTTGTTCAGTTTAAGGATGGAGAAAATAATGCTATTCTTTTAAGCTAATGAAAATAATCAAACAGAGCAATTGATGAAGCAAAAAAAGAACACAGAACCTTTAATGCAAAGCCTTTGAGTAGCTATGAGAAGTTAATATGCATTAATTGATTTATTCCATATTTTTAAAGTAAAAAAAAAAAAACAGAAGAACTGACATTCTCAGCCATATACAGTCACATCTGTGTGAATTTTACTTTTAATCACATTACTTAAACTGCACCTCCACTTTCACTTGTATAAGAATTCCTTCACATGTGACCAAAAATTAGCCAATATTGTGTATGTATAATATCCAAAACATTGCTTTGACACAAAGAAGGATCTTGAATAATGGCAACTAGTTTTAGTACTATAATTTTTAATGAGAAAATCAACTTGAGATAATCATTTATCATTCAAAACCTCAAATATAAGGTCTATAGTATTTATCAATGTCTTTTTAAAAATTTATTACTGTATTATAATTTTTTGCTTTTATTTTAAATGTTAAATTAATATAGAGAAGATATTTAAAGAAGTTCATAGACAAAATTATAAGAACATAATGATATTTGTCTCTTTCCTTCTCATTCCTTTTTTTTTCCAATGGTAGATTTCTTTGGTTATACTCTTTCTATATATTAACTACCACGAGTAAAAGAAAATGGGATATTTTCTTTGGAGTTTGCTCATTTCACTTAACATAATGACCTCCAGTAGCATTCATTTTGTTGCAAATGTCAGGATTTCATTATATTTTATGGCTGAGTAGTATATATATATATATATATACACACATGTCTATGTATACACACACACACACAGAGCATGAGAGAGGAATATATCACATTTTCTTTATCTAACCATCAGTGACGGACCTCTAATATTTTCCAAGGCCAGTGTCTTGCAGTGTTTTCCCTACATTTCCCTCTAGTAACTTGATGGTTTCAGTTGATTTTCGTACAGACTTGTAAGCCAAGAGTCTTGTATCGAACTTCTGCACATGAAAATCTAATTTTTCGAATACTATTTGTTGAAGACTGTCCTTTCTCCAACACATTATTTTGGAATGTTTGTCAAAGATTCATTGGCTATAGTTGTGTGAACAAATATTTGGATTTTTCTGTGCCATGGGTTTCCATGTCTATTTTTTGCCAGTACCATGCTGTTATAAAAGCCCTGATGTATGTCTTGAAATCTGGCTTTGTTTTTATTAAAATTCTTTGGCTACCTGGGTTCTTTTGTGTTTCCATATAAATTTTAGGATTTTTAAATAATTTTGTGAAGAATATCCTTGGAATTCTGATTGGGATTGCACTGAATCAGTAAATTCCTCCTGGTAATATGGACATTTTGATATTATTCTTATAATCCATGTGTTTTTTTTAACATGGTAGATTGTTCCATTGTGCGGTGTCTTCTATTTCTTTTGTTAATTTTTCTAGTAGAAAACAAGTGATCTAACATTTATTTATTTATTTGATATCTTTCCAAGTTTTTGATGTAGGCACTTATTACTATAAAATTTCCTTTTAACACTGCTTTTGCTATATTCTATACGTTTTGATATGTTTTCATTTTCAATTTATTTTACTATAAGATTTTTTCTGCTAAACGGAACTGATATATGTTATTTTGTTTATAGAGATCTTAAAAATCTCTATAAAAACCTCTTAAAATTTTTGATTATAGAGATTTTAAAAATCTTTGATTTAATTAACTCCAATTTAAAATTTAAAATTTTATTGCTGTCGTCAATGGTACTGATATTACATGTTCTTTCTCTGCCATAACATTGTTGGTGTATAAGAATGGTTATTGATTTTTCTGTGTTGACTTTATATCCTGCAACTTTGCCAAATTCTCTTATGAGTTTGAATAGTCTCTTAATGTAATATTTTGGACTCCTATATAAAGGATCATGTCATCTGCAAAAAGGGATAATTTGACTTCCCCCTCTCCAATTGCATCCCTTTGATCTTTTTTTTCTTGCTTAATGGCTGCGGTTAAAACTTCCAGACCTATACTATATAATAGAATTGAGAGTGGATATTTTCGTCTGTTAATTTCTCTAGTGTCATCTATCATCATATATCAGTTCCATTTAGCAGAAAAAATCTTATAGTAAAATAAATTGAAAATGAAAACATATCAAAATGTATAGAATATAGCAAGAGTGTTAAAAGGAAATTTTATAGTAATAAGTGCCTACATCAAAAACTTGGAAAGATATCAAATAAATAAATAAATGTTAGATCATTTGTTTTCTACTAGAAAAATTAACATCTTTATTTCTTTCCATAATTAACCATTTGTAATTTATAAGTGGTTCATTTTTTCTCATATGAATGACCAACAACAAATCACTTGCAAAAGTTATTGACTTTAGCTGGAATTGCATTTAAGGTATTTGTATATCTTGCTACACTTACATGATTTAATTTGACATTATTTATATTAATATTTTAATAATGCATTTTTATTGCTTAGTATTGTTTCTTATGTAATTAAATTAAGCAAGCAGATGACTGCTTTTTAAGATCAAGATCTGTACCATAAATAATCTTTAATAAGTTTAATGGTCAGTAGGTGGTCAACACAATCATCAATGTTCCATGCAAACTGAATATGTAATTGGTTTCACTACCAATTTAAATGTACAAAGCACATTATTTTCCTTCATTTTACATTTTGTATTTAAATGGTTACTTGACCTAATTGTTTCAAGTTGCACATTTTCAATGGTACCTTGAGATTTAAAACATTATACACATTTTAAAATACTAAAGCTTAGAATCTCCAGTCCAACATTTAAGATAACAACATATTTGACCTCAGATATACACATCCACACACACACACACACACACACACACATACATGCACACCAGAAGAAACATACTTTCACAGAATTGCTAAGTAGAACTTCTCCAACCTTTTTGTTTTCTTTCCTGAAGATTGTACATTTTGAGTGTGAACATCACGGTTCTCATGACATTGCATATATTATAGTCAAAATTATTTACTGGGAAACTGCTAGCCTTTGACTCTCCCACGGTGATGCCCCAATTTCAGAGCTTCCATAATTAAGCCTAAAACAAAACCTGCTGGCAGAGTTTAAAGCTTTGGCTGTAGTATGGTGAATGCAATGAAGAACATTCATTGGTCTCCGTGGGGAAAAGGCCTTGCCTAGTGGCTGGTCTGCTGAAGATAAACAAAACGTATTCTAATGTGATCCAAAGTTAATGAACTTTCAAGCATGCCCGAAAGGAACAAAATTCAAATGCACACATCAGTGATTTATATAGCTATAACTTAATTATTTGGGAGGAATTTCCATTTGTGTTATATGTTCTATTATCGACGTAACTCAATTGGATTGCCTCCTTATATTTGCATTTTAATGCACTAAGAGGATCTAATTTGAACTTTTCTCCCAGAAGGCTATTCCAAATGGAAATTTATTTCTAAGTTACTATTTGAACTATACTTCATTCCTCACAGTCAAACATGTTAAAGATGCAATGTTGCTCAAAATCACTCAAATGCAGCCTATGTGATTAGTATGGAATCAAACACCACTTAATTTTTTTAAACAACCTTGTCAGCTCCAGATGTTGACACCAAATACAAAAACCATGCTTCCTGGTGAAGAGGTTGTGAACATCACAGTTCTTCTGAGAACTGGTAAGTACAAAGACCCAGGAGGAATAAGTTCTGATGGCTGTTTCTAACATCAGTTGTACAACACAATGTAAATAGCTAATAACTGAGTACTGTGCATTCCAATATTGGCAAGAGAATAAATCTGCAATGTTCTCATCAAAAGAGTTAAATATTTGAGGTGATGGATGTATTCATTAGCTTATCTTTTCATATTGATTCAAAAAGAATAACACCACTTTCTACCCCATAAAAATACACAATTATAATTTGTCAATATATAATTAATTTTTTTTTAAATTTTATGAAACTTTACTGACTTGATAATTGCTTCTTAAGCTTTAGAGTGAATCTATTCTAATGGAAGGATTAAACATAAAACTTCCTTTCCATAGGTAATATCTTAACTTTTTCTATCATGATTTGTATGTTCCAGTTCAGAGAATGAAAAATGCAAATCTATGATTTTCCATATGGCATAAAATGACTGATTATCCACAAAATAAACCTCTAGGTAAAGCAGAATTTTATCTCCTATTTTTATGCCTTATTTATTTGAAATATTTTTAAAATTTTTATAACAGTTTCAGATTTACAAAAGTGATAAGATAGTTCATATACTTATATTCGATAGTTGGCATATACCCAACACCTAAGTTTCTCACTATTAAAATCTTACATTAGTATGACACAATTCTCAGAAGTAATCAATTAAAGTTATTATTAACTAAATCCACGTTTTATTCTGAATTCACAGATTTTATCCAGTATACTTTTGGTTTCACAAGATCAACTTAGAACATGATATAGCATTTAGTCCTTGTATTTCTGTAGGCTCTTTTTTATTTTAATTATTTTTTTTTTTTTTTTTTTTTTTTTAAGTTTCCATATGTATTTCTTTATTTTCTTTTTTTTTTTTTTTTTTTTTAAACTTTTATTTAATGAATATAAATTTCCAAAGTACGACTTATGGATTACAATGGCTTTCCCCCCATACCGTCCCTCCCACCCACAACCCTCCCCTTTCCCACTCCCCCTCTCCTTCCATTCACATCAAGATTCATTTTCGGCCGGCGCCGCGGCTCACTAGGCTAATCCTCCGCCTAGCGGCGCCGGCACACCGGGTTCCAGTCCCGGTCGGGGCGCCGGACTCTGTCCCGGTTGCCCCCCCTCCAAGCCAGCCCTCCGCTGTGGCCAGGGAGTGCAGTGGAGGATGGCCCAGGTGCTTGGGCCCTGCACCCCATGGGAGACCAGGAAAAGCACCTGGCTCCTGGCTCCTGCCATCGGATCAGCGCGGTGCGCCGGCCGCAGCGCACCGGCCGCGGCGGCCATTGGAGGGTGAACCAACGGCAAAGGAAGACCCTTCTCTCTGTCTCTCTCTCTCACCGTCCACCCTGCCTGTCAAAAAAAAAAAAAAAAAAAAAAAAAAAAAAAAAAAAAAAAAGATTCATTTTCGATTATCTTAATATACAGAAGATCAGCTTAGTATACATTAAGTATGGATTTCAACAGTTTGCTCCCACACAGAAACATAAAGTGAAAAATAATAGATAATTTTTTAAAATGATGATGAAATCAGAGCAGACCTATTGTCATGTTTAATCCCAGTGAGAGTCAAGTTGGGAATTGATAATTTCTTTTTTTTTTTTTTTTTTTTTTTACAGAGGATCAGTTTAGTATGCATTAAGTAAGGATTTCAACAGTTTGCACCCCCATAGAAACACAAAGTGAAATATATTGTTTGAGTACTCGTTATAGCATTAAATCTCAATGTACAGCACATTAAGGATAGAGATCCTACATGAGGAGTAAGTGCACAGTGACTCCTGTTGTTGACTTTACCAATTGACACTCCTGTCTATGGCATCAGTAATCTCCCTATGCTCCAGTCATGAGTTTCCAAGGCTATGGAAGCCCTCTGAGTTCTCCGATTCTTATCTTGTTTAGACAAGGTCATAGTCCAATTCAATCCCATCGAGGTGGCATGTACCAATGCCATCTCACTGTTCCAGGTGATCAGTTTCAGTTCACAGTTGGTCATGGTGAAGGGACTGGGAGTCAAAGGGAGCACATAGACAAGTCTAGTACCTGCTAACGCTAACTGATGGAGTAAATAAAGGGGAGAGTGATCCAACATGGGCAGTGAGAATCTCAGCAGACTCATAGAATGGCAGATGTCCTAAATAGCACTCTGGCCTCAGAATCAGCCCTAAAGGCATTCGGAGCTGGCTGAAAAGTTCATGAGAGTATTTCAGGCATGGAAAGCCAAGACACTCTGGCAAAAGATCTCTGCGAGTGAGATCCCAGTGGAAAGAACAGGCCATCAAAGAAGGAGGTACCTTTCTCTGAAGGGAGGAGAGAACCTCCACTTTGACTATTTTAATTATTTTTAACAGATTCAATGTGCTTTGTAGACACAATTCTGATAACATAATGATAATCACTTCCTCCCTCTGTTCCTATCCTGGTTCCTCCTACCCTCCTCCCTCCCCCCTCCACTTTTTTTTTGTTTGTTTTTTTGAGATAACATTTTAAATTTACATTACAGTAAAAAGGCTTAATACTTCACCAAATAAGAAGTTTAACAAGTGAAAAGCAAGAAGACCCTGGTTTAGTGGGACAATAACAATGGTTCTTCCTAAATATGATCTCACTGATTTCCTCTTTTTTTTTTTTCAAATTTTATACATACACTTATCAGGAAATGAGTTTCTAAATTGAGTTCCCATTTCTTTTTAGTTCATACTCCCGACATAATATAGGAACATTGCTTTGTAAATAATGCCAATCAAATCCAGCTGCACAGTCTGGTGAATACAGCTAATAATTGAGGAGATGCTCCCATCACAAAAAAAAATGTCAAAGGTGTGAGGTGCTGGATAGGTTAAATATTTTTACTTAATCATTCTACATTCTACCCCATAAATATATATAACGATAATTTTTCAGTATGTAATAGAACAAAAATTTATAAAAAAACCATTTCACAAGAAGCTCTTTTCACAACCAAAGAGAAAACTGGATTTCAAATTTATAATAGTTCTTTGATTTCTGATTTTTTAGACATGTCCTATAATGAGGGTACAGGTTTTCTTTGCATTACAGAATTGCGCATTCACTCTTTTATTACAAGAAAATACAAAATGAATTGGTAAACCAAATTGAATTCACATCTTTGTACACTAAAATAAAGTGAACTTCAGTTCACTAACCTTTCTTTGGACTTTCTAGAAGTATTTGTGTTGTTTATATTGTTTTCTTACTCTATTTCTCATTTATTTATATTTATAAAATTAATGTTCTAAGTATATAGAATAGCAAAATGAAGGGCATTTATTTATAGCTGGCCAACTAATCCACTTTTGCTGCCTAAGTTACAGTCTAAGTTACCTAGAATTTAACATAATACTAATCAATATTTAGTTAAATTAGATGCCTAAAACTAACCAATAAATACTTTACATTGAAACTATTGGAGCCTTTCCATGTCAGGTAAGTTGGTGAACAAATTGGACTATTACAACCTGATGATCAATTCTTCCTCCTGAATACCTCAATCAGTCTATAACTCAAGAATATACCAAAGTTCAAAGAAACCAAGACAGAGCATACTATGTTTTTGTGTGTGTACAGTACATGTGAGTGTGTTTGTGTGTGAGATGGTAATTATCATGTCACCTTAAATGACTTTTATGTCTTAAATTTAGAGCTTTATTGCATTTTCAATCATTATACCTGATATATCTGAGGGTACTTCCAAAAGATCACGGAAAAGGTACCTGGCTTTGGTGTACATATTTGAAACTCTTCATTAGTTTTCTCCTAAGAGGCATTTTCATGACATTTCCTTGTATGAATGACTTCAAAGATTTTTTGCATAAAGTAAACTTATTTTTCAATTCTATTTTTCATGAATGTTTTAAGTATATATAATACATTGCCAAAATAGAATGCTGCCTATTTCAGGGTAAACATAATTAAATAACCCAATGACAATAATGAGTTATTGTCTATGTAGTTCTCCTCCCAAAAATGATAACTGTGTTTAGCTTAAACATGTACATATATTTTTGCATTGCTTATAACAGGATATGAAAATTCTTGAAATGCATGTGATGTATTGTCATACTTTTCTGAGTCAGGCATTATTAATTTACATTTCAAAAAGGAAAAATCTGACAAATCATTTTACAAATGAAGGCAGTTTTCATAATTTGAAATGAACTTTAAGTTCTATAATGGTTACAAGTGAATAACCACATTTAGTAGGCAGACAATAGAATAAACATAAGACAAGAAAGCAAACAATGTTTGAAGTTACTCTAACCAAGCTTGCTTAAGGAAAATTACTGAAAAGTCAGGACCAAAATCTGTCATATGTATCATTCATCACGTGATCATACTCTATGGTCATAAACAGAGTTATAGTTTCCAAAAAAAAAAGTTATTATGGAAATATCCCAACATTAAGTGTCTAAACATATCTGTTCAGGATTATTTAATTTTTTTTTTTTTTTTTTTTTTGGACAGGCAGAGTGGACAGTGAGAGAGAGAGACAGAGAGAAAGTTCTTCCTTTTTGCCGTTGGTTCACCATCCAATGGCCGCTACAGCCGGCACTCTGTGGCAGGCGCACTGCACTGATCTGAAGCCAGGAGCCAGGTGCTTCTCCTGGTCTCCCATGGGGTGCAGGGCCCAAGCACCTGGGCCATCCTCCACTGCACTCCCTGGCCACAGCAGAGAGCTGGCCTGGAAGAGGGGCAACCGGGACAGAATCTGGCACCCCGACCGGGACTACAACCTGGGGTGCCGGTGCCGCAGGCGGAGGATTAGCCTAGTGAGCCAGGCGCCGGCCAGGATTATTTAATTTTTTAAAATGGCTTCTTCTCCTATATCTGAAGATTAGCTTTAAAGAAAGACACGGTGTTTCTAAAATGTCAGTTTAAATATATTCTTAACGTCTTCTTGAGCTCCCTCTACTGATTTTCAGGTGGCTGTTAACTTAACCAAGATATTCAGCAAACATATGTAACTAACAAGATGCCCAGTAGTGTACTAGCATTAAGCACAGTTTTCACAGCTGGGCACACAGTCCTCCTCCAAGTATCATCAAATAAATCATACTATATGTGCACAAACAGGGAAACAAATGCAAGGAGATCATGTCACCTTCCTCAGTCCTAAAGAAACAATCAAAATCAAGCAGCTGCCAAAAAAAAAAAAAATTAAGAATTGCCAAGGGCATTTATTTGAGATTGCTGCTATGAATTGTAAACAGATACATTTCGATTGCAAAGTGTTTCCCAGAACTTTTTCCCTTGGGTTTTTTTATTTTTTTTTTAGCTCAATCAATTATAGTTTTATGAGAAATTTCACCAATGTATATAATTCAGGCAAAGTTTTGGCACAGTATGTGTGAGTTCTTTCCAGCCGTATTTCTGGGTAAATGCACTAACTTTTGATATTCTGCCAAACGATTGAGATAGTGTGTCTTTAATTACTGCATGCATTTTATATAGAAGTAGATACATTTTTATTACCATTATTTTCTTTTGAATTTTCCTTGCATGGCCCGATGATGCAAACTTTTTTTTTTTTTTGAAAATGAACACAATTACATAATACCTAATAAACACTATGGCTTTTCTAGCATGTACACAAACCCAAAATGCATTCTAAGTACTTTATATTCCCTGATAATGACAGTGTCTGAGATAATGGATCCTTTGATAGAAATACCGGCTCACTCCATCATTGCCTTGAAGGAACATACATAGCACAGCACTTAAGTTTTCTATGAAAGCATGTGAAGTTCTGAAAAAATCCACTGTACAACAGAAAAAGAGTTAGAATTTGTTCTCAGAAATCAGCTTTAAGTCCTATACTTTTCTTGCATATGCTCTGTATTGTGGGTTTAAAAGAGTAAAGAAAAAATTAACATAAATAACACATTTTGAATATAATGTCGTGTCAAACAAAAATGAAAGCTAACTACATTATCAAGAAAATTGCAAATAAAGACTCATTTTTTCATCATATGAGCCTTCTTGCTTTTTCCAACAAATTTACACTAATTACAAATGGAATGTTAGAAATTAAAGTTCATTCCAGAAGATTATTAAGGTGTCTTATCAAGTCAGGAAACTACAGAACAATGTTATTTTCCATATTTAAATGTTGAATATTCCACATTCTACCAATTTAAACAATTGATTTCCTATTCTATAAGCTCTTTCCTGAAATTCTTTGAGTTTACTAACATGTTTTTCTCAAACTTCTAGTGTCACGTAGCACATAACAATGTTCTGGCCAATGATGGACCACAGGTATAACAGCATGTATCACATGACCTAGGTGTGTATTAGGCTACATGGCCAGGACTCTGTGATGTACTGCTTGTGCTGGAAGAAATATAATCACCAAATGATGCATTTCTCAGAATGCATCTCCATCCTTAAGTAACACATGAATGTAAATATACATATAAGCATAATTACTTTTTAGAATAAGATAAGCAATGTTATCTTTGAACACAACTATTTAATGGGTACATCAGAATGACACAGTTAGCATGTAAGATAATGCCTGTCGTATGCAGCACTCTTATTTTTAGGAACTCTTTCACTGCTTTACTTTTGTTTTTCAGACCCATCAACTTCAGATACTAGACTGTCTACACTGATTCGCTGACTGTGTTTTCATGGCCAGCAGAGGAGATATACTATCTCTCTTCTTCCTGCTCTTCACCAGCACAAAGAACACGAGAGACGTAGTAGGTACTTCGTATGGTCCCTGAATTAGTAACACATTACAGTCAACATTATCTTAATTATTTTAAGAATTTTACTGTTTATGTGGAAATTAAAGATTTAATTTCTACACTTTGTGTCAAATGGATACTCCCTTAATTAAATGTAAATTACAAAAGAGGTAAGTGCAATTGCATTGTTCTGTGTAACTCCTACTGGTGAAAGTAACTGTCCAATTGTTTACCAATCTTTTATACATAAAAAATTAATAAGAAAACTTTAAAAAGACCTAAATGAAAGATATCTGTGAGTGAGATCCCAGCGGAAAGAACGGGCCATCAAAGAAGGAGGTACCTTTCTCTGAAGGGAGGAGAGAACTTCCACTTTGACTAAGACCTTGTCTAAATAAGATTGGAGTTGGTGAACTCAAAAGGCTTCCATAGTCTTGGCAGCTCATGACTAGAGTCTAGGGAGATTACTGACGCCATAAACAAGAGTGTCAAATTGTTGTCAACAACAGGAGTCACTCTGTCCTTAATGTGTTGTCCAATGTGAAGTAATGCTATAACTAGTACTTACTCAAACAGTACTTTACACTTTGTGTTTCTGTGTGGGTGCAAACTGTTGAAATCTTTACTTAGTATATGCTAAATTGATCTTCTGTATATAAAGAGAATTGAAAATGAATCTTTTTGTGAATGGAAGGGGAGAGGGAGTGGGAGATGGGAGGGTTGTGGGTGGGAGGGAAGTTATGGGGCGGGGGGAGCCAGTATAATCCAAAAGATGTTCTTTAGAAATTTATATTTATTAAATAAAAGTTAAAAATAAATAAAACGAAAATACAAAAAAATAAGAAAAATTAGTAGTATCACACATGTGACATTCTTATCAATGATGGCATTCTTCTAAAATACAAAAATTTTTTTCAAAGTAAATATAAAATAGATGCCTTCCTTTTTCCTAAATAGCATATGTAAATACTAATTTTACCTTAAATTATAATTGTACATGTTGGATTTTAATAGCTAGATGCTAATGAATTTGGTTAATGCTTCTAGATTTCAAATTTGAGCAATTTATACATTTTCCCATTCTTCAAAAATTTGGTCTCTGAATAACTGAAGACCATAAAATGGGTGTTTTATTTATTTTTCCCAGAAACCTTTTATTTAAGGTATACAATCTTTAAGTATTTCACAAATACAAATTTAGGAACATAGTGATTTTCCCACACTACCCTCCCTCCCGCCCTAACTCCAACCCTTCTTTCTCCCCCATCTCCTATTCTCAATCTTATTTTTTACTAAGATCTATTTTCAATTAACTTAATACACCTAAGATTAACCCTACACTAAGTACAGAGTTCAACACATACTATGCAAAAAAAAAGTGTTCCTTAACAGTTGAGACAAGTATTGTTCAAAGTCTTCACATCTCAAAGTGTCAATTTCAATTCTACATATTACCATTTAGGGTTTTACTGTTATATTATTTCATGCAATATGGAATTCTTCCATGAAAATGAGAAATTTATATTTAAAACTACATCCTATGGCTAATTAGAAGAACTTAAAAGGAGGCAGAGGCTTTCAACTCAATATTATAAACATCAGAGACACATTTATATTTTTAACACAAAAAGTTCATTGTAATTTAAAAATGTATGAGATATAAAATCTCTATCCATTTTATGTTTTTCAAGTATTCAGAGACCAAAGAGAAGAATGGAAAAATTGTATAGATTGCTCAAATTTAAAATCTAAAAACATTAGCCAAATTCAAATAGCATCGAGCTATTATAGTCCAACATGTACAATTATAATTTTATGTAAACATTGCATAACAAAAGCAAACATGAGGAATAAACTTCATTGAGAATTTATTACTAACATATTCAAGCATTAATTTTAAAATACGCAGCTGTTTACACATGGAAGGAATTCTAGGACTCATCCTATTAAAGTATTAATTACAAAGAACAGCCAAAGATACATTAAAAAATCCAAAAGCAATTCAACTCTGCCCAGTGCACAATTCAGATTGTAAATGTGGGGCTGAGAAAGATCTCGGGACAACGTAGTCATGCATAAAGAGTCCAGGATTCAAAAAGAACTTTAACTGCACACAGTGGGAAGAATTCTAATGTGAGTTAGAATTATGCTCTTGTATAGTCTTGTGTAATCATCTCATCTTGTGTGTACAGGCAAGACTGGTAACTTGCTTTTGACCAACAGAACACAGGGAAGGTGATATGATACTGCTCTTGTAGTCCTGTCACACTATATGGCAAAGAGAAAAGGATTTTAACAAGGTAATTGAAGTCCCCAATCAGTCGACTTTGTGTATATCATAATAGAAGTTATTCCAGCTGGACCTAACTTGGTAATGTAGACCATTAAAAGTGGATCTAGAGGTCAGCAACTGAGTAAACCAGAGAGATCCATCCATGATCCTAGAAGAAACCAACCTCTACAAAGTGTGCGTTGCATAGAAGCAAATCCTGTCAACAACCAGATGATCCTAGAGAAGAACACTGAGTTTCAGATAAAAACACAGCTGTGGTTTAAACCTCGATTGTGTGATTTTTAACCCAGGACCCAGCTAACCTGCACCCAGATGCAGGCCTCATAGAAACCATTAGAGAATAACATTTAAGCCACTAAGTTTGTGGCAATTTTTTCTATAACAATGAAAATCTACCATATATGTCTGAAAAAAATGGACATCTAAGTGATATCTGGGATGACACTGACATGAAATTTACGGCAACAAACGCTACAGACTCCAAGAAGCAAATATGAGTACAATCTGCTGTTCTGAAAATGTAACTAAGCTGGACTACATACATAGCTAAACCTACTGGAAATACAGCAGTTCAGGCAGGGAATTGCATTTAGGGAGGTGAGGAGCCACGCTTTCTATTTATACTTGCATTGGCTTTATAGTCACATATGCACTACACATACGAGAAAGCTGAAAATCAGATTCGCTACTTACCATGAGTAAAACCAATCAGAAGATCTTAAAAGGGGGCAAAGGTTCTCAGCTCAATGTAATATATGTTAGAGACACATTTATAATTTTTAACACAAAAAGTATACTTTATTCAAAAAATATAGGACTTAAAATATCTGTATTAGCACAGAACAATGATTATGATCTGATTGTGTAGCTGGTTTCAGACAGAATTTGGTCTTGGGATCAGCTCTGTTGGCAACATAACTCTTTACATCTTGGTTTCTCTCTATCTATAACACAGGGTATTGTGAATAATGAAAGGAAATCATATTTATAGATGCTTAACACCAGGTATAGAATAATATGAGTCATCAAAAATTTTAGCTGTTATTGAAACTTTTAATTATTATTAAAACAAGAAGAAATAAAAATAATAGAAGCCTATGGAAATAATGTCGAAAGAATTCTGGGTGAGACTGCACAATATGGGTCTAGGCAAAAGTGACATGAAGAAAGCACAGAGAATAGAGAATTAGATAAAGCTACATTGCAAAGGGAGGAATGGCAAAACTTGCAGACTCACTGTAAGTAGTGTAGAAAGAATGATGCATGTTTTAAATATCTATGAATATTCAAAAATGAATGGAAAAAATCATTAACTAGCAGGGAGAAAAACTGCTTGAGGACCATGATAGGGGTAAGATGATGAGTTCAAATGTGTTGTCACCCTACAATCAGAGTTAAAAGGTAGAGCAGAACCTTGTAAATACATTAATGTAGTATAAATCTTAGTTAGAGCAACAGATTTGGAAGCGGTCTAAAAAGATATGATAATTGTTAACTGTTGGAGTGAATGGACTCCTGCAGAGCTCCATGGAGAATGAACAGTGAGCCACATGAGCAGTATACACCTGATGCAAAAATTTCAAGAGTAAAAACTTTTATTCCAGGCTTCATTTCACAAGTGAAAAACTAAGTGTTGCTATTTAGTGTGTAAAACATTAAATAGAACATCCTGACATTTTTCCACATTAAAATTAGATTTTCTCCACAAAAATCAAACTTCTTCCTCTTGGGATTCATTTAATAAGGTCAACTAGTTGCCTGTATAATGGGTATTCACTGGGGAATCTGACACAACTCTGTGCCTCACCTGGGAGCTGTGTTGGAACTGTGACCAACAAGAGCCACCTACTCTCCCTTTCAGTCACCCTAAACACCACATGAAAACAAAGAGCAGGAACTAGTAGTCAATCTTGCCCTTTGCCCCAGAGAGAATTAGGAACGATATAATAAAGCACTGAAATTATTAAATCACCATTTTTGATACTGTGCTACAAAGTAGTAATTCATTGTGATAATATATTTCATCATAAGACCTATTCAGAATATTAGCATCTAACTAGTCTGATGGTTTAAACGTGAGAAGCAATTGGTATACAAGTGATGACTGCTGGAAGTGGGCTTAAGGTTACCAAATATTTGTATTGAATTTACTGTTTTAATGTCCAGTAGGTCTTTCCAGGGGGATGAGAAGGAACATGAGCTATATATTATTTTTTAGGTGCAGTAGAAACAGAATTTACTGCTAATATTTTGAATAGACTATAACATCAGACAATGAGAATGAGATGGGAGAGGAAGTAGGAGGTGGGACGGTTTGGGGGTATGAGGGCGGGTATGGGGGGAAGAACCTCTATAATCCAAAAGTTGTTCCTAGGAAATTTATATTTATTAAGATAAGACAATGTAGCATCTTTGTAACATTAAAGACAGAGAAAATATTCCTTTAGAACTTTTGTATCATGCATGCTAAAATGTATATACCCAAGAGTATATGCTCTAAGATAATTTTGATACAACTTAGCAATTAAGGAATAGTCTTGGGGAAATAATTAGAAGCAATCATATTTAATAAATAAAATATCATAGAAAAATGGCATACTTCTGGATAAGACACATTCAGTTGAATAAGTGACCTGAATGGAAGTACCAAATGGACACAGATAGCTGGTGAATTTGTTTTTTTTCATATTGCTAGTTGGGTTAACATCAGAGAAATATAGAGGTTTGGTGTGAATTTTTGCTTTTCTCATATTTAAAATAAAAATATCAACTTTTACAACTGTATGTAGGTGATAAATGACTTAATGGGTAAGGCAACTTAATATGAATAAAATATATGATTATATGGGTCCCTATTGACTCTTTGAATGGGATGTATTTCTGTTCTGAGCAAGTAAATCCAAGTTCAAAGGACCAATATTCAAATGTCAGTACTTATTCCTTTGGAAGCAGCAAATGCTTTCACTAGTAGCAATGTTCTTTTTCTTTAGAAATACACAAGGCCTACCTACCTAATCCTAAATCAGGCAGTCCACAGTATGACTGGCATTACAATTGCTGGGGAAGAGGGGCACATAACCCCAGAGGACATGTAGGCACTAGTCTATTCAAGTGAGAAAAAAACTTCTAGGGTTTTATGAATTAAAAAAAAAAAAATAAAAGGCCTGGTGGTCATTAAAACACTATCTAATGTGTTTTGTGGAAGTGGTCCAACTACAAAAGGCAAATTATCTCCATTTCATCATCACCTTTGGGGAATGTAGTTTAGGTGTGCATGTTTTAATTGGTGCCTTGGTGCTATTTTTTCAGGGAAAGTATATCACTACGGTAACTTTCTTTTAACTGTCAATTACACTGAATATATTTGAATAAAACTCAATGAAAAAGTATTTTTTAATCTTTTGCATTGTGCTTTGGAATAGTCAGCAATGCTATGAACCAGTTATGAGTTAGAATATATTCTCTGTATTGACATGCAAATGAACTCACTAAGCAATCACTTTGCTTTAGAGATTTACATAATCTGATACCCTAAGACACATTAAATTAATTATTTAGTTTTAGAGCAAAAAAGTTCAGAGTTAAGCTGCTCTTCTTCCCACATTTTACCATGTGTAGGCATGAAGACATTGGAACATAAGGAATAAAATTATTTTATATGAAAGGATATCCAGGCTCTGTTCCTTAGATTGCATGGCTTATTACCAGAGGTATACAGGAAGCAAAGCTAATGTATCTCTTTTATAGACATTAATTTCCAAACCCTTTATCAGAACTCATATTTTTTCAGAATGTATAGACTATAAGCTCTTCATTATGTGCATATAATTATTTCTTGTTCCTGGCAGATTGTGGTTTCCAATTGTCCCTCTCTTGCCAATCAGCAGGAGAGTATCTGAATGGTATTTTCATGCCAAAAAACCAATATGTGCTCAAGCATAGTAGCCTAAATAAAAAATAACAATAATTAGAAGGCACATTTGCCACTAAAAATTAAATACTATATTACAGTTTATTATGTAAATATTTTTGTATTAGGCAGTGTATCTTGGATATGCATGTTCTAGATTATCCCCTTGTATGTTTACTGTAGAATAAAATCAAGCAAAATGCATACACACACACACACACACACACACTGTGCCAATTTTTAATTCTTCCTCTTTCAGAAAACCCATATTGAGACTTATTGGAGTCCTGAGTTTATCTTACCACTATCTCATTCATTATGATAACATTAATTCCTCAATACCAAGGAGATTTTAAAGCACGCAGGGACCAATTTCTTTACTGCATGACCACCAGATTAATTGGAAAATTAGGATATTTCCTCTAGGGCTCAAACAGCTCACCTTAAGTAGACTATACCCAAAGGTGCTAGAGGTGTTGAAGCAGAAGGTGATTAAATCTGTTTGGAAGGGATAATTGGTCACCTGGCTGTTACAATGATGCAAACAACAGGAAGTATTTATTTTTTCAAGCTTGTTAGTTGGTGGGGGGTGGTCTTTTGAGTTCTAAGTAACAACAACAAAAAAAAACTAGAGTGAGTGAGTACTGCAATTTAGGGCAAGCATGAAATACTGTAAGACATAATTCAAAGTCTTTGAGTCTCATTGTTAAATGTGTCTTAAAAATTAAAAATAAATCAGCAATTATTCAAAGTAAATTCTCAACACACTACTAATCACATAATCTCTTAAATTTCACTTTAAAATTTATTTGTAACATGTTTCCAAACTTTTCAGAATATTGCAGGATTATTAATTCTTGCTGTATTTCTCTACTGTCCATATAAATAAAGAAAAAAGAAAGCAATAGGTAGACTTGATAACAGAAAAGTCAAATTGTTTAAAAGTTATTTAAATCTCACAAAACAGATACAAGAATTTTTGTAATGAAAAATAATCTGTCTAGCAACTTCATTTTTATTTAATACTGATCATTTTCTCTTAAGAAATAATTTTAATAAACAACTTGAGTATGTCATGAATCATGCAGTTACATGAGTAATTTCCCACACACTCTGTGAAAGTACATCATCATGAAACACACAGTGCTAGTGATAGTAATGAAATGAATTAATGATATAACAACATATCCAATATTGGTGCTGAGTATGTAAAATTGCATTTTACACAAATAAATTTTAACTCTAATATTTGGCTGTAAGGCAAAGAATTAATGTGGGCCACAACATCTGATTATCTTTCATGAGTTTCTTCAAGTTGGCAATTTTATTAGTTTACTGTGGGAAACCCATGCTGGGTCCAAATAGTGTCCCCTACACGCTACATGTGGGGTTATCATGGGGACCTAGGTTTACCTTACTTCAGAACTAAGTAAACTAAATGTGTAGAAAAGTCAGGAAAATGCTTTTAATATTTTAAATTGGAAGTCTCATCAAATTGACTTTGGGCATCATTATCACTTGTATCATCTTTTCATTTTAGTATCTAACCACCTCAAGAAATTAACACTAAATTTCTCTGAAAAGAATTCCAGATATTGGCAGCTTGGTGTAACTGTTTATACTGGAAGAAGGACATGCATCTTAGAAAACTTTGTGTAAACATAAGTCAGTGAGATACTTAAATAAATTTAAATTAGTTTTATATATGTTACTACCCTTCAAGTAAGTTATAAAATTAGGATATACATTATCACTTAAAGATACGTAAAATAAAATTTAAAATTAAAAAAATCATAGTACTCTTTCTACTTCCACAGTATGAACACTTAAAATAATTAATTTTTAAAAATTTCAAAATTAATAGTGGTAAAGAATGATTTTTATGGGTGCCTGAAGGAGATTGCTATAAACTTGCTGGCCTAGGGCAACATGTAGTCTTTTTTGTCTATCTGCTCAGTCTTTAAAAATCTATGAATTTTTGACATAAGATCACATGACTGGCAGGACTCCTACAAAGAACATATGCTTAGTGTAAAACATGGGACCAACTAAAAAGGATTTAGATTTGACACCTAGTGTTGGCAACAATGTCTGTTTTCTTTAGCAATCACTTTCACATAGGGCTGTGTTGTAAATCAAATGAAAAATCTCTACCCAAAGGAACTAATTTAAATCATAAACTCTAAAACAAAAGTTCAATCAAGTAACTCTAATGCAAGTAGATATCTTATAGTTAAAAATACACAAGTATTTAAAATCAACATACTCTTAGCTGCAAAAAAACACATTGCTAATCAGTTTAATGGTAACTGTCCTGTATGAAACAGCTTTATATTTTACCCATTATTGTTAATGTAAGACTCTACTTGCAACCTGAACTCTCTCCCTGAAATGTAAAGGAAACCCCCACCAACGTTTTTCCAGTCACCATTTATACTTATTCTAATGTCAATGACATAAATGAAAGATCACAATTCTGTGTATCAGACCAGACATTATTACTGTCAAATAAAGTCCTGAATAGTAATAAGAAATACAGGGAGCACCAGATAACTTCTGTCGTGCAATTGCTACTATGAGAAGTACTGTTCAGTGGTTTTCCACCCTGAATTCTTTCTCCATACACATTCAGAACACACTGCCAATTGACAAAAGGAACATAGCTTCAAAAAAAAAAAATCTCTTAAGTAGAGAAAAGCTCTCTGTTAAGCATACAAGAGGTTAAACATTGCTGAAATACCGAGACATTTTCTCAGCCCACGCTTCGCAGTTCCATTCAATCACCAACAGCTGTAGCGACTATAATACAAGCTAATACTGTATTATTAAATCAGAGCTTCTTATTTGCACTCACCTCTAACCTGAGGGGGCTGGAAGGCGATGACATTCACTAGTCAGCAGCAGAACAAATAGCCCTCAACTTTGAAATGCACATGACCTTGGCGTGTGGAATTCTGAGAGACTGAGTTTCACAAGTTCTATTTGGATCTACTGCATAACAACACATCTAAATGAACGCAGCATGGTGCAAATGTTGCCATCCTTACCTCCTCCCCTCCAAAAAAAATTGTTCAGAGAGCTCTACACTTTGCAGCTCTTGTTTTAGATACAAGAAGTGTACTGATAAATCAGAGATTAGTCCATTCAATTTTTCTGGACTGCATTTGTTTAAAACAACTTGTTGGTTGATTCATTTAATAGCATTTGTTAACATATTTGAGGGCTTTGGTTGACTGTTTCCTGTCCCTTGAACCATGCTGGAAGTGTTGCTCTAAAAATATTTATATTTTTAAAGCAAGATATAACAGGATAACATTAACTTCACACACACACACACACACACACACACACACACACACACCCCTTTCAACTTCCCTCTAGAATTCAGTGCAAAGCTACACAGATGTCCTAGTAATAGTAACGAAGATAGTAATTCTTAAGATATTTTTGCAGCGATTAGCAAAAGTCCTCTTGCACACTGTTAAAATAAGCATAACTTATTTTCAATTTTTTTTTTGTATGGCAGTCTGCATTTCTCTCCCCACTTGTCATCATTTATAACAATATTCATTTTCTTACCTTATTTTAAGTCAAGAAAATCCCCCCAGAAAGGTTCCTACACGGTGTGGATGTATAGATCACAGTTTTGGAAAGCAGCAAAACACCACCACCAGAAAGACCGTCTTAGCTGGGGAAAAAATTCAAAATAGTTTGGTCTAAAACTATGGAAATCTCCAAAGTCACGGCTGAATGGGCGCCCAGCTGGCAAACGGAGGACTCTTTCCCACGTCCGACAGCACACTCCTTTGTCAAGTTGTGACGGGTCCTGCGTGCGCGAAGCGGGTGCCCCAGGGCACAGAGGGTGCAGGAGGGCGTCGCCCCCCGGGGTCGCCCCAGATTCAGCACCGCCCGCGCGGCGGACAGCACCAGCTCCGCTCGCCTCCCGCTAGTCTCAGTCTCTGAACCGGGCCGATGCTCGCGCCTCCTCCCCAGGCAGGAGCAGCTGCCACTCAGCCCGGGCCGCGCCGCCCCCACCGTCTGACGTAACTGCTTTGCATATCCCCCCGCGGGGAGCTGAGGGCTCGGGCGAGGGCCACTCGCGGCCGTCAGGGCGCCCAGATTCAGGCTGACGATCGGCGTGGGCATCCCGGGCCCTGGAGGCTGACGCGCAGCAGGTGCAGCGGAGCCGGAACGCTCGCTCGCGCCCGGCTGGGAGCGCGGCGTCCGTGCACCCTCCTAGGCAGGAGGAGGGGGCGGCGGGTTAGGCGGGGCGCCGAGGGAGGAGAGCCAGAGGGGGCGCCTTCGCCCAGCCTGTTTTATTTTTAAAACGCGCGATCCTTCCGACCTCCCTGGCCAAACTTTGCTCCCTCTCCCTGCCATTTCGCTATTGCAAGGGGCGTGCGTTTGGTGTCCCTGCACGCTTCTCTGGGCTCCGGGAGCTGCGGGAGGGAGTCGCTGCTGCAGAAACTTGTTTGGAGGAAAAAACAAATGCTTGGGAGCTGGGGAGAAAAAATGTGGAAGCTTGCGAGGCTCATCATGGCTCGTCGACAGATTCTTTTACAATTTTATATGAGTGCTGCGTAGTATTTAGCAGCCAGCAAATACCTTCCTGTAAAACCTGCTAAACCTCCCTATTCGTGATTTAAATATTCTGTCAAGCCCTATTAAGTTGGAGAGTGAAGGGTTAAAAAAATATTAAAACAGTGAAAGTACCCAGATTCAACTTTCACTGTCAAAATCCTGAAGGTTATGCAATATTTATTATGTGTAATATATCAATTGTTCCATGAAAGATGGGATATGCTGGAAGCATTTCATGGCCTTTAGCAGTCCTCTCAGCGCCTGTGATGTTTCTGTCTCACAGAAGCACTGAGGCTTTGACAGCAAGAGGAAGGGGGCCTGCCCTTCCAAATTCCACTGACTGCTTAACACCGGAAAGGAACACTTTTAGTGAACTGAAGCGGTCAGCCATCCAGAGGGGTCATTATTCACATACCATCCACACCACACGCCCCACCTGCAGCTATCAGTAACTTACTTATTTATATAAGGAAAAGGGCATCTGATGCTATGTCTAAATTTTCTTAAATTGGATGAAGCTTTTTTCACAATGGAAAAGTTTATTACAAAGTATACATTTAACATGTTTTCCATCAGAACGCAGGCCTACTGATTTATATAGTCTTCCAGGAGTCCATTATAAATTAACATTGGATCTGCTCATCAGTGTTTTCAGGAACTCTGATCAAATGAATACACTTGTTTGTTTCTCCATCAAGACAAGTGACTAATACACTTGGCTTTCTATAATGCATAAGATATTATTCAAGGAAGCTTATTTGTTTTGTAGACATATATAGCCAAATTCCTTCTTTATAAAGGTAAACTGAGAATAAAAATATGGCATTTTTGCTTCTGAAGGGAATATCAATGTTTTTCTGCTTTGCACCCACAAAAATCTTTCTTTGCATTTTTACTCCAGACTTTAGCAATTTATTCCCCAAATATACAGTTCTCTAGGAATATCGCTCTTACTCACCTGGACCATAATTCTTGCAATCTTGGTAATAGAAAATGTTTTATTTTCTCTAACAACAAGTACCATGCCTTTTCCCACTGTTTAACACACACACATAATCAAAAACACGCATGTACTAAGAGTGCTTCAATTCCCACAATGATTTTAATAATAATTCCACTCATCACCACAGGGCATGAAAGATGATAAATGGGGGCAGGTAGACTTTGTACAGTTATAATTATAACTGAATAACCTGTCCTTAGACTGACTAAAACACACACCAAATGCTTCTTCAGAAAGAAATTCACAGTATAATTTGCTCTGGTTCATGCCTACATGTCAGAGAAAACTTATAGATTCACGGTAGAAATATATAGAGTATATTGTGCATTCTTATAAAATTCAAACAAAATGGGTGCCACTTGTTTATGGATGTTATTTTTCAGCTCACTCCAATGCTCATGCTGTTTTGGGCTATGAACTCAATTAAAGCAGTCATTATATTATTCAAAACCTTGAGGGGATGAAATGAGGATAAAAGAGAAAAACAACTACCTTTAAGTATGGAAAGATAAACCAGATAATTTTTTTTTTCATTTAGAAAGAGAGAGGAGGAGGGGAGAGATAGAGAGATGAGAGAGAGAATTAGAGAAAGAGAGAGAGAGCGCGCATGAGAGAGAGAACCCAAAGAAGCAGAGCTATTTTGGCAAACATGCACAAACATGCATATGTATATGCAGATAAGCACTGAGAACTCAGATTGTAACCTCCTTGAGGATCCTAGCTTGTGTTCTGTCCAAAGTTCATGGTGACTAAAGGCAAATTATTTGAACTGTTTCATCACATTCATGATCTGTAAAACAATTAGGTTTATACTAAATTTCAGATATTCTTTAGTTATCTATCACTTTGTGATTCAATATTAGAATTTAAAAACTAGAAATTTTTCTGTTGGGAGTCATAAGAACTTTTCCTTAACTGAGACAAATTGGTGTGCAGTTACAAAGACTGTTCAAATTAAAAAAGGTATTTAGAGTAATTAGGCTGGAAGGTATAGAGAAAAGAGGTATGACTAGGCTCAATTATAAGGCTAAGGGAGGGCAAAAAGTAAATTTCACCTACTTAGACTGAAGCTAAGAGAAGTAGAATGGGCCTATTAGAGACTGGTCCTTATTATATAAGCAATATTATAACAGTCTCGCACAGACACATACTCAAACACAAACATATATACACATATGGTTACACTGTCAGGATATTTAAAGTAATTACAAAGCAACAATAAAATTTAAAGCATGCAAAAAAGCAACCTGTGGCTGGAAAGATAACTAAAATATTAAGTAAAAGTCTTTTAAGATGAATGACCAATAAGTATCTTTGAATTTTAATTTAGATAACCCACATGAAAATATTATAATTTAATACACAGAACTGTAATTATGTTGTCTTGTGAATATGCATATTTTAGATTCCTGTATTATGAAATTTTACAAATTCCTTTTGAATTATAGTTATTTAAGCATATCTATACATTTCAATTATAAATACTCAGAAGTAATATATATTTCATTTCATTTCTCTTTTGGTATCAATGATGTAAAGGTTTGTTGCAAATTAAGGACATGCTTACTCTGAAAAGTAAAGATACTCTACTCTTTTGCTAGACTATTTTCACATTCTAGGGATGAAAATAAAGCGGAGTCTGGGAGAAAGTCGTAACTATGAATAACCAAGGCTTCTTTAATTAAAGAGAGCAAAAAGCTTGCAATATAAACACAAATGTGGTTATGTAAAGATCCCAATCCCATGGCAAGGTAAGGTTCTTGGTGATTATGCTTTTTCCTGATAAACTATGTATACATAACATTGTTGGAGAGTAGATGCTGCATATAATGGTCAACTTAATGAAGGGAGAATGGCAGAAACATAATTAAGCCTTTAGCTTTTTAGCATTTTCACTGTGAATCAAAATGCTACAGGAAACTATTTTATATATTATATGTAGCCTTTTCATAATCACTTCTGCATGCCACATATATATCATTATTCATACAGCTAAAATTTGAAGGTATGTTGTTGATCCTTACCTCCTCATTGGATTTTTTTAAGCTTACATCTGATATTCCTCTATGTCTTGTTTTTTTTTTCTCTTGATCCCTCAGATCATTTCATACTCTATTTTGCTTTCATGTTCTATTTAAAACATTGATTAGATGCATGTCTGTTTTATTATAGAACATTTAAATATAGCATTGTTATTGACTATAATATTGACAACATATATTTACAGTTGAATTTCTTAGCTATTTCAGAATTACAACCTCAAACATGATTTGTGTGTGTGTGTATAAGGATGTAGGTAGATAGTATGTTATGAAGAATACTTTCAAATCAGTTTTCCTTAAATGTGGACATAGGGTCAGGTATTTGGCATAGCATTTAAGACACTGATGGAGCCATCTGCATCCCATATCCGGTGCTTGGGTTCAAGTCAACTTTGCTTCCGGTTCGACTTCCTACACATGCGTATCTCAGGAGTTAGCAGGTGATGATGGTACTAAAATAGTGGAGACCCTAAAACCCATGTTAGACACCCTGATTGAGTTCTGGGCTCCAGGCTTTGGCTTGACCTAGCCCAAGCTATTGTGCACATTTGGAGAAGTGAAACAGCAATTGGACAATGATTCTCTCTCCACTCTCTCTCTCCTCTTTCCTCTATCCTCTATCTTCTCTCCACTCTCTCTTCCACCTTATCTCTTTCTAAATCCCCTGGTCTACATAAAATAAATAAATAAATGTTTAAGGAATGTTATTATGGATTAAACAGGACTTGGCTCCCCTTTCATGAAGATGGTTAAACTCTGAAGTTTTATGTTAATGGTTAATGAATTACATTTACAGACTCAATCTAATTATGATGTCTGAGAGGTGGGTCTGCTGGAACATCTTTAGGTGATTGGGGGCTTGCCCTTGGAAGATAGTTCTCAGGAGATGCTAAGTTACTTAAGCTGAGTTCAACATAGTTTCCCTCTCTGCATCCTGGTTCACCATGTGAACATTCCTCCAGGTCTGCTCTGCCCCTGTCAGTCTCTTCCATTGTATACCAAACTGAAGTGGCTGCCTGACCCTGCCTGTGACCCTCCAAACAATAAGCCAAAATAAGCATTTTTTTTTTGCTAAGAAGTTCCTCCGGTATTTTACTTAAAGTAATAGCTGACTAAGACAAATATAAACACAAAACTTTGGATGTAAGAATCAAAAACTAAATGCTAATATACAAGTTCATGAAAAGGAAATTAACAGATGTGCTTATTTTAGCCTGAATTTTTAAAAATTCATTCTAGCTTTTTCCACTAACTCTCTGAAGACTTCTTGTATAAAGCCATAGATTGAAAACTGTTATCTCATTATTTCATGTAAACACATGTATTTGATCTAAGCCATATTTGCAATGAGCAACATCACATTAAGGAAATATATTAGTCTAAATTATGAAGTTATCAATGTATTTTGCAAATTTGGATTATGTTTCTTTTTTTTTTCCTTCACTGTACCTTATTGCCAGCATCGTGTTGGTTTGGGGTAAGAGATTGTTAAATGTGATCATAAATACTATGAAAATTATTTTCTTGCTAGAATTTATATTAACAAGCAAGAAGATAAACTAAGACTTTTTATTATTTTCAATTATGAGTCTGCCATCAAAATGACATATTTAATAAAAGAATAGAGGTCTTTCTTGGAAACATCATGCTATGTATGGGGCCGTTGCTGTGGCTCACTTGGCTAATCCTCCGCCTGTGGCGCCGGCATCCCATATGGGCACCGGGTTCCAATCCTGGCTGCTCCTCTTCCAGTCTAGCTCTCTGCTGTGGCCTGGGAAGGCAGTGGAGGATGGCCCAAGTCCTTGGGCGCCTGCACCCGCATGGGAGACCAGGAGGAAGCACCTGGCTCCTGGCTTCGGATCGGTGTAGCTCCGGCCGTAGCAGCCATTTAGGGTGTGAACTGGTGGAAGGAAGACCTTCCTCTCTGTTTTTCTCTCACTGCCTAACTCTATCTGTCAAATAAAAAAAAAAAATCGTGCTAAACACTATATATTCTATTCCATCCTCAAATTCTCAGATCAATATATATATGAAATTTATTTTACTGCATAAATAGGCTTTTCAAATCCCACAAGGACCGTGGAAAATATATATATACACACATATATATGTATTATCTATGTTATGACTAAAAAGTATAGGTTCAAGAAATAGAATAGGTTGAGATCAATCTGAATGAAGTTAACATAAAGGAGAACTGATAGAACATGTCACCTGAAGTGTTAATTTACTGTAAAGCTAAAACCCCCCACTTTTCATGGAGACATCTGAATTGAACTATGACAGACAGAACTGCTCATTATTGTCAATAATTTCGGGTCTAAGTAAATTGAGATTAAATGGCAGTATAGCACCACTGTGGATTACAAAGAAAGGTTTTTCCCATATTTTGAGTGTTTAAGTGGGCAAAGACCTATAAACCTGACATTTCATAGATCCTTAATTGTATTAATACTTGTTTTCTGAGTTGAAGGCAAAATTAAATCTGTTGTTTTACATAGCTGCATCATGGGAAATGAACATTAACTGACAGATTTAGCAGATTCAGAGCTGTCTTGCCTTATACTGAGTTTTCATGCACTTTCATCTTCATTTACTCAGGTCTCTCCTCCATACACAGACTCGCAATGGCTTCCAGCTGATTCTTCTATGAGTCTTCCTCTACAGGTATATCTTGCTTCTCTGTTTTCTCTTGGAAAAGAACATTTGCTTTTTCCACAGTAGTCTGTAAACAATAGAAATAAGCTCTCAATAGGAGCTGACACCTATCAATACGTACATGCAAGAATTTTCAGGCTCATAGGGATGGTTTCAAAAATTGTTGCTCTATAAAAATAAGTACACACTGAAATAATGAATTAAGGTAATATTTTCATAGTAAATATAGTTAAATAAGAATTGGAATTATTTTCTATTGTTGTATATCTTTAAAATCTGAGTTGGCCTAATTAGGAAAAAGTTAGACATGGACATGAGCCTAGAAGTAAATCATGTGGTCCTTGACGTAATAGAGAAAAACAGCTGAGAGTAATTATTTTCAAATTTATTTATTTATTTGAGTGGCATGGGGAGGGAGAGAGGGAGGTGGGGAGGGAGAGAGAGAGGTGGAGAGAGAGAGAGAGAGAGAGAGAGAGAGAGAGAGAGAGAGAAGAGACAGAGTGTTCCCTTTGCTAGTTCATTCCCCAAATGCCTGCAGCTGCTGGGGCTGGGCCAGAATTGAAGCAGGAGCCTGGAATTCAGTCCAGGTACTTCCTGTGGGAGTGATCCAACTGCCAGAGCCTCACTGCTGTCTCTCAGAGTCTAAGTCAGCAGGAAGCTGGAGTCAGGAACCAGAGCCAGGCATGGAGTCGAGGTATTCCAACATGGGATGTCAGTCTTTTAACTCATAGTAACTGCTAGGCCGAATGTCTGTTCTTGAATGTAAGTTCTTATAACCTAAAGGTGGAAAGAGAAAAAAATACTTCTATTTTGCTAGATTTATATGTAACAGATGTATTTAAGTAAACTTTATCTTCTATGCATTGAATTCAATGTTAAAAATTGTGAAGTATACGATTATAATTAAAATAGCATACATTAATAATATTCTACATACCTGTGCTAAAATGTTTCATATAAAATGACTGAATTATAGTAAAGTCACAAAACTCAAATATATCAACTAATTCAAGAAATACTTTACCACTCAACTTGTTCTGCACTACAATTAGAGTAGCCCTAGAATATATTTACTTATCACAATAACTATTAATAATGTAGGTTGCATTATGAAATTCAAAACAATCAATTTTCTCATGGATCTGATGTATTGCTTCCTACACTGTATGTTTTAAATTCAATTCTGTAAAAGTTCCTTTTCTTTTTTTCTATTACTTTAATAATCAGTGTTTGGGGAGGTAATTTGGAGTTGGTAATCTTAAGAGTCTTTGGAATCTAAAAATATAGAGCCATTTCACAAGTGTAATTGAACTATGAACACAGAGCAGAAGAATTTGCTAATGTTCAAGCATGCAATTTTCCTTCTTACAGTTCTTGTTTTTAAGAGATCTCTTAGGGCATCTATTGGACAATGTTAGAATTGCATCTAAGATTTTGACTTAGTAAACTCTAGAGTTATGTGTTTGCACAATAATTAAAATGCATGCTGATGAAGAGATTTGTGGGGGAAATCTTGAACGTTTCCTGTAGAATTTAAAGATTAAGCAAAAACAAAAAAAATGATATAGGAGTGGGTTTTATAAATTATCTTTGATAGATTATGTCCATTTCAACATTTTTAAAACGTATGTTGTCTTTTAGAATCTAATATATTGAGGCCGGCGCTGTGGCATAGCAGGTAAGGCTGCTGCCTGCAGTGCCACACCCCATCTGGGTGCCAGTTGGGGTCGCAGCTGCTCTACTTCAGATCCAGCTCCTGGCTGTGGCCTGGGAAAGCAGTAGAAGATGGCCCAAGTGCTTGGAACCCTGCATCCACGAGGGAGACAAAGGAAGAAGTTCCTGGCCCCTGGCATCGGATGGGCCCAGCTCTGCCCATTGCAGCCATTTGGGGAGTGAACCACAGTATGGAAGATCTCTCTCTCTCTCTCTCTTTCTCTCTCTCTCTGCCTCTGCCTCTCTGCAACTCCGCCTTTCAAATAAATACATAAATCTTTTTTAAAAAAGAATCTAATATATTATTATTAGGTGTGTTTCCTTCGACATTTTATTGACACTTTTGAATTTTTAATTGGAGATATGAAATACTCATTCTTTCAGATTTCAAAAAGAAGGCACAAAATAACATTTTTCATTATAATCTTTGATAGAAGAAGATGAAAGAACATTGGGCATTTGACTAAGACATAAGTTCAGAGAAATTAGAATATGTAAGAAAATAAAATGTTAAAAGTAGAAATAATATGCATATTTGGCCATAATTAGTTTAAACCAAACTATCACAGCTACTTGCCAGAAATACAAGGATAACAACGAGAAAGGATGACATAGCCTGTGCAATTTAACATCTACCATCTCTATGTGTAATATATAATATGAATATATTAATATATAATGGCATATATAAATATTTTAATAATATAAGTAATGTATAAAAAATATTCAAATAACTCTACAACTAAAATTCTAATATGAGACAATATATAAATGAAAAGTATCAGTAGTATATAGAAAATGTCACAGGTAAAACTTAGTAAAAACGTCAAGTACAAAATGATAAATCCTGAGAGCTAAATAAGGAGGTTGAAGAATTGAGCAATTACTACTGATTTTCCTTTTTTTTTTTTTTCAGTTTTCCCTATATAGAATTCCTTGCAAAACATATGGCCCAAAACAGTTGTCCCAGTTTTTGAACCCAAGAATGGCACTGAAACTCTATACGAGGAAATGTGCTAAGCTACTGAAAAATGTATTCATGCTACTTTTCTTAAAGTATCACTCCTTTAATGTCTACTTTTGTTGTTTGTTCTTAAACAGAAATCATTGGCACTTAAAAAGAAAAACACTTATAACAAAGAAATTTTAAAATTCCATGTAATAGACTAGAGTTTCATAGTATGCAATACACTTCTTTTGTATTCAGTATTGATTCTTATCAAATAAGAATCTCCTCTGAGAACACAGTTGAATCACATGCCACGGTATCCAACAGCTGAGCAGAGCCACACGCTCTGCAAAGAATTATGGAGCAGAAGTGATACTGGTCACATTGGGGTGAGAATTTATTTATTGGTTCAAGATCTTGCAGGTTCCATTCTCTGTCAAGGAAATTAGCAAAATTTGAGGTAGTGGCTGCTCAGTCAGCCTGGGTTCCTGAGGCCCAGCCATGAACCAAGATGTTTTTGTCGACACATGAAGAACATAGGGCATGAACAAGAAATCAACCAGGGTTGGTTTAAGCCACTGAGATTTGAAGTTTTAGGCTCCTGAAACTTGAGATTGGTTGGTCTGTTACAACAGCATAAATAGCTTAAGCTAATCAATATATTTCAACAATAGAATCAATATATATAAAGAGTTTTATATGCATCACATTTTCCTGATCTTGCTAGGTACCTACATGAGAGAGAGTACAGATATCCTGAAATATGGGCTTATTTTTTCCACAGGTTTCATGTTTCTCTGCAATTAGAATGAGTCTCATTTTCTTGCTACCCATCTTAAAATAAATTTATGCCGGGCTGACCAAACGTGATCAACTCCCCCGCCCCCCATTTCTCCTAGGTATTGTCTTTTTCTCCTTCCATATCCCTTTATATTTTCTGATTTTCTTCGATACTTCATACCCAAATGTCTCACTGAACAATTCCAGTTAAATTATTCACAAGTACCTCAAACACAACATGTCCCAAATTGAATCCATCTGGCTTCCCAAAATATATGCCTATTATTTTTGTTCCCATTGAATTATATCTTCATCTATCAGAATTAAAGATCAAGACTACTTGTATTATTCTACTTCTTTGTATACCAGCTCAGATGTTACACTCTTCAGAAGGAATTCCTGATCCCATTCCTGTAGGTGTAATTAGACATCTCAACATTATAGTGATTACAGCTTCAATTTCCCCTGTTATTGGCATTTATTACATCATATGCAATTATACATTTAAGACTGTATCCTGTTTCCTATACTATCAGCTCAATGGAGGCATATGTCATATGAGAAATTTCAATATTGATCTCAAATATTAGTCAGTAACAGGCCTACAGTACAGAGTAGTTGATAATGTTGTGTTAGGTATATTGCATTACACAAGTTCAACATTTGAGAGCTTCCAAATAATCACCTTAATAGTGGAGTGACAACTTTCACATGAGCACGGTCCAGCAGAGCAGGATGAAACAACAGGAATGGAGTATAAGTGAAAAATTAACAGTCATCATTTATAAGGGATGCAGTGAAGGGGGTGATGATAATAACCATGTACAAAGCAAGAATAATTCAGGAAAAATAACAGCAATCATCCACTAATGTTTTAAAAGAATTCTACAACTGTCATGTGACTGAATTTTGATAAGGTATGAATAGAGTCTCCGGTGATTTGGTAGTTAAAGAGTTATCATATTGACTATTATACAACAGATAGGTTCTTTAAGTGGTGAAATTACAGTGACTAAAGAATAAATTAGAAGAAATCTTGGGAAACAATTAAAATGAAAACCTGCTGGCTTACTCCATAATTTTTATATGATTTCTTGTTAAGACAGAAGAAATATTGCTAAAACCACCTAAGACGAAAGCTGACAAAGAAATTTATAATACCAGAGGCTCTGAATGTGCAAATAATTTCTTTAAATTTGTTTAAAATTGATTTATGATGTTTATTATTTCTATATATAAAAGTATTAATGAATAACATATACATATAAATATACCTTGAAGGATACATGGTTTTACAGTTTTATTAAAAATGCTTTGTGTCTAAATTAAGCAAAATTGAATAGAAAAGGCAACATGAAATACTCACAAGTTATATCTTAATCATATTTTTAAAGAATATTTCAATTATATAATGAGTGTGTAAATATTATTATTTACTTAGGTTCAAAGCAGGAAACACATATTAAGGGATAAATTAGCAAACTAGAGAAAGTACATACAGATTTGTGGTGAACAAAAATGGACTTCCAAAAATATAATCAATAAGTATTGTAGTGCAAAATAAATTTGAAATATATGAAATTTTTTTCATAATGCATGTATTATATGAAATTTTTCAATACCCCCATATGAAAACTGTGATCTAATGAATAGAAAAGATTTAAAATACATATTTATTCTTAAAAGACAACTTATCTAATCATAGTTTAAGACCAGTAATCACAAATGTAGTGGAAAATATAGTTCAAAAGATTAGTATTGAAATAATGTCACAGATGACAAAGCCACAAGCAATGACTCCTGTGGGACTACTGCATACTATTTAAGCTCGGTTTTGGGAAAATTCTTCAAATGCTAAGTATTCTCCTTATGCAGTCAATAAAAGAGTTAGAATATATTATATTGATGAATATATAAAAGACAATGTAACCCTACCTAGAGTTTTTTCTTATCCTAACTCACAACATGAAACACTCAAAAAGAATATTTCTGGCTCCACCATTTGGGGCAAGTCCAATTGAGCATGTCCCAAACTGTACATCTCCTCCCTCTCTTATTCCCACTCTAATATTTAACAGGGATCACTTTTCAGTTAAATTTAAACACCTAAGAATAATTGTTAATTACAGAGTTCAACCAATAGTATTAAGTAGAACAAAAAAAGTACTGAAAAGAATAAAGTATTAAATTGTATATCAACAGTCAGGATAAGGGCTGATCAATCGGACTTGCCCCAAATGGTGGAGTTAAAAATGTGCCAGGGGATTCCAATACAATCCCATTAAGGTTACATGTACCAATGCCATCTCACTAGTGCAAGTGATCAATTTCAGTTCACAATTGATCATACTGATAGGTCTAAGAGTCAAAGGGATCACATAAACAAGACTAGTGTCTGAAAATACTAACTGACAGAATAAAAAAGGGAGAGAACGATCCAACATGGGAAGCAGGATACACAGCAGACTCAGAATGGTGGATGTCCTAAACAGCACTCTGGCCTCAGAATCAGCCCTTAAGGCATTCAGATCTGGCTGAAAAGCCCATAAGAGTATTTCTGGCATGGAAAGCCAAGACACTCAAGACACTCTGGCAAAAAAAAAAAAAAAAAAAAATGACCTAAATGAAAGATCTCCATGAGTGAGATCCCAGTGGAAAGAACAGGTCATCAAAGAAGGAGGTACCTTTCTCTGAAGGGAGGAGAGAACTTCCACTTTGACTAAGACCTTGTCTAAATAAGAACAGAGTCAGCAAACTCAAAAGGCCTCCATAGCCTTGGCAACTCATGACTAGAGCCTAGGGAGATTTCTGACACCATAAACAAGAGTGTGAAATTGTTAAGTCAACAACAGGAGTCACTGTGCACTTACTCCTCATGTAGGATCTCTGTCCTTAATGTGTTGTCCAATGTGAAATAATGCTATAACTATTACTCAAACAGTATTTTACACTTTATGTTTTGTGTGGGTGCAAAGTGATGAAATCTTTACTTAATATATACTAAACTGATCTTCTGTATATAAAGAGAATTGAAAATGAATCTTGATGTGAATGGAATGGGAGAGTGAGCAGGAGATGGGAGGGGTGCAGGTGGGAGGGAAATTATGGGAAGAAGCCTTTGTAATCCATAAACTGTACTTTGGAAATTTATATTTACTAAATAGAAGTTAAAAAAAAAGAATATTGAGTAGTCAAGGACAGAAGGAGAATTAGAAGGAGAAAGAGAGAAAGATGAGAAGGCAGATGAGAGAGGGAAAAAAATGAGAACGTTACCGACTCTGATAATGCAGACAAGGAGATGGTGAGGGAGAAGAAGCAAACCCATCTGACCACTGCTACCCATAAAAAAACTTAAAAGATTAGTAAGTTTTGCCTACTAAATTGAGTGAAACTTTCTGGCTTTGCTCCAATTCCTCACTAACTTCCTTTACAATTAAAATTGCATAGTACAAATTTTGCTGAACTTTCTCGTTTATCTTCTCTCTGTTACACAGTTTTGTCCCATTTTTCATCATGTATGATCTTGTCTATTATGTTGGTCATGCATATCCCTAAATCTTACACCAGTAGAATACATTTCCCACAAATCAGCAATAGTTACTATTTTTAGACGCCATAAATGTTTTGTCTAAAATCTTATATTCCACCTGTTTTTTTTTTTTTTCATGTGTTGACCTCTTTCTTTGTGGAACTTTAAAACTTTGACTATAAAGGAAATTAAAAATATGTTAGTGCAAAAATTGAACAAGAAAGGAAGGGTAGGCAGAAGAAGAAAGGGAGAGAGTGAGGAAGGAAAATATCATTATATTCTTAGAATTCTATCTATATAGAGATTATTCACTTCTTTGGTTAAATTTATTCCTAGATATGTTTTGTGGCTATTGTGAATGGAAATTCTTTCTTGATTTCTCTTTCTGTGAGTTCATCATTACCATACCAGAAACCCACTCTTCGGGGTATGTTTATTTTTTTTAATTTATTTTAAAGTGGACATACAAAGAGGGATAGGTAGAGGCAGAGATGGAAGTCTTACATCTGCTGATTCACTCCCCAGATGGCTACAATGGCTAGGGCTGGGCAAGGCCAAAGCCAGGAGCCCTGAGTTTCTTCCAGGTTTCCCACATGCGTGCAAGGGCCTAGGGACTTGGGCCATCTTCTGTTACTTTCCCAGTCACATTAGCAGGGAGCTGGATTGGAAGTGGAGCAGCTAGGTCCTGAGCCAATACCCACATGGAATGCCCACATCCTGCTTAACCTGCAACACCACAATGCCAGACCCTTGTTTGTTTATTTTGTAACCTGAAATTTCACTGAATTGTTTTATAAATTCTAATAGCTTTTGGCAGAGTGTTTAGGTTTTTCCTTCTACAACATCATGTCATCTGTAAACATGGATAATTTGACATCCTCTTTTCCAATTTTCATGCCCTTTATTTCATTATACTCTGCAATAGCTTTTGCTAAAATGTCCAGTTCTATACTGAACAGATGTAGTGAAAATGGACACCCTAGTCTTGTTCCAGATCTGAGGGGAAATACTTTCAGCTTTTCCCCATTCATCCCCATTGGATGTTTGTTATATCATGTCTTTATAATTTTGAGGAATGTTCCTTCTTTACCTAATTTGTGGAGGATTTTTATCATGAAGGAGTATTGAATGTTATCAAATGTTTTCTCTGCATCTATTGAGATGACCATAATGTTTTTGTTCTTCATTCTGTTGATGTGATTTATGGTGTTTATTAGTTGGCGAATGTTGAACTACCTGTTGCATTTCTGGGATAAAACCCACTTAATCGTGATGTATAATCTTTTTGATGTAGTTTTGGATTTAATTTGCTAGTATTTTGTTGAGAATTATTGTATCTGGGTTCATTAAGGATATGGATATAGGTCTGTAGCTTTCTTTCCCTGTTGTGTCTTTGGTTTCAGTTTCAAAGTAATGCTGGCCTCACAAAAAGAGTTGGCAGAATTCCACCTTGTCCAATATGTTGGAGTAATTTAAAGAGTGTTGGAGTTATTTCTTCTTTGAATGTTTTGTAGGATTCAGTAGTAAAACCATCAGTTCCTTGACTTTTCCTTGATGAAAGACTTGATTACTGCTTCAATCTCATTGCTTCTTATGGGTCTGTTTAGATCATCAATTATCTTCTTGATTTAATTTTGTAGGTTAAATGATTTCAGGGATTTATTGATTTCTTCAGGGCTTTCCAGTTTATTAGCATACAGTTCTTCATAGTAGTTTCCCATGATCCTTTCCATTTCAGTGGTGTCTGTTGTAATGTCTCCTTTCTCATCTCTAATGTTATTTATTTGAGTTTTTTCTCTTTTTTTCTTTACTAGTCTGGCTAAAGGTTTACCTATTTTATTTATCTTCTCAAGAAAAAACAAATAACCAAATTTTGTTTTAATGAACTTTTTCCTTTTTTTAGTTTAAATTTCATTTATTTCTGCTCTCATCCTCATTATATATTGTCCCCTCCTAATGTTGAGTTAGTTATTGATTTTCTGTCTTCCAGATGCATCATTAGATGTTTGAGACACTTATCCTTTTTTAATGGAAGCACTTCATATTATAAACTTCCCTCTTCATACTACTTTTGCTATATGCCAGATTTTGATAAGCTGTGTTTTCTTCCCCACTTATTTCAAGAAAGTTAATTCAATATTTAGAAATAAATTTAACAAAGAAGTGAAATTCTCTACAATGAAAATTATCAAAAACTGATGAAAGAAACCATCAAGGACACACACACACAAAATGGAAATGTATTCCTTGATCATTGATTGGAAGACTAAGTATCATTAAAGTATCTATATAACCAAAGCAATTTACAGATTCAATGCAATGCCTATCAAAAAACCAATGGCATTCTTTACAGAGTTAGAAAAATAATCCTAAAAATCATATGGAATTACAAAAGACCCCAAATAATCAGCAATCTTGAGCAAGGAAAACCAAGCTGGAGACATCATAATACCTGATTTCAAAGCATACTACAAAGCTATATTAATTGAAACAGCTTGGTACTGTCATAAAAACTGATACACCATTCAGTGTAATAGAATAGAGAGACCAATAATTAATACACATACATACAGCCAACTGATTTTTAACAAAAGTGCTCTCTCCTCAACAAATAGTGCTGACAAAACTGGATCTATATATGTTGAAGAATGAAATTAGATCCAAATCTCTTAGTATATAGAAAAATCAACTCAAGAAAGGTCAACGACTTAAATTCAAAATATGAGACTATGAAGTCGCTAGAAGAAAATGTAGCAGACACACTCCCAGACACTGGTATAAGGCACAACTTCCTGGACAAGATCCCCAAAGCACAGGCAACAAAAACAAAACAAAACAATGCAACTATATCAAACTCATAAGCTTTTCATAGTAAAGGCACGATTAATAAAGTGAAGAGGCAACCAAAGAGAATGAGAAAAATATTTGCAAACCACCTACAAAGGATTAATATCTTGAATATATCAGCAACACAAAACATTCAACAACAAAAAACAACCATACATTTGAAAAATGGGCAAGGGACTTCAATCAACAGTTCTCAAAGGAAAAGAATATACAAATGGCCAGTATATATATGAAAAAAAAAAAAAAAACTGCTCAAGAGTAGCCATCAGGGAAATGTAAATCAAAACCAAAATGAGATATCACCTCACTCCTGAGAATGACTACAGTCCAAAATACAGAGAGTAACAAATGTTGGTGAGGATGTGGGCAGTAAGGAAATACTTATACACCGTTGGTGGAAATGTAAAATAGTGCAGACACTGTGGAAAACAATGTGGAGATTTCCTGAAATCTAGAAATAGACTTGCCATAAGATCCAGCAATCCTACCACTGGGTATGTACTCAAAAGT
The DNA here is from genome assembly GCF_964237555.1 of Oryctolagus cuniculus. Taxonomy (NCBI): domain Eukaryota; kingdom Metazoa; phylum Chordata; class Mammalia; order Lagomorpha; family Leporidae; genus Oryctolagus; species Oryctolagus cuniculus. Next base: position 134,991,966 of record NC_091439.1, on the reverse strand, counting down.
CTTAAACACAATGTATCAAAGAGATATTTGCACTGCCATGTTTTTAGCAGCACTGTTAACAATAGCCAAAATTTGGACCCAACCAAGGTGTGCATCATGAGATGAAAGGATAAAAAAAAAGAATGAAATTCTACCATTCACAGCAAAATAGACACAACTGGAGGACATATGTTGAATTAAATAAGCCCAAATACCACATGTTCTCCCTTATATGTGGTAGATAAAATTTAAAAAAAGAAAAAGAAAGAAATGTCTGTGTGTATCACTATGGCCACAAATATAGTTTTGTAAAACTTGTTTTATACAATGGTTAAGAAAGTTGTAAGTCTACAGTTTTAATGATCTGCAATTACTTTAAAATTTACTCTATTTGGTAAGGTGGTCATTTTTCCATTTAAAAAAAAGAATCTAGGAATAACATTATATCTGTTTCCTTTATATTAATTTAAAATGTAAACAGGTTTAACAAAGGTATCAAACAAAGTTTGGCAAAACAATATTTGCCACAAAACTGATACACACAGAAATTTATTTTTTTAGTTTCTGGTTTTTGATTTTTTTTAATTTTAATTCCCATATATTAGGAAGAACATATGATATTTGTCTTTCTGTGTCCAGCTTATTTCATTCAACATAATATCTACTATGGCGTTAATGATCTGTGATTACTTTAAAATTTACTGTACATGGCTGAAAAAGTCATCTTTCCATTTAATTACTATTTATAGCCCTTTCCTATTTTCTCATTAAACTAGGGTCCTTTTTCTTTTTAATTGTTGAACTCCTATTTGGTGGAGCATTAAGCCCTTGACCATAATGTCAATCAAAAATACCTTATACCAAGAACTAAAAAGAGAGAAAGGAATGAAGGAAAGAAGGCAGAAAGATGAAAAAGAAAAAGGGAAGGAGGGATGTGCTGATAAAGTCCTGGAAGGAGAGAAAGAGAAAAAAATCACTGTATTCTTAGAATTATATCTATGAAATGTATTGAATTTGTTGAAAATTTTAATAAATAAATTAATAATTCTTAAAAATGCAATTAAATAAATATATTGATTGTTTACTATTAACATGCCTTTCTATCATAGGGCTCTCACATCGTTAATATCATATTCTACTTGTTTCTTTTTCTTTACTGGGTTTCAATAATTGTAGCCTCACTGCTATTATGAATATAAGAAATCCATTCTGGTTTTAAAGCTTGCGCAATTTTGCTCCTTCTTCACAAATTCTAGCTGAATTTCTCATGGATAATACCTTAACATTTTGCTCTCTGAAGATTTTTTCCTGCCTACTAGTACACTGTATCTTCAACTGTTAATCATTGTACTATTTTTTCTTCAGATACTGATATATCGATGCTTGAAGTATGCTATTCATTCACCCATTCATCCATTCATTCATACATTCATTGATATTATGTCTGTTTACACCCGAATGTTAGTTCATCAAGTGTTAAAACCCAGCCCTGGGGCCAGCGCTGTAGAGCAGCAGGTAAAGCTGCCGCCTGCAGTGCCAGCATCCCATATGGGCGTGGGTTCAAGTCAGGGCTGTTCCATTTCCCAACCAGCTGTCTCTAATGGCCTGTGAAAGCAGTAGAAGGCCCAAGAGCTTGGGCCCCTGCATCCATGTGGGAAACCCAGAAGAAGCTGCTGACTCCTGGCTTTGAATCGGCCCAGTTCTGGCCATTGCAGCTATTTGGGGAGTGAACCAGTGGAAAGAAGTCTCTCTCTCTCTCTCTCTCTCTCCGCTCCCCCCCCACCCTCTTCCTCCTTCCCTCCCTCACTCTGCCTTTCAAATAATAAATAAATAAATCTTAAAAAAAAAAAAAAAAAAAAAAAAAAACCAAGCCTATATTTGGGGAAGTTAGAGGGCTGCCTGTAATGTATGTTCTCAATGTATGTATTTATTGAATGAATGTGTTAAAATAAATAGACATACATTCATTTACTATACTCTTTAGCCTTTTTAAATTGCACTCAGTTGGGGCCAACACTGTAGCACAGCTGTTAAAGCTGCCACCTGCAGTGCCAGCATCCCGTATGGGCACTGGTTCGAGTCCCAGCTGCTCCACTTCCCATCCAGCTCTCTGCTAGGGCCTGATAAAGCAGAAGATCACCCAAGTCCTTGGGCCCCTGTACCCACATGAGAGACTCAGAAGAAGCTCCTGGCTCGTGGTTTCAGATCAGCTCAACTCCAGCCATTGCGGCCATCTGGGGAGTGAGACAGCAGATGGACGACCTCTCGCTTTCTTGCCACTGCCTCTCTGTAACTCTGCCTTTCAAATAAATAAATACACCTTTAAATTATTCTCTATATAATTTCTAGTGATAATCTCAGGAAAAGTAACTAAGATGTATACGTTTTATATCTGTAATATATTGATAATTTCTGGATCACAGTAAATACACAAACTCAAAACATGTAGTTACTTATTTATATATTTGTTGTCTACCAGTGAGTGTGACTTTGGACTTGGTCTTTTGCTCAATGCTATATTTCCGTTTCCTACTCAGGAACTACCAAGTAGAAGAAATATAGTAAATAACTGCTAGAAGAATGAAGGGTTAGGTATTTGTTTCATCAAATTCAACGTTCTCTAAACCAACATTCTCTTGTCAGTGAGACTATTAGTAGCATCACTTTTTAAATTTTCTTTTAAGCGTATTATAATAATTTAAAATAATTATTTAATAAAGCAATTTCCATAGATAAGAATTTTAATTATGCTTAATTTTTAAAATAGCTAATTAAATATTTCATGAATCTTTAGGAAAAATTTTATGTTTGGCCTAGGAGTAGTTTTGATACAGAATTTATTATCTTAGAGTAAGCAATATGTCCTTTGATTTATAAATTTGCACTTTTGAACAGTGATTACGCTTACTCTGCAAAGCATTTTGTTGGTACTTAGTCTATATTTACCCTTGGTAAATGTCAGAGAGAAAAATGTAAACAAGGATGTCCTATACTGATGTAAAAGAATTTCAAGCTAATTTTTTACTGAAAATACTTGCCAAACAGTACTTTTTAATCTTATTTGGATACAAACTCAAGTTCCCTTTAGCAATACTTTGTTAACAGCACAAACTTTTATCAATTTAGAACATCAAGGCATTAGGAAAACACCTGTGAAAGTTTTCATACTGATCTACAGTGAATATATGGCTATTACTTAGAAGCTATCTACATACTCATTTCAAATAGGTTAACAGTAATGCACAGTCTGACTGATTTACCAAACATGTAATAATTTGCAATTATTAATTGACCTCCATATGTTTCTTGAATAGTTTTACTTAAGTACTAATCCCACTGTCAATTAAAAATGATAAAGAACTGTATCTTGCCTTCAGGAAGGCAATACTTGAGGACAGTTTAATAATGGCAACAGTGATGCCAGCCTCCCACGAGTGCTTGTTCAAGTCCCAGCTGTTCTGCTTCTGATCCAGCTCCCTGCTAATGTACTGGAAAGGCAGCGGATTATGGCCCGAGTGCTTGGGCACCTTCCACCCACAGGAGACTCAGCTGGAGTTCCAGGCTCTTGATTTTTGCCTGGTCTTGATCCAGCCATTGGGGCCATTAGCTGATAGAAAACTTTTCTCTCTCTCTCTCTCTCCATGTCTGTAAAATTGCCTTTATGTTAAAATAAAATAAATTTATAAAAGAAAAAAATTAATAAGACAATGATTAAATATATTATTTGGTATATTTAAGAAATCTATAACATATTAACAGGAGAAACTCTATGGTAAATAAATATTTCTGTGTTATAACATTTAAATATTACACACAGATTACAGTTATTCTACCTCAAATAAAGACTGAGCTAATGTTTTTATTATAGAAAAATATTTAGAATAAATACAATATGGGTGGGATACATAAAAATAATTATACTTAAATTATCCTCAATGGTGCATAGCAATTATGAATAACACACACAATGCTACTAAATTGTTTCATAAAACCTTAGCCCACAGAGTTTTATAGCATCACTTATTTTACTGAATGCTGCTTATGTTACTGAAAATTCTGTGAGGATGTTTTATACTGAATAAATAAAAGTGTTCTGCTAGCCAGTGAAATATAAGAAAGAAATTAAAAGTTATAAGCAAAGAGAAATAACACATTTTAAAATGGGTATTGAAGATTAATGTCTTCTACCTGCTACATTTACTATTTGAGCATAAAATATCAAGACAAACCAGTGAAGAAAATTTATGAAAAAACATTAAAGTAATCAGATGCCTTAGACTCGAGTTACAATTCAGCATAGATATAATGCAACGTTTTGTTGGGTTATTTACATATTTTTAGTTCAATCAGGCCCTGTTACTGGCACACCATTTTATGCACTCACTCTAAGCAGGTGACCGTGGTCACTTAGCAGCACTATATATGTTCCAGAATAATCTACGGTGGCTTCACAGAGCTGTCTTCTCAGCTTCAGCTCATAGTTAACTTGTCTTACTGCCTATCTTTGAGTTCAATTAATAGTTCTAGTTCCCTTGTTTCATTATCATTTTAACATTTAATCAATCCTAATTAAACTAGAGCCGAAGATTCTCAACATTCTCCACCTCATCTATTACAGAAGTTCATATTTTTTCCTCCAAATGTTCATTGCATTTGCTCCAACTTAACACTTCCATAAAATACTTTGACAAAGAACGATTATAGGACTGTAATTCAACTTTACTCATGATGAAGTCCATTTTCCCAATATAAAAAAAGCATATCCTACAAATCACAGAATTTGCTTCAAAATCACATTTACATATTTGTCTGAAATAAACATTTGAAATTCATTAACAAATACTGTCACATAGTAAAGCTAAAGTAAGTGTACTCTATATTTTAGAGGAAGTGTTGGATTAGAAACACAAAAGAGAAATTTCACTTGATTCATTTACCAGTTTAATCATTATCAAACTATTTATTAAGCATCTTCTTTCAATCAAGTGTTTCTTTTTTAGATGTATTTTATTTATTTGAAAGACAGAGTTACAGAATGCAGTAGAGACAGAGACAGAGAGAGAGGTCTTCCATCTACTGGTCTACTCCCCAAGTGGCTGCAACAGCCAGAGCTGAGCCGATCAGAAGCATTGAGCCAGAAGCTTCTTCCAGGTCTCCCCTGTGGGTTCAGGGGCCAAAGCACTTGGGCCATCCTCTGCTGCTTTCCCAGGCACATTAGCAGAGAGCTAGATATGAAGTAGAGCAGCCAGGTCTCAAACCAGCACCCATATGGGATGCCAGTGCTGCAAGCTGGGCTTTAACCCACTATGCCATAGCACTGGCCCCATCTTTTGAACAAGTGTTGTAATAGGCACTGGGATACAATGAACAAAACCAAAAAAGGAAAAAAAATAAAAAACAGAAGTGTTGGCTAGAATGTAGAGGAATCAGAAACTTCGTGCACTCTTGATGGGAATGTAGACTTGTGTAGCTAGTATTGAAAAGAGTAGGGAGGGACCACAAAGGTTTAAAATGTAAATACCATATGATCCAGCAATCTGAATTTAAGGTGTGTACTGAAAAGAATTGAGACCAGGATCTCAAAGAAATATTTGCAAACCCCTATTTACTGCAGCATTATTCACAACAGTCAAGGGGTGGAAACAGCTTAAATGTCTTTTAATGAATGGATAAAGAAAATGTGGCACGTACACATTATGGACTATTACTCAGACTTCAAAAAACAAGAAAAGCTTATGAAACCCTATGCCATCGATGAATTATAAGGAAATTAGGCTAAGTGAAGTAAGCCGGTCACAGGTAGACATATACATTGGATTCCACTTACATGAGGTATCTTAAGTATTCAAACAGGTAACAACTGAGAAAGTAGAATGGTGGTTGCTAGGAGTGGGTCAGGAGGGAAAAGTAGGGAGTTAGTGTTCCATGTGCACACAGTTTCAGTTTCCTAAACACTCTAGAGATCTGTTGCGCAACAATGTGCATACAGTTGACATTATTCTACTGTACTGTATCATCAAAAACTTTTTACAAGATAAGTTTTTTGTTAAATGTTCTGTATCAACAAATTTTTAAAAAGCATACCAATAAATTTATCCCAATCTTGGAGAAACAGACATTTTACAGCATTTAGGGAGGAAAACTTTGTAATTCCCACCTATGTCTGCCTTAATTCAACCACTATAACTTTTTCACCCTCCACACTGATAGTTACAAGTTGTCTCTCTAAGATAAAAGTCCAGGTTTATAGACTGGCCCAATGTCCTATTATGCTGTTACTTTTTTTTTTTTTTATTTCCAGAGGTGAGGAGGAGGACAGACTGGCTTCTGTAGCCTCAGTACAAAGGCTTTTAAGTATCTGCATTGTGGGGAGATATTTTTCAGAGTATATTACACGTAGGTGCACATATGTTTACGACTGATGGATCACCGGTAAATAGATTTGAGAAACACAGGCAATTTTTAACCTCATAAATGGAAGGGACTGATGTCATTGGTATATTCTCTGTTCTGGTGAGTATTGGTTACTAACTTGAAGTAGGTAGGTAGAAAATACCAATGCATCATGCTTGAGGACTGCAGCCATGAAGGAATGGCCAACAATGACCACAGATGGTGTCCAGTAAAATCCGGACTGCTTAATCTCCATGATTACAGACTGTTGTCTGAGAACAAATGCTTCCCTTGTTTATTATGTTCCCCGTATATGGTATATAATCTGATCAACCTCAATTAGAGAATAGTGTAACTCCTGATTTGAATTATTTGATAGTAAAAGTCATACTTCACAAGTTAAGCATCATTCACTTTTATTAATTCAGATTCAATTCACTCCCTCCATTGAAATTTGTTCTACTGATTTTTTCTCAATCTAATGTGCTAATTTCTCTTATTCTCCAATTGCCCTACCTTCATTCCTTCTCTCTTCATTTTTATTGAAAGCTACATTTTTTTTTCTTTTTATATTAGACTGCAGTTTTCTCCTTACCTTGCTCCTGATTCAACCATGAATGTCATGAACTCCTGACCCTTATTTTACCACTTACGCAATCCGGTTATCTGCAGCAATCCCCCTGTGCTTTCACACATGATCACTTTCCTGTTTCCCAGAAACATGATTTGGAAGCAAACAAGCAGGGGAAATGGCAGAATAATGATGAGCATCCTCTAATAATTGGAGCATTTGTAGTACTGCAAATATCAAAACTTTATGCACTGTTTATTTTCCATGATTCTAGACAGAGTATTAACTTTTTTTTGTTTATTTTTTGGGGGGGGTTGCCTGTTTGTTTGCAAATTAAAACCTGAAACTCATATTTTCCTGTTTTTCTCTTTTATTTCTCCCAATCATACACTCACAATGCAATTTGGTATTAAGTTTTTAAGACAAAGGAAACTTATTCTTCAAAATTCTTGGAAGAATAGTATTATATAACATTCCTCATATATGACTCCCAAAACATGACTAAAACATGGGAAAGGTTATCTAAGCATTTGGGAGGTCAATTTGCTTTGTTTCATGCTTTATAGATATTAAGATGATTTGCATTTTAGCTTTAACTCCGCAAGTATTTTCATCAGTATCATCAGCCCACATTCACTCTGAGATAGTCATCCCATTTTTAATTTAATTGAAATGATTTCTCATCATTTGAAAAGTATCATATTTCACCCAAACTCTTGTTTTCCCACCCTTCTCAGGTTTGTCTACTCTAATGCTAGCATTGTACCATACATTAATCAGCACTTGTTTTATATCTGTTGGTCAGTTGGCTATTTTATGTAATTTTCAAAAAAAGTGTCAATTAAGAGAAAATTAATGAAAGCCACACCACCAATATTACATGAATACATAAATTGGGTCAATGAAGATATGATTTGTCGCTCCCCCTCTTCGCGGAGGAACGACACAGGACCCTGCGCTGTTCTTTTGTCTGCTCGGCCCTTCCCGGGTTTGCTGCTGGTTCTTCCTGGGTTGGCTGCTGATCCTTCCACCTCAGTGGAAGGGCGGTGCCCCCTGCCACTTTCCCCACTTCCGCGGGGGTGTGGCACACCACCGGCCAGCTCTCTCGGGGGCTGCTCAGATGTTATTCAGATGTTCCCCTTAGATGTTCCTGGTGCATGTTGTCTCTCTCCTCCTTTATAGTCCTCTTCCACCAATCCCAACTCTGCTGCCCACACGCCGAGTACGCTGCTCTCCTCCAATCAGGAGCAGGATCAGCTCCTGCAGGTCATCACTCAAGTTGACGAGAGGCAGCTGCGTAGAAGTTGTTTACTCCCTTCTCAGTGCCATATTGTGGGAGAGCAGATGCATAGAATAAGTCTTAATTCCAGTACCTTAGTCTAGTCCGAGTTGCTCCCCACAATGATTATGCAAAATAAATAATGGATGAAATTTATTTCCTATAAATATTTCCAGACACAAGAATTTCTAGAAATGTGGCTAAAATCACACTTGCCTCTTCAAGATTCCCAAAATATTGTGGCATAAATTCATTCTCTTTCTGCACCAGGAGGAATCAAGGTAGTCAACATTCAAAGGCCATGAGGCATGATGCAAAGCAGTTGTGATCCAGCTCTGCAGATGTCTGGCCAGACAAATCAATCACCTGCAGCACACTTGTGCCAGTGTGACTGTGAATTGCACCCACAAACAGCCACCTCACTCCCAGCCACAGTTTAATCAGAGGAGCGAGAAGAAAATGGAGGCAGTTGTTGGGAACAGATGGATGAAGTGCAGGTATAGGGGGTGCCCAACCTGAAGGTGTGATGAGCTGGCCCTTAGCTGCAGCCTCAAGGCCAATCATAAGATCCAGAATCCCTGGCACCCTAGTGGTGTGGTACCACTGTGCTCTGTGTTTTTTGCAAGGGCAGGTGGTGTGCAGCACTTTCAGAGGGATGTGGAACCTGATACAGCCACGCAAACCCCACTCCCACTTCAAGGACGGGAAGTTGGAGTTTGTCCAGAGGTCTGTGGGCCAGCCAGCTATCAAAACTAACCCACATCCTACACTGTCACTAAAGTATTTTGAATTCTGGAATGGGAGAAAAACCCACATAACATTTGGTGAAAGAATTTGGACTTTACACCAAGAGGAAATCGATGTGAATTTTTTATTCTTGGGTTTCTCTAACAAAAAACATTATGATTTGTGCTCTAATTAGACATAAGAATAAATGTTGTCTTTAAACTTCCTACATCTTGAGATAGATATTTAATATATGAAATGAGGCCGGCGCTGTGGCTCACTAGGCTAATCCTCCGCCTTGAGGCGCCGGCACACCGGGTTGTAGTCCCCGTCGGGGCGCCAGATTCTGTCCTGGTTGCCCCTCTTCCAGGCCAGCTCTCTGCTGTGGCCAGGGAAGGCAGTGGAGGATGGCCCAAGTGCTTGGGCCCTGCACCCCATGGGAGACCAGGAGAAGTACCTGGCTCCTGCCATCGGATCAGTGTGGTGTGCTGGCCGCAGCGCACCGGCCGCGCCAGCCATTGGAGGGTGAACCAACGGCAAAGGAAGACCTTTCTTTCTGTCTCTCTCTCTCACTGTCCACTCTGCCTGTCAAAAAAGAAAAAAATATATGAAATGAGATATTGTGCATTTGAGCACAGTCATTAATTTTCTCTTAACAGCTCTAGGTTGTTAGGGAACTAGGTAGAAAACCCAAATCTGGCACTTCAGACTTTCATGAAGGGATTCTTTATGAAGCGGAGGGGAAATGATTAAATTGTATCCTCCAAAAATGTGTTTTGGAATTATAAGACACAGTACCTCAGAACGTAACTGGAGACAACATCTTTAAGGAAGTAAGTTAAACAAGGTCATTTTTAAAGCCCTAATCCAATTGGACTTGTGTCCTTTTTAAAAGGGGAAATTTTGACATAGAGGCAGAAAGCACAGAGGGAGAACATATGAACATGACAGCAGAGATGGGGTGGAGCATCTACAAGGCAAGGAATCCCACTGATTGCTTTCAAAACACCAGACACATAAAAAGGATTCTTCCTCAGAGTCTCAGAAGAACCCAACACCGATGACACCTTGATCTTGGACTTCTAGCCTTCACAACTGTGATGGGAAAAAATTCTTTTGTTTAGCGTCTGACCCTATCCCTAATATATAGCACTTTGCGATGATAGCCCTAGCAAAGCATAATGCAAAGATCAGCAGAGGAGACTTGAGTAAGATGCGTCATATTCCCAAGCCTCAGTTTCCTCATCAGTAAAATGATAAAGTTAACATAATCACATCATGTCACTGTGGTGCATTTTGTGACGATTACTTATCACTCTGCCTGGTATATAATAGTAACAGTAGTTGCAATCATGGTGGTAGTGTGATTATTTTTCTCTATTGCATGGACTAGGCAGTAAACACTGGATTATAAACACTACATTTTTTTCCTTTAAGTATCCCCTTTCATTCATTTCATCTACCCACAGGTCATTCCATTTACAGTCAAGCTGTTCTAAAATAATGACACCACCTGTTCCCTTGAATGAGCTACCTCTTCCCATAGTGTGTCTTTCTTCTGCACTCAGAATTTCATCATAGTTATTTCTAGGGTTTTTCATGTTCATAACACTAACGTCCATTGCTGATATTTTGTTTCTCAGAAATACACATATTCTTTTTAAAACCCTCTATATTTCCCTGTGCCTCCTGTTAGATTACTCGAGAAAAATTCAGTACTTTTTTGTGTTAATTTTTAACACATTTATATGATAAAATTAAAAGCCCTAGTCACAACTGATGAGTGGTAAGTAGAAAAAGTAATAGACTTAAAGCCAATGCAACATATCTATTGAGAATTTTCAAATAAAACAGTGCCAATCCTTTGATTCCACTAAAATGCCTCAATCCATTCCATAATCCCATCTATATTTCTTTTTGTTTGTTTGTCTTAATTTATTTGACAGATAGAGTTAGAGAGAGAGAGAGACAGAAAGAAAGTCTTCCTTCCTTTGTTTCGCCCCCGAAATGGCTGCCATGGCTGGAGCTACGCTGATCCGAAGCCAGGAGCCAGGTGCTTCTCCTGGTCTCCCATGCGGGTGCAGGGCCCAAGCACTTGGGCCATCCTCCACTGCCTTCCTGGGCCACAGCAAAGAGCTGGACTGGAAGAGGAGCAACCCGGACTAGAACCCGGTGCCCATACGGGATGCTGGTGCTGCAGGCAGAGGATTAACCTAGTGAGCCACAGTGCTGGGCCCAATCCCATCTAAATTTCAACTGACCTCATCATTACCCTTTAATTAGTCAACATATTCTTTAAGTATCACTTTCCAAATGAAATTACAGAACATATTTTTTCTTATTTAGAGGAATATAGTATTTTATTCTTAAATTATGCATCTACAAGAACTATTTACCTTTTGGCAATACTTATTTGTTAGTATCATTTGCATGATTTTTCAATGAACTATAGAATACACTGGCACTTTTTCTTTTTTTTTTTTTTTTTTTTTTTGACAGGCAGAGTGGCCAGTGAGAGAGAGACAGAAAGAAAGGTCTTCCTTTTGTTGTTGGTTCACCCTCCAATGGCTGCTGCGGCCGGCGCACTGCGCTGATCCGAAGCCAGGAGCCAGGTGCTTCTCCTGGTCTCCCATGGGGTGCAGGGCCCAAGGACTTGGGCCATCCTCCACTGCACTCCCGGGCCACAGCAGAGAGCTGGCCTGGAAGAGGGGCAACTGGGACAGAATCCGGCGCCCCGACCGGGACTAGAACCCGTGTGCCGGCACCGCGGCTCTATTGGCTAATCCTCCACCTTCGGTGCCGACCTATACTGGCACTTTTTAGGTTGAGTGAATTTGATCATAATAACTTAGAGTTTTTACATCCACATATGTTTTATAAATATGATTTTTATTAGGTGGGAAGGTATGATAGATATAATATTTTTTAAAACTGAAATACTGCTTTGCTGGGATGTGCTGTTATGCAGAAATCAAACAAAGAGTGATAAAAAATCAATCATGAAAATATTGGAGAATGAGTTTCCATGTTAAAACAGGTTTATAATCACCTTTTTGCCTAACTGACCACATATCCATAAATTCTTCAGAGAAATGTAAATTTGTCATCTTAAAACTTGAAATAGAATAATTTACAGAAGAGCCCTAAGTCACAGAATCCATAATCACTTAAGCAGCTTTCTAGGAGAAAAAAAAAGTTTCTGCATCAAGAACACAATCATAATGTCTTTCACATGTTACTGGCATCACAGTAATCTCAGTCATTTGGAGTCCAAACCATGCAGTCAGCATTCATTTCTCAGTCTTTCTCATAAAAGAATTTAGCACCCACACCCACTTATTCTAAACCGTGACAACGCTGTGTGCTGCTTGTCACATACAGTCTCCTTTACCTTCCTTTGTCCCTGTCCTAACTCAGATTATCAGTACACTTCTTGTATGATGCAAGTAAACACTTAATTGGTTTCTCTGCTTCTGGTTTTTCTTATCTTCATTCCTTTCTACACATTTCTTTCAGATTAATCTTTCTAAAGCACTGTCCATATCATATCATTATACACTAAAAACCTTGCCATGGTCATACAATGCTCCAGTGACCATGTAATTTCTCATCCAAACTGGAAGATACTTGATTGTGAAAGAGGTATGATTAATAATCACCCTCTGGCAGCTGGTGCCCCGGCTCACTAGGCTAATCCTCCCCCTTGTGGTGCCGGCACACCGGGTTCTAGTCCCAGTTGGGACGCCGGATTCTGTCCCGGTTGCCCCTCTTCCAGGCCAGCTCTCTGCTGTGGCCCAGGAAGGCAGTGGAGGATGGCCCAAGTGCTTGGGCCCTGCACCCCATGGGAGACCAGGAGAAGCACCTGGCTCCTGCCATCAGATCAGCTCGGTGCACCAGCCACAGCGCGCCGGCTGCAGCGGCCTTTGGAGGGTGAACCAATGGCAAAAGGAAGACCTTTCTCTCTGTCTCTCTCTCTCACTTTCCACTCTGCCTGTCAATAATAATAATAATAATAATAATCACCCTCTGGCAACATGTAAACCAGCATGGTCTGGCAGCATAGAAAAATACGGTCATTCCATGTACTGCCAAAGCCTCCCATGCTTTCTTCCAAAATTTCCAATAATCTCATTGATAAAACTGAGTTAGTTTATACCCAGACTTTTCACCTCAGTTTTTACACTGGTAAATATGTATTATTAGCTCTCTGTTTTTGTGAAGACAGGGTAATAGAATATATGAATTATAACAAACACCTTAGGCACTCAAATAATATTATCACCCCATCTTTTTCAGTCAACGTTATTAAAATATATACAGAATATTTGCACTCAACACAGAACACTGGCAATCAATACCACTAAGGTAATTTTACTCCTGTTGACAATATTAAACAATTAATCAGCAAGTCATTTATAATAATTGGTATAAGCCTCTGTGGAAATGTTCATTATTTACTTTTAACCTTTAACCACTGTACACATAAAATTGGATGAATAAGATGGCAATTATTGAATAGATACATTTATAATCCTATTATAACTCATTGAAATGTGTTTGTTAAACTTTGGAACACTTTATTTTTACCAGAGCTATGTGCATAAGATAAAAGTGTAATTCTTCATTTAAATTATGTCAACATATTTTCCGTAAGAACTTAGCATTTTGTTTTTTTCCTGAAGTCTCACCTTATAATTAGGGATGGCATTTAATGTCCTTTCCATTGAATGATTACAGACATGTTGAATTATATCTTGATTAGGAAGTAAAATGTGAATCCTTGCCTGAAGGAATATCTCTGGCATATGTCAGAAGGATATTCTGCTACTTAAACTATAATCAATTCATTATTTCATAAATAGATTTATTGAAAATAGCCTTCAATGAAATGAATTTTATCTATTTTGAATCATATTAACAATGTGTTATGAATCCAGACTATATTCAGACATCATTTTCCACAGGTTAAAATCAAGTTAGCAAGATACTGTTTCCTGAATTTTAATTTATTAAATTAAATTTGGAGATAGTAATGGTAATTTTGTTCATGTTTGTTTCCGTAGTCACTTGGTCTAGCATAATAAACTTTATTTCTATCAGCCTACTTTTTTTCTAATTTTTATCTTACATAAACATATTAGCAGAGTATTAATTACTAGTCATATTATAATTCTATAGCTTTGTAACAAAGACATTTTTATGTATTTTGTTATGTTTGCTTAATTATTACAAGTATCTTTTATTTTTATGGCTCAATTTTAATAACCCAATAATACTCTTAATTTAGCAGGTTTTATCACTGTTTATCTCATGATGGATATCCTCTCTCAAATATTCATTCAAAGTTATAAATGTTAGATTTTATATGTAGCATTAAAATGTTTAATATGCAAATCTTTAGAATCTATGCAATGTATTCTGATTCCCAAAATACAGAAAAGTATAATCTATTACAATTTCTTATCAAATCTCTACCATATATGCAGATAAATTTTCATATAAGTATATAGTTTCTATGAACAATATTTCAAAATACTGCAATACTCATGGCAGTATACAATTGAGCCATTTGAACATTGTACTCATCCATTTTTCAACACAATTTTATTTAGAACCAGTTCTTAGTGGCAAGGCAATTTTAACTCATTCTTGTCTATATTATTATAGGGTCCAGAGTCAATATGCTTTAAATATTGACTTGTTAAACAGAATTAAAATTATTTATGTACTTAAGAGACAGACAGACACGGGCTCATATCTGCAGCTTTACTCTCCAAATGCCCATAAAAGCCAGAGCTGTGCTCTATGCCAGGGCAGACTTGGGAACTCAATCTGTGTCTCCCATGTGGGTGGCAGATACCTAACTACTTCCGCCATCATCACTACCTCCCCAGATCTGCTGAAATTGGGAGCCAGAACCAAACATCAAACCAAGGCAGCCTGATGTAGAACATGAGCATATTGACCTCTAGGACAAATGCCTGCTCAAAATATACCTTTATTTTGATGCAAAAAATGAAAATTAATGCATTTTTTCATAATACTTATTTTCTATGAACTGTTTGAAAACTTTACAAGGCACATATTTCATTAATTTTTTGCACCAAAATCAACTTATCTTCTTCATTCAATTTTTTTGCACACATTTTGAAGCCCCTACTAACAATGGTCTCTGTCAGTATAATTCTAATCACCTCAGTAGGCCAAATTCCCATCCTAATCAAGTATTTAACAAGAATTTATAATAACAGTTACAAGATGTCACTACTGATCTGCTAAGTTTCAAAAAAAAAAATCTCATTTGGACCGCTTCTCTTTTCTCTTGTTTAAATCATAATACTCCTTTGAATCTGTGATCTGTCTTTACTATCTCCACAACAGCTCTGATCACACTTCGATTACACCGTGATTCTTATCCGCCAAAATACCTCTATAATTAATGTTGGTATTTGATTTCTTTCTCCACATAGCCCAGAATATGACAGGAGACATTCCAGTTTTGTAAGCTAGGCTCACCTCGCTTGACCTTCTCTGGAAAAGAGCTTAAAAATGTCCCCCTTTGAATTCTGCAATATAATATTTGATTTATTCCGAACTTAACTTTCCAAAATATGGTGAGTGAAAATACTTTGTATTTTTTATAAATTATTTAGAAATGGAAACACTATTATTGGCTTTTATTAGTTTATCTTCAGAGAACAAATGTGATACTTTATATGTGGAATTAAATAGGAGCCCACACTGTATAGGTAATATTCTGTGGATATTACCCACTGCAATAAACAGTACATTTATATGGATATTTTAAATTATAATACATAATTGACATTTGGGGTAAAGAACAAGGTATTCTTTAAGGCTACAATATTTGGAATTAATTTTTCCTAAATTGATTTATTATTCCTAACTATTTTGAAAAGGACAGAAACCATATGAAAACCATAAACATTATCTTCAAAATTAGTATGTGCTCATTTTATTTGAAAGTTAATTAAGAAGTCCCAGTTTAGCTCTTCATTTACTTCTTCATTCTTGATGTTTATATATTACATGGCATTCACCACACAAAACTTACATAGATTACTGAGTCATATTCCAGGATACTAAGGATTTCTGAACCACATGTCATTCATCTAAAAGGAAGTTAAAATGAGCCAATAAAAGTTGAGGGATAATTAGTGATACTTTTGTTGTAGGTACGTACACTCCATTATTGATTTGGTTATTATGGGTGGTCTTTTTTCTCTCAAAAGACAAAATTGCTGATATTTCAACTCATTTTTCTCTTTATGAATTTTTATTAATTTTGGAGCTATCTTAATAAATTACTGGAATATATGTAAATTCTTGTGATATCTAGCAAAGTGATCATTTAAAATTTTGATTGTGAAGGCAAATGGTCTTTTTCTGCACTTTGGTGATGTTAAAATATTCTTATTTTGGCTTAATGTCTACTTAGAGAGGAAGCATGTCAGTGTGGGTTTACATTGCTGTGGAATAACACCTGTGAGCCTGACACCTGGGAGTTGTACTGAGTACGAAGGTCATATCTTGCATTCAGACTCTAGCTTGATGTTAATTCAAAATTTCCTGAGGGCTGGTGTGATTGTCTCTAGTATCTAATATTCATAATCCAAATCTTGACATTGTGTGTGAAGACCAAATACACGCAGAAGAATTGATAAACTATTTATTGGGCAAACATTTGAGGAAGGCTGTCCCTTTGCTAAGCAGTGTGGTGAGCTAAGCAGATATCATTTTCCCTTCAGTGAGATATAGGAGAAAAATAACAATAATGCAATATTTTTAAAGAAATAACAGAAGTGCACATTTAAGACCAGAAAGAATTTACATTTACTTAGTGTCTTTTTGTGAGTACTGATGAATCCCAATGATACAAATGAGAAAGAGGCACAAACTTACACAGTGTGCAACTGAGATTTGAACCCAGAGTCCATTCTTTCTATGACTGAGAGTTATAAGTCCATAGGTAAAGTAAAAAACCTCATATGTGTATGATGGTAAATTTAACCTCAATGGATCTAAAAACTAATAATTGCAAATATCTAAATATCTTTTGACCTACACTGGTAGTTTTCACTTCTCCAAATATGAGTTAATGTATGTATATGTAAATATATACACACACATACATATATTCACATATATGCACTTGAATACATAGGCAAATAAAGAAAAAATGAGACAAATTTAGCAGTTTATTTGAACAATTAATGAAATAGGCAGCTTTCAAAAGCATAAAGGGTACAGAGAGCTTTACACAGCAATATGAGCCCCCCACTCTTAAAGGCTGTACATGGGAGCAAAGCATAGAAGTCAACATTCTTAGTCAAAGCTAAGTGTTTTCTTTATTGGGTATGGTCTGATCAGTCCGTTGACTATGACCAACTGATTGGCTGTGACTGAAACCTAAATGTTTGTTGCAAATGCACGTATGCTAAACTAGATTTGTTTGTTCACATGCTAAAAGTTAGGTTGTGCTTTGTAGTGTTAGAATTCCAAGTAAGGAGTTAACCTTAGGTTAATGACTTCCTGTCTCTTCAATTTAGCTTCTCATATTCTCTTTCTGTCTCTTCCTCTCTCTGTCACACACACACGCACACACATATACAATTTCCTCTACATAAACAAGAAGCAAGAAACATTTAGCCTATATCTTTCCAGAAACTGGTGCAGTTAAATTCTGAATTCCTAAAAGAGAATATATTCTTCTGAGATGTGTGGGTATTTTAAATTTAATCATTCATCACTGTATGCTTAATAGTCACTTTTTTTCTTTTTTTTATCTAAGTAAGTGGTGATTCACTAGTAATACTTTATCAGACAACACCACAGTCTAAATAATAAATGATTCCTTTTTCTCTACTGTAGCAGAGAAATGTACTGTTGTTGTACATATTAATCTCATTTTATTCATCTTTTCACTGGAATGGTATAACATTAGAAACTAAAGTAAATAATATGTATAGAGCCATACTCTTGAATGCAGCACTTCATTAAAATTATGTTATATAGGCAAGTTCAAGGCCATTATTTTTCTTTTTTTTTAGAGATTTTTGTTTATTTGAAATTCAGCATTATATAGAGAGAAGAAGAGAGAGAGGGAGGAGAGAGAGAGAGAAAGAGAGAGATCCTCCATCAGCTGGTTCACTCTCTAAATTGGTGCAATGTCTGGGGCTGGGCCAGACCGAAGCCAGGGGTGTAGAGCTTCTTCTAGGTTTCCCATGTGGGTGGTAGGGCCCAAATACTTGAACCAATCTTCCATTGCTTTTTTCAGGCCATTAGCAGGAAGCTGAATCAGAAGCAGAGAAGCTGGGATAGGAACCAGCACTCACATGGGATGCCAGGGCCGCAGGTGATGGCTTTACCCACTCTGCCACAACACATGCCTCCAAGGCTATTAATTCAAAGGTATAAAACAGCATTAAATGATAGGGTTTAGCTTACTAACCTTATACTACTTTTTTAATCCAGGAAAATTTTAAATAAAGTCAACAATGAGTGTCTTAAATGAATAGAAACTAGAATATTAATAGCTCATAGTTAATATGCCTGCTTCTACTTCTTTCTTGTGATTTGAAATAAAATTTCCTTCCACAATTTGATATGGTGCATCAAATAAGCTTTCTTCAGGACTCTAATTAATTAATGTCAAGTATGGTTAATTTTCAGGTTAGATGCTATGTGTGCTCTATAATTTCTTTCATTAATGAGCAAGGTTGTATAAATACTTTCAACAAAGTGATACCTTCATAAAAAATAGGAATAATAAATACCATTAAACACAAAAAAACAGTGGGTATCACTGCATTATAGCACAGTGAGTTAAGCCATCACTGGGATATTCAAATACTATATTGCATCGCCTGATTGGAGACACAGCTACTTCTCTTCCAGTCCAGCCTCCTGTTAACGTGCTGTCTCGTGGCTGGTGATGGATCAGTATTTGAGCCCCTGCTACCTGTCTGGAAGACACAGAAGGAGTTTCCAATTCATGGCATCAGCCATCCCCATCCCTGGCTGTTGTGGGCATTTGGAGAACAAAGTAGCAGTGAAAGATTCTCTCTCTCTCTCTCTCTCCTCTCCCTTTCTTTCTCCATCTCCATCTTTCTCTCTCTCTGTCTCTGTCTGTCTCTCTCTCTCTCTGCCACTGTACCTTCCAAATAAAAATATAAATCTTTTAAAAAACTGGTTATGAAGCAAACTGATTTTTTATAGGGGGTAATGTAGGGATTCAATTTTCTCAAAACCAACATTTGTTGAAAAGATTCTCTCTAGGAAATGAAGTCAGCATATGAAAGAGTTATAGCTCAACTCACAAAAGCTCAGATATGGAATCAACCCAGATGTCCATCAGCTGATAACTAGATAAAGAAATTGTGGTATGTATACATGACAGAATACTATTATGCTCTAAAAAAATAAGAATGAAATTCTCTTTCACAATAAAATGGATGTAACTAGAGACCATTATAATTAGTGAAAAAAAAAAAAAAGTCAGCTCCAAAAAGACAAATACCATGTTTTTCCTGGATTGTGATAACTAATATACAGAGTACAAAAATAGAGTAATATATATGAGCAAAATAGATATTTTGAGATTTAATTATTGTTTACAGCCCTGGTCTATACTCTTGAGAATAGTGATTTTTCCACTAACTAATTGTTGAATTCTTTATTTACTGCAGGGTTAAGCTTATGATTTTAAAGTAAATTGAAAGCATGTAATTGGAAAAATTAAAAGAAAAATAAGAAAAGGAGGAGGGAGGGAGGGTAAAGTAGGAAGTATCATAATGCTCTTAAAACTATATATATAAATACATGAAATTTGTTCCCTTTATATACATCTTACTGAAAGTAACAGAAAATTTCAAATAATAATCAGAAAAATGAATTGTGAAAAAACATGATAGTCCATTAAAAAAATAAAATCAACATTTTAAGCTGATTTGGTCACTTGAAAATGAACTTACATTTGGGGCTTATGAGTTGTGATTTCTAGAAACTATGAACTGGATGTCTTTTTAAGACAATAGAAAATAGACTAAAACAACTACTTGTTTTTTCTTTGTTGTGAGAACACTTTAAACTCACTCTTTTAGCTATTTTGAAAAATACTATATCTGATTAACTATAGTCACCACTTTGTGCAGTAGATCATCCAAAACCATTCCTCCTATTTAATGGAAACTTTATACACTTTGATCAATTTCTCCATGTTCCCTGTCCATCAACTTACCCCTTGCCTCTGGTAATCACCATCCATTTCTGTAACATCTCTTTAGACTTCACTTATAAGATCATTTGACATTTCTCTTTCTGCCTTGTTTCCCATAGCATTATATCCTCTAGGTTCATCTGTGCTGTGACAAACTATACAACTTCCCACAAAACTAAATAGTAGTCTATTATGTATAATGCTATTGCAAAAGAGATTGTTTTTCTAGTTCTTTTTTTTTTTTTCAAATAGTCAATTATTACTGTACAGAAATACTACCAATTTTTTAAGTTGATTTTCTATCCTGGAACTTTAGTGAACTGGTTTAATGGCTCGAATATTTATTTAGTTGAGTCTTTTCATTTTACACTCATAAGATCAAATTACCAAACTGTGTCTTTTATTTATTTTTTCTTGCCTAATTGTTCTGGGTATGAATTTGAGTACTATGTTGAACAGAGAGAGTATATTATCTCTCTCGTTAGAACGGCTATTATCAAAAGGAATCTCTTCCATAATGGTTGTACTATTTTACATTCAGCACCAACGGTGTCGTATGATATACTTTTCACAACATTTTCACCAGCACTTACTATTTTCTTGTTTTGGGATGACAACCATTCTGAATGGTGTGAGGTAAAACCTCAGTGTGGTTTTTCCTTGCTTTTTCCTGATGGCTAATGATGCTTATTTTTTTTTTCATGTATCTATTCACCATTTAAATTCCATCCTTTGATAACGGCTTTTCATATCCTTTGCCCATTTCTTAATTTTTGCTTTATTTTTGAGTTTCTTGAGCTCTTTATAGATTGTGGATATTAATCCTTTATCAGCTGCATAGTTTACAAATGTTTTCTCCCATTCTGTTGTTGCCTCTTCACCTTGTTGAGAGTTTGGTTCGCAGTGTAGAAGCATATTAGCTTGATGTAATCCCATTTAACTATTTTTGCTTTTATTGTCTATGCTTCTGGGATATTTTCCAAGAAGTCTTTTTCTATGCCAATGTCTTACATTTTCCCCAATGTTCTCCTCTAGTAATTTGATCACTGATCCATTTTGAGTTGATTTTTGTGAAAGGTGTATGGTAGGGGTCTTGTTTCATGCTTCTGCATGCGTAGATCCAATTTTCTCACCATCATTTGCTGCAAAAACTGCCCTTTCTCCAAGGATTGATTTTAGCTCTTTTGTCAAAGATTTGCTAATTGTAGATATGCGGATTAGTTTCTGACGTTTCTATTCTGTTCCATTGCCTATTTTAGTGTCAGTACCAGGCTGTTTTGATTATAACAGACCTTCAGTATGTCTTGAAATTTTGTATTGTGATGCCTCTATTAGTGTTTTGTTGTTTAATATTGCTTTAGATGTTCAGGGTCTCTTGTGTTTCTATATGAATTTTAGCATTATTTTTTCTACATCTGAGAAGACTGCCCTTGGTAATTTGTTTGGGATCACATTAACTCTGTAAATTGCTTTGGTAATAAGAACATTTTCATTATAGAGAGCATTCACATCCTTGGTTAAGTTTATTCCAATGTATTTAAATTTTTATAGATATTTGAATGGTAATTATTTACAAACTATTTCTCAGCTATTGTGAATGTTACTGATAAGTTCTTTGTCAGACATTTCCTTTACCAAACTCTATTGTGAGTTTGAAGAGTCTCTTTGTGGAGTCCTGTGATTCCCTTATATATAGAATCACGTTATCTGCAAACAGGGATAATTTGACTCCCTCCTTTCCAATTTGTATCCCTTTGATTTCTTTCTCTTGCCTGGTGGCTCTGACTAAAACTTCCAGAACTATATTGAATAGCAATGGCAAAAGTGAACATCCTTGCTTATTTCTGGATCCTAGCAGAAACGCTTCCAACATTTAACCATTCAATATGATGTTGGCTTTGGGTTTGTCATCTATTGCCTTGATTGTGTTGAGGAATGTTCCTTCTATATCCAATTTGCTTAAAATTCTTATCATGAAAGGATGTTGTATTTTAACAAATGTTTTCTCTGCATCTATGGTAGAGATCACATGGTTTTTACTAGTCAATTTGTTAACATTATATACCACATTTAGTGATTTGCATATGTTGAACTAGTCCTGCATACCAGAGACAAATCCCCCATGGTCTGGGTGAATGATCTTTCTGATGTATTGTTAAATTCAATGAGCTGGCATTATGGTGAGGATTGTTACATCTATGTTCATCAGGGATATCAGTATATAGTTCTCTTTCTTTGTTGTATCTTTTTCTGGTTTTGGAATTAAGATGATGCTGGCCACATAGAAGGAGTTTGGTAGGATTCCCTCCCTTTAAATTGCTTTGAATAGGTTGAGAATTGGAATTAGTTCTTCTTTAAAAGTCCTATAGAAAGTCCTATAAAATTCAGCCATGAGGCCACTCAGTCTTGGGCTTTTCTTTCAAGATTTACTTTATTTACTGGAAAGGCAGACTTCTGGAGAATAAGAGGCAGAGGCAGAGAGAAATTTTCCATTCACTATTTCACTCCCCAAATGCCCACCACAGCCAGAGTTGGGCCAGTCCAAAGCCAGCAGCCAGGAGCTTCATCCGGGTCTCCCACAAGGACGGAGGGGCCCAAACACTTGGCCACCTTCAATTACCTCATCAGGTGCATCGGCTTGGAGCTGTATCTGAACTGGAACAGCCAGTAATTGAACCATCGCCCATATGGATGTTGGCACTGCAGGTAGGGACTTTACCTGCTAAGCCACAGCACCAGCCACCTATCCTGGGCTTTTCTTTTTGGGGACTGTCATTATAATTGATTTAATCTCTGTCATGGTTATTGGTCTATTGAGGTTTTGTATATCTTCATGACTCAATTTTGGTAGGCTGTATGTGTCCAGAAATCTATTTCTTCTAAATTTTCCAATTTTTAATGGAATAGCTTCTTCTTTTTTTAATCTTATTTAAGGTATACAAATTTCATGTGTTTCATGTATACAGATTTAGGAATACAGTGATACTTCCCACCCTACCCTCCCTCCAGCCCATGCTCCCACCCTTCTCTTCATTCCTCTCTTAATCCCTCTCTTAATTTTTTACACTGATCTAATTTCAGTTTACTTTATACTCATAAGATTAACCCTATACTAAGTAAAAAGTTAAACAAATAGAAGAAAAAATAAAAATTGTTCAGGATTACCTTCTAAAAGCCTGTTCTCCTTTTAAACAATAAATATATAGTGTCTCTAATATTCATATAAAGTAAAATCCTCCATTCCGCACTTTAATGTATGAAGTTAGCTAGCAGTGGGGTGAATTTCAAGATGTTTGATTGAAATAAAATGTCAATTTCAAGTATTATTCAATAATGTGAAAGGATGAACATATTTTTGTAGTTTATATTAGAACACATCAAAATGATTGCATAAATTATTGTCAGTGAAGTGCATAAGAATGGGTTTGTCACATCTAAAATATTTCTCAGTAAATTTACAAATTTTGTCTTGAAAAGAGAGATGAAAGGTGGTTTACTTCTTGAGTGTATTTGTTTGAAACTGTTACCCAGCCAAAAACATGAAATCTCTAGGTCAGTGAACTGATGAGAGATAAGCATTAGAAAAATGAATGTGCTAAATCACAATGTGGTGTTAGTGTTTTGCTAAAGTTACACAGGAATGTCATATTTTGCTACTTATTTGTTCTAATTTTGATCTTTTGTAACTTCATTTTCTTAGCTCTCTTAGAATGGGGACTTCATCGCACTTACATTTTAGTCCTAGCTCCTAGGCCAGTGCTTGACCTCAAGTTACTTAACTATGTAAAATGATGGGGAGCATTCCCTGCCTTTTTGACATCTTTTGACACCTTTTCATTTATTATAAATAATGTCTTTTATTCTTTCAAAAAATTCTTAATAACTACAAAAAGCTTAAAGCATTTGAAAATATTGTTAACTGGCTTTCCAAAAATAAGTTGATAAACCTAATATGATTTAAAACATTTTTAGCTCCTAAAACTGTCCACCATTTTTTTTCTTGTTTCATTAAGACCCCAAAACAACAAGCTGAAAATTCTGCAAAATAGTATTAATGGATTCACAAGGCCCTACTGTGTCTGCTTCACACTTCCAGTCTTTCCTTCCACACCTTCATTGTGGCCACCAAACCCTTGTGAGAGCCTCTGTTATCTCATATTTCCATTGTAATGGCAAACTGCAGAAACAGGACTTAGATGAGTTTTGGGTCTTTCAATCCAACCACATACCACAGCTAAACTAGAAAATTTCTTAATCATTATTTTTCACATATTATATAAATTTTGGGTGGTTTCCCTAAATATTTTTTGGTATGTTTAAATCATATCAACTTTTTCCCTATTTATTCCAAATATTAATTCTCTCTTTCTCTAATTTCTTTCTAAAAAAACTTTTTTAAAAAAGATTTAGGGGCCAGTGTTTTGACATAGTAGGTTATACCACCACCTTGTGATGCCAGCATCCCATATGAGCACCAGTTCAAGTTCTGGCTGCTCCACTTCCGATCCAGCTCCCTGCTAATGCACCTGGGAAAGCAGCAGAGGATGACCCAAGTGCTTGGCCTCTGCATCCACCTGGGAGATCCAGATAAAACTCCTGGTTCATGACAACGATCTGGCCTAGTTCTGGCCATTGTGACCAATTGGGTAGAGAACCAGTATTTGGAAGATGTCTCTTTCTCTCTTTCTAGGTCACTCTCTTTCAAATATTAATATAAAAAAGCTTTAAAAAAAGATTGATTGATTTGAAAGGCAGAGTGATGAGAGAGAGAAAGAGAGAGAGAATCATCCATCCAATGGTTAGTTCTCCAAATGCCTACAAAACAGCCGGGTCTGCATCGGGCCAAAGTCTATAGTCCAGAACTCATCCTGGCTTCCTGGTTGGGTGGCAAGGACTTAGTTACTTGAGGCATCATCTGTTCGCTCTCAGGGTATAAATTAACAAGAAGCTAGAATGGAGGGAAGAGCTAGGACTGGAACCCAGTCAATCTGACATGGGATGTAGGTGCCTGAAGGGGGTGCCTTAAACATTTTATTGACCACTTGCCCCATATAAATTATTTATTTAATTTCCATTAAAATTAACATAGATGTATTTGGATATTTTTCAAACTTACCTAATCATCTTTTAAATTTTTGCTTCTTCCTAAATGACATTTTCAATACTAGTGTTCATGTCTTTAAATTCTTAAAATAGAGGCTGCTGTTGTGGACCAGTGGGTTGGGTAGGTCACCACTTAGGATGCTGGCATCCCATATTAGAGATCTGTTTCAAGTCTTAGCAGCCCTGCTTCTGATTCAACTCCCTGCTGATGCACTTGAGAGGCAGCAGATGATGGCCCATGTATGTGGACACTTGCCACCCACATGAGAGACGGGGATAGAATTCTGGGCTCCTGGCTTGTGGCCATTTGGGGAAGGAACCCATGTATAAAACTCTCTTTCTCTCTCTCTCTTTCAAATAAAGAAATAATTCATTTAAAAAGAAGTAATAAAAGTTTAAATATATGCTCAACATGCAGCTCCACTTGCTTGCTTTCAAGGACACAAATTATTTGCAATTTTATTCTTGTGTTCTTTATACATTTTTCTGTGGTAATTCTTGAATTTTTTAAAAAAATATCTGGATTGCCATGAGCTTTGGAAATTGTCAAAATGAGACCACTATAAATTTCTGCCTTGGGATTTCTCTTCTATTGTGAAGACTGCCATGAGGTAAATCTTTTTTTTTTTTTTTCTGTGCTATCTTTTCAATTTTTATTACGTTGTTTTTGTTTCGTCTGGTTTCCCACCCACCTCCAAACAAATCAAAGGCAGGCAAATTACACCATTATACTGAGGAAAACTGGCCAGAACTCTCATTTAGTGTTCACATCTTTATTAGTGATATTATGTGCTTTCTGCCTCCTGCTTTAGAGACTTACTCTGGGTAAGTCTGTGAGTGACACTTCACTAAAGACAGGGCTGGAAGCCACCTGGAGACAGTAAATAACACAACCACCTTAAAGACAGTTTCTTCCCTAGATTTGTGCTTCATCCTTTATGGTCTCCAAGTTTTCCACTATTTTACCAATTGCCCATATACTTTAGTCTAGTGATTTTTATTTTGTAGCTTTACGTCTTGAATTAATTTTAGACTTACAAACGTGTGGAAATAGAGCAAAGGGTTTTTCACATAACCTTTACTGACATTCCCCTGACATTAATATCTTAAATAACTGAGACCAATATCAGAACAGAGAAACTAACATTAGATAATGCTAAAATACAACCAAAAGCATTAGAATTTTATCAGGTTTTTTTTCCTGCTGATGATTTTTCTATCTTAGTATTCTATCAAGAAGCCATATTCCTTTGTTTCTTATAATCTAACATTTCCCGAGTCTTTTCTTATCTTTTCTAATTCTACATTTTGATGAGAACTATTCAGTTATTTTTATGAATATCCCTTGGTTTGGGATGTCTGATAATATTCAATAAAGCAATCGATGCATCTTTGATAAAAACATCACCATCTCTGTGTACATTACAAGGTTCAAGATGTCAGTACAGGAGTGGGTGTTCTGGCTCAACCGTTTAAGTCACTGCTTGTAGTGCCTATGTTACGTATGAGGGTGCCAGTTCAAGGTCTGGCTATGGTGCTTCTGACCCAGATCCCTGCTAATATTCAGGAAAGACATCAGTTAATGATCCAAGTGTTGGGTCCTTGCCACCAACGTGGGAGACCTCTATGAAGTTCAGGCTTCAGCCTGGCCCATCCATGGCTGTTGCAGTCATTTGGGGAAGTGAACTAACAAGAAGATCTCTTTCTCTCTCTCTCTCTCTCTCCCTCTCTCCCTCCCTCCCTCCCTCCCTCCCTTCCTTCTTTCTCTCTACTGCTCTTTCAATATGCAAATATTTTTTAAAAAAGATTTAAAAACTGGAATATGGTGCAGCAATTTCACCCCTGAGTAGATTTCTAAAATAACTGAAATTAGGATCGTGAAGAGATATGTGTATTCCCATGTTCATTTCAATATTATTCACAATAACCAAATATTTAGGAAATCACCTAATTGCCTAATATGTGATTTTATATGGATGCTTATCCTAACATGGATAGTAACAAACTATACATGCTCTTGTGATTTCCTTTCTTAAAACATATCCTGCAAATGACTAGATATGAATTCACAAGAATCGCCTCAACTCTTTTACAGATGCATAATGCCCCATTGTGTAGATGTAGCATAATTTAATCAAACATTTTTCTTCTTAAAATTTGTAATTCTAAACAATGCTGTAAATAATCATATGCACCTGAGTTTTATAATTTGAGAGATAAATATTGAGGGTATATTGCTAGAAGTAGTATTAATAGGTCAAAAAGCAAGTGAATATAATTTCACTCAAAATTTATTTATTTATTCATCTGCATTTGAGATGCACATAGAGAGTGAGCTGGTTCACTCTCCAAATTCCCCCAGTCACTGGGGCTGTGTCAGGACCACCAACATGAAAACACAAACCTAATCCAGATCTCCAATGTGGGTTGCAGGAACCTACTTATTTGAGTCATCACTGCTGCTTCTCAGGGTCTATATTGGCAGAAAGCTGGAATTGGGAGCCAGAGCCAGAAACTGAACCCAGGTATTCCTGTATGGCATGCAGGCATCTTAACCATTATGCAAAATGCCTGTCACACACTAAACATTTTTTTTTTTTTTTTGACAGGCAGAGTGGACAGTGAGAGAGAGAGAGACAGAGAGAAAGGTCTTCCTTTTGCCGTTGGTTCACCCTCCAATGGCCGCTGCGGCCGGCACATCGCGCTGATCCAAAGCCCGGAGCCAGGTGCTTCTCCTGGTCTCCCATGGGGTGAATAGCCCAAGGACTAGAACCCGGTGTGCCGGCGCCGCAGGCGGAGGATTAGCCTATTGAGCTGCAGCGCCAGTCACACACTAAACATTCTTAAAGTATTCTTCTTAAGTTAGTTTTTCTGGGTATCAAGTGCCCTATTGAGGTAAATTAAGGATCTACTGTAATTATTTTAAAAACAACACTACCAGCCGGCGCCGTGGCTCAATAGGCTAATCCTCCACCTTGCGGCGCCGGCACACCGGGTTCTAGTCCTGGTCGGGGCGCCGGATTCTGTCCCGGTTGCCCCTCTTCCAGGTCAGCTCTCTGCTGTGGCCCGGGAGTGCAGTGGAGGATGGCCCAAGTGCTTGGGCCCTGCACCCCATGGGAGACCAGGAAAAGCACCTGGATCCTGGCTCCTGCCATTGGATCAGCGTGGTGCACCGGCTGCAGCGGCGGCCATTGGAGGGTGAACCAACGGCAAAGGAAGACCTTTCTCTCTGTCTCTCTCTCCCACTGTCCACTCTGCCTGTCAAAAAAAAAAAAAAAAAAAAAAAACCAAACAAAAAAACAAAAAAAACACTACCTCTATTTGGAAAATCCTGCTAAACAGCTTTCAGGAGAAGCGCCTGCAAAATAATGATTCTATTCTAAACTCTGTGTATCAATATCATCGAAAAAAAAAAAAAAAAACACTGAGGCAGGTGTTCTTAGAGATGTATCAAAAACACAAATTGAGTATTTTGATTATGGATCAAGAAAATTATTTTTAAAAATCAATGTGACTTGAATATTTTTAGTTATTTAAAACATGTGATTCTTTACAAAATGTTAAAAGAAAATGATGGCAATAATGACCTGAAAGTTTTACAGGATATTTTCATAAGTTTAACTCTATTTCTTGACAAAACAGTGAAGCTATTCTTTTCAATGAAAATACAGTTGTATTTCAATGAAAATACAGTTTTTCAATGAAAATACTTCCACCTAGTTGATCAAGAGGAAGTACCTTAGGAAAAAATTGTCTACTTTTTCATCATTTATCTACTCTAGTATTTCTACTCCTGAAACACAATTATAAACAATCAAAAAGAATGATACACCAATCCAAAATTGTAGAATTCAGAGAGATTAGTAGGAATTAAAATCTACAATTTAAAAGAGGTTATAGGAGAGAACCAATTCTAAAATAGGTCAAATTTCTAATACCACAAAATCAGGTAACTGCATACTTTAAAATTATATCTACCACTCAACGCATGTTCATTTTCAGACAATTGGGTGAGATAAAATAAAAAATGTGAGAGGGGTATGCATTTGGCTCAGTAGTTAAAAGCATCCCTTGAAATGTCAACATTCCATTCCACTGCCTATATTCAGATCTTGGCTCTGCTCCTCATTCCAGCTTCCTGCACATCCTGGGAGTCAGTGGTGATGACTAAAATGGTTGAGTCCCTGCCATCCAGATGAGAGACACAGATTGAATTCTTAGCCCAGCCCTGGTTATTGCACGCATTTGAGGACAGCACCAATGGATTGGAGATCCTTTCTCTCTCTCTCTACCTTTCAAATAAAAGTATTTTGACAATACAGAAAAATATAATATAGAAAATATAAATATTTTAAAAACATATGAGGATAATTGGTATTTTTATAAATGAAATGATTCCAAAACTAGAGTTAAAGGTTTAGAACTACTTTTGTGGAAGTTCAGATTATTTTAGCATTGTAAAGCAAGAGAATTATTGAGTGGTTAATAAGTTTAACAAGTATGGAAAATGCCCAACCACTCTGAAAAATTCTTTGGCATTTGCACAGCATCTAAATACAGTGTTACCATTGGACCCAACAATCCAAATCCTAAATGGATTTTCAAAAGAATTAAAAGCATATGAAAATGCAAAAACCTATATGCAAATGTTTATCCGAATTATACATTACTTATAATAACATGAATATAAAATAAAATCAAATGTTCATAATGACAAATAGATAAAATATATTATGTTCATATGATAGAATATTGTTCGATAATAAAAATGAATTAAGGATGATACATTCTTCAATGTTCATCTAAGTGAAAGAAATTAGTCAGAAAAGAGCACATATAGAACAATTATATTTACTCAATGTACCTAAAATGGACTAATGTAGAGAGATAGAAAGTAGATAATTGGGTTCTAGGCATTGTGAGAGGGGGTAACGGGGACAGACTGCTCTTATAGGCAAAGTTCCCTGTCAGAGTGCAGATGAATCTAAAATTAGTGATGACAGTTGCACAACTCTGAATTCCACCCTCATAGCCACTGAATTGTACAATTTACAAGGATAAATTTTATCATATGTAAATTGTATCTCAATAAAGCTGTTAGGGAAAAAGGAAACTATAATCAAAGAAATGCTGACTCTGAGAAATGAAATAGATTTGGAACATGGAGCATGTTTTAACTGCTTATGAGAATAAACTCATCAAACAGTAGAAAAAGTAAAGACTAAAGTGCTCATTTTAATCAGGAGAAGATATAAATCAGGATGATGTATATATGGAAGATGATGATCAACCTATTCCTACCTTGCTTTTTGATGTCCTTTTCTGTTTTATTTAAAGCTGTTTACTCTAGGATTTTGTTGCTGCTAATGAGTGTTTTGCTCATATTGATCTTTCTGAGATGGTATTTTATTAGACAGGTTAAAGACCTCATTGCATTTCCTGAGGCTCCCAGGGTTGTTTTAAATGAAAGCTTATAAGCACAGGCATCTTTTATGAATCTGTTATCATTCCCTTTCCTTTGTTTGATAGATTGTGAATTATGCCTATTAGTGAATTGCATATATAAATGATTATGCCACAAGCTTTAGCATGTTAGAAATTATTAAATATTTAAAAACTAGTTGTTTACAAAATAGATTATTTTTTTTTTGACAGGCAGAGTGGACAGTGAGAAAGAGAGACAGAGAAAAACAAGAATTTAATAATTGTCAAAGAATGAAATCAGTTATACACATGTACATGAATGATTATTTAACCTTTTGTAATTAGAATTTTTTTAATTTTAGGTCTAGAAAATATTTAATAATTTGTATTTTCGTCAATTTAAAGCAGAAAACTTAATTTTTGGAATCTACTCCATGACTAAATTATGCAATACCATGAACATCCATCCAAGGCAGTATCCTAGGGGAATAAAAAATTCCATATACCTCAATGATTAATATTCTTTATGAGCTTCAGTTGATTAGCACTCGTATTTACCTTTGTTGAATAGACATGCCCTCAAGATGTTTGGCCTATGGAAAATCCAATTTATATTCACAGCAATCAGCTACTCTGCCCACCTGTTTCCCCACCCCTCCTGTTACAAACAAGATACCATTTGTTTCCTTAATCTCCCATGTGATAATGACCTATTATTCCCTGGATAATCACAGCCTTTGCAAAAAATAAAAGAACTTAAGGATCTTTCTCCAGAAACAAAAAGTATACACATTTTCACACACACAGAGCAAAGCCCAGAGAAAGGTACCATGGTGCTGGCGCCGCGGCTCAATAGGCTAATCCTCCGCCTAGCGGCGCTGGCACACCGGGTTCTAGTCCCCGTTGGGGCGCCGGATTCTGTCCCGGTTGCCCCTCTTCCAGGCCAGCTCTGTGCTGTGGCCCGGGAGTGCAGTGGAGGATGGCCCAAGTGCTTGGGCCCTACACCCCATGGGAGACCAGGAGAAGCACCTGGCTCCTGCCATCGGATCAGCGCGGTGCGCCGGCCGCAGCGGCCATTGGAGGGTGAACCAACGGCAAAGGAAGACCTTTCTCTCTGTCTCTCTCTCTCTCTGTCCACTCTGTCTGTCAAAAAAAAAAAAAAAAAAAAAAAAAAAAAAAAAAAAAAAAAAAGAAAAAGAAAAAAAGAAAGAAAGAAAGAAAGGTACCATGGTGCCTCTCTACCTCCCTCATAAATAACTTGGTGAAGAGTCCTGATCTATTAACCTAGATGTCTCCATTTGTTTACTGCTCATATCTAATATTTTAAACAACAAAATAAATTCTGGCTCCCAAATCTGCTGAATTCCATTTTACTGCTATTTTAGGACATGCCTGCATTTTCTGTTAACTTTTCATCATCTTGATTTATTATAATGACTTCCTAAATTATTTTCCTATTTCCCATCTCATTCTGTTTCATTTATTTTCTGTTGCTACCAATTCAATTTTTAACAAGCATGCCAGACAACATCACTGAACTTAAAATCTGCAAAGGCTGCCACTATTATAGATACCAGAGAAAGTAAAAAAAAAATAATTAAGTGATATTTTTGGTCTCCTGATACACTATTATCTCCTACAATTCCCTTGCACAAAATTCCTATTAAACTCTTTAGGTTATCTTGCATATATAAGTTTTTCTAAGACTTGCCCCAATTTCAGGGCATCATTTTTTCCAAGTATTAGCTTTCCTTAAAAATCTCTTCTTCCCTATTTCACACAATGTGCTCTTTTCACATTCCCTCCTCCCAGAAGAGAAGAGTCACTTTTCCATTTGTGTTCACAAAGAACTTGAAGCATCTGCATGAACATTTCAACTGTTTCTTTCCATTTACTGCTGTCATTAGGAGATAAAGCACTCCTCCAAACCAATGACTCTGTCCAGGTTTACCTTCACATCATCTTCTAGTCCTTACTGTAGTTCCTAACATATGGCACTTATTAAATATATGTGGAGACTGGCGCCGCGGCTCACTAGGCTAATCCTCCACCTTGCGGCGCCGGCACACCGGGTTCTAGTCCCCGTTGGGGCGCCAGATTCTGTCCCGGTTGCCCCTCTTCCAGGCCAGCTCTCTGCTGTGGCCCGGGAGAGCAGTGGAGGATGGCCCAGGTGCTTGGCCCTGCACCCCATGGGAGACCAGGAGAAGCACCTGGCTCCTGCCATCGGATCAGCGCGGTGCGCCGGCCTTGGCGGCCATTGGAGGGTGAACCAACGGCAAAGGAAGACCTTTCTCTCTGTCTCTCTCTCACTGTCCACTCTGCCTGTCAAAAATAAAAATAAATAAATGTGCATTGAAGAAAGAATAAACTATTTGAACATTAGCTACATGGAGTGACTGCAGACTTCACAATGAGAGGGCCTCATCCAAACAAAAATGTGTTCAATCCAGATAGAGCTGCAAGCTCCAGAGATTCCTAGGGTTCTTGTACTTCTCACCATCTGACTCCAAATCTTGGGTTCCCACCAGTGTCCAACATTTCCTAATTCACTAGTATGAGTCACAAAATCAGAATAGTGCCATACTTATGAATTTTTACTAGAAAGGATATTTGTAAGAACCACTATAGGGTGAGGATTAAGCCCCCAAAATTTCCTCTCCCCCACACCACAGAATCAAGATATATCTCCAGCATCTTAAATTGTTCACCAACTGTAAAACTCAAATGTATATATCAATACCCAGTGTTTTTACTGGGGTTTCACTGTGTAGGCTTCGTTGATTGTATCATTGGGTATGTGACTAAACAGGTAGATCCCATCCACATCTTGGATGTGAAGTACATAGCAACTTTTTCAATCACAGGCTTTGTTTTTGCAGAATAAAAAGCACCCTAAAACTATTTAGGGGACCACTACAAGTCACTCTGGAGCTCTAACTTGTCGCTCCCCCTCTTCATGGAGGAACGACACTAAACCCTGCCTAGGTTTCCTATCCAAGTCACGGCACCATTGTGTCGCTCCCCCTCTTCGCGGAGGAACGACACAGGACCCTGCGTTGTTCTTTCGTCTGCTCGGCCCTCCCCGGGTTTGCTGCTGATTCTTTCCGGGTTGGCTACTGTCCCTTCCACCTCCGTGGAAGGGCGGTTCCCCCTGCCACTTTCCCCACTTCCGCGGGGGAGCGGCACACCGCTGGCCGGCTCTCTCGGGGGCTGCACAGGTGTTCCTTCAGAAAGATGTTCCTGGTGCATGTTGTCTCTCTCCTCCTTTATAGTCCTCTTCCACCAATCGCAACTCTGCTACCCACATGCCGAGTATGCTGCTCTCCTCCAATCAGGAGCAGGATCAGCTCCTGCAGGTCATCACTCAAGTTGGCGAGAGGCAGCTGTGTAGAAGCTGTTTCCTCCTCTCCCAGCGCCATATTGTGGGAGAGCAGATGCATAGAATAAGTCTTAATTCCAGTAACAGTCTAGTCCGAGTTGCTCCCCACACTAACTGACACATATTCCAAGGGAACCAACAAAAATAACACAATCAGTACTATTACTGGATACATTCAAAGGGTTTGGAGGCTCCATCTTAGGAACACTGACAAAGACCACATATATTCCTTATTTTATAATGCAAGACAATGGCTGGTGCCGTGGCTCACTTGGCTAATCCTCCACCTGCAGCGCCGGGACCCCGGGTTATAGTCCTGGTTGGGGCGCCGGGTTCTGTCCCAGTTGCTCCTCTTCCAGTCCAGCTCTCTGCTCTGGCCCGGGAAGGCAGTGGAGGATGGCCCAAGTACTTGGACCCTGCACCTGCATGGGAGACCAGGAGGAAGCACCGGGCTCCTGGCTTCAGATCGGTGTAGCTCCAGCCATGGCGGTCATTTGGGGGGTGAACCAACAGAAGGAAGACCTTTCTCTCTGTCTCTCTCTCTCACTGTCTAACTCTGCCTGTCCAAAAAAAAAAAAAAAAAAAAAAAAAAAAAAAAAAAAAAAAAGGCAAGACAATGGATAATTAACTAATGGATTTGTTTTCATAGAACATTATAATAATTAAATGGATTAATCTTACTCAAACACCACATTCTTAGAGCTCATTTCAACCTTCAGCACTGCAAGCTCAATCCTGGAAATCCTCTTCACCTCATGTTTTCTGTTATATTGTTTTCCGTAGCACATGTGTAATCTGCCTTCCTGCATACTCACATGTTACAGACTTGTATTTACTGTCTCCCTACTTGTGCTATAATGTAAGTTCCATGAAGACAGGTATTGTTTCTGTCTTGTTTATTGATTAACTTAATGCCAAAAAAATCATTTCCAAAGCTTAAGTATAGCACCTTAGGTCTATTTTTTATGTTTTCTTAAATTAAGATTTTTATGTAGAATATTTTCCATATTGAACCTACATATACATTGCACAATTTTTCATTTACCATTTTCAGGAATGTCTCTAAAATAATTTTACAAAACTATAAGAAAAAAGTATAGAGTAATTCATAAAAGCTTAAATATTATATTTTGGTTTTTTTTGGAATTTTTTGATATTCTAATTTCAAGATTAATGTAATCTAGAAGGAAGAAAATGTCTGTTACTGCATGAAGCATCACAGACATTGGTATCAAAATGAAAAATTGTTTCCTGAAATGCCCGAAAGTTACAGCTCACTGTTTCCTTTCAATACAAAGTAGGTATTTACTTAACAATTATTTTGTGCTTGCCTCTGTTCTTTTTTTTCTAGATGATATTTTTATTAAACTGGACTCTTTTATAACTGCTTTTTCCTCTGGTTTTTGTTTTATTATTATTATTATTTTTTATCATTATAAAGAGAACAGATAAAAAGCACTCCACAGGTATAATTCCAAAACAATAAGAATAATGCCTCTATCCCTCTCTCCTTCCCCCACTCCTCCTTTCCTTCTCTTTCTCTTGTTCCTCAACTTTTACAAATACACAATCACATTTCACTCTATAATAAAAGGCTCAATGCACCACTAAGCATAAAAATAACCTACAAGTAAAAGTATAAGGACCACAGTTCCACTTGAGTACAAACAAAGGCAAAAAACAATAATTGAATCACAAGATGTGTTTCATTCTTATACATTTCGTGTATCTGTCTTAACTAATATGTATCAGAGAAAACATGTAATACTTGTCTTTGGGGGACTGGCTTATTTCACCAAACATAACAGTATTCAGTTGCATTC
Organism: Oryctolagus cuniculus; assembly: GCF_964237555.1. NCBI lineage: Eukaryota > Metazoa > Chordata > Mammalia > Lagomorpha > Leporidae > Oryctolagus > Oryctolagus cuniculus. The sequence continues at coordinate 134,956,050 of NC_091439.1, read as the reverse complement.
ATTTTGTTTTTGCAAGTTATTCAAGGTCAGCTAACAGTAGACGTAACCAAGATTTAAGTCAAGGACAGCCTGATCAGAAGTTAATCCCCTTTACTTTCTTGAGGGGTTTCTATTAACTCTTCAAAGTTAGATGTACTGTGAATGGCCGCAGTCACAAACCTGGTAAACCTAAGATGGATTTTTTTCTATTTCTCATATACAACTGGCTTTTTACTGATTAGTCTGGAAGTAACTGCTTAATGATTGCCCCACTTTGTGAGTTTCTGGTAATAGCAAATAAAATGTCCCTGGTCTTCAAGATGGTACAACACAAAGGGAGAAACTTAGTAGCTCAACAATGTACAATGCAATAGACAAGAGGTGTGCCACTCTACAAGCAGAAAGAGACCAGTAGATTCAACTCCAAAATGTTAGAAAGATTCAAAGAATGCATGACGGTGATAAATGTTCAGAAACCATCCAGATTTCCAAAACTGAAAATACAGAATTATATTCAGGAAGATGACCATGTGTGAACCGAAAGCACTTGCTGGAAGTTCCCGTATGAGCAGTCATGAGTTGTTGGCAAGGGCTATCGATTACGTAACTATGAGGGAAGTAGACCATCAAAGATACAGAGTGACGCAGATAATTAAGAGATTTGGTGTTCAGCAAAGGCTAGAAATACACACACTTATATTTTCTATGTAATTATGCTTTGAAGAGTGAGAATACTGGATATTTAGTTACTACAGACAGTAAAACCTGAATAAAGCAAATTCTTTGTGTCTTGTGTCCCCAATGATTTTCTGAGACGCCACTCGTTAAATTGTCCTGGAACTTTTACTTATTTCAAAACACTCTTTTGGAGTAGTATTTGTATTGGGGTGTGGGGAGCAACTGGGAGCAACTTGGACTAGACTAAGTTACTGGAATTAAGACTTATTCTATGCATCTGCTCTCCCACAATATGGCGCTGGGAGAGGAGGAAACAGCTTCTACACAGCTGCCTCCAGTTCAACCAATAAACAGCAGGACCTGCTCCTGATTGGAGGAGAGCAGCGTACTCGGTGTGTGGGTAGCAGAGTTGGGATTGGTGGAGGAGGACTATAAAGGAGGAGAGAGACAACATGCACCAGGAACATCTATCTGAAGGAACACCTGTGCAGCCCCCGAGAGAGCCGGCCGGCGGTGTGCTGCTCCCCCGCGGAAGTGGGGAAAGTGGCAGGGGGAACCGCCCTTCCACGGAGGTGGAAGGGACAGTAGCCAACCCGGGAAGAACCAGCAGCAAACCTGGGGAGGGCCGAGCAGACAAAAGAACAGTGCAGGGTCCTGTGTCGTTCCTCCATGAAGAGGGGGAGCGACATAATGGTGCCGTGACTCAGATAAGGAAGCCTAGGAGGGAAGAAACGGGAAGAAGTGGGAAAATACCAGAGAGAGAGACTAGCAAAGAGCCTAGGGAAAAGCCGGACAGAAAAGGTGCCGGAAGAAGCTATTGAAAGCCTAGGCATAGACTCGAATACGGACTGTGGGAAAGAAGTAAGGATTTAAAGTGAAAGCAAGAAGAAACTTAGACTCAGATACGGACTGCAGGTTGAAAGTGAAAGTGAAACCTAGAAGAAACTTAGACTCGGATACGGACTGTGGGGAGAAGCCAGGAGAAGTGAGAGGGGAATATTGTTGGAAGAAAAGTTAGGAAACATACCGGGTAGAGAAAAATGTTAGGGAGGATGAAGCCGCGGGGGCAGGCCAAGGCAGAGACGTAAGCTAGCTTGGAATTCTTCAAGTCAGCCCGGGGAGCAAAAGGCGAAAATCTGGAACCAGAGGCAGAGACGTGGGCCGCCAGGTTGGAATCCGTCAGATTAGCCCAGGGAGCAAAAGACGGGAAGTCAAACCGAAAGGCGCAGACGTGGGCTAGGTTGAATTCGCCAGGTTAGCCCGGGGAACTTAGATTGAATACCGGTAGCGGAAACGTGAGCTAGGCTGTGTGATTCGCGGAAGCCGCCGCGTGCAGAGTGAGCACGGGGCGTGAATAGATAGGGAACGTGGGGCTAGCGCGAAGGCCGTGGTGCAGGCGCGAAGGGGCGCAGAGACTGCGGAGTGCGCGCGAAGCCGGTAAGCCGCGCAGAGCTGGGAAGCCGCCGCGGGGGAGGTGCCGAGAAGCAGTCTTGGGGCGGGCGCTGGGAAGCCGCGGGAAGTTTAGAAGTAAAATGAGAGAAATAGGAATGCTGGCAGATAGAAGTAAAATAGGAGAAATAGGAATGCCCGGAGGTAGAGAAGTAGGGAAAAATAAGGCCTCCCCACAACACGGCAATGAGAGAGCTTGGATTCGGTCTGCCTGATTAGTAAGACAATAAGCACCTGTGGGTGGCTGCAGGTCACCGAAGACAGGCACGTTATCAACACCAATAAGTCTCCCCACAATACAGCAATGAGAAGGCTTGGATTCGGTTTGCCTGATTGGTAGGGCTTGTAAGCACCTGCAGGCAGTTCTAGCAGAGCAGAGCATGCGCTGCAGGGCACCGAACTCAGGCACGCATCAGCGCCTAAAAACCTCCTCACAACATGGCAAAGAGAGGTCCCGGATTCGGTTTGCCTGATTGGTAGGGCTTGTAAGCACCTGTGGGCAACTCTAGCAAGCAGAGCAGAGTGTGTGCCGCGGGGCACCGAAGACAGGCGCGTATCAACGCCAAAAATAAAAAGAAAGGGGGATCTGTGGGGAGCAACTGGGAGCAACTCGGACTAGACTAAGTTACTGGAATTAAGACTTATTCTATGCATCTGCTCTCCCACAATATGGCGCTGGGAGAGGAGGAAACAGCTTCTACACAGCTGCCTCCAGTTCAGCCAATAAACTGTAGGACCTGCTCCTGATTGGAGGAGAGCAGCGTACTCGGTGTGTGGGTAGCAGAGTTGGGATTGGTGGAGGAGGACTATAAAGGAGGAGAGAGACAACATGCACCAGGAACATCTAGGGGGAACATCTATCTGAAGGAACACCTGTGCAGCCCCCGAGAGAGCCGGCCGGTGGTGTGCCACTCCCCTGCGGAAGTGGGGAAAGTGGCAGGGGGAACCGCCCTTCCACAGAGGTGGAAGGGTCGGTAGCCAACCCGGGAAGAACCAGCAGCAAACCTGGGGAGGGCCGAGCAGACAAAAGAACAGCGCAGGGTCCTGTGTCGTTCCTCCATGAAGAGGGGGAGTGACATTGGGGAAGGAAAAAGACACTAGAGTAATATATTGGGCTACTGGATTACCTCAGTTTTAGATAGGATTCTGATTAATTATTTCATCCATGGTCAGAATTAAACTTATTATCTCACAGTGTCAACTAACTTCTTTGTAGATTTTTTGGGGAAATAATTTTAAAATGAAAGGAATTGAGTAACTTTTTCAGCTGTTTTATAATTTGTTTCTGGAAAGTCATGCTATATTTTATATGCATGTATGAATGTGATCAAAGGAATAGGAAATGTCATGGAGTGGTTTTGGAAAAAATAATATAATGAAATTAAAAGATTCATTAGAATATTTATAAACCAATATAACTTTAAGTAGAGACATGCAGAGACAAAGATTAAGGGGAGGGCTCAATGTCACAAGAAATTTTGTGAAAAACCCTAGATATGGGTGACATCTCTTTCTGGTGCCAGGATAATGGTTGTATTTTTCCCTCTACACTTTTGCTTTATTCCTCCATTGCAAATATGTTGTTTATCAAGGAAAAGATAAAATTCCAACAGCATCATACATCAAAGATGGCCACTGATACAGAGAAACATCGTGCTCCTGAAAGAAACACATCTAAGGTATGTACAACTTTCTTGATTCTCATTACACTCTGCTTCAAAGAACTCCTAGTAAAAGTCACTAGGGGGACTGGCGCTGTGGCGTAGCAGCTAAAGGCACTGCCTGAAGTGCCAGCGTCCCATATGGGCACCAGTTCAAGTCCCAGCTGCTCCTCTTCAGATCCAGCTCCCTGCTATGGCCTGGGAAAGCAGTAGAATATGGCCCAGGTCCTTGGGCCCCTGCACCCATGTGGGAGACCCAGAAGAAGCTCCTGGATCCTGGCTTCGGATCAGTGCAGCTCTGGCCATTGCGGCCAATTGAGGGGTGAAACAGTGATGGAAGACCTCACTCACACTCTCTCCTTCTCTTTCTGTGTAACTCTGACTTTCAAATAAATAAATAAATCTTTAAAACAAAAAGTTACTAGGACTATTGAGAACATGTCAGGCATGGAAAGCCAAAAGACTGTGGGGAAAAAATGACCTACATGAAAGATCTCTATGAGTGATATCCCAATGGAAATAAAGGGCCATAAAAGATGGAGGTAGCTTTCTCTGAAGGTAGAAGAGAACGTCCACTTTGATTATGGCCCTGTTTAAATATGTCGGAGTTTGTGAACTTAAGAGGCTTCCATAGCTTTGGCAGCTCATGACAAGAACCTCGGGTTATCACTGACTTCATAAATAAGAGTGTCAATTGTGGCCGGCGTCGTGGCTCAATAGGCTAATCCTCTGCCTTGCGGGGCCAGCACACCGGGTTCTAGTCCTGGTCGGGGCGCCGGATTCTGTCCCGGTTGCCTCTCTTCCAGGTCAGCTCTCTGCTGTGGCCAGGGAGTGCAGTGGAGGATGGCCCAAGTGCTTGGGCCCTGCACCCCATGGGAGACCAGGAGGAACACCTGGCTCCTGCCATCGGATCAGTGTGGTACACCAGCCGCAGCGCACGGGCCGCAGCGGACATTGAGGGGTGAACCAACGGAAAAAAAAAAAAGGAAGACCTTTCTCTCTGTCTCTCTCTCTCTCACTGTCCACTCTGCCTGTCAAAAAAAAAAAAAAGAGTAAAAAAGAGTGTCAATTGTTAAAAACAACAACAGGAGTCACTGTGCACCTTCTCCCCATGTAGGACCTCTGTCCTTAAAGAGTTGTACTATGAGAATTAGCTGTAAAAGTAGTCTTCAAACAGTACTTCATACTTTGTGTCTCTGTGTGGGTGCAAACGGTTGAAATCTTTACTTAGTATAGAGTTGATCTTCTATATATAAAGATAATTAAAAATGAATTTTAATGAAGAATGGGATGTGAGAGGGAGTAGGAGGTGAGACAGTTTGGGGGTGGGAGGGCTGGTATGGAGGGAAGAACTCCTATAATCCAAAAGTTGTACATATGAAATTTATATTTATTAAATAAAAGCTTTCTATAAAAATAAATTTAAACTGAAAAAAGTTACTAGGAAGGCATACAGTTATAAAGTGCATATTTTTTTCTCCTTACTATTTTAGGACTACTGGAATGGACTGCTAGGCCTAAACACAGGGCTTTTATTTGGTTAATCTTGAAAGTAAAATATCAGAAGGCTCAGTTTGCTTAGTTTGTCCAAAATGTTAATAATCTGATCAAATGGGACACATGAAATTTGTGTGGAACCAGTACAAATTGTTTGGCCTTCCAAGCACAGCTGTTACTACTATTGTCATTGCAAAAAATCTTAAGAAATATTCATATAATTATGTAGAAATTTGAACATAAACAATTTATTACCTTCTCAAAATACACAAAACAATTTATAAAACCTACCCAAATAGAATTATTACAAAATTATTTTACTCTACAAAGCACAAGTTCAAAATATTACTGAATGAACAGTGAGGGATTTGCCTGGTATATTTCTAATCATGTCCCCAAACAGAGGAACAGTGAAAAATACCTTTTTCTTTTGAAAAGGACATCATTTTATAATGCCAGTCATGGTGATTAACACATGCATCTTTTTCTTTTCTTTATAGCATTGCAAATCTCTTTTTGATTTAATAATTGCTTAAGGTTATTTTGTAAAGTATTAACACCGATATATATAGAGTTGAAATGATCTCATTGAAAGGAGTAAAAAATACTTACCTAAGTAATTTGGAAGTTGATTGAAACCACAGACTGAAGGTAAAGAAACAGTGCATAAGCCCTGTGCTCTAGTTTATATAACGAGTTTCCACAAGGATAGAGGTTAACAGTTCTGCAACTGCTTTATATACACATATGAGAATCAATCAACTGATTAAACGGATGATGGACATAGGAAGCAAGGTCTCTGCCACAGTGCTGTCCCTTAGCGTCTTCGTCACACACCACCCTGCAGCTTCTAATTGTCCAGCTAGCATTTCTGCATTACTCTCTTCTCTGAACCTCAAATCTTCTGCCTAGTAAACAACTAAACCCAAATTGTCTTCTCCCTTACTTAATGCTCCAGATCTGCTCACATTTTCTCCCACTTCTATGAACATTTCTCCCACCTAACCCACTTCTGCCTCAGGTTTCCCAGCTCCCGTCTTTTCCCTCCCACCCTGCATCACATCTGTATTGTCACTAGGAACCATCCTATCTTCTCTTCTCTGGCCAGTCTTTGGCAGTTTCTCCTTAGCTCTCAGAGGTGTATTCTTTTTTTTTTTTTTTTTTTTTTTTTTTAAACTTTTATTTAATGCATATAAATTTCCAAAGTACGACTTATGGATTACAATGGCTTTCCCCCCATACCGTCCCTCCCACCCACAACCCTCCCCTCTCCCACTCCCTCTCCCCTTCCATTCACATCAAGATTCATTTTCGATTATCTTAATATACAGAAGATCAGCTTAGTATACATTAAGTAAGGATTTCAACAGTTTGCTCCCACACAGAAACATAAAGTGAAAAATAATAGATGATTTTTTTTAAATGATGATGAAATCAGAGCAGACCTATTGTCATGTTTAATCCCAGTGAGAGTCAAGTTGGGAATTGATAATTTCTTTTTTTTTTTTTTTTTTTTTTTTTTACAGAGGATCAGTTTAGTATGCATTAAGTAAGGATTTCAACAGTTTGCACCCCCATAGAAACACAAAGTGAAATATATTGTTTGAGTACTCGTTATAGCATTAAATCTCAATGTACAGCACATTAAGGATAGAGATCCTACATGAGGAGTAAGTGCACAGTGACTCCTGTTGTTGACTTTACCAATTGACACTCCTGTCTATGGCATCAGTAATCTCCCTATGCTCCAGTCATGAGTTTCCAAGGCTATGGAAGCCCTCTGAGTTCTCCGATTCTTATCTTGTTTAGACAAGGTCATAGTCAAAGTGGAGGTTCTCTCCTCCCTTCAGAGAAAGGTACCTCCTTCTTTGATGGCCTGTTCTTTCCACTGGGATCTCACTCGCAGAGATCTTTTGCCAGAGTGTCTTGGCTTTCCATGCCTGAAATACTCTCATGAGCTTTTCAGCCAGCTCCGAATGCCTTTAGGGCTGATTCTGAGGCCAGAGTGCTATTTAGGACATCTGCCATTCTATGAGTCTGCTGAGATTCTCACTTCCCATGTTGGATCACTCTCCCCTTTATTTACTCCATCAGTTAGCGTTAGCAGGTACTAGACTTGTCTATGTGCTCCCTTTGACTCCCAGTCCCTTCACCATGACCAACTGTGAACTGAAACTGATCACCTGGAACAGTGAGATGGCATTGGTACATGCCACCTCGATGGGATTGAATTGGAATCCCCTGGTATGCTTCCAACTCCACCACTTGGGGCAAGTCAGCCTGAGCATGTCCCAAATTATACATCTCTTCCCTCTCCCATTCCCACAACCATGTTCAACAGGGATCACATTTCAGTTAATTTTCAACACTTAAGAATAACTGTGCATCAATTACAGATCTAAACCAGTCATATTAAGTAGAACAGATAAAAAAAACTACTAAGAGGGATAATGTATTTAGTTGTTCATTAACAGTCAGGGCTATGCTGATCAAGCCACCATTTCCCATAGTGTCCACCTCACTCCAACAGGTTTCCCTCTTGGTGTTCAGTCAGTCGTCACTGATCAGGGAGAACATATGGTATTTGTCCCTTTGGGACTGGCTTATTTCACTCAGCATGATGTGTTCCAGATTCCTCCATTTTGTTGCAAATGACTGGATTTCGTTGTTTCTTACTGCGGTATAGTATTCTAAAGAGTACATATCCCATAATTTCTTTATCCAGTCTATCGTTGATGGGCATTTAGGTTGGTTCCAGGTCTTAGCTATTGTGAATTGAGCTGCAATAAACATTAGGGTACAGACCTCTTTTTTGTTTGCCAATTTAAATTCCTTTGGGTAAATTCCAAGGTGTATTCTTAACCTCCAAGGTATCCTCCACAGGTCCAACATTTAGTTTTCCAAAAGACAAACTACCACCTTCACAGACAACTGGATCGAAAACATTGCTATTTCCTAATCCTCCATTAGAATGTCTTATCCATTATATTAACTTTGTTTCCAAAGAATTATTGATGGGATTGTGTTGGTAAATAAATTGTACCCCACAAAAAGATACATTCAATTCCCACACCCAGCACCTATGAATGCAATCTTACTTGAAAATGTAGTCTTTGTAGTTGTGATCAAATTAAAATGAGATCATATTGAACTAGAGTAGGCTTCCATCTGATGAATCTTGTCTGGAAAGATGGGGAGATTGGAGCAACAAAGTACAGAAGATATGGGGTAAAACAAAGTCCCATGACTATGGGCAGGAATAGGAGTGATGGAGCCAGAAGCCAAAGCATGCCAAAGATTGCTGACCACCTTCAGAAGCTGGATGAGCCAAGGAAGGAGTCTCCCCAGAATCATTCCCAGGGGCATGGCCTGGCCTTGATTTCAGTCTTCCAACTTCCAGAACAGCGACAGAATACACTTCTGTTGTTTAAAGCCACACAGTTCATCACACTTCCTTGTGGCAGCTCTAGGAAGCTAATGCAGATTTCTTCGTGTTCCTGAGGCTCACCAAGTGTTTTCCATGTCTTGGTTTCAGATCACCTTGCTAGATAGGTCATTCTACATATTCGCCATGGCATAATTCAACAATTAAGCCAGTGCAAATTTCCATCACTCTGTTAGGTGGAATTCTTTGTGCATATATATTTCTGTGTAACTGACTGAGTGAATGACATTCCTAATTCTTCATGTACTTTCTTTATATCAACTTAACATGTATACACTTAGCATTCTGAAGTAAACACGAAATTTGTGAAACATCAGTTTAGCATGCATTCTAAGATTATATTTTAATTATATGAAATAGTATAACCATGTATAATTCCATATTTATATATGAAATAATTTTCACTTTAACATTTAGAGAATTCGCTGTATCCACCTCTTGAAAATTGACCTTATGTAGTAATTTCCTAAATATTGGTATCAGTTTAACATCAAATGGCATGTTTGCATGAATAATATTGAACTTTATATTGGAACTGTCAGGGGAAGTAAAAAGCTTTGCAATATAAATAAGATACATTAACATATAACTGTAAACAGATGTTAGAGCAACCGCAGAAAGATAATTGCACTTTGTTTCCAATTTAACAATCTTTCCTCTCTCATTAAAGGAAGAAATAAATTTTCCCATGAGGGAGTAACCCGAAGTATTAATAGTGCAAATAACTAGCCGAAATTACTGAATTTGTGCTTTATTCCATATCACATGGAATAATCATGGTAAAGTTTAGACACAATCTAAATATATTTAGGAAAATCACAAAAGCAAAGGAATATTTTTTACTATTAGCATTAAATGAGAAAATCAAGAAGAGAGTAAATTATATGTAAAATTTTTAAAAGTCTGCTGCTTGAAATCTAAATAATGAGATAATCAATGAAACAAATAGAAAAGAGACACAATTTGTCAAACATTTCATCAGCAAGAACTGAAAAAGGTACAAGGACATTCTTGAGATAATCAACTGAATGTCAGATATGGGAGGAGCATTGCTGCTCTCACTGCTGCAATATACAATTGATTGTTCAGGACTCTGCAGGGAATTGCTCAACACAAGAGGAATACAAATGAGACGTTCCCCGAGTTCAGACATGAACAATTCCCTCTTTCCCATGAAGAAAACAGCTTTGCATTTGAAAATACCTTTAAATGTATTATTTCATTCCATGCCCAATAAAGCAAACAGGGGAGAAATCCCCAGCACATAGAGTAGGTAAGTTAAATGGTGACAGTGGGTGGTGGTTAGAGAGTAAATTAGTTTAACAAGAGAGAAAGTCACTGTAAACAGTGAGTGCATAATAGGGACATGAATCACCAGAATTTTAGGAAAATGAACAGTAATTGGAGGAACATGCAGAACTCTAATGTGAGTCTGATGTTTACAGATCCAGTTGTTTTCCCTCTAGCCTAAAAGTTGGTGCATGAGCAAAAAAAAAAAAAAAAAAAAAAAAAAAACAAAACAAAAAAAAAAAAACAATAAAAAATAATTGGTGCTTTCCTGCATGGCTGTTCTTTTCATTTGAGTAAACTACAGAAAATAATATTAGGGAAAGTAGGCCACAAGATGATTCTATTGGTATATTAAAAAGAAGGCTGTGACACAACTCATAACAACAAATCATTTGGACTGCTGCACTCTGATGACCTAGCGGAGCAATCTCTGTAAATGTCCCCAGTGACAGCCTACACACATGTGGGGCAGTTTTGTTTCTCTCAACAAAGTTAACAATATTAGAGAAATCAAGAGAAGTTCTGTTTACTTGTAAAGCAGAAAATAGCTTTGATTCTCATATCCACATTTCTTCTACACATGGTATAAGATGATGGCAAAACAAAAATTGGATGCAAATAGTATTTGGAACTTACTTTCATTATTGATTGGCTGCAGCCCTAGTGAAACGCTACTTACTGTATGAAACTCAATGTTTTCATTTATAAAACAAAGGTAATAAACCCATGCCCTCATACCTGCATTTGTTTGGGTGGAATAGTGTTTGGAAAGCATAGTATCATGCCTGGTTTATTGCTGGCCTTCAGAAAAAATTAAGAGGCAGGCATTGTGGTTCAGCATGTTAAGCCATAGCTTAGGACACCTGAACTCCATATCAGAGGGCCTGGGATTGAGTCCTGCCTCTAATTATGATGGATCAGTGCACACCCTGGGATGCAGCAGGTGACAGATCAAGTACTTGGGTCCCTACAACCCATTTTATGAGAGCTGGATGAACCGTCTAGCTCATGGCTTCTGCCAGGATCGGCCCTAGCATTTGGGAAATTTACTAGTGGATGGAAAGAAGATTCATTCTCTCCCTCTCTTTTCCTTTCTCTCTCCCCCTTTCAAATACATAGAAATAAATAAGTAAATATTTTTAAAAACTCGATCCTTTCATAGTTTCACCAAAAATGTCTGAGTGCACATGACCAGCATATAGGTTACAGATCCATCCAGTGATCCCAGACTCCTATGTATTAGTTATGTTTTGTTATATTCAGAGACCATTGCATAATTCCACAGATAAAAATGGAAAGAAACACTCAGCAGTAATCACCAAGGCGAGTTTTAGGGCCACCAAGTGTGACAGCATTATATTTTACCAAATATGGCATTGATTGGATACTATAAAATTGTAATTTTTCACCTTGCGTGTTATCATAGATAAATGTAGTTCATTTATCAATTTGCCTGCTTCTTTCAGATTCTTTTCCAGTCATTAAATGGAATAGATTGCTTCAATTATCACTATTTTAAAGCAAGCTGTCATATAGAATCTCACATGCATATGAAGTGGTCTTCAAAAGGTTAATGGAAAATACATGTTATGAAAAAATATGCATGACTTTCAAAACTTATTTGTGCCAAAAATAAACTTACCTTTTAATTTCCTTTTCCATGAACTTCTTGAAAGGTCCTCATATACTTCCCTGAAATCTGTGGAAAACAATTGAAGAGGCTGTGCAAGTCGAGATATGGTGCTGTTTATAATCACTGGTTTGGAATGGAAGCAAATGTAGCTTCAGTCCCCTTGATAGAACTCAAGAACCTTAGGATACAGAATATATTAACTCTCCCCTGTGACAGCTTCTTCATTTGTAAAATGTAGAGGTGAACAGTACAAATCCCAGAGCTGATAAAAGAAGTGTGGAAAAGCTTATATGAAGTAGCAACAATAATATCTATATCACAGTTTTATTTGCATTTGCTTATCACATCCTAAGTGCTTCATAGTTATAACTAATGTTGTTAGTTGTTATAATATTGATTTTAATTCATAGTATATTTATTAATAACATGAGAAGATAATGTCATGTTTAAAAAGGGTAAGGAGTAGTTTTTCGGGAAGCAAGTACGAAGGGAAGATAATGTTTAGATGTGCATGGATTCTGAAGAAGTAGCTAATGCAGAACTCATTTATTTTTAAATATTTTATAGACTTGGCTGGCGCCGTGGCTCAACAGGCTAATCCTCCACCTTGCGGTGCCGGCACACCGGGTTCTAGTCCCTGTCGGGGCGCCGGATTCTGTCCCGGTTGCCCCTCTTCCAGGCCAGCTCTCTGCTGTGGCCAGGGAGTGCAGTGGAGGATGGCCCAGGTCCTTGGGCCCTGCACCCCATGGGAGACCAGGAGAAGCACCTGGCTCCTGCCATCGGATCAGTGCGGTGTGCCGGCCGCGGCGGCCATTGGAGGGTGAACCAACGGTAAAGGAAGACCTTTCTCTCTGTCTCTCTCTCTCTCTCTCGTCCACTCTACCTGTCAAAAAAAATATTTTATAGACTTAAGTCTGTCACTGAAGTTTATGATAAAATTGTAATTTTTTTAATTTCTGAAGTATAACAGTTTACTGTAAATTATAAGAATATTCTAAATTGTTACACATATTTGTAATAGCTGCATAATTATCATCAAAGTTTTATTTTTGGAAATTGAGATTGCTGCCAATTTTAATCATAAAAACAAACTGCAGTTTATATAGAATATAGTGTACTGATGTTATCAATCATATAATAAACTACTCAATCTTCATCATTATTTTTCCTAAGCTCTATTTTTATGAAAATGTTGATGTTTGTGCTGCTCCCGATTTTGCTAGACAGACAAAAAGATTCTCTATTTTGCTGCATTTTGATGAGAAAAATAATTTAGATGTATTTATTTCCTCTTTAAACACTTGTATTTCAAGTCTTACCTTTATTGTAGTCTTATTTTCCATTGGGTTTTCTCTTCCATTGACAGTATTAGTTACCCACCATATTTATTTAATTCACCTTTAAAATGATAAGTTGAAACTTTATTTTCTCATTTGTCTGAATCCCATACATAATTATATCAAATTTTCATTTACATTATTTACTAAATTTTGTATTTCTAATAGATTTGGTGTGTTTTTAATTCTTTGTTTGACCCACATGGTATTTAAAATGGTTGCTTCATATATTTCTATATTTTCCATATAATATAAAATACATATTTGCTTTATATATACACTAATTTCTAATTTCTGATATTGAGATTACATATTGCACCTTGAAAAATTACAATATTTACTTTTCTAACATTTTGCTTTTGGAGATTTTGAACTATATTATTGTATATAAACAATGAAATTTTGAATGTTGTTCCTTAAATTTTGGTATGTGTTAAATATACTTTATTTATCTTATTTAAATTTCAAGTTTATCCTAATTTAGAGATGCATTCTAATAAATGAATAATGATGAATGAAAAGCCTTTGCACAAAATTGAATATCAAAATTCTAGAATATTTTTCTGCTATTTTATTTACAAATTTTTTTGAGATTTATTTATTTATTTGAAAGTCAGAGTTACAGAGAGGCAGAGGCAGAGGGGGAGAGAAAGAGGTCTTCCATCCACTGGTTCACTCCCCAAATGGCTGCAATGGTCGGAGCTGTGCCAGTCCAAAGCCCGGAGCCAGGAGCTTCCTCTGGGTCTCCCACGCGGGTGCAGGGCCCCAAGGAGTTGGGCCATCTTCCACTGCTTTCCCAGGCCACAGCAGAGAGCTGGATCAGAAGTGGAGAAGCTGGATTTCGCACCGGCACCCATACGGGATGCCAGCACTGCAGGCAGCAGCTTTACCCACTACACCACAGTGCTGGCCCCTACAGTTTTCTTAATATCCTTATATTTTTCAAGTCCTTTGATTTGGGGGTCAGATAAATTAAAGTAGTATTTTTGTTGAGGACAATAATAAACACATAAATTCTCACTAAGTAAATATACATTTTAAGCTTTTCACATACTAATTTTATGTTGAATTTTCAATTGAAAGAAAATAAGAGAAAATTTATAAAATATCAATGGTCAAACTACATCAATGTTATAAAACAAAAACCAATGTTAAGTATATTCTACATAAGGTTTATTTTAGTTTATAGAGGAAGCACAAAATCATGAAAATGTAATAGTTTTATAAAAAGGGAAATTACATACTTTTTCTTGTAATTTTTAGTTTTTTAAAAATGATTTTTTTCACTTTCAGCATTTATGTGTATTACCTAAAGGTGGCTCACTTTTTTTTTATTATTATTATTATTTGAAAGGCAGAGTTAGAGACAGCGAGAAAGACCAGAGAGAGCCATCTTCCATCTGCTAATTCACTCTCCAGATAACCACAACGCCAGGGCTTGGCCAAGGGAAAACCTGGAACCTGGAACTCCATCCAGGTCTCCCTCATGGGTAGCAGGAGCCCAAGCACTAGGGCCATCTTTCTGCTACTTTCCCAAGTGCATTCACAGGGAGCTGCTTAGACAGTGGTCTTGAACCAGTGCTCATAGGGGACATTGGCATCTCAGGCAACAGCTTAACCTGCTGTGCCATAATGCAGACCCCCAGGTGGCTCATTTTTAAATTGTATTAAGATGATTCTCTATTTTAATCTTAATCAAATCCGTGGTTTTATCTGCCTTACTCTTAACACAGTTTCAGAGACACAGTCCATTAGGTACTTGTGAAGTTGTTAGAGAATTTTAAGTGAGGCACACACCAAGAATCCGTAGTATTATACTTTCTCCATGATATACATGTAAATATAGTGCCCAGTTGGTTGATATTAGAACCACAGACTAGCATGCTATTGTTCTTTATTTACTTCTACTGCATTATGTGAAATGGAATTTTCTCAACAGTGTGGAGGTGGGAGGTATTAGGCCCTGTATCATTCTCCCTGAGCTTCATTTACCTACAGTGCTATTAAAATGTCAAGTTGCACTCACCACAATGCCATTTTGAGTCAGATATGTGAGGGGATGTATATGTTAAGAAAATTTATTTTTCTATCAGTTTTACTTATAACTCTAATAATAGGTGAGTTGCATTTATATGATTCAAATTTCTTCCATAGTGTTATTCATAGCTCTATATTTATTAACAATTTAACCAACTTAAACAATATAGGTCCCACAGTAGTGGTAACTTTTTTTTTTAAAGATTTATTTTATTTATTTGAAAGACAGTGGCCAGAAAGACAGAATTACAGAGAGAAGTAGAACCAGAGAGAGGGAGGTCTTCCATCCGCTTTACTCCCCAAATGGCTGCAATGGCAGGAGCTGAGCCAATCCGAAGTCAGAAGACAGAAGCTTCTTCTGTGTGTTCCATATGAGTGCAGGGTCCCAAGGACTTGGGCTGTTTCTGATGCTTCCCCAGGCACATTAGCAGGAAGCTGGATCAGAAGAGGAGCAGCCAGGACTGGAACTGGTGCCCATATGGGATGCCAGTACTTCAAGCCCGGGCTTTAACCTGTATGCCACAGTGCTGGCCCCAGTGGTAACTTCTTAAATACTAATACTGCTTTTGTATTAATTTACATTTACCTCTTTTACAAATGTATCCATTTGTTTCTATGGATATGTTAATTTCATTACTCTCAAAAATAAAGTTTTTGTTTAATAACAGTTTCAGATTAGTTTATTTCATTAACTTTAATGATTTTCTATGTTAATCAATTCTTCACACACTTTTACTCTATTTTTTTCTCTAAATTCTTAATCAGAAAGGTAAGTTTCTTATTTTCTGTTATATTCACTTAAAGAGATTATTTTATTATTAACCATTATGTAGCTAAAATAGTCAAGTTTTTTAAAAAAATATTCACTTCAAAGTATTATTTAATACCCACTGTGATTTGCTTTTTGACACAAAGGAGTATGTTACTAATTTTTCAAGCACTGAAAATTTTCTAGCTATCTTCCAGCTACTGCCTTCCAGCTTAATTCAACTACAGTCAAATTCATACCTGGATGCTATAAAGCTTCATTATGAGTTTCAGGAAGAAACACCATAAACAAAGCCAGCAAACAGTGATTTCATGCTTTCCCTCTGGTAAGTATAACTCTTCAAGGATGCATTGGTGATGATTTTTTCTCTGAAATGTGTATGGTCTCTTATTTTGCAGAACCTTAGAGAATGGATCTCAGGGGAGGTGACACTGAAGACACATTCCAGTTGTTCACTTAATGATTAAGTGAAGAAATTTCAGATTCAGCGTTTAGAGTGGATTCATCAGTTTTAGATTCTATCAGGATAATGATGACACTAGGATACTGAAGAAATGCTTTGCCTTTCTGTTTATGTGTCTGGTGCTTCCGTCTATTCCACAGATAAAAGTAGTTTGTTCTGCAGTTTGTCTAATTGTTTTGACCATCAGAAACAATGTACACTGTGTTCCCTATCTCATACTTTTGTTGCTTGCATCAAGTCAGCTTTATCCCAACAAACAAATCACCCCAGAGCACCCAACAGAAAGACATTTAATGTAACAATTTTACAAAATTATTGGAAAGGTTAGAAAGTGAGAATTCTGTGGCCATTGCTTAAGCTACTGATCTTCGGATAAGAAAGCCAGGATTAGAAAGCTAAAATAGAATCCACAATTGCTTTACACATGCATGGAGATGTTGAATGAAGTGGGGAGACAGCTGTGTCCACACAGCTTTTTCTTGTCAGAAAAGAGAGCAAAATGCAAGTAACATGGTGTCAGTTTCCTTCTACTTTTAAATGTCTGAAGTTCACATAATTGGCAAAACTTATTTGCATCTAGAACATATAACAAGAAATTCTGTAAAAGATAGTTTTTAGCGAAACCATTACTGCAACAGAGCAAGGCACACAGGAGGTAAAAATGGATGTTAGGAGTTAAGAAAGGACATGTATCATTATCAAAATATCCATGGGAATACTTTCCTATCCACAGATCCTGTTAGGATAAAACTAATAACAATATGTTGTTAGTTAATTTTTCCATTTTGGGAAATTATACTGAACACGATTTATTTTGTTTAGCACTATTATGAACAAAATCTTTTCTTTGGTATAACTGTCAGGTACATTCTTATCAAACCCCAGTTGCAATCTCAAACTTTAGCACTTCTCAAGTCAAAAGCTTGTAATGAATTCTATATTTTGATTTATATATTACAACTCCACACAAACAACCAATGACTAAGAATCTAATCAGACTGAGACATTTCAACTTTATTCCTTATTTTGTTAGATGCCCTTTCTTTTCATGGTATAATTTATTACTGTACAATAATCCAATGGGTATTTTTATGAACACCAAGAAAAGGGTCTATGGAGCTCATTGTCTCACTTTACATTTTTCCCGTAAGTACATTTTTCCGGTTTTGTATGGTGTCATGAAGTAACACCTAAAAATATGAAAAAAATATTTCATTTGAAGTACAGATCAGTCCAACATGCTTGAAATTAACCCAGACCACTCCCAAGTTTACACTGTTCACTGGATTCTAGATCTCCACATAGTCAGAAAATATGTCTGCATCTCAACCTTTCAAGGCTGTGTTTTGAGCAAGGTATGAAGATTTATGAATAAACGAATTAGATTTTGGGATAACAGGTCTCACCAATGGATCATAACACAAGATCAAGGTAAAATTTCCCATAGTGTAATCTCAAAGTATCAAATCAAAGGCTTTGCTTTTTGTTAATTCTGTGCATTATGAGAAGGGGACCTGGGACAAAGGACTGACTTTTATTTTACTTTATCAATTTACAAATTACTGCATGATCTTACATGGTTTATTATTATGTAAGTAGCATATTTCTTATATGAATTATGTTTCAATAATATCAGAAAGGAAACCAACACAAAAATAATATTCTTCCTCCATATGTAATGTTCAAGATTATGCAAATGATATTATTTAGAACACTTTATTTTATTTGCCATATTTCTTTTATGTATTTTTTATCATGGTGAGTTTCTTCTTGGCTTTCTATCATACACTACTGACAAATGACAAAAGAGGCCATAACGGAAATCTGGCAATGACTGTGAATGCATACATCAACCTGAGCAAAAAGCAGTATGATGTGAATGACTTTGGATTGTAATTAGGATAGTATAATTTAGCACCATTTCTAGCCTTGTTAAAAGAAATAGTTTTTTTTTAACCATACTTAGCTCATTAAAATTTTGTCATAAAATTTATTCACGGAGGAGTGGTGCCTAGAAATCATCCTTTTTTAAAAAAAAAATAGTTATACTGAAGACTCTCCAATCTTCAAGTTTAAAACAAGCTATGTGGATAATCAGCACATAATTCTATATCATTCAGATAATTGAAATAAAGTTTTAGGAACATAATGTCAACATAAATATTTAGATAAGAAACTTTCATTTTGTTTAAAAATCAATTTTCATTGGTATGATCTGAGAATACTTTTGCATCTGTTTTTCCAAATTGATTTTTGAATAGGCACTGTGAAATACTATATCTCAGAAGTTACTTATGTTTTGTGTTGCATCGCTCATATTTTGTCATTTTTATGTTTGTCAGGGAATGGTTTTGATCTTTGATATTTGGATACATGATGCATTGACTCACTCAAGATCTAATAGTGAAGGACCCGAAACTGTGCACAGCAAAGCTGGCATCCCTTATCCGAGTGTTGGTTCTAGTTCTCGCTCCACCTCTAATCCAGCTTCCTGCTAATGTGCCTTGGAACGCAGCAGAAGACTGCCAAGTACTTGGGCCCCTGCTTCCATTTAGGAGACCCAGGATAGATTTCCTAGCTGCTGCCTTTGGCCTGGTCCAGGCTCAGCCATTGTGGTCAACTGGGGAGTGAACCAGTAGATGAAGATATTCATTCTCATTCTCTCTCTGTAGCTCTCTTGCTCTCGCTCTTGCTCTCTCTCCACTCCCCCTTCACACTGTCTTTCAAATAAATAAATATTTATTTAAAAATAAATAAAAGCATATGTAACAATTAAAAATACAAATCTTTGAAGAATGTGGTAGCAGGGCTATCCTTTTTTTTTTTTTTTTTTTTTTTTTTTTGGACAGGCAGAGTAGACAGTGAGAGAGAGAGACAGAGAGAAAGGTCTTTTTGCCGTTGGTTCACCCTCCAATGGCCGCCGCAGCTGGCGCACCGCGCTGATCCGATGGCAGGAGCCAGGTACTTCTCCTGGTCTCCCATGGGGTGCAGGGCCCAAGCACTTGGGCCATCCTCCACTGCACTCCTGGGCCACAGCAGAGAGCTGGCCTGGAAGAGGGGCAACCGGGACAGAATCCGGCGCCCCGACCAGGACTAGAACCCGGTGTGCCGGCACCGCTAGGCAGAGGATTAGCCTAGTGAGCCGTGGCACCGGCCAACGGCTATCCTATTTTGACATGTATCCTGCTCTATAGGAGTTTATATTTGAATGAACAATGTATAGCTAAGTAGCATGGTTTATATCATCTTAATACACAAGAACTCAAACCTTGATAAAATATATTTGCAAGTGGTGTAGATAACCGGTGTCTTATAAGAAATTGTACCATACTTATGTTATTTTTACTATTTGTTGTGGCCAATTGGGGAGTGAACCAGTAGATGGAAGACCTCTCTCTCTCTCTGCCTCTCCTTCTCTCTCTGTGTAACTCTGACTTTCAAATAAATAAAATAACTCTTAGAAAAAAGAATATCTACGCAGGGCCAGAGCAGCCCCAGCACAGCCCCAGAGCTCCCCATGGCATTGACTGAAGTTTGTGCTGTGAATGGCTTCTAGATACACATTTGTTCTGACCAGTCTCACTCTTTTGTAGGACTTATTCCTAAGAGAATTCAAATTACTGCATACAAATTACTACTTTATAATGTGGTTTCTTAGAAAGATGATATTAAACATTTGGTAATAGTACAGGTCCTAAAGAGCATTCTAAAATACGATTTGTAACTGCATGCACCCACTGGTTATTGATCAAAAAGGTCCCTTTGCTATTGAAAGGAGGATACTGATATCATGCTGTAATCCTAAGGCAGTACACTATTTACCAAGTGACATTTTCACTGGTAGAAAACTGCATGTCATAGAAGTGGATAGGAATACAGTAAGAGGTACGTTATCTCAAATGGTTCAGAGGATTGGAGGATTATGAATATTAAATGAGGATCTTAGGGGTGTTGGTTTAATGCAACAGAGAAAGACACTGAAAGGCTTAAGGTGATTAAACAGTAACACATCTTTTGGTTTTACATTGCATTAAGTTAAACAGTACATAAAGAGAGTTTAACAAACTGGTTGGAGGGTCAAAAACAAAAAGATGTGGGTCAAATCCAAGACTTAATTATTAGGGTAGTATTTCTCAAAGTAGGTCTTAATTTAAAAAAAAGGTTTATTTATTTCTTTATTTATTTGAATGGCAGAGCAAAAGAGAGGGAGAGAAATGGGGGGAAGGGAAGTGGGGCGGGGGGGGGGGACGAAGTGGGAAGAGAGAGAGGGAGAGGAAGAAAGATCTTCCATCCTCTGTTTCACTCCTCAAATGACCATAAAAGCCATTCTGAGCCAGGCTGAGGCCAGAAGCAGGGAACTTCATCCTGATCTCTCACATGGGTTGCAGAGACCCAAGTACTGCTACTACTTTTCAAACACATTAGCAGGAAGCTGGATAGAAGGCAAAGCAGCCAGGACTGAAACTGGCACTCCAATATGGGATGCCAACATTGCAAGCAGTAGCTCAACCTGCCATGCCAGAATGCCAGCAACTTGAGAAGGTTTTATTCTTAACACAAACAGTTTGTTATGTCAAATTTGAGTTCTTGATTTACAAGTCATGGAACTCTAAACTTGGTTGAAGATGTATGATCAGTACATTCAAAACTCCTGAATACTTGATATTTCTCTGGACACTCTGGATCTAGATAAAGACTATCCATCCCATAAAAGATGGCTGCATCCTCTTACGAAAGGATACATATTGGAATAAAACATGTGACTTGCTCATCAGCACCTGCTCTCACTTGCATGTCTGGCACTAGACCAGTAACTGGGAACACTGCACATCTTAACCTGGTCAGGAAGTATTCAATCTGTCAACGAAGGACAGGATCAATACAAAGGAGGAGTTGTAAGAGAGAGTAACGCACATAAATAATGGCCAGGAAAACATAAATGGACATGTGACACTGCATCCTGGGAACACTGAATTGAAGGAGCTATGATATAAAATTGATAGTGAAAGGGTATTCATATTGATCATTCTCAGTGGTATATGTTTTAATGCCTTGACAATAGCCTAAGAGAAGCAGTCAGCATACTTCCAGGATGGCTCCTGAAATCTTGAAGAGGTAAAAGCCATGCCAAGAGTGATAAAATCGGTAGAACTGCTTCAACAACAGTAGAAGAGGAGAAATCAGAAGACTCAGATCAGTAGATGGAAAATATGCTAATATTTTGTACTGATATTGAAATATAATAAGGCTAGAAGTCTACAAACTAAATATATTCTAAGATGTAGCCAGGAAAATACCTCACTTACAGAGCAATAGTAATTGTGTTGGTGTAAAGGAACAAAGGACATTAGTTCTATGTAGGTGATAGGAAATACTCTTATAGAACTGGGATTCATGATAACAAATGATAGCACCCTGAAATAACACAAACCGGGGGACAAGGTATAGACACCAAAAACAATGTATGCCTTTGCAGAAGCCCAGCCGCATATGTTCACAGTCACCACACCTACTCCAGCTGCTGCCATCCTTTGATGTTCATCTTACCTAGGTAGTCACTAGAGCTGCACACCTCAAGGAGATCCACCTTTGTGGGTTACAAAGGGGGGTACCCCCCTTTGTAACATGTAACTGACATTGAGCATTTTGCAAACTGCAAGTGCTAACACTTCATCTTGACTGGACCCAACATAAGTTGTAGACATAGGCTGCTTTTTCTGCCTGCACGTCCTTCAATACTACTACCCAAGCATTTACAGAGTGTTTAGAACACTGTAAAATATATTCGTAACATAGACCCGGACCAAGGAACTCACCCTACCCCAAAGGAAGTGCCTAAGTGAGTATATGAAAATAGAATCTGCCGGTTGTATCATATTCTGCAGCACCACACCCTCAAATGCCAGCCTGTTAGAGAAAGGATGAGCATTGAAGGGGTCAGTTTGCAGATAATTCTTTTTTTTTTTTTTTTTTTGACAGGCAGAGTGGACAGCGAGAGAGAGAGAGAGAGAGAGAGAGAGAAAGGTCTTCCTTTGCCGTTGGTTCACCCTCCAATGGCCGCCGCGACTGGCAGCGTACCGCACTGATCCGAAGGCAGGAGTCAGGTACTTATCCTGGTCTCCCATGGGGTGCAGGGCCCAAGTACTTGGGCCATCCTCCACTGCCCTCCCTGGCCACAGCAGAGAGCTGGCCTGGAAGAGGGGCAACCGGGACAGAATCCGGCGCCCCGACCGGGACTAGAACCCGGTGTGCCGGCGCCGCAAGGCGGAGGATTAGCCTAGTGAGCCGCGGCGCCGGCAGTTTGCAGATAATTCTATAATGATGGGGCACCATTCTTTAAGACATGTATACATCCTTAATCAATAACAACTGCCTAATGTTTTATCTCTAATACATAGACAATGAGGGTACTTCAAAAATCCCGCAGAAAATGGAAGTTGAAGCATAAATTGAGTTTAAATCCATGCTGTTTTGTAATACATATTTTCCATGAACTTTTTCAGGACTCCTGAGAGGTGAGTCTGGAAGTAGCAGTAGTCACTCCAGCAAACCATCTGTGTAACTTATGCTTTCCACCTCTGCCAATGTGTGCATCCTGTATCTAAAATGCCTGGTGTCCAGAGAAGGATCACTTGCCCACACCTGAGGCTACCGAAATATCCTTTTGAACTTTAAGCCATGACGGCCACCTGTTCACATCAGGATTCTCATGCCAAGAGATCTGCCACCAAGGAGAGGAGCTAAATCAGGTTCCCACACAAGAACAGCTCACAGGGGTCCGCGCTGTGGCATAGTGGGTAAAGAGGATGCCTGTGGCGCTGGCATCCCATATGGGCGCCGGTTCTAGTCCCGCCTGCTCCTCTTCCAGTCCAGCTCTTTGCTGTGGCCCGGGAAGGCAGTGGAGGATGGCCCAAGTGCTTGGGCCCTGCACCTGCGTGGGAGACCAGGAGAAGCACCTGGCTTCAGAGAGGTACAGCTCTGGCCGTTGCTGGCATCTGGGGTGTGAACCAGCGGGTGGAGGCCCTCTCTCTCTCAATCTGTCTTCAAATAAATAAATACATAAATCTTGAAAGAACAGCTCACAGCCCTGCCCTAACCGGAAGTGAAGGGGCAGGATGCGGGTGTTCAGGGGGCACCTTCCACAAGATACGGCTTTGTCCTCAGGACGCCCTAAGGCCTAGTGACCAGCGGGAACCCTCCAAGGGAACCTGGTGTAGACCGACAGACAGACGCCCTCCGTGGCTCCCGCCTCATCCGAGACAAGTTTACTTTGCATTTAAAATGGATGCCCAGGAGGCAATAGCTGCATAAAATTGCAAGAACCCACTAGAAGGAGCCGCTCACCTGCTGGAGGGGTTGGCCGGGTTGCCGCAAGGTGGGAAGGCCGCAGTTAGCGGCTGTGTGATCTTGGGGTGGCCCGGTTACCTCCTCCTTCGGTCGCAGTTATTATAAATGAGGAGTGCAGAAGCCACCATCCCCAATGTCGCAACTGCCTGAAATTCAGGCGCCTCAAAGCCTGCCTTCATTCTTCACCCTGTCTTCTGTATTGGCTAACTCCTTCATGTGAATCTAATAGACTCTGATGATCCACAGCTGAGTTCTTTTCCGTAGCTGTGTCTCGCCACAAGTGGGGTGCCTTTAGGCAGCAAATGACCAAAGGGCCAAACCTGGCCTTTCTCCACCTTCAGGACTCTGAAGGGTCATCTCCATTGCACCTGAGGAGTTGACTGCACGTGGACTGCAGGCCACCCCCCCACCACCACACACACACACACCTTGGCCCAATCCTGCTTCTCGTTTTCAAACCAGCTTCCTAAAACCACCTTGAAGCGAATTTTTACCTCAGGGTCTGTGTTTTGGAGAACTTGACCCAAGACATCTAATGAATTACACTTTTCTGTTGTTTTATATTGTATCATTTCATAATTAGCCAACAAGCAAATAGGGTCTTTCACTAAGTTGCTCCACGAGTATCTACACAAGTTACTCTTGAAATTCAAACACACACATCACTTAGTCTAAACTGGCAACACAAGTAGCACTTTTCAAAAATTACAACTGGTTTGTGATTTAAAACAGTTCAGCAGATTATATTCTATATAAAGCACCTTGCTGAAGCTTTATATTCCACAGGCTATTTTTATAGTCTGTATTTTCTATATTTATTAATTGGACATTGTATTAAACTATGTCAGATGAAAATATGAAGGTATTTTGATAACTAAGGAATTTTGTTAATTTTATTTCATGCATTATGTCTTTGATATTTTAGAGCTGAAAGAAATGTCTTTGACAAAATACATCTCAAACCTTGCCACAATTCATGAGCACATTCCAGTAATGCATAGCCTACTGGTATTCCTTTTGCATACCATTGCATTTCATAACACAGGCTTTTAATTTTTTTTCCTTTAGAATTCCTTTTTCTTAGAACCTCTTTTGGCCTTCCTTCATTCTTCACCCTGTCTTCTGGATTGGCTAACTCCTT
Organism: Oryctolagus cuniculus; assembly: GCF_964237555.1. Lineage (NCBI taxonomy): Eukaryota > Metazoa > Chordata > Mammalia > Lagomorpha > Leporidae > Oryctolagus > Oryctolagus cuniculus. The sequence continues at coordinate 134,931,324 of NC_091439.1, read as the reverse complement.
CACGCGATTCTCATAGACTCGCTGAAGGTGATTGCTTGTGCAGAAAGTCTTCCCTGATAACTCACGGCTTCTTCACAGTGGGGCAGTTGCCCTAATTATCTGCCTATTTTTTCCTGGCATGTATTCTGTTTATCCTGGAATGATGTGTTCATGTCTGTTTTTCCATCACAACACAAAGAATTATTATTCCTTTCTTTATGCCCTCCCTTCCTCCCTCAAGTTTAGCACTCCTGTGGGTGTATAACATGTTAATATAACTCCTAGATGAAAGGAGTAGCTGATTTAAGAGACAACAAGCTGCCATAGATGAGAGTTACAAGATTCTTTGGTAATGACTTCTTCCTCCGTTGTTTCTTGGATTATATGATACACACATACTTTTCAATTTGTATTTTTAATTAATAAACAGACCCATTCAGAGAAACCCAAAACCCTTGTTGTCTCTGAATATTTTTTCCTTTTTACTTATATGTTAAATATATTTGTGAGAATTTATCTAAGCTATTGACCTTAGACCCGGAGGAGGAAAACAAGTGCTAAGATGAACTGAAATTGTGAGATACTCTCCAAGAAACAAAATAAAAAGAGAAGATTTTCTACAACAAGTATCTCTTAGTATAGGCAAAAGTTTTATAGACGGTAACCTTCCTGATTAGGTTGCTGCTTGTTATGGTGATGAAAGGTGATGAATCCTTTGAGGTATACAAATTCCTACAATAAGTCTATTTCTTAATTATTATAAAAATCATAAAAGTTATACTTTAAAGTTAGAAGAATTAAAGAACTTCTATTACCTACTCAGAGTCCCAATATAAAAATAGATCTACAAATAATAACAGGATACTATTAAGATGTGGTATTGAAAGCATATTATAACGTGTTAAAAGGACAGAAAATCAGGAATGCATAAACCCACATTTGTCTAACAATTTCCCCACTCAATGTTGCCATCAAAATGAATGCAAATAAATATTGGAAAAACAGAAATAATAGTAGTTTGTTAGCAGGGGTTTCAGTACCAACCTTTCATACCAAACAAGCTAATTCATGCATATCATGTAGTAAGTTTTTGCATCCATAACCCACCGCAGTCACCAATATCGTGAATTCTATAATAGAAATTAACATCCTCTAGTAAATAGCAAAACAAAAAAATCAAGAGACAAAAATGGCAAAATTTGTATACCACAGCAAAGGCCCAAACTGTACAACCTGGATCTTCTCAGATCATAGCAGATATATTGTGTTTTTGTGCTAGAAGTCAAAATATTAATTCCTTGAGAAATCACCTGGTCCACTAAATGAGTAGTGCTAGTATTTATCATTTTGATCATAAAGGAATAAGAAAGTGAAGGGGACAAATCTCATGAGAACTGACAGTCTAGACTCAGGATAAACGTTTAATACTCAGAAGTTTATCTCAGTAGAAGGTGCTTCAGATCAATCGATGGTAACACCTCTTCTTTCTGGATGAAAGGACAACATGACAAAAGACATATAGTTTCTCATTTCCCTGGATTCAATTATTCAGTATTCAATATTTGTTACCTGGATTAAACACATACACCAGATTTTTCAAATCTGAGAAAAGCAGACACATGTATTTGTCCAAGAAGGCACATTGTCATGAGTGCTTAACAGAAATAAAATAGAAATAGTGCTAGTTTTTTTTAGTTATATATTATGCTCCTTGCAATAAGAATGTATATTATTATGTCAAGAATTATGTCAATTAAAGATACTAACCAAAACTAGATTTTCTGTTGATGATACTCCCTAAGTGATTTAACTGAGAAATTTATTTGGACAGTGGTCACCTCTAAGAAATCTGAAGTACTTCGTTTGCCCACTCTCAAAATCTGATTGTCCATCCCCGCAATCATCTCCAAACAGCATTTATTCAGTGACCTTGACCAATTTTCAGCTTGTTGAGTACATCACACATTGGCATTGAAAGTAGAAATCAAGAAGATGAATGGTAGGCCGGAAATCACCAGAGCTGATAGGAATAATTTATCTTAACAGCATGATAGAATAATCACATTCTGATAGGGCATACGAGAGTCTAAAAGTTGACTTTAAGGACAAAGCCCACTAAGATTTACAATTTCTGAACTCAGGGACACTCAAACTTTATTTTTTTTCCCAAATAGTTGATGCTCCTTCTTTTAAATTATGTGAACATTCCTCTGTGCTGAAGGTCAGTGTATGGACTACTACATAGAAGTTAACTGACTACAATAAGGGAATTGAAGGTTATATGCACTAGTGTTCATCAAGGTAAGCAATAGGTATTAGGCCTCTTCATGTATCCGTGTTTTCAGTAGTATTTTAGGACAAAATTCTGTATTGTTTTTCTTTTTTGTGACCATTTTGTCTATGGAGTATTATAATACATACATAAAATGTGCATTGTGATAAAAACAAACATGGGCAAAACTTTGGAAAATATCACTAACGTGTTATTTTCAGTATAAACTTTTTTGTGACATTCTTGCAATCAAATTGTTTGAAATACTACATAGGTACCAAGGCATTTAAAATATCAAAATTTGTTTCTATGAACCTTAGACAAACTGATATTTTAAGAAATAGGTAAGCATTTAGAATGGGCTTATAATTAAAATTGTTTTATACATCCTTTCATGTATCAGCATGATTCATACATAGACAAGGTGTTCATGAGTGTAGGAAATTCGCTTTTGGCATTTTCTTGTGATAATTTTAATTCCTAAATCCTTTTGTATTCTTTATTGTTATCAGTTGTTTTATACTGTAGTATATTACATAATATGGAATCATGATTTTCTTTTAAAAACATCATTTAAATTGTATTAAAAAGAATTATCATTCTACATCCTACTCTAACTTTTTAAAGCATGTAATGTAGCAAGATCTTCCTCTTTCCTTGAGTGGAGACCCATTCCCTTTCTGGTCACCATTGTTTGATACAAAGTGGTTTAGGATTAGCCTACTGAGCCACGGTGCTGAACAAATAAATTCACTTTAAAAATCTTTCTTTTGATACATTCACATCTTCTTTGTGGTTGTGTTGAGTATCAAGTTTTCAGATATATTTTTTTAACAACCTATAAAATAAATGAACACCTTTTCAAAAAATTAAATTATAAATTTTCAAATCAGTAAATGGTATTAAATACAAACGCAAATAAATACTCCAAATAAATCACTTCCTTTATTTAATTTGACATTTTATTATCATTGAGATTAAGTCAGTTGTACCTGTAAGGTGAAGATACTCTACAGTGGAGTATAACTGTACATTTCTTGAAATCTTCTCATGTGGTAGCCTAATATTTATTATGGTAGCAATATGTACAGTACAGAAAGCAGTAAAAATTGTGTTTTAGGGGGAGGCAATTTTTAATTTGCTGGCACACCTTTCCCACTCTAATTGTTTATATAGCTTTGTTTTTAGGGGTTCTTTTTCACCTAATTTCAGTGTGAACTCAGATTTCGTAATATCCACAAACCAATCGGCACAGGGGCCAGCTTTCATCCTGCACTGGTTTCTTAGGTAACTGTAGCCTAGCCCATATTCAGAGCAGTCTCCTGTAAATTCTTCTCTGACACTTCTTTGATAAGTCACAGGCAAGATCACATGAACTCTAGAGTCACGTAGACTCACCCTTTTATTAATTGCCACTATTATCACCTGCCATGAGCACACCAGAACCACTTGAACTCTTCTGATTAATGTATCATGTTTTCCCTCAATATATCGGGATTGATTTGATTCATCCAGCATAAAGTATATGATGATTTACAACAGCATTGTACTTTTTATAACCTTTCAAATATTAGAAAGCTAGACAATTCTCATTTTTACTGTACTATAATTGAATGTTACCTGGGTTTAGACGATGAGTTATAACAAGAAGAATGTGTGATGAAATTGTCTTAAGAACCACAAAATATTCATGTTCTAATAAACACATTTTTCATCTAGATACAAGTCAGACGTAGTTTTTTTTTTTTCCTAGTGATATGTACAAAAAGTTATAATTTAATTACTTTTGTCCTAGGAATGCTAAGTTGTTTTGTTTTTCCCCCTCTTGGAGGTTTTTATTTTTATTTTTTATTTTATTTAATGAACATAAATTTCCAAAGTACAGCTTAGCCACGGCGCCGGCTAGTCCTAAAGTTTTAAAAACCAGGGATAGCATGTTGATGCAGTGGGTTAACCAGCTGCCTGCAAATCTAGTAAGCCATATTCAAAACCATTTTGAGGCTGGCGCCACGCTCACTAGACTAATCCTCTGCCTGCGGCGCCGGCATACTGGGTTCTAGTCCTAGTTGGGGCACCGGATTCTGTCCCGGTTGCTTCTCTTCCAGTCCAGCTCTCTGCTGTGGCCCGGGAAGACAGTGGAGGATGGCCCAAGTGCTTGGGTCCTGCACCTGCATGGAAGACCAGGAGGAAGCACCTGGCTCCTGGCTTCAGATTGGCACGGTGTGCAGGCTGTAGCAGCCATTTGGGGGGTGAACCAACGAAAGGAAGACCTTTCTCTCTCTCTCTCTCTCTCTCTCTCTCTCTCTCTCTGTCACTGTCTAACTCTGCCTATCAAAAAAAAAAAAAAAAAAAAATTGAATCCCAGATGCTCTGCTTCCAATCCAGGTCCTAGTTTGTCTTAGAAAGCATTAAAGAATGGTTCAAGTACTTGGGGCCCTGGCACCCATGTGGGAATCGCAGGTGGAGTTCCCGGTTCCTGATTTAGCCTGGCTCAGTACCAGCAGATGCGTCCATTTAGGGAGTGAACCAGCAGATGGAAGGTCTGTCTCTGCATTTCTTTCTCTCTATGTAATTATAATTTTGTCATTCAAATAAAGAAAAAAAAATTTCAAATAAGATGTAGAAATTTGCTTAAGTGAAAACCGTATGAGTTTTATTTTAGCTTTAACCATTATTACTTTGTGAACTAAGGCAATTAGCAAAGCTACATAACTTCTCTATCTTCAGTTTCTGTATCTAAAAAAATGTCATAATAGGATCAGCATTGTGGTGTAGTGGGTTAAGTTGCTGCTTATGCACCAGGATCTTATATGGGTGATAGTTCAAGTCCCGGTTGCTCCACTTCTGATCCAGTTCCATGCTAATGCACCTGGGAAAGCAACAGAAGATGGCCCAAGTCCTTAGTCCTCTGCACCCATCTGGGAGGCCTGGAAGGAATCGTGGCTCCTGGCTTCAGTCTGGCTAAGCCCTGGCCGTTACAACTATTTGGGGAGTGAACTGGCAGATGGGATCAATGTCTCTCCCTTTCTGTAACTCTGCCTTTCAAAGAAATAAAAATAAAATCTTTAAAAAATGTTTTTTTAAATGGCATGTTATACATCTTAGAGTTTATATGAAAATAAAATGAAATAACATAAACATTTACCTTTGCTACTCACTGAGCATCAGCTAAGTTGTCATTCTAATAATAAGTATAACAACAAAATTATAGTATAGATAATATATAATTATTATATAAATTATAAATTATATAAATTAATATTATTATATAAATATTTATTATATACAATATAATATAGTATAGATAAGTATAATAAAATTATAGTCCTTAGAGAAAAGAAAATATACTCTAAAAGGTAATTGAAATAAATAAAGTCATTCTTAGCAGTGAAATTAAAACATATATTAGATATGATATAATGCACTAGTTTTAAATTTGTGCTTGGAAAGACATAGAGGTCCACATAAACTTTCCAGACTTTATACAGCTACAGATAATTTTAAGAGAATCAATATTCAGATTCTCAACCTTCTCATTTCCTCTATGTGCCCTGGCTAAGGAGGAGCCATGATCTGTGCACTCCTTGCGTCCCTGCTTGTTCATGGTTCAGAAAAGGGAGGTATCTCTTATCTAGCCTGCAGCTTCCTGAAATGCATTGCAGGTGTTGAAATTAACACATCAAAAAACCAAGGATGATCTCCTTTGTAAAATAATATTGGAGTTTATTTATTTATTTATATTTGAATGACAGAGGGACACAAAAAAGACACGTTCCATCTGCTGGGTGACTCCCCAAATTGCAGTAACAGCCAGGAAGCAGGAACTCCATCCTATAACCTGCTGTGCCACAGCTCAGATTCCAAGAATGTTTGAATTTTAAGAAAGCATTCGCACTGCAGGTGCAAATTTGTCCATTCACTCAAGATGAAACTTACAATAGAATGAGAGTCTAGAATGAGATGGCTGTCTAGGGGATGCCTATTAGCTTAATTATTTGGATAGAAAATGAGGTCAGTTTTTTTTTTTTTAATGACATAAAGTAAGACTGATTTGGCTGATTCATTTGACAATGAGACCTGACTTTACCAATTAAATAGCACTGGGACTTTATAATTTTAATAAAATAAATCTTCAGTTTCACAATTTCAAGGAAAATATATTTAATACATTTAGATGATTCAAAGTATGTTAGGAAAAAAATACATTACAACAATTTAACCTGATGATGAAAATAGTAAATGTCAATTTTATAATGTGTGAGAGGTTTCATAGTTGTATAAAATTATTTTAAGATGTTGCTAGAAAAAGTATTTGAAGACTAATATATAAACAATTAAAAATTAGATGAAAAGTAATTATTTTGATGGTTGAAGGAAACATGTATATATATAATTGTATTATTCATCTCAGATAAAAATGTACATATTCAAGAATATTTTCATTGAGGTGGAAGTTCTAGTACAACAGTTAAGACTCGGCTTGGGACACCTGCATCCCATATCAGAGTACCTTGGTTCTAGTCTCCTATTCTGCTTCTGGTTCAGCTTTTTATCAGCGTACATTCTGGGAGGCAGCAGATGATGGCTCGAGTTCTTGGGTCTGTGCCATGAGTGCAGGAAGCCAGATAGAACCCCATTGTCTCCTGACTTAGGCCTAGTACCGCCTTGGCTGTTGTTGGAATTTGGAGAGTGAACTAGCAAATGGGAGATCTCTCCTTCTCTTTTTCTCTCTATATCTCATTCTCTTTCTCCCTCCCATTCTTCTTTTCAATCAAAATAAAACTTAAAAATGAAAGACTATAACCATTATATACCAGAAATATAATTATCCATGATATTTTCAGGGAGCTAGTTAAAAATTAGCACATACATCTGCAAAATTGGCATAATGATATTTATTTACTGACTTAGGGTCCTCTGAGAATTATTGTTTGAGATTTTTTATTTGATGTACTAAACTTTTAAAAATCAGTCTTACTGAGCTTTCTTTATGGAACAGAAAATAGTCCAGCTTATACAAAAGTAGTTTTTAAAAGAAATTTCTACTCCCACTTATCTCACCTTCTACTAGAATGTCCTCAAAATATTTGAGATTAGGTGTATTGAAATAAATGAACCTTTGTTTGGTTCACTACGGGGTCTTGTCCAAAGAACAAGGAAATTGTATACCCCAAGTTGAGAAAAGATAGGTAATTAACACATATGTTATAAAAGGATGCCAAAACAAAAACAGCAGGATCCTTTACCATAAACACAAGGTAGAGAAAGGGCAGAGGGGAAGAAATGGTAAGAAACTACCTGCTAGCATCCAGAATAAAAAAAAAATAGTTCTCAATAAAGACTTGAAATCTAGAGAGACTTTGCTTCCTAATTGGTAGAATTCCTGAAATATTAGGAGGAAAAGGTCTGCTTTTAGAGGCTATTAAGTTGTTTAATGCCATCATTATAATTCATTTGTTCAATCATGTCTTGATAGATCACAGAAGTGATGTAACAAAACAGTGTTACTGTAGTGGCCACTCTAGAAACATTTTACTTTTTGGGAGCAGAATAAGTAGTATTGTTATAGTGGCCACTCTAGATACATTTTACTTTTTGGGAACAGACTATGAGAAATCATCAGACTTATACTGCTTTCAGTGGGCAGAGAACTAGAGAAATTGCAATAAATAGATCTTTTCATTGCAGTCTCTACAAAGATACTGAAGTGGATTGCCTCCATGAAGTTTTAGAGTTTATGCTATTGATCTAAATAATACACTAAGTGGATTATTTTTTAAATATTTGTTTATTTACTCAAAAGGCAGAGAGAGAATCCCCCACCCTTTGATTTAGCCCCCAAATGGCCACAATATCCAATGCTAGACCAGACCAAAGCCAGAGTAACGGAGGGCCAAGTAGTTGGGCCATCTTCCACTATGTTCACAGGCACATGGGCAGGAAGCTAGATCAGAAACAGAAGAGCCAGCACTTAAACTGCTACTCCAGTATGGGTGCCAGTGTCCCAAGTTGCACCTTATCCTGCTCCACCACAATCCCAACCCCCTAACATAATTATTTTAGTAGAAAATACAAACTTTATTTATGTGAACATAAATCATAAAAAAATGACATAGATGAAAGAGACGAAGAAGGAATTTCTTCCTACTTTCTAAAATATATTTACCATTTAGGGAAAGTAGGCAACATCTTGAGAAATAGGGAAAGAAACATAATCTTATAGATTAAATGTTACGATTTTGTTTCATGTACTTTTATGACTCTTTAACAAGAAAGCCTGTATAACTGTAAAGCCCACATCCTGAATTCTTTGTGTGAAATTTAGGGGTTATATTTTCTATTCCTCCAACATCTTTGTTCTTAGTTTTGTAACAAACACATACCCCTCCCCTGTTTGTATCTTTGCCCATTTGATCTTTAGCATAACAAATAGAATTCATATTCAGAAAATTAAATATCACAGAGAAAACTTCATTTAAATTCCTGGGCTGTGTTATGGTTAAAAAAAAAAGCTAAAGCTTTCTTGCCTGTAATCTTTAAAAATCATTGTTTTCTTTAAATATTTGGGAGACTCAGAGAGGTGGAGGAGAGACAGAGACAGAGACAGAGACAGATCCCACGTACTGGTTTACTCTCCAGAATGACTGCCATGGTCACATCTGGGCTGAAGCCAAAGCCAGGCACGGAGAAACTAATGTGGATCTACCATGCGGAACTCGGGGACCTGACTATTTGAGCGATCATCTGCTGGGTTAAAATTACTTCTTAATTCCTAGGTCTGTCTGATATGCACTCATTTCATGTGAGTTCATTGTTTCGTAGAAACAGAACATAGCTGACAGTCAAGTAGCTCTTAATTCTTTTGTATAACCCTAAATACCTACCTATTCTTTATGTCTGGTAATGAGCATTAGCAATTATCAATATTTATTTTAAAATCTCAAGCAATTATACTCAAAATAACAATTCCCAGGATATATATTATTTTGCTGACACTCATATATCTTGATTAAATTTTATTTTTTTTAGAAAATGCGATTTAATTTCACATGTTTAATCTGAAATAGAAATATGTATTTATGTTGCCTATTTTAGGATACTAATGCATGTATAAATATGTAGTTCTTATTAAAAATGTTTTTAAATATTTATTGACTTATTTGAAAAGCGGAGTTACAGAGCGGCAGAGGCTGAGAGAGATCTTCTATTTGCTGGTTCACTCCCCAGATGGCCACAAAGGCCAGGGCTAGGCTGATTCAAACCAAGAAGCTTCTTCCAGATCTCCCACATGGGTGCAGGGGCCCAAGGATTTAGGCCATCTGCAGCTGCTTTCCCAGGCACATTAGCAGGGAGCTGTATCGGAAGTGGAGCCACTGGGACTTGAACCAGTATCCGTATAGGATGCCAACACTGCAGGTAGCAGCTTTACCCACTAAGCCATAGCTCCAGCCCCTCTTAAAATTTTTAATTGTAGTATATCAGTGATTTAGTGAATGATCTAATTTCTGATTCCATGAAGCCCTAGAACCTTTTTTTGGAGAAAGGATAAACACAGGGAAGAAAAGCGCTAGCAGGGAAATGTTCCTACATAACATTAGGCAGGCTTTACCATCGAAAACTTCCTAACAAATTTCAAAGTTGCTGTTTCATTCTGGGTGACTTCACCGCAATAGCTTTAACTCAGTTTTAAAATGCTTCCAAGAAAATGTCTTCACTTAGATTGAGTGCTATGGATTTCCTTTGCAGATATGGATTTAATGTTCCATTTAAGACATAAACAGAATGAAGTATGCCCTGGGATGCAGTGCTTCGGATTTGTGAGCGTTTTGTTTAATTTTATTTTTTGACTTGTAGTAACGCTGACTTGTATTATACCAGGCTGTCATTTTAGGAGAATTGTTTTGTGAGAAATTTTGATAATACATAACTAAGACTTTTTTGGTGCTAAATATTAAGAATAGGAAACTTGTGCTTTCATTATAGTACATTTTGAGCTTATAAATAGCTCATTTTTAAAATGTAATGGAAGAACCTTAGCATACCAGTATTGTTAAAGTTATCCCTAAATAATAATTATTTGATAAAATATACCTTGCAACAGTCTTAGTCGAAAACTACTCTGACAGCATGTAGGATATACAGGTTTTGTTCTTGAGATAGGAAGAAGTAATTCAAACAGAAAACAAATGTGAAAAATCGTCATTATCTTTATTACTATCTTATTTTGGGTGAGTCATTAATTTCCTTCAAAAAATAATATAATTGTTGTTGAGTAGTGATTTGACGTCTTACTGTTTTATGCCATGAAATGTGCTTCTATTCATGTCATTAAATAGGAATTTAAATTGCAGCAATATTAAGGAGACTATATCCATATCCATTTTATTGTGTTTTATGATAAACATGAAGATATTGGAGGATATTAGCCATTGGAATAATGAGTAGATATTTGCAGTTTAGAATTTTAATGGAAAAATGGCATTTATATAGATTATCTATTCTTTTATTTAAGGAAAACATGCCTATCATAGTCATGACTGGGTAATGCTGTATTACTTTATGCAGACACTGTGAAAGCATTGGCAGGCTAATAGGATAAATCAGAAATTTTGAAAACAGTTTTTTTTTTTTTTTTGACAGGCAGAGTGGACAGTGAGAGAGAGAGACAGAGAGAAAGGTCTTCCTTTGCCATTGGTTCATCCTCCAATGGCCGCCACGGCTGGCATGCTGCGGCCAGTGCACCGTGCTGATCCGATGGCAGGAGCCAGGTGTTTCTCCTGGTCTCCCATGGGGTGCAGGGTCCAAGCACCTGGGCCATCCTCCACTGCACTCCCTGGCCACAGCAGAGAGCTGGCCTGGAAGAGGGGCAACCGGGACAGAATCCGGCGCCCCGACCGGGACTCGAACCCGGTGTGCCGGCGCCGCAAGGCGGAGGATTAGCCTAGTGAGCCGCAGCGCTGGCCGAAAACAGTTTTTTATATATTTATTTGAGATGCGAAGAGACAAGTGGAGTAAGTGGAAGAGGGAGAGAAAACAGAGCAGTGTGCTACCATTGTCTGGTTCACAACCCAAACGCTCACAACAGCTAGGGATGGCATGCTGACATGACATGACAGCTGGGAGCCAGGAATTCAATTTAGGTCTCCCGTGTAGCAAAAAGTCAGTTACTAGAGGCATCACCACTGCTTCTCAGGATCTACATTAGCAGGAAGCTCGCGCCATGTATCAGAGCTGGGGATTTAACCCACCTGCTCCAATGTGGAACATGAGTGCCTTTTATGGTTTAAAGGTGAGCACGGAGAAATGTAAAACCTGACTTGTATTATGAAAACTGTGAGTGAGAGACAGGCGACAGCACCTATAGGAGCTCAGAGAAGAGAAAGCCTACATTTGTATGAGGATAAAGAATATTGAAAAATATGTGAGAGTCACTAAAAACATGGAATTTGGAGGGCATTTCATGCAAAAGGAATGTTTTTGTGAAGAAGAAAGAAGGGGGCTTACCTGGAATAAAGTTACCTTTCAAAATCGTGGGTTTCATATTTTTCCACTTATATTTTACTAAGTACATGCCCATGCATCTGTAAACATATTCAAATTATAAAGTAATATATTTAACAATAAGTAAAGAAAGCTGTCTTATATTAGTATTACACATAGTAGACCTAGACCTCGACAAACAATGTTAAAGAGATAGAAAAAGCTTTACAGCATAAAATGTAAAATCATTATGAGGAGGTAATACTCAAAATGAATGCCCACAATAGCAGAAAAACTAAAAATACAAAGATGTATCCATAAGATTTATATGTAGAAATAGACAGATCCACAATTAGAACTTGAGATTTTTAGTACCCTTCTCTCATGTAGAAAAAATTTCAAGAAAGATATAGATGTTTTCAATGTTAGCTACTAAATTTATCTAGTTTATAGAGCACAACATAAATTATTTTGCAATATACATTTTCTTATGCTCTAGACAAACTGAGATACAATTTTAATTAATAGGATTATGAAATAGCATTAAGAAGGTAGCTGTCCCCAACTTGATCTGTAGAGTCAAAGCCCAATGATATTATCACTGGATAAAGCCCCAAAATGCCCAAAAGTCTTTATCTTGACTTATTTCTTCTGCAAAATGCTAATGTTTCCAAAACATCTTCTGCCTTTATAAGTTGATTTTCATGTCTTCAGTTATGTTCTTTAAGAAATGGAATTAGCAACCACCCTGAAGTGGTCCAAACCCTACCAAAGAGCAACACCTGTGCATATGGGTCAAGATAAATCCCAAAGTCACCCTTTGCTTAATATCAATGCTAATATTCCCACTCCAGGAAAACCATAAGCCTCATGACTACAACATGCAAAGCATATTTTCAAATTTTGCCTGCACGAGCTTATACTTAATAAGCTTATACATTATACTGCTTCTATATGTAATGGTAGACCTTCACCATTTCAATATACATTCTTCACCCAAAATAAGAGATACCAGTTTTCCATGGCTTTGGAAATTATTTCCTGTGATCTCCTTATTTTCCAAAATACTTTGTGTGACAACTACTTCTGGTAAAGGTTTTGATTTCCATTTACTAAACAGCAAATGCACTTTGGATAGGTAACACTATTCTAACAGCTTTTCTTCCTATTGATAAAAAGTAGTAGGTTGACTCTAAAAGATATCAAGAAATTAAAATACTTAACATAATTATACAAGAAGAACAAATTTGGACTTACTCTGAATTCTCAGTAAAAAAGAAAGTGTACTATCAGCAAACACAGAGATCAAAGGAATAAAACAGAATTCAAAATAGTTGTAAATGGTGAAAGAAGGATTTTTTTTTCAAACCTTAAGATGTCATTCAACAACAAAATCAAACAAAAACTATTGGAGGAATTGGACAAAAACATGCAACTCATCGTCCTTAACTTCTTTCTCATGTTACACACAATATTTGTTCAAGAAAGATCACCAAGCCAAACATAAAACTGAAAATATATGTATATATATAAATATTCTAGGACAAATCTGAGAAAATGTCTTCCCAACCTTCCTTTGAGTATACATCAAAAGCACTAATTATAAAATATATATATATATAACATATGTAATATATGTCTTTATCTTTGAGAAACTTGGCATCAAAAGTACTAAGTAAAAACTGGCAAACCATAGATGGGAAGAAATTATTTGTAAAACATATATATATATATATATATATATATATATATATATATATATAAACATATATATCTGGCAAATTGGAATTTGTAAAAGACTTATAAATTATAAAAGACTTGACAAAGACCAATATGCATATTGAAGATGATAAAAAATACTATTAATCAGGAAAATGACAATTAAAACCATAAATGAGCCGGCGCCGCGGCTCACTAGGCTAATCCTCCGCCTAGCGGCGCCGGCACACCGGGTTCGAGTCCCGGTCGGGGCGCCGGATTCTGTCCCGGTTGCCCCTCTTCCAGGCCAGCCCTCTGCTGTGGCCAGGGAGTGCAGTGGAGGATGGCCCAGGTGCTTGGGCCCTGCACCCCATGGGAGACCAGGAAAAGCACCTGGCTCCTGGCTCCTGACATCAGATCAGCGCGGTGCGCCGGCCGCAGCGCGCTGGCCGCGGCAGCCATTGGAGGGTGAACCAACGGCAAAGGAAGACCTTTCTCTCTGTGTCTCTCTCTCTCACTGTCCACTCTGCGTGTCAAAAAAAAAAAAAAAAAAAAAAAAAAAAAAAAAAAAACACCATAAATGCAGGGGTAGGCGTTTAGTGCAGTGGTTTAGTTGCCATTTGGGATGCCACAGCCCCTATTAACAGTGCCTGGTTCAAGTCCTGGCTACTCTACTGCACACTCTTAGAAGCAGGAGATGATGGTGGTTCAAGTACTTCAATCCCTCCCTCCCTTGTGGGAGACCCAGATTGAGGACTGGGCACCTACCTAGATTCAGCTGACTGAGCCCTGGCTGTTGAGAGTATTTGAGGACTGAGTCAGCAAATGGAGGATTTCTCTCCATCTCACTTTCTGAATCTGTGTACCTCGCTGCCTTTCAAATAAAATGAAATAAATTAAAAAATAAAACCATCAAGGCAAAATCACCCCCACTAATGTGGCTAATGTTAAAAAGACTGACAACATCAGATGTTAATCATGTGAAAAACTTGAACAGATGCAATGTCGATAGGAATGTTGAATGGTCCAATCACTTTGGGAGACTGACAGATTCTTATATAGTAAAGCTCTTACATACCCTGTACTCCAACAGTTGTACCCATTGGTCTGTACTCAAGATAAATGAAAATATATGCCCACCAAAAAAAAAAAACTCTCAGAAAAATGTTTATACAAGTTTAATTTATAAGAACCTCAATGAATAAACAACCCAAATAGTTTTCAAAAGGAGAATGATAAATTTAAAGATATTCATAAAATGGGATATAATCAAAAAGAATCACTACTGGATAAAAATCCATGAATTATGAATCTCAAAATATTTTGCTAACTGAAAGAAGCTTGGCATAAAGAATATATATTTTGTGATTTCTTTCTATGGAGAATAAGAATGGATCAATGTGAATCTGTGATGATAGAAATCATAATTGTGATTTTCTCTGGGAGAATTGACTAAGAGTATTAGAGAAGTTTCTAAGCTAATAGATATGCTATACATCTTGTTTGGAGTGCTATTGATTCATGAGCCCAAACTCACTGAATGCTTCTCTTATTACCCATACCTTTAATTGTATTTAAATTATGCTTCAGCAAAAAGGTCAAGAAAAGGCAGATATTTGGTGAAAGGGCTAGTGTTCCAGTCAAAATAGATTACCCGGGCTAGCATAAATTGTGCCATTGTGCACATTTAATAATAGTGCCCAACCACAAGAGTAGATTGCCATTAGCACTTCTTATCATAGACAAAGATACTCCCTTTACATGAGCCAGTTAGAAAAAAAAGTTCTTCTTCCCAGGTTACCCAACTGTAAGTTGTATGTTACCCACTTTATACCAATTTAGAGAGATGCCTTTATGCATAATGTAATCTATAAACTGCTATACTGCAACCTTGGACCGAGGTCAAAGTCACAAAGCATTGACTTCAGGTCCCATTACAGATGAACTCAGAGCCAAGACAGATACCAAAGATCATTTATTGTAGTGTAGCCTAACGATGCTATAAAGGGGATTAGAGGCTAGATTGTACTGGATTAAGGAAGATGATTTGAGTACTAAACTTGAGTGTTGGCAATGGGAATGGCTATTTGGGGTACACACACATTATGAAAAATTGTCAAAACTTCTGAACTGATGCTACATGGAGAAATGGGAAATGGAGAGAGCTTGTGGTCACCATGAGCAAGTGAGATAGCTAAGGCTCTCCAGGATGGTGGCATATCCATGGCTTAATCCTATGCTCAGGCATCACGGAGAACTTGCTCTGTCATCAGGGTGAACACCTCTTCTCTATTGGACGTCACAGTCTTAAAAGTCCCCGTCTTAAAGTATTAGTGGTCCTATGAAGCTAACATTTAATTAGTCTCCAAATTCATGCTGTTATGTAGAGATGCATTAAAATTTATGTTGGGATATAGATAAATAGCTGGCTGATAAGGTAACCAAGAGACAATCATTACCTTCAATATAAATACAGTAGAGGGAATTCTTTAGGGGGGAATACATTACAAAGAGATCAACATGGGTATACACATATTTGCACAAACAAGTGTGAGAATAGAAAATTATTTTATTTAACCATAGTGTTGAAATTTTGTATTATTGAATGGAGGAAGAAGTTTTTTAAGTATGTATTTGGCAGCATAATGCCTCAGATGGTATATTGAATAATTGAATTTTGTCCATATTTTAGATTTGATAACTGGATATCCAAGGGCTGAATTTTAACTATAGACTCTTCATTGACTCACGAAATGTGTTTAACAATTTTTGAATTGTTGAAAATAGGCATTAGGAAATTTTTCATACAAGTCAGAATACAAGTCTTTTCTTGAATAACTAGACCCACAGTATTATAGCAGAGGCTGCTCCCTCTGTCATAGAAGATGTGCACTCATTAGTCTGTATTACATGTTAGTAGCTTGGCACTTGTTGGCATTTGTGTCAGTTTTCCTCACTGTGCATAATAATGTGTTGAGTAGATTAATGGGTGGATTGCTTAGTAGACTGATGCATTGGAAGTAAAGTAGAAAATGGCAATAAAGAGCATTAAGTTCTCTAGTTAAAGTCTAACGCAGGCTTGCAACATAACAATGACTATGGGAACAGAACAGAGGCAATGGAATCCAAAAGTACACACAATCTAGGATAAATATGAGTCATTTGGATAAAGAGAGATTGCTTAGTGAAGACTTTCATAATTATGTAGATCACTAGGATTAATCATGGTAAGGTTAAGGCTCATTTAGATATATTCTTACATGTAAGTTAGTCACTCCAACATTAAATATAAGACATAACTCTTAGCAATCCAGGAAAAAGGAAAAGATAACATCAGTCATTACCTTCCAAAAGGAGAAAATAAATTTGGGTGACAAAGTGAAGAGGAAATAAAGGTATTATCAAAATAACAGATGTTGGGGTCAACATTGTGGTGTTGCAGGTGAAGCCAACACCCATGAAGCCTGAATCCCAAATGTGCACCCCTTTGAGACCCAGCTGCCCTGCTTCTGATTTCAACTCCCTGCTAGTGGCCTGAGAGAAGTGGAAGATGTCCAGTGCCACCTACAAGGGAGACCAGGAAAAAGCTCCTAGTTCCTGGCTTGTGGCCACTTTGAGAGTGAATCAGCAGATAGAAAACCTGTCTCTCGATTTCTCCCTTTCTCTGTGGCTCTGAATTTCAAATGAATAAATCAATCTTTGAAAATAAAATAATAAAATCCAATAAACAATGCCATTTTTTGCCATCAAACATTTATTTCATGTTCCCTCCTCTTGAGGCTCAAACCTTGCAAACGGTAATTTTAAAAATAGAGAAAACTAAACATCTGCATCCCCGCTCATTCCTAGATGGGGTTTCAAAGTGTTGGTAAGAGTGTTGGTATTGACTGTGCTAACTCCATTTGCCAGGTAAACATAAGCAAAAAAATTGGCTGAAATTTTCCCTAGTATCTGTATGATGTTCAAGTGATCTAGAAGTCCCACACTGCCTTTCTGTAAGTATACTATGAATGTGTATGGACTTGGAAGTGACTGGGGAAGGAGGAAATGGCTTTACTGAGTACACACACCATAACTAAAGAAGAACGGATGCACTTCTTCCGCAGGTGTAGCACAGCACCACAAAAGCCAAATGGGGCAGGTGGTACCTTAGCTCTTCACAGTTCTGAGAGATGATCACAGATAAGACCCTTCTCTAAAGGTGACTGTAAAAACCCTGCACATGCAACATTGATCTCTTTCTCTCACTTGCCACCAGAATAGATTCATTATACAATCACAGGACATTTTGGGAACAGGAGAGATGGAAGGGACAATAAAATCTCTGGGGAAAAAAACTCCAATATTCAAAATATACTTGGCTACACAAATAACTGTTTAAAATCCGAAAAGAATAAGAAAGATATAATTAGTATCTAATGTTATATACAAGGAGATAAATAGTTATTTTTCTCAGATGTTATCTGGTGGGGGATCAGAAGGGTAACATGGAGGAAAAATGAGATTAGCTGTAGAAACTAAGCAAGCTGCAACTTCTTTGCACATCTCCCAAGGTGAAGGTACGTGTTGGGAGCCACCATCCAGACTCAGTGAGTTAAGCTGTTGCCTAAAATGTTTGCATTCCATATCAGAACATTAGTTCAACTCGTAGCTGCTCTGTTTCCAATCCAACTCCCTGCTAATGTGCCTGGAAAACAGCAGCAACTGTCCCAAATACTTGAGCTCCTGCCACTCAGGTAGGAGATCCAGATAGTCTCTAACTTCTGAATTCAATCTAGCTCACTACCTAACATCAGAGTCATTTGGGAGTGAACTATCACATGGAAGATCTCTTTTGCTATCTGACTCTAACTCTCTGTATGTCAATTTGCCTGATAAATAAATAAAATAAATCTTAATTTAAAAAGTACATCTCAAACCCACTAGGGCAAATGGCTGATAAAAATTACTGAGTTTTTACTATGCCCTAGAAGTGGTCTATGTGGATATTAACGTACTCCTAAGGTAAAAGTAAAGCAAAAATCTTTGAAGTATATCTTGTCATGATAAACATTTATGGATAAGACAACTGAATCAGAAAATAAGGAACTTGTCCACAGATACCTGTTAAATGACAAAGCTGAGATCTGAGTACTGCAGCTTGACTTAAGTTTGAGGCTTATTGTTCATTCTGTTAGTTTATTCCTCTAAAGCGTGGGGAACCTTTTTTCTGCCAAGGGCCATTTGGACATTTATAACACCATTCACAGTCCATACAAAATCATAAACCTTAATCAGCCTGCTATATATTCATTTAATTCACCAGCAGCTGCCTTGGCAGGGCCAGTCCGAATGACTTTGTGGGCTTTCAGGGCCAGATGTTTCCCACTCTTGCAGCCTAAGACAATGAACATAATGAACAGAGGAGTACGAGTTATAAGGAAGAAGTATTGAGTCTCGTGTTTACTTGTTAACTTTTCTAAACCAATGGAATTTGTATTAAATTCTAAAGAGTGGATCTTGAAATACGGATTTCCAAATTACAGCCAATGCTCTATATCCTTGGGTTCCACATCTACAGATGCCACAACCTCAGATTTAAGTGTTGCATCTATACTGAAAATATACAGACATCTGTTTCCATATCATTATTCCATAAACAATGTGATATAATGTAATTAATTATTTGGAATTTAAATATAGTTGGTAAAACGAAGACATAAACAAGTCAAGCACAGGGATTTCCCTTCTTCACCCCTGTTTTGGATGGAAATTCCATGGTGGAGGTAGCAGATTGCATAAAAAAGTTGTCTTGAAGAGTGAACAACTATACACCGAATAGTAATTTTTACATTTACTTATTTATTAATTTATTTTGAGAGATTCATAGACAAACAGATACTTATCATCTGCTGTGTCCCTTGATGCACATTAGTAGGAAGCTGAAATTGGGAACAGACAGGACATGAACCCAGGCACTATGATATGGAATGTGAGCAAGCATCCTAAATGTGGGGTATTAACTGCTAAGCCAGATGCCCAGCCTCAAGCATTGATGTTTTGTTCTTTAAGAATTTAGAAATATGGGTGCTTTTTCTTCAAAAACTGTGTTAATGAACAACATATTGTCATCAGAAGAAATTGTTTTCACCAGTAGAAAAATATGGTATCATTTATACTCATTTTTGTTTTCTTTATCAATAAAATAAGTCATTAAAATGGTACTAAAATAGACTTTAGAGAGCTCTTGATTTGTCATTTATTTTAAGACAGGTTAAGTTTAGGTTTTGGGGCCGCCGCTGTGGTGTAGTAGGCTAGGCTTCCACCTGCGGCGCCGGCATCCCATATGGGCGCCGGTTCTAGACCCGACTGCTCCACTTCCAGTCCAGCTCTCTGCTATGGCCTGAGAGAGCAGTGGAGTGGAAGATGGCCCAACTGCTTGGGTCTCAAATCCACATGGGAGACCTGGAAGAAGCTCCTGGCTCCTGGCTTCAGATTGGCCCAGCTCCAGCCATTGCGGCCATCTGGGGAGTGAACCAGTGGATAGAAGCTTTTTCTTCTCTCTCCCTCTCTCTGTCTGTAACTCTACCTCTCAAATAAATAAAATTAAAAAAAAGTTTAGGTTTTACTTTTGCTTCGAAGTTTGAAGTTCAAAAACTAAAGCAAGCCTTGCTCAGGCAGAATTTATTCAAATAATTAGAAACTAAACAAGGGATATAGAGACATCTAAATGGAATGGGAAAAAAATCCATCCTTGCTTAGAGATTCAGAATGAATGGAAGAACTGAATAATTCTCTTTCCAGGAACTCTTGATGAGATTGGTCACTTTATCCTTTAAGGCAGAATAATGAGCTAGAACACTTCCCAATTAACCAGCATTCTCAGGACAAGTAACCAGAATTACTTTAGAAATCCAAGAAGGAAATTGAAGTGGCTTCAAACCTGAAAATGTGTGCCCCAGTCTGTGTGTGTGTATATGTGTGTGTGTGCACATGCATGTGTTTCTGACAAAAATTGAAAAGATATAAATAGCCCTCCAAGATGTATAATTACAGATTGGGACATCCTCTTAAAAACCACAATAAAAATACTTGGAAGACAACCCCAGGTTAAAGTAGCTAAGAGTTATATTCTTATTTATTAATTTTCTCTCTGGTCTCCACAAAAACTGAAAATCATTGTACTTTCTAAATCCAGTTTAATTTCTGGGAAGTTCAGATTGTGTATTTGCAGCGACTACGGCATTTTTGGAAAGAATGGTACCAAAATAGCAGAGGGGCTTCTTACTCTGACCATAGCACTTCACCTTAGATAACTGCAAGTCTCAAGATCATCTAACTTTATAGTTACACAAATATGGTATAATAGTTATATTATGCAAGCCGGCGCCGTGGCTCAATAGGCTAATCCTCCGCCTTGCTGCGCCGGCACTCCGGGTTCTAGTCCCGGTTGGGGCGCCGGATTCTGTCCCGGTTGCCCCTCTTCCAGGCCAGCTCTCTGCTGTGGCCCGGGAGTGCAGTGGAGGATGGCCCAAGTGCTTGGGCCCTGCACCCCATGGGAGACCAGGAGAAGCACCTGGCTCCTGCCATCGGATCAGTGCGGTGCACTGGCTGCAGCGGCGGCCATTGGAGGGTGAACCAACGGCAAAGGAAGACCTTTCTCTCTCTGTCTCTCTCTCTCACTGTCCACTCTGCCTGTCAAAAAAAAAAAATAGTTATATTATGCAGAGATTTTTTGGGCTAAATTTTAAAAATGCCCATCTAACTATGACAGTCAGTGGTCTACAACAGTGCAAATTTTCATCATTTGTTTAATGCTTTACAATTGTCCTACATTTCAAGTAACAATGCCTTGAAGAGAAGCACACACACGCACAGCACTGTGCCACTCAGGAGCATCTGAAGGTTTCTGAGTCCTGTGCACAGGAAACATAAATAAAATATTCCCTTTTAATATATTTAACTATGCCCTTTACATTAGTGTTAGCTTTCAGTTCAGAAATCCTTTATAAAAACAAAAGTGTAAGGATTGCTTTTATTGGGCATTTCAGGTTGGGTTAATAGTTCTTAGGATGAGTATCTGTGGACATGAATGGGAAATATAAGTGTGAGAGGACCCTTTATTAAATGAGAAATATCATTAGAATAAACTCATGCTTCTACTCACCTATAAAACTAGCTAAGAGAATGATTATCTTTTTAACTTTAGGGCTACAGATATTTTGTCCTCAGAAAATTTCACATCCCTGAGTCACTTTTCGGTCACTTTATCAGATTTTAAGGAATATAGCAATTCAGATTGAGACAGTAATTAAAATTCTCATTTTAATTAGAAAACAGCCAATAATCAGTCTAACACTATATTTTAAGTTATATTTTATATTATTATTATAACATGATATGATATGTTGAAGAGTTATCATTTTCTAGAAGTTACAGCATTCCAGGTATAGATTTGCTTGTTACTCTAACACTGTCTGAACAGGAAGTGTTTGGAAAGTGAAAGCTCTAAAAAACGAAAAATGATATGTAGAGTGATTTCATAAATGTGAAATGTTTTAGCTTAAGAAGCTAATTAGCTGAGTAACACAGTTACAAGAAGCAGTTATCCCTTTAATCAATTTTTAATAGCTGTGGCAAAAGGAAACATTAAATTCTTGAGAAAAAAAGGTATTATTTACAAAATCTTATTTTTACCCCACCTAGAGTATTCATTTTATGCCACCTAGAATATTCATTCAATATATGATAACGTGAAAATATATAACATTACTAATATTTAATGAATAGGTCATTCACCAAAATATATTCTAAGCAACACTATTCATTATTGAAAGATACCTGTTTCTATCTTCCAGGCTTTGAAATCTATCATTTAAAAGTTTATTTTTTCAAATCCCTAAAAGAAAAATTTTAGTCATTGCTAAGAAACCTCTAAAGTAAAGCATTCTCAGGGCCGGCACCATGGCTCACTTGGTTAATCCTCCGCCTGCAGCGCCAGCAACCCATATAGGTGCCTGGTTCTAGTCCCGGTTGCTCCTCTTCCAGTCCAACTCTCTGCTGTGGCCTGGGAAGGCAGTGGAGAATGGCCCAAGTGCTTAGGCCCCTGCACCTGCATGGGAAACCAGGAGGAAGCACCTGGCTCCTGGCTTCACATCAGCACAGCACTGGCCATGGCAGCCATTTGGGGAATGAACCAATGGAAGGAAGAGCTTTCTCTCTGTCCCTCTCTCACTGTCTAACTCTATCTGTCAAATAAATAAATAAATAAATAAAGTAAAGCATTCTTACAAGACATGAAGGAAAATTTAATCTCAATCATTATTGCTTAAAGTGTAGAATACTGTGATTTACTGGAATAGAAAAATGCTGAGAAATTTCTCCCTATGTACTTTTTTTTTCTAAAATGCAAAAATATGCATTAAAGTAATATGAATGCAATGTGTTATCCTTATCTGATGTCTTGGTTTACAGTTAATGGTGTGTTATTCTTACCGTTGCCCAGAATGGTACAGTGAATGAGACTAATTGCCTAGAAAAGCAGTGAAAGATGACCAAAGCACTTGGGCTTGGCTCCTGGTTGGTTTCAGAATGGCCCAGCCCACCCCCATCTTTCTCTCTTTCTCCTCTCTCTCTCTCTATCTCTTTGTTTTCTCTCTTCTTTCTCTTTCTCTCTCTGTGTGTCCCTCTCTGTAATTTTGACTTTCAAAATAAGTAAATAAATCTTTGAAAAAAAAGAGAAGAAGTAGACGTAAATGTTGTAGGTGTTAGAGGTGGAGAGAACGCCTCCCCCTACACACATATACACACACATCTCACTGTTCCAGGCTTTTGCCTCCATGCATGAAATAATTCAAAGAGGACACACAAATAGAGTGGAGCAGTAATGTAAGACTTAGTTAAGATAAAAGGAAAGTACAGACTCAGACAGGAGTGTGGGCTATCTCAGGAGAAAATGAGTGCTGCAACTTACAAGATTCAAGGTCATCTTTTTATAGCATGGGGTGGTGCGCAGGGTAGTTCCCAACTGAATGCAAAGAAGGCAGGTTTTCAGGCAGGGATGCTCTGCATTTGATCTCTTGGAGTTTTGTGACATCTGATGCCGGTGTGGCTGCATGTGTTGGATCTAGGAAGTATCATGGCATCTGATGCATGATGGGAAGCAAGGTCCAGGAGCATGATGGGTAGTGGGTGCGCTGAGCAACTGTGTTGAAAGGGGTTCGGGTTTGGGCGGTATGATAAAGTCCTTAGTTTCTCCTTGTTACCTCCCCAACTACATCAGAATTAGTCTATGTGGCAGGCAAGCTTGGAAAGTATGGGTAGTGCAGAGTAGAGATGCAACGTCAGGAGAACTGAGCTAACAGAGGGTGTCCCCAGTAGTAAGACATCTGTAAGTCTCAGAACTGTCCTACCAGAAATGGGCTAGTGTGTTCCCTTCCAGTGGCTGCCAAAAGTTTCAGATGTTCACAACTAGCGTCAGGGTACTGGAAAACTGGAAGGCTCTGGAGAGGAATCTAGTTCTGGCATCTCCAGTTTCTGAGGCTGTCCTGCGCCTCCGCTGTGCATCCCTTCCATCCTCCAAGGAGTTACTGGATGGGTTTGTTTCTAGGGTATCACCATGATGCTCCTCTGCCTCTCTCTTTAAAGGAGTTTTGTGATTTCACTGAATCCAAGTCACACTGGTCCAGCCAAGGTAGTCTGGTTCCTCAGTACTCGGGGACAAGTGAACCTCAAGGATTTTATTCCTTCAAGAGGGGCAAGTCCTTCTGTCCTGTTATCAAATGAAGAGTCAAGTGGGGCAGGGATAGTTTCTGAATCAGTTTATGGCAATGTCTACAAAAGCCAGAAAAGCAAAAGGAATATATAAAAATATAGGTAAAAGAATATGAATTGAGCACAGAGTACTAGAAACAAAACAAATCTGTGCAGCCATGAGTGAAACTGTCCAAAAATTGTCCAGGAAATTAGTTCTTTTAAGGTGACACTCCATGGAGTCAGGATGCCTGTGAACAATCAGCAATGGCTTTTTTCCTTAGGCAGGGCTTCTGTCAGCCAAAGACTTTTCAGGGGGGATACTCACAAAAGTGTGGGTCACTGTGAGACATATCTCGAAGAGCAGTCTGTAGGCACTGGTGTTTAGACTCCAAGAATCTGTACTATCTCAGCTTCCAGATGTTAATTTTGTGAGGAAAATCTCAGGTACCAGTTATCTCATTTGTATATTGGCACATGGTAGTCCATGTGACTATCAGCCAGGCATTTGGCTCCATTCCAGCTTGAGTCATAAGAGGAAGTTCAACATGGAGTCTGCACTGTCAACAAAATCCTTTTACTTAGCTTCACAAGCAGCATAACACAGCAGACCCACGTCTAATCTACTTGGATGCTCCAAGGTAATCTCCTTACTCTAACATCGGTTGATTATCAATCGTAATTTTTGCCTATAGCTTTAATTTTCCTTTGCCATGTATTAAGACCATACACAGTTTCCAAGGATATGGCCATGTGGAATGAGCATGGTGGTTAATTCTTTCAGGGCCTCTCCTACATACAATGGCCATTTTTATCTTGACACTTGAGTATTCTCCTGCAGAAAGTGATTATTTAAGTTGTCTTACATGCTTGCATGAAGAAGAAATGCATGGAAATGTTTGATTCTAATATTGCATATACTGCCCATTATTTGCATGTCTGGGATCCACTCATGCCCCACTATAAAGGCAGTGGGCGCTCCTAATTGTATTCATTAAAAAAGGGCTTTGGAGATAAGAATTGCTGCTTATGGACACCATTCATCTAGTTAGTTCTAGGACTGAAACTTATAAACATCATCTTCTTCCTCTACCATTGTTTTAGGTATCCCCAAATAGCCAGCACATCTTCTATTCCATATTACTCTCCTCCTGTATTAACCCATACTTTTATCCCTGGGGAATTTGACCCCTGACTAATTGTGCCCTTGTCAGGGTGTGGATGCTGTGTTTGCCCATTAATACTTAACCCTGGGCATGAAGCACTAGGAGGCATCAACTCAGTGAATGTCCTTAGTTTTAGATATAACCTTTCCTGCGCCTGTTATGGAGAATTAACTCCTCACCTCTTCTCTTGTGAATCTTGGAGTTAATTATCACTGCCTCTACAATAACTGGTTTCATTTCTTGCTGGTCTCAAGGCATAGCAATAACAAAATGATCTGGTGGCAATCTAAGCTTTGGATTAATTTGAAACTTTACTATTGGTCAGTTAGGCACCAAGGTGGAGGATGACAGGGTGTGTGGATTCAGGCAATAAGAGGTCCCATTGTATAGAATTTTTAAACAATGATTAATTATTTTTATTTTGGTTTACATTTTATTATCAACACACACCAGGCATTCTAAACATAGAACTTACAAAGTTCTCATCCTTTTCAGAAATGAACACTTCTGCCATCTCCCCCACTTTATCTTCTTTCCCATCCTTGATAAACATCACTGTTTCCTGGTTGCAGCGTCCATACCATTCCCTCCTTACCATCACTACCAAGAAACAGCCCCTGCAGTGAGGAAAAGGAGAGCAGGACATGGAAGAGACAAGGTACAAACTCACAGCCAGAATGAATTTATTCAAGGGAGTAAATCCAGAGAGGAGGCTAACTGCGGGTGTCTATCCAAGGCAAACGTGGCAGAAAGCAAGCACTTGGTTTATACAGCATAAGGCAGCTGAGGGACGTGATGCGGAAGGCATTGCTGAGCTGGCTTGCGTGGGTGTTTTTCCTCTGGGGGTCAGTGGTCTGGGAGAGTCAAGCTGGTGAGAGGCAAAGCAGGAGGTGGGGTAAGTTTACAGTATTTGAAAAAATAGCAAGAAAAGAATATCTCAGTGGGGCTGGAGACTGAGGTCTATTTCTTCAGCCATGTAGACTAGAGGCCAAAACAGGTCTAAGGCTTTTGTATTTGCTCCATCACCTCCAATATAGTAAACATGATTCCAGTGCAGATTTCCCAGACACTGAGACTTTTTAAAATTTTCTAGACTAGTGTACATTTTGTTGATATAAATGAAGCACCACGTAATGGCCATTGATTCTAAATATGAGGGTGATATTGGGCCCAGAGTAGACATAGCATTAGATGGGAATAAATCAGCTGTAAAATTTTCTACAATTTCTGTTGCTAGCCCTGCAGCTTAATTCATATCAATCCCAGTAAAGAAGAATCACTGCTTTCTGCAGGATAAAGGAGATCCCTTAGAATTAACTTGATCTCAGGAATAGGTTGGTCTTCTAAGGAATGGTACAATATTTTTATGGGATGAGTAGGTTTTATATCCCCAAAACTCTTGCAGCTCTTTAAACTCTCATGCCTTAATGTTAATAGTTGATGAGTTAAGGGTGGAGACTTCATCTAATGATAGTGGCTAAGAGGTGGAGTCAGTGGGTGCCTGCTCTCAGAGAGTAGTTTTCAAGAGAAGTCTGATTTTCAGTTCAAGTTCAGTCTAGGTGCTCTGCTTCCTGCCTCACCATGTGCTAGCGCCTCTCGTTTGCTATGACTGTCCTCCAGCAGACTCAGAGCTGGGGGGGTGTCCCATCCTATATCCAAATTGTGAGCTGAAATAAACCTTTTCTTTCCCACAGAAGCTCCTCTCAGGTATTTATTTGAAGTTGCAAAAAGTAGACTAATACAAAATCAAAAGCTCAGTGTTAGCCTCCCTCCTGGCAGAGATGGGGCACCTGCAGTAGTTGGCATCCTAGAATGAAAACTGCTTTAACCACTGCCCCAGCTGACAACTCCGTGCCTCAAGGGAACTAACAAGAGACACAAAGATTGAAAAGTTCTGTGATAATATCTATGGTTCTGTCCTCAAACCTTCTCCCGGATCCACTGGTTTTAGTTCCCCTACAATCCGATCAGGAAGATTCCTACTAGTCAGAAACAAATGTACATGCATTTACCTTAGACCACTTCTCTCTCCATATAGAAGTGACCAACTGTGCTGATGAGAGGCTGAAGAGATTTCAGTTTTGGGGTCAACACTGAACGGAGGTGCAATGGAGGATCAATCTGTTTTCAGTTTTCTTTAGTAAATTGAGAACCATCCTCAGATTTCTCCTCCTCTGATAGTAGGGATTCCACAGAAGCCTACAGTTATCACATAGCATAGAGGCATTAGGGCAGCTGGGAGAGATGTCACAGGCATCTGAGCTTCTCGTTTCTGAAGCCTAATTATATCTCTGGAGCTGCTTGCTCCCTGTCTTGATGCAGGAATTCTATTTTCAAGAAAGTGATGCTGCTCATTCTCAAACTTATGAAAAGGTGGATCTTACAATATGCAGTTCATGATACTCAACTCTGGTACACAGTCAAGTAATGAATGAAGGTCAGGCAGAATCTCTGCTTTGGCCAAACAGCATTATCAGGACCTTTTCTTCAAATGATGAATGGTTTTCTACTGCAGCGCGTGGCTTGCATTGTACCCTCGGGTAAATCCATCAAACCACAACTCTGCTATTTAGATTTTCCAGACTGTCTACACATGGTTCTTATCTTCCTTTTATATTCTAGCCTCTGTTGGGTCAGATGAGCTCAATTGCAGCTGTTCCAACTTCAATCTCAGTGTGCTGTTGAATAACCTCTGTCTCCAGGTCCCATTCAAAATGTGTGGTTTTATGACTCAATAAATGAATTGATGTAGTATAACTGAGTTAAACATTACCTTCCAAATGCAGAGTCTCAGAAAGCTCTGCCTCTTTTGTTTTGTCTGGGTTTTTTTGATATGAAGTACAAGAAGAATTTTTTTCTATTCTATTAGAGGAGATATTCCAGCTTACACTAGAAAATAGGAAGTAAAAATCTCTCCAAAAAAGGCCCGATAGTATATTTTGTGGGACATAAGATATCTGTTGCAACTACTCAACTTTATTTTGTGGCACTGTAGGAGAGTTAACAGCCTGGGGGAAACACTGTTGATATATATTGCTTTCCATCCGAGGTGCTTGAAAATCATTTTTGCTTCACCTCTCTGGTAGAAATTGAAAAGAACCCATTTGCTAGATTAATACCAAATCTCAGAGTCTTAGTTAATCAATTTTTTATTTTTTAAAGAAGATACTAACCTTGGACCGCATCTGGGATTGTAACTATCATGGGGTTAAATTTATGGTCCACACTTTCTGCTGTGGTTCTTGTCGCTTCTGTAGGGCACCTACTATAAACTGAAAGTTAATAAGGTGGTGACAACAACTCTGGCACCCTTTAATTTTTTGGACATGGCACTGATCTTTGTCATTCCTACAGAAATGAGCTATTGTTGCTGATTTATTATTTTTTGCCACTTGGAGTTAAGAAAAGAGGAATTTCAGAAATTTCTACTTGGCCTTTAGATGTTAGAGTTGGCTATGTTTTTCAAATGGTTGAATTCAAGTAAGGATTCTATTGCTAAGTATAGCTATTGTTATGAAAACACAGTCTGGAGAAATAATTGTGATGTGCTTCATTAGACTAATGGCACCTTTAGTGTGATGGATTCTGATCTTTACTCTGTCACTTGGCCTTTGTAAAGAGAAGGAATTGTTTTATTTTGGTTCCCTGTTGTTAGTGTCAGTCCATAGCTTGCATCCACAGTATGTGAAAATTCTGAGTATTTTCATTTTGTGATGGATAGTTACTCTTACAAATGCATTTAAGTCTTTTTGAGGAACATTAAAACAGTAGTGATCATATATACTTTCTATGGCTTTTGGCACTTCTGCAAGGGTTTCCAGAAGCCAGTTCAGCCAAAGGGCTCTGGTTCAGGGGATGGTTCACATCTGGACACTGTCAGTGACCCTGGACCTTATTACAACATGGAAAAGCTCTCACTCTTTATTGACATCTTTCCTATTCACTCACTGTGCTCTTTTCTGGTGGATTATGTCAAGCAACAACTTCTTTGCCCATTTATTTTACCTCTAGGAAGAAACAACACAGTGTCTCGGTTTCAAAAGTGACACCTAAGATTAAAGTCTACCGCCATTATAGTCTTACCATCTGTTACTTTATTACATTCATCTTGCACCTAATGGTAACACACTGACCCTTGAATTCTGATTTCCTGTGATCCCAAAATTCCAAGACTTGCATTTCTTACTGTTAGGAAGAGTTGCAGATTGGTGCCTCCTCACAAGGGGCACCAAAATGTTAGGAAAAGAGGCACAGAATAGAGAGGAGACAGTGTACAAAGTTACAGCCAGGATGAATTTATTAAGAGAAAATAAATTCATAGAAGGTGGGTGACCAATTGCCTGAGTGCACACTGAGGGAACATGGGGCAGAAGGCCTGATCCCCAGGGGCCGGGCCTTTTTATAATTTAGGAGGGCTAAGGATGCAGGTATGGGTGGGGGGCAGAGATGAATTCCAGGAACTGGTCTTTCAAGTATTCACAGCAACTGGTCTTTCAGGTGGCTGTGGGGAGGGGGTATGAAGGCAATAGGGTTTGGGACCCAATTGAGATTCAAGGGCAAGGGATACATTCCAATGTTTATCTATCTTTTGGGCAAAGAGCAAGAATGGCTGAGGCTTATGTCTTTGTTCCATCACTTACCATTAATCGTTGGCCACAAAGGAAACTGCCACTAAGTTCCTCAGATACACCAATGCCTCCCTTGTTGGTGCATTTCTTGTCTTGTTGTGAAGGGGTGCTTTCTGGGTCATCTTTGAAGTATTTTAGATCACAAATTTATGTTAGCAAGCCCGTGGTAGCTTCAGGATCCGCAGGAGGGAAGGCCCACACTTCCAGGAATGGAGAGTCCCTACCCGCAATTCCGGGAACAAAAAGTCCTTGCTAAGGTCCCCTCGGGCACCTAAAAGTCAACCAGTGAGGATCAGACCTGCCTCAACTTTTAACCCCCATGCCCTGTATTTATAAAAGGAGCCCTCTCAACCTCTGAGGCACAACATACCCAGCCTCCTGCTCTGTTGGGACCCAGGAACCTCACCTAGGTGCGGGGAACCTCACCTGGGAGTGGAATCCCAATAAAAGCCTGTAAATTGATTCACCTGGCTGGGAAGATCTGTTATGCACCGAACACCTAGCAGACCACATCTCAGAACCCTTCAAACCCACAATCAACATTCTGGCAAAGTAGGCCTGACAGCCGCAACTCATTTCCTGTAGACTACCATTGTTCCCAAACTTTAGAGAACTATTCCAGATGCAAATTACAACTTCAAGCATCCTGACCAATGTGATAAACTGTGAATCATGGGAGAGTGCCCCTGTATCAGTAAACTTAGTTTTTTCACTCTTAGGTTTTTCCTATGATGTTTCAGTCAGATCAGAATCTTCTCCCAGGCATTATATTGTGGTTCTGGCTGGTAGTACTAAGCACATTCTTTTGCTCTTTGAGATTAGATTTTTGCCTCTTGACAGGGTCCCCACCTTACAGCCCAGTGATGTTGAGACTTCTCTTGGTATTACTATAGAAACAATGAAGTGGCTGGCGCCATGGCTCACTAGGCTAATCCTCCGCCTTGCGGCGCCAGCACACCGGGTTCTAGTCCTGGTCGGGGCACCGGATTCTGTCCCGGTTTCCCCTCTTCCAGGCCAGCTCTCTGCTGTGGCCAGGGAGTGCAGTGGAGGATGGCCCAAGTGCTTGGGCCCTGCACCCCATGGGAGACCAGGAGAAGCACCTGGCTCCTGCCATCGGATCAGCGCAGTGCGCTGGCTGCAGCACACCAGCCGCAGCGGCCATTGGTTGGAGGGTGAACCAACGGCAAAGGAAGACCTTTCTCTCTCTCTCTCTCTCTCTCTCTCACTGTCCACTCTGCCTCTCAAAAAAAAAAAAAAAAAAAAAAAAAGGAAACAATGAAGAAAGGCAGGGGAAAATCATAAAGGAAATAAACTTAATACTGACATCTTTCTCAGAAGAGAATTTCACATGGTGCTTTCTAACAAGACAAAATGATTCATTTCTGCTAACTGAAAACATTCAGAGAATTTAGGAATTTGACAGTTGGCAAGACTCTCAAATGAAGTATAAATTGTAGACCTTGGATTCTTGTCTTTTGTCAGATTGGACATAGAAGTTTTGATTTGGATTTAGTTACTTTTATAATTTCATTGCTTTTATTTTCAATCCTGGGCCAGATTGATATCATGGTCTGCCCCTGTCCAGGGATGAGCAAACCATTCAGTGCGATCTTCAGCTTTCACAGATTTCTGGATTCATAGATGGTTGACCTCTGACTGTCATTTTCTTCCATTGATCTTTAAAAAATGGCCTGTTTAGGGGATTTAGCTTAGTAGTTAAGACACCAATAAAGGTGCCTGCATCTCATAACAGAGTACTTGGGTTTCACTCCTAGCACTGCTTCTGATTCCAGCTTCCTGCTAATGCTCATGATGGCATGGGAGAGGTGACAAAACAAGTATTTGGATCCTTGCCACCCAATGGGGAGACACAGACTGTGTCTCCAGCTTCTGGCTTCAGTCTGTCCTAGCCCTGAGTGTTGAGGGTATTTTTGTAGTGAGCCAGAGGGCAAAAGATTTCTCTCTCTCTCTCTCCTCCCCCTCCCCCATTTAAAGGCAGATTTTCTGCCTTTGAAATAAAAATAGAATTTTAACATCAAAGTTACTGATTAAATTACAATGTCCAATTGCCTGCCCTTAAAATAGGAAGATTGCCTGGGATTGTCCATTTGGGTCCAATGTGATCATAAGGGACCTTAATAGTAACAGAAGGGAACAGAAGAGGAGAATGTGCTAGAGTGATGTGGAGTCAAAAGTCCTGATCCACCATTGCTATAAGATGAAACATGGAGTGCACATGCTGAGAAAGGGGTATATCATCTAGAATTTGGAAAATCAAGGAAAAAGTTTCTCCCCTGTAGTCTCCTGAAAAGAACACAATACGGCCAACACACTGATTTTAGTCCAGTGAGACTCCATCAACTTCTGATGTCTGTAATAGATACTTGTACTGTCATAAGGTTTGAATAATTTTCAGAGAATCAATAGGAAAGTAATGTAGTCTCCAGCACTATGGCTTGCACAATAATTTAAGCCGTTTCCACAGCCAGAAAAAGTTCTTTGGCAGAGGGTTTTAGGAGTGACAACAGTGCCTACTATAACATCTGTAATTATTTTTATGAGATAACATTATTTTACAATAATAGTCAAAGTAGTTAAACACGGGGAAAATGGAAAAGAAAAACTCTTATCTTCAGATGATACATTGTGTTTCTGAAAAGCAAAGGCAACAAACTGATTTTTTTTTTGTTTTTTCAGGAAGTGAGAAGGTGAAATGACTTGGTACAAAAATGAGACATGAAAATGGGTAACAGCCTCCTGAGATAAAATGATGGACAGTGTGATATTAGTCTTCTGCTGCTACAAAATAAATTAACATATACTATGTGTCTTAAAATGACAGCCACGTTTGCTAGTTCAGCACAGTATGGCTGAGTTCTCTGCTCAAACTGAAATCAGGAGATCATCTAGCAGAGTTCTCTTTGGAAGGTCAGGATCCCTGAGAAGGTCAGCAGGTTACTGCCAGAGTCCAGGTCCTTGGGGCTGTCTAAAGTCCCTGATTTCCTGTTGGCTGGCCAGGAATCGTGTTCAACCCCTTTGGGTGACTTGATGAGTCCTCTCATCTTTAAGTCAGCATCACAGCGGCCAACCCATCTGGCATGTGGATGTGTGACTTTGCCAGCTACAGAAACCTCTTTGCTTTGAAAGAGCTTATCTGAGGCCAGGCTTACCAGGAAACGTCCTGCTTCCTATGCAGCATAATATAGCCATCACGAGGATATTTATCCTATTTACATATTCTGCACTGTAAGGAAAAGACTATACAAGATAGAAGATAATTGTGGGCCGGCGCCGCGGCTCACTAGGCTAATCCTCCAGCTTGCGGTGCCGGCACACCAGGTTCTAGTCCTGGTCGGGGTGCTGGATTCTGTCCTCGTTGCCCCTCTTCCAGGCCAGCTCTCTGCTGTGGCCCAGGAGTGCAGTGGAGGATGGCCCAAGTGCTTGGGCCCTGCACCCCATGGGAGACCAGGAGAAGCACCTGGCTCCTGCCTTCGGATCAGCACGGTGCGCCGGCCGCAGCGCACCAGCCGTGGCGGCCATTGGAGGGTGAACCAACGGCAAAGGAAGACCTTTCTCTCTGTCTCACTCTCTCACTGTCCACTCTGCCTGTCAAAAAAAAAAAAAAAAAAAAAAAAAAAACAAAAACAAAAGATAATTGTGGACCATTTTAGAATTCTGTCCACCAAAATGCCTATTTATTTAGAGTAAATATTAAATTATCTAAGAATAATCTTAAGACATTTGTATTAGAGATAAAAAGAAATAATAAAAAGTGACTGTGTGGCAATAAAATAAAAAAAATCTGTAAAGAATTGCTTAGTGAAATAAACCAGACCCTCCTCTCCAAAATCATATTTTCTCTCATACATGGTAGCTAATACACAGAGCACCAAAAATGATTGCTAAGAGTGAAACTGACATCTTATGATTTGAATACTGTTTTTAACCCTTGTCCACATTTCTGTGGCATAGGGGTGTTTCTTCTTTTTACTTGTTGAACACTGTGGTCAGTAGTGCATTAAGCCTGTGATTATGAAGTAAATTGAAAGTATGTATTGTGAAAACTTTAAAGAAAAAATAGAAAGGCAGGAAGGAGGAGGAGGAGGGAGAGAGATGGAAGGAAGTGTGATTATGTTCTTAGAATTATATCTATGAATACATAAAATCTATTCTCTTAATAAAAATTTAAAAATTAAAGATTACTATATTGCTGGGAAGTAATGACACAAAACAAATATGTCAGATATCTTAAAGTTAGACTATAAACTAGAATATTTACTAAAATATGTATATATAATATTAAATAGTTAATTATTAATAGTAAATAATTGATATTTAGCAACAATATTTATACTTTTCACTCTCAGAGAAGAATAGACTACTTAACTTTAAAGTTCATAAGTAAAATACAGACTAAAAGCTAATGAAAATTGTAACAAAAGTATAACAGTATATGATGTAAAAATGACTCTTAGAGGACAGATGTTATATAATATTGTTTAAATAATTAGAACACCACAGTGCGGTCATGAAATGAAATGAAATAAAGAAAGAATGGATAAGAAAAGGTAGGATATATTAGGATAGTATTTCATGAAGTTTTTAAATGGAAACATTTAAGTAGTGTTAATTATTAGTTAGTAATTTGGACAAATTATTAGTTCTATACTTCATACTTTTAACCAATATAATTACCAGAGAGATTAAAGATCTAAATATCCAAAAAGAAAAAAAAGATAATTTTTAGTAGAACTGGGAAAGCCATTTTCAAAAATATGTTGTAAAGTATGCACACACACACACACATACTAAGGAAAGGGTAACACTTCAAATGACTCTGAATTTTAAGAATTTTCACAAAAAAAGTTCTTATAACATGTAAAAACACCTAATAATTTATGAAAACATGCAATAAACCTTGTCTTTATTGCAAAGGGATGAATTCCGTGACCATTGAAAGAAACGGGGCCCAGGTATTTGGCATAGTGACTAAGACACCTCTGGGCATGCCTGCATTCCATATCAGAGTGCTTATGTTTGAACCCTGCCTTAACTCCTGATTCCAGCTTCCTGCTACTGTGTACCCTGGAAGGCAGCGGTTGGTACTTCCACGTAGTTGGATTGTTGCCACCCATATAGGAGACCTAGATTGGACTCTTGGCTCCAGCTACTGACTCCCAACTTTGGGTGGGCTATTGAGGATGTCTGAGAAGTGACTCAATAGACAGGCTGTTTCACTCCCTGTCTTTTCAATGCTATGTAGCTCTGCCTCTCAAACAAAGAAAGAAATAAGAAAAAAACAAATGACTCAATAAACTTAAGCAAAAGATAGCAAAATTTAATTCACAAAATGAGAAATTCAAATGACTTAAAGATAAGGAAATTAAATAAACTCTTATTCAGAATAAGAAATGCAAACTAAGAAGTTTTAAAAGTTTTGCATATTTTTGGGATAATAGAGGGGAAGATTAATATTTTGCTACATTCCTGGTAGTTGAATTCACTAGTAAAACCAGTTGGAATGGCATTGTGTATTCATACACAATCATATATTTGAAAATGTACAAAGCATTGTGTATAAAAGATTATTTACTACATCATTATGCTAGTAGCAAGAGATGAGATCAAATGGCCAGTGCTGTGCTGTGGCAGGTTAAAGTGCACCTGCAACCTTTGTGTAATATGAGCACTTACTCACGTCCAAGCTGCTCTGCTTCCTGTACAGCCCCCTGCTAATGCATCTGGGAAGGCAGTGTAAGGTGGCCTATGTGCCTGTGCACTTGCCACCCATGTGGGAGACCCAGATAAAGATCCAGGCTCCTGATTTTGACCTAGCCCAGCCTCAGCCATTGTGGCCATCAATTTGGGACATGCTCAAGCTGACTTGCCCCAAATGGTAGAGTTAGAAACATACCAGGGGACTCCAATTTAATCCCATCAAGGTGGCATGTACCAATGCCATCTCACTAGTCCAAGTGATCAATTTCAGTTCACAATTGATCATAATGAAAGGACTAAGAGTCAAAGGGAGCACATAAACAAGTCTAGTACCTGCTAATACTAACTGATAGAATAAATAAAGGGGAGAGTGATCCAACATGGGAAGTGAGATATTCAGCAGACTCATAGAATGGCGGATGTCCTAAACAGCACTCTGGCCTCAGAATCAGCCCTTAAGGCATGCGATCCAGCTGAAAAGCCCATGACAGTATTTCAGGCATGGAAAGCCAAGACACTCTGGAAAAAAAAAAAAAAAAAAAAAAAAAACCTAAATGAAAGATCTCTGCGAGTGAGATCCCAGTGGAAAGAACAGGTCTTCAAAGAAGGAGGTACCTTTCTCTGAAGGGAGGAGAGGACCTCCACTTTGACTATGACCTTGTCTAAACAAGATAAGAGTCGGAGAACTCAAGGGGCTTCCATAGCCTTGGAAACTCATGACTGGAGCATGGGGAGATTACTGAGACCATAAACAAGAGTGTCAAATTGTTAAGTCAACAACAGGAGTCACTGTGCACTTACTCCTCATGTAGGATCTCTGTCCTTAATGTGCTGTACATTGAGATTTAATGCTATAACGAGTACTCAAACAGTATATTTCACTTTGTGTTTCTATGTGGGTGCAAACTGTTGAAATCTTTACTTAATGTATACTAAACTGATCTTCTGTAAAAAAAAAAAAAAAAGAAAAAAAAAAGAAGAAGAAATTATCAATTCCCAACTTGACTCTCACTGGGATTAAACATGACAATAGGTCTGATCTGATTTCATCATCATTTAAAAAATCATCTATTATTTTTCACTTTATGTTTCTGTGTGGGAGCAAACTGTTGAAATCTTTACTTAATGTATGCTAAACTGATCTTCTGTATATAAAGAGAATCAAAAATGAATCTTCATGTGATTGGAAGGGGAGAGGGAGTGGGAAAAGGGAGGGATGCGGGTGGGAGGGACGTTATGGGAGGGAAGCCATTGTAATGCATAAACCGTACTTTGGAAATTTATATTCATTAAATAAAAGTTAAAAAAAAAGAGTGAACCAGAGAATGAAGGATCTCTCTCTCCCTTTCTCTGTCTCTCTCTTTCTCTTTGTAACTCTGCCTTTCAAATAAATAAATAAATCTTTTTAAAATTGAGGTCCATTAAGCACAGTTTTCTAGAAGACTGACTAAATAATAAAGCCACTAAAGTGAATGAAATAATCATTTTATATAATGTGAGATTTCCAAAACACATTTTTGGAAAAGGAATTAAGCAGAAAAAAATAATGGAACGCATCCCCTAGGTGTCTTAATCAGCATCTGGCACGCCTGTCCCTTTGATTTATTTCAATGGTGTAGAATCATTCTTTTGATGTAAAAACAAAGTTTTCTGGAAGTTTTCACAAAATTTTCTTTACATGGTCTAAAAACTTTTTCTTTGCGATGGTTTTTAAAGTTCAGCTTCATTTAAAGTTACCACCTTTCCTTTATGAAATAAGTAGTGTGTGTATGTGTGTGTGTGTGTGTATCAACATTTGCTTATTTGCTAGTGTATGAATATTTCAGATAGCATATACAGACCCTTGACATTTTTTCCCTTTGCAGTGGTGGAGGGACAGAGATGT
Organism: Oryctolagus cuniculus; assembly: GCF_964237555.1. Classification (NCBI taxonomy): domain Eukaryota; kingdom Metazoa; phylum Chordata; class Mammalia; order Lagomorpha; family Leporidae; genus Oryctolagus; species Oryctolagus cuniculus. The sequence continues at coordinate 134,893,767 of NC_091439.1, read as the reverse complement.
AACAATGTTTACGTTGTACTCAGTTACCATTTTTACCTACCCTGTCTCCCAGCTTCAGCCTGGCCCAGCCATTGCCATTGTAGACATTTCAGGAGTGAATCAGAGAAAGGAGTGCTCTCCCTCTGTCTCTTTCTCTCCCTGTCTACTCAAATACACAAAAAGAAAAACATTAAGATTTTATCCCTGTGTATTCTATCCCTTATGAATATTAAATTTTAAGCTTAAATAAAAAAAAAACTTTTAAGTAGACCAAAATAATGCATTACCCTTTGTAGATTAGCAGTAGTGTGCCCAAAGTTTCTACAGGGGTACCACTCAAACTTGTCATCAGAATTAATGGTGTTTCTGTCCGATATTTGGTGGTGTCATTTTCAAATGACATATGACGATGTAAAATTGTGGTAGTGACATCTCAAGAAGATGCACTTCTAGATCTGTTTTTAAATGGTAGGAGTATACCTTTGTCTCACAATTCTCAAGAGCAGGCATCTCGGGTCCTCATGGCTTTGCTTTGGAAATGTACCTGTTCCTGAATTTCTGTTGGTAGCTTTGAGAATGTGATACACTAGCCACTGCCCTGCAGAGTGGCAGGTTAGGTAAAAAACACTCCAATGACAAGACAACTTCCCAAAATAATTTTGGGAGCTATTTAACCAAAATTAGGTCAGAAAATTAAAGTTATCTGTAGGATGTGAAGAATTTGAGAAATAATGATGTTTATGAAGAAATGTCCAAAGAACATTCAATAAAATTCTACATGAGAATTTAATCAGGCTAGCAAAGAGTTTCAGATTTTGCCATTCATGTTTGTCCTAGGAAAATCTCTTATCAAAAAAATATGAATCCTATTAATATTGCATGAAAAAGTTAGAGAAAATGCTCATTGTAATTCTGCTAGTATAATCTTTACTATTTATAACAATATCCTTTTCACAGGTGATTTTAACAAAAAAGGTCTTGCCTTAAGATGAGCAGTTAGTTTTATTATATCTTACATTTGTGAATTATCAGTCCATTTAATTTATCCTTTCACTGTTATTTACAAAACTTAGAAGCAAATCTGTGGTTTATTCCTTATTTATATTGGGTTTATGTTAAACATTTTTGTATTGTTCCATTTGATATCCCAATTTAAATTCCACTCTTCTTTTATTATTAACTTATTTAACTTAAGTTTTTTTAATAACCTATGATCAACTTTATAGGAGAATGCAAGACGTAGGAACACAGTTAAAGCATAAGCTTTTTGAAATTAAAAAAAAAACTCAGTTTAGTTAGGGTATACTTTGATATCTGCAAGGAGTATTCAAAAAGTTCATGGAAAACACTAATAAATGTATGTTATTAAAACTATGCATGGATTTCACTCTTTTTTGTACCAAAACAAATGTATTTTCAATTCTATTTTTTCCATAAACTTATTCAAGTCGACTTATTTTTTTAGATTTATTTATATATTTGAAAGTCAGAGTTACAGGGGGAGAGAGAAAGAGAGAGAGGGAGGGAGGGAGAGAGGAAGAAAGGTCTTCCATCCACTTGTTCACTCCCCAATTAGCCGCAATGGCCACAGCTATGCAGATCCAAGGATCCAGGAGCTTCTTCAGGGTCTCCGACGTGAGTGCAAGAGCCCAAGGACTTGGGCCATCTTCTACTGCTTTCCCAGGCCATAGCAGAGAGCTGGATTGGAAGTGGAGCAGCTGGGACTAGAACCGGCGCCCATAAGGGATGCCGGCACTGCATGTGGTGGCTTTACCAGCATGCTACGCCTTACTGTTGGCCCCTCAAGTCCACTTACATGTTACACTGTGTTACATACATGACATCTTCTATTGCAACTGAGAAGGCTGAGTTATAACTCAGGATTCCTGTCGCAACTCCTGATTTTAATGCTTCAATTTAGTAATAGCAGCATTTTATTTATTTGAAAGATAAAGCAACAGAGAGACAGACAGAAAGAGAGAGATCTTCCATTTCCTAAATGCCCACAACAAGCAGGCCCAGGCTGGACAAAAGCCAAATGCATGAATTTCCATTCAAAAGTGGGCAGGACTTTGTTCAGGTGGTTTGATATGGAATGCCAGCATCCCAAGTAGTGGCTTAACCTACTGTTCCACATTCTATAATGGTGATTTTTTTCCCTCACTGATACTGGTAGACATTCTAAATTCTGGCAACGTGTTCTTTCTACAAGAATTTCACGAAAGACAAAGGCTAAAATAATAAAGAAAAACAAGGCCTTCAAATTCATTTCTAATCGAACATTATTTGCTTCTTAAAGATTTGCTTCTTGAAGATTTTATATGAGATATAAAACATGCTTTTAAGCCATTAACACATACATACATACTTACCCACATACGTACACTTAATGGAAATTTAAATTTGAATGCTTAAGTATATGTCATAAATCAGATTTGTAAGTGGCAGAATTTAAAGGACTTTGATACAAAACTATATTACTTTCCACAAGCAGTCATAATATGCTGGCATATAACTGCACGCATTCACCTCTAATTAGGGGTCAAAACAACTATGGCTGCATTTATCCAATTTGCAAGTGTAAAGGTAATGCATATTAAAAAAAAAGAGGATTGTACACCACACATGCAGATTGCATGTGCTTGGTATTTTTTTTTTTTTTTACTATTTAAAACTCAACTTCTTTACAATTAAACTGAAATACACAATGTTGATTATCAGTTTATTCTGAAAAGTAAATAACATGCTGTATTGTAACTGGCAGGAATAGGCAGATCAAGAAGCTCTTATTTTAGATTCTGTGGTTTATTCATTCCATCAAAAGACAAATCGAAAGAAAAATAAAGTGCAGAGGGTATGTAAATGTGTAGGTATGGTAGGACTTACCTCCCCAAAAGTTACCCAGGTGTTTATATTCTGATGTCTTAATGTTAATAGCTGAAAGAGCAATAGTGGAGATTTGATCTATTGGTGGCATCATGAGGTGGGACCAGTGGGAGGTGTTTGGGTCCCTGGAAGTGTGCCCTCAGAGGTTGGTTATTGGAGGGATTTGGTTATTTGAGATGGACGTCAGCCTAGCTTCTCTTTCTCCTTCCTGGTTCACCACAGGATGGTGTCCTCGTACTCTCATTACTAGCTTCCATCAGATGCCAGACTATGGGGCTGCCCTAGTTGTAACCTCCAGCTGTAAACTGAAATAAACCTTCCCCCAAAAATCTTCCACTTAGATATTTTAGTTAAGGTAGTAAAAAGTAGACTCATGGAATAATATAGATCATAATGAACAATGATAAAAGTCTTACACAGAACTTATTGAATCTATAATTAGTTTACCTAGGTCTTGCATTACTGCTTCTTAATCACTTTCAGAATCAAATCCTGCAAAATTTGAAATTAATACAAAGGCACTTATGTAATAAAATAAGCACGAATAGTGAGAGTTCTCATATGATACTTGGTATGCATGGCAAAATTCTTTTTCTTACTAAATACAATCAACTTGAAAGAATGATTTCATTACATTCAAACTAAACACACAAGTGTAAAAAGTGAATTCTTTTAAATTATTTGCAGCTTAAATTTATCTAATTACTTAAACAAGTTTGTGAGTTCATAGGTGCCTTAAATTTTCTAATAAAATTTCCTATTTAAAATATATTATTTTTGTTTTTTATGATTTTAGAAAAATTCTTTAAATATGCTGAGTATACGTTTGATTACATATGAAAAAGGGAGTATCATTTTGAAGAAGAGAGATTTAACATTGACCTAAAATACTATGCTAATTAAATCTTAATTCTAGGTGATTATTGTTTTTTTATTTTCATATGTTTAATGAATATTAGTGAGTCTTTGAGTAAGTGTAGATTAATAGAGCTCATTCAATTAAAAGACATGAAATTATTGAATCTGAGCCAAAAGAGACCTTAGGCATCACGTAACAGTTTTCCAAATCATGACTATAAACTTTTCTGGAGGAATTCTGTCTAAGTCATGTGGTATTTTAAACTGGTGTATCTCAGCACAATATATCCAGACTGAAATTTAGAAGCATAATGTTTCTTTAGACACTTGTCATACATGTGCATATGCACAGATAGGTGCTGGTTTATGAAATTATTCAGTTCTGGTTGATTAGTCACCCATTTGCTTGCTTCTCCTCCAGCTAGAAGAAAGCAAACATAGCTCCATGACCTTCCCAGCAGAGACCCAGCTGCTGTCTGCTCATCAAATTAGCGGTTGATGGACCATAATCACATTGCCAAGTGGTTTTATTAACTTCTGTTTCTCTAGGAATATTAGTGTCTGTAGATTTGTAACACTGTGCAAAATATGACCTCTAATTTCTACTTTATTAACATAATGATTTTGCAGAATGACTTTCCTCTGTTTACAGCAACTACCAAATCTAATATTATTCTAAATATATAGATAACGTGGAAAATAGTACTCACCATTTTGGTTATCTGCATTCATTAAGAGATTATTCTTTTTTTAACAAAAGATTATTTGAGGGTAGATTTACAGACAGAGAAAGGGAGAGACAGAGAGAAAGGTCTTCTATCCACTGGTTCACTCCCCAGATGGCTGAAACGGCCAGAGCTGAGCCTATCGGAAGCCAGGAGCCAAGGCTTCTTCCAGGTCTCCCACACGGGTGCAGGGGCCCAAGCAGTTGGGCCATCTTCCACTGCTTTCCCAGGCCATAGCAGAGAGCTAGATAGGAAGAGGAGCAGCCAGGATATGAACCAGTGCCCATATGGGATTCCAGCACCACAGGCGGAAGCTTAGCCCACTATGCTACAGCACTGGCCCAAGATTATTCTTAAAAAAAAAAATCAGTGAAAATTCTATAAGCTTTGTGTCTGGCAACATGTATTCTCTAGGTTCTATACAATATTATGTGTAACAGAACCCAGTTATTAATAAAAGAAAATGAATACCTCATTAATGTTATAAAAATTATTTATGGGGCAGGTGATGTGGCACAGAGAAGATTAAGTTGCTGCTTGGGATGCCTGCATCCCATAGCAGAGTATTGATTTGAGTCCCAGCTGCTCCAATTCCTCATCAGACTCCTTGACAACACACCTTGGAAGCAGTGGATGATGGCCAGGTACTTCAGTGCCTGCCACCCACATGGAAAAGCCAGATGGATTTTCTGGCTCCTGACTTCAGGTTTGTCCAGCCCTGGCTGCTGCAGCTATTTAGAGAATGAACCAATGGGTAAAATATTCATGCGTTTTCTCTCTCTCTCTTTTTCTCTCTCTCTCCCCGCCCCATCCTACCCCACTCTCCCAACCTCCACCCGCTTTTCAAATAAATAACTCTTTAAAAACAATTGCTGTCTGCTGACCCATAGAATGGCAGATGTCCTAAACAGCACTCTGGCCTCAGAATCAGCCCTTAAGGCATGCGGATCCGGCTGAAAAGCCCATGAGAGTATTTCAGGCATGGAAAGCCAAGACACTCTGGGAAAAAAAAAAAAAAAAAAAAAAAAAAAAAAAAGCTAAATGAAAGATCTCTGTGAGTGAGATCCCAGTGGAAAGAACGGGTCATCAAAGAAGGAGGTACCTTTCTCTGAAGGGAGGAGAGAACTTCCACTTTGACCATGGCCTTGTCTAAATATGATCAGAGTCAGTGAACTCAGGGGGCTTCCATAGCCTTGGCAGCTCATGTCAAGAGCCTAGGTTGATTACTGATGCCATAAACAAGAGTGTCAATTTGTTAAGTCAACAACAGGAGTCACTGTGCACTTACTCCTCATGTAGGATCTTTGTCCTTAGTGTGCTGTACATTGAGATTTAATGCTATAACTAGTACTCAAACAGTATTTTTCACTTTATGTTTCTGTGTGGGAGCAAACTGTTGAAATCTTTACTTAATGTATGCTAAACTGATCTTCTGTACATAAAGAGAATCGAAAATGAATCTTGATGTGAATGGAAGGGGAGAGGGAGTGGGAAAGGGGAGGGTTGCAGGTGGGAGGGACGTTATGGGGGGGAAGCCATTGTAATCCATAAGCTATACTTTGGAAATCTATATTCATTAAATAAAAGTTAAAAAAAAAACAATTGCATTATAAGCTGGTAGAAGTTAGTTATACAGAGTGGTTGGCCTTTCTTAAGACATTTCGTTGTCAAAAGCAGGTTCCGTTTTTAAGACCCTGCTTTCTCCAAAGCCTAGCTTCTAGCTGAGTGTCTCAGTCAGTCTGTTTCTCGTAGGCTGTAAGATGTGTGTAATGAAGGGCAAGTATTCTGGCTGCTGTGGCTATTATCTAAATGCCTTCAAATTTGTCACTCAGCAGCTTCCTACATATAAATCCTCAAAACAAAATCTGTCATGATATTGCAGTGCTATTTCTTTTAAATCCCTTATTTTAGATTGGGAGGCTTCAAAAAACAGAAGGTGGAAAGGAAAAAGAACTGATAACTAATGTTATCACATTGAGCTTCTTATTATGATAAAATACACGTAACATAGAGTTCACCATTTTATCTATTTTAAGCATGGAGTTCAATCGTACTAAGCACATTTACATGGGTGTACAACCATTACTATCACTAATCAGCTCCAGAAATTTTTATTATCCAACACTAAACACTGTAACCAATACAGATTAATTCCCTATCCCATCACCATTTAGCCCTGATAGCCACTGTTATCCTTTCTGTCTCTGAATTTGACTGTCTCAATACCTCATATAGGGGGAATCATGGAATATTGGACCTTTTGTGTCAGGTTCATTTCACTTAGCATAACGTCCCCAAGATTAATCTGTGTGATACCATGTATCAGAATTTCATTGCACTTGAAAGGTGAATAATAATAAATTATATGAATATACTAGATTTTCTACATCTTGTCATTTATAGTCACTTGGTTTGTTTGCATATATGGCTGTTCTGAATAATGCTGCTATGTACATTGGCATACAAATATTTGTTTGTAATTATTTCGCAATTTGCCCAGAAGTGGAATTGCTATATCATGAAGTAATACTATGTTCAAGCTTCCAGAGAATCAATTTTTCACAATATGGGCCTATTTCATTTAATACTATGAGTACTGATTGAAGTTTAGAAAATGGAATCTTACAATTGAGTTTTCTAAACATAGTTACATACAGGTACAACATATTAAATTATATGACCTACTATATATATATGAAACTGAATGAATTTCATGATAATCTAACCTAATATTTACTCTGTTATTGCATGTAAAATTGTATTGAATAGAAATAACACTGAGGATTCCAAAATGGCTAATCGGAAAAAGATGCACTGCTTTAGATGAGAGGAAAATAACAGAGAAACAGTGGAGGAAGTGCATTCCCACGGGAGAGTTGGAAAGAGAATTTCAGTGGAGATTCTACAAAAGGAAGAGGGACACTGTGGAGCAGTGTGGAAGGTGTAGACGCACAGCGACAAGAGCAGACACCACACACAAGCACCAGAATGCGCAAGTTTGGAGGGCGAGGTGAGCGCAGACTGGAACAGCGCATGCCACTGGTTATGTTGCCAGAGGGAGAGCCTGGGGAGGACACTGTTGGCCATAATGTGGGAGGGGCAGGGAGCCCACCTAATCCAGCAAAAGAAAAGCATGTTTCTTTCTCCCAGCCCATCACAAGGCTGCTTGGCCACTGGCAGAGAGAAGGTGTCGTTTTGACACCTGTAGCAGCTGTGCGGGCTCTCCTGCTCACGTGTAATCAGGGGATATTACCAGAGGGGAAATCTCTGTTCCACACTGACATTGAGACTGGATGAGAGGGTTAGCAGAGGACTTGGCACCTGTGAGGACTGTGACGGACAGGGAGGTTCCCCGTCCTCGCAACGCATCACAGGCTCTGGGGCTCAACTTGCCAAGGCAGCTGGCTCTGGGGACGTCTCTGCTCCTCTGCGAATGGGGCAGGCTAGTGGGGTGGAGTGGGTCCTCTGCACCCCATGACCACGAGAGCCTTTGGGGCTCAGACTGTAGGAGCTTTGCGACTGTACAACAGGGCATGGGGTGTAGCTGGGTCTCTGGGCAATCACAGTGTCCGGCACCACAGGCTCAGACATCTCTGATTGCCTGGGCTGCATCATTGCAGATCCATGGTGTGGTTCATGCGGCAGTGTGGGTGAGTGTTACATGCACATGGACTAGCCTTGGGCATTGGTCATCTTAGAAAAGAAGAGGTGAGGGTGTGATTATGCCAGTAACGGGGATCAGGGCCAGCGCTGTGGCTCACTTGGTTAATCCTCCGCCTGTGGCGCTGCATCCCATATGGGCACAGGGGTCTAGTCCCGGTTGCTCCTCTTCCAGTCTAGCTCTATTCTGTGGCCCGGGAGGGCAGTGGAGGATGGCCCAAGTGCTTGGGCCCCTGCACCCGCATGGGAGACCGGGAGGAAGCACCTGGCTCCTGTCTTTGGATCGACTCAGTTTCAGACATAGCAGCCATTTGGAGGATGAACCAACAGAAGGAAGACCTTTCTCTCTGTCTCTCTCTCACTGTCTGTAACTCTGCCTGTAAAATAAAATTGTCCTGCTGACAATAGAGGAGATCTATCATACCTATCATGGGTGTCCCCACGGATAGTCACCCCATCATGAATAACGCTGGGTATTCAGTGAAAGAGTAGACACTCCCTAAGCCACAGAGGTATAGTGCAAATGGCTAAAAATAAATGTAGCAATTCAAGAAGCAAGAATAAGGAAGACAGCATGACTCCACCAAAGAAAAACAACAACACTTCAGTATTAGAATGTGAAGACAATGAGATTGATGAAATGTCTGAAAAGGAATTCAAAAGAATTATTATAGGATTATTCAGGCACAATGAGAAGCAAAGTCACAAGTTAAAAAAATCCATACGTCACATAAAGGAAAAGTTTTCCCATGAGAATGAGATTTTGAAGGGAAATCAAACTGAAATATTAGAAAGTAAAAATTCAATCTGTCAAATAAAAAAATTCACTGGAAAAGCTAAACAACAGACTCAGTGAGGCAGGAGAAGGAATATTCCTGCCAGAAGCAAATCTTTGGAAATATCTCATTCATACCAAAATGAAAGTAGAAATTAGAAAAATTGAAAACAATGTTTCAGACTTTTGGTATACTATCAAACCACTCACCATATGGGTCTTAGGAGTCCGTGAAGGTGTGGAAATGGAGAATATATTAGAATGTCTATTCAGTGAAATAATTACAGAAAAATCCCCTAATTTGGAGAAAGAAAAAGATGTCCAAGCACAGGAGGCATGTAGAACTCCTAATACACCTGACCAGAAAAGACCTTCAGGGGCTGGTACTGTGGCACAGCAGGTTAAAGCCCCAGCCTGAAGCATCGACATCCCATTCGAGTCCCAGCTGCTCCGCTTCCAATCCAGCTCCCTGCTAATAGCCTGAGAAAGCAGCAGAAGATGATGCAAATCCTTGGACCCCCGCACCCATGTGCTAGACGTGGAGGAGCTCCTGGCTCTTGGCTTCGAATTGGCCCAGCTCTAGCCATTGTGCCCATTTGGAGAGTGAATCAGAGGTTGGAAGATTCTCTCTCTCTCTCTCTCCCTCTCCCTCTCCCTCTCCCTCTCCCTCTCCCTCTCCCTCTCTTTCTCTCTCTCCTTCTCTTTGTAACTCTTTCAAATAAATAAATAAATTTTAAAATACAAAAAAGAGAAGATCTTTACCACAACACATTGTAGTCAAAGTTAAATGATAAAATATAAAAGATTCTAAAATGAGCCTGAAATACCAGATTACTTTCTGAGGCTCTCCAATTAGACTTAACAGCTGATTTCTCATCAGAAACCCTACAGACTAGGAGCGGATGGATAGACATAATCCAAATATTAAAAAAAAAAAAACCTGTCAACACAGAGTACAATATACTGCAATGTTCTAATTTATGAGTAAAAGTGAAATAACGACCTTCCATAATAAACAGAAATTGAAAGAATTTGGCACCACTTGTTCAGCCTTATAAATGTTGCTTAAGGATGTCCTATATGCAGAAACACAAATAGTCATCATTATGAAACAATGTGAAGACAGAAAATCTCCCAGAAATAGAACAAAGGAAATAAAAAATAATAAGAATATTTATGGAAAAATCATAGGGCATTGGTACTTATCAATAGTAACCTTGAATGTAAATGTCCTGTATTATCCAATTAAAAGTTCCAGGCTGGCTGAATGGATTAAAAAACAATACATATCTATTTGCTGCCTACAAGAAACACAGGTGAACAACAAAGATACATGCAGACTGAAAGTGAACAGATGGAAAAAGATACAACATGGTAATGAAGAGCAAAAACAAGCAGGTGTACTCATCCTAATATCAGACAAAATAAACTTTAAGACAAAAAGCTGTTGAAAGAAGAAAAGGGCATTATATAATGATTAAGGGATCAAATCAACAGGAAGATGTGACTACAATGAATGTATATGCAAACAATGCCAGGGCACCTGGCTGTTTAAAACAAATATTAATGGATCCCAAGGGAAACATAACTCCAATAAAATAATAATGGGGGACTTCAACACACTACTTTCATCAATCAACCAGAAAGAAAATCAACAAAGAAAAAACAGATCTAATCTACACGCTGGACCAAAAGAATTGAACTTATATCTACAAAATCTTTCATCCTACAGTGGCAGAATACACAGTCTTTTCACAAGGGCATGGGACTTTCTCTGGTACAGACCATATGCCAGGCCATAAAGCAAGTCTCAACAAATTCAAAAAAATTGAAATCACGTCATGCATATTTTCTGATTGCGATGGAATGAAGCTGGAAATTAACAACTCAAGAATCTCCAGAAAATAAAGAGACACATAACAACTGAACTACATGCCGTGGAGTGACTAGTGGGTCGTCGAAGAAAGCAAAAGGGAAATAACAATTCCCTGGAAACAAATGAAGATGAGAGTACATCAGATCAAACTTATGAGATCGGCAAAGGCTGTGTCAGAGGAAGGTTTATGGGATTCAATACCTACATAAAGAAATTGGAAAGATATCAAATAAATGAGTTATCAGTGCATATCAAGGACATAGAAAAACAACAAACCAAAGCCAAAATTAGTAGGAGGAAAGAAATAATTAAAAGTAGAGAAAAAATAAAATTGAAACAAAAAATACAAAAGAACAGTGGAATGAAGAGCTATTTTTGAAAAAATAAATACACTATTGACCCAACTAACAAAATGAGGGAGAAGACCCAAATTAAAATGAGATGCAAAAGGAGATGTAAAAACAGATGCCACTGAAGTAAAAAGATCATCAGATATTAATACAAATAGCTCTATGCCAACAGATTTGGAAACCTAGAAGAAATGAATAGATTCCTGGATACATACAATCTACCAAAATTGAGTCATGAAGAAGTAGATAATCTAAACAGACCAATAATCAATACAGAGGTAACAAAGACCCTCCCAACAAAGAAAAGGCCAGGACTGGATGGCTTCACTGCTGAATTCTACCAGACTTAAAGAAGAGCTAATTCTAATTCTTCTCAAGCTATTCAGAACAATTGAAAGGGAAAGAAGCCCCTCAAACTCCTGTGAGGCCAGCATAACTTAATTCCAAAACCAGAAAATGATATAACAAAGAACTATAAACCAATATCCCTGATGAACATTAATGAAAAAAAAAATAAACAAAATACTGGTTGATCCAATTCAACAACACTTCAGAAAGCTCATTCACCTGGACCAAGTGAGATTTATCTCTGGTATACAGGGATTGGTCAAAACATAAAAATCAATAAATGTGATACAGCACATTAACAAACTGAAGAACAGAGACCATATGATTATCTCAATAGATGCAGAGAAAGCGTTTGATAAAATATATCCTTTCATGACTAAAACCTTATACAAACTGGATATAGAAAGAACATTCTTCAACACACAAAGACAATTTATAACAAACCCACAGCCCGCATCTATTGAATGGGGAAAAGTTGGAATCAGTTCCACTAAGACCTGGAACCAGACAAGTATACTCACTTTCACTATTGCTGCTCAATATAGTTTTGGAAGTTTTTGTCAGAGCCATTAGTCAAGAAAATAGACCAAAGGGATACAAATATGAAAGGACGAAGTCATATTATCCCTATTTACAGATGACATGATTCTACATATAGTGGAACCAAAAGATTCCAATAAGAGACTGCTAGAACTCATAAAAGAGTTTGGTAATGTTGCAGAATATAAAATCAACACACAAAAATCATTAGCCAGGGCTAGCGCTGTGGTGTAAGGGGTAAAGCCACTGTTTACAGTGCCAGCATCCCATATGGGTGCCAGTCCATGTCCCAGCTGTCCCACTTCTTATCTAATTCTCTGCTATGGCCTGTAAAAGCAGTAGAAGATGGTCCAAGTCCTATGTTTCCTGCACCTGCATGGGAGACCTGCAAGAAACTGCTCCTGGCTTCAGATCGGCACAGCTCTGGCCATTGCTGCCATTTGGGGAGTGAACCAGCAGATGGAAGACCTCATTCTGTCTCTCTCTGTCTCTGTCTCTCTGTAGCTAGTACAGCCATTGTGGGAGATAGTGTGAAGATACCTCAGAAAGGTGAAATAGATATACCATTTGACCCAGCCATCCCACTCTTCAGAATTAACCCATATGAAATGAAATCATGGTATGGAATAGTTGTCTATACCCCCATGTTTGTTGCAGCTCAATTCACAAAAATTGAGATATTGATTCAACCCATATGTCCATCAACTGGTCACTGGATAAGAAATTATGCTATGTGTATATAATATGGAATTCTACTCAGCCATAAAAAAAGAATGAGATCCTCTGTTTTACAACACAATGGATGCAATTGGAAACCATTATACTTAGTGAAATAAGCCAGTCCCCGAAAGAAAAACTACAGAATCCCTCCATGATTTTCTTAATTAACAGAATACCAAAAGGTGTAATGTATAGGAATGAAATTCACTTTTTGAGATTTGATGATTGTTGGTTTTTTTCTTCTAACTTTTTCTTGAATGCTTTACTTAGTGAAGGATTAATCTTATGAGTATATAGTAAACTAAAAGTAGATCCTTGTAAAAACTGAAAGAGAGAATAAGAGGAAGGAGGAAGAAGGGAGGGAACATGGACAGGAGGGAGGATAGCTTGAGGAAGTATCACTGTGTTCCTAAATCTGTATATATTAAAATACATGAAATTTTAAAAAGTTTAAAAAGAATAAGTAAATCTAAAAAAAATTGAAAAGTGGCATACCTTGAAAGAATGATATTTGTATGATAAATTGCATTAAAAGAAAACTATAGCAAAAATTAAGCAATAATAAAGTAGCTGTTTTGAAGAACAAGAGAATATATGAAGAATTTCTGGACAAGGCTGAAAAACTAAGGATATGTGATTTTATGTAACTCATGCTTTATATTTACCACTGAAAACCTGAGTAAAGTCCTTCTCTTTATCTGGCTGACTTGATGTGTATTTGTGTTTATATACCACTACCAGATTTTCTTCAAAGGTAACATTTTATTCTCCATATTTCCAGCAAATGGGCTCATAATACATGGAAGGCCTGGGTCCAAAATATTAAAAGTAGATGACAAATGGCTAAAGTACTCTTGAATTCTTTGTGTGCTATATGCTAGATAATTCTTTTCACAATTCCTTCATAAAATATTTAAACATGTTTAACTTATTGCCTTGCATGTGCATATTCATGTAAATTATGCATGAAACTGTATATAACATCAACTTTGTGGTACCTGAAAGTAATGATTTTTCATTTTACAGGAAAGACACTGAACATGAAAATGCATAAAATTCATTTATATTCTGCTGGTTTTTCCTTACAAAATTTAGTATTTCCAAACTTGCATTGCTAATTAATCAATCAATTTATGAACGAATTTGCACATAATTTTATTAGGGCCCTTACTGGCATTCATATATTTAAATATATATTTATATACTAAATTATATATTGTCAGTTTTGTTTAATAGTTGTAAAATATTGATAAACAGTTTTCTTTTTGGTGCAAGTATGTTTCTAACACCATATTTATCGCTCATCAGTTCTTTTCTCCTTCTGAATGTATTTGACACACCTAATATACAAGAGAAGTTCAAAATGTTCACAGAAAATGAATTAAAAGATACTTTTATTTTGGTGCAAAGACATTTTGAAGTCCTTCCACACTCATATTACCCACTGCTGTGTGAATGGGTGTCATTGACTTGGTGGTGTTCCTAAGTGTGAAGATTATCATGAATAAGTAAACCTGTATATGATATTCATATTCCTTTTAAGATTACTAACTGAAGAATATGAAAGAATGCAAAAAATTGGTTACATTAAGAAAAAAATAAATGCAACAAGCAAAAGAAGACTAAAAAATACAACTCCAGCTAACTATATTCAAGAAGATTCATAAAACTTGCATTCAAACAGGTCAAAGATGACACCTAGCTTTTCAGGTCTGTTGGGAGCAACAAAAGATTAGCTCTTTCTCCGGCAGCAAAATTTTGAGAGAGAATATGCACATATAAATTAAGCCAAATGTTCTCAAATTATTTACTACCATAAAGCCCATTCCATTATTTAAATATGAGTTACTAAAGTGTATCATTGATTAAAAAGTACCACATGTGAAGTAATAATTTAATACCTTATTAATCAAAATATACATGATTTAGAAACTAATTTCCAAAGATATTGTATCACAGCATAAATTTAATCTGATTGCATCTAAAAGTAAATAAACATGTGAAAATAAAAAGCTATCCTCAATAACAATATTTTGATTTCCATAACTCTTATTGAAACATGAGAAGCAATGGACAGTGCTGTTTACTCTCTTACGTGAACTATAGGAACCTGAAGGCTCCAGGCTGGAAATCACCAGAACTGTTATCTGCTCATACTTGAGTAGACAGTTTCAAATGTTTACATTCTGTTATTAATTCTCTATTACTTTAAAATAATTCCCCAATCATCCTGGATCAAGGAGGCTCTGTATTAGTTTTTGGGGACTGCTCTAACAAAGTACCAGAAACATAGTGGTTTAAAAACATCAAACACTTACTCTCTCACAGGTTCAGAAGGTAGAAGTTTGTACTAATTAAATCATCTACTGAGCCATGTTTGATTAGTAGAGACAAAAGTAAAACATCTCATTACTATGTCCTACATTGGATACATATTGAAATAATTACACTTTTGGGTATATATGTATTAGTTTTGGGGGACTGCTCTAACAGGGTAATGTTAGTACATTCAATTTATTAATATCCAAGTAGACAGTCACATTGAAAATTTACTGTTAAATCAGTTTAACGATATCTATATATTCAAATATGTAACATGTCTTTATGGAGAAAACATTCAAAATCCTTTCTTCTAGTATCTTTCAGAGACATGTACAGTACTTTATCAGAACCCATAGTCACCCTGATTTCCAATAAATTGAGCATTGTGCCACATGTATACAATATCACACAGTACCCCAGAAACATGTACAATTTTTACATACATACAAAAAGTAGCGAAATCACCAACAAAACCACAAAAATGTAAAAAAAGTGCGACTAAATAGACTTCAGGAAGGACGCTTGTTAAAAAACAAACAAACAAACAAACAAAAAAAAAACAAAGGAAAAATTAGTCTACAAGTAGCTATACAACAGAATCCAAGAGATGGAGTTTCAGGGAGCAGAAATGGCACAGTTGCTGGAAATAAGGATGAGGCTGTACCACAGGGAGGCAGCTAAGGCGGAAAAGGTCAGGCAACCTTTACAGCTTTGGGCAGGCTGGAATACAGATTTATATTTAATGCATTAGTTAGAAGGCAGCAAAGTCAGCTTCAACTCAAAAGAGTGATTTTTTTTTTTCCTAAAACTCCCGTTAAAAAGACCCAGAGCTCAGGTTTAAAGGACCCTACTTAAAGAAACAGTCAGGAAAGTGAAGAGACAACCGACAGAATGGGAAAATATATTTGCAAACTATGTAACAGATAAAGGGTTGATAACCAGAATCTACAAAGAAATCAAGAAACTCCACAACATCAAAACAAACAACCCACTTAAGAGATGAGCCAAGGACCTCAATAGACATTTTTCAAAAGAGGAAATCCAAATGGCCAACAGACACATGAAAAAATGTTCAAGATCACTAGCAGTCAGGGAAATGCAAATCAAAACCACAATGAGGTTTCACCTCACCCCGGCTAGAATGGCTCACATGCAGAAATCTACCAACAATAGATGATGGAGAGGATGTGGGGAAAAAGGGACACTAACCCACTGTTGGTGGGAATGCAAATTGGTTAAGCCACTATGGACAACAGTCTGGAGATTCCTCAGAAACCTGAAAATTTCCAAAATACCTACTATGAATGGTTTGTTACATATGTGTCTAAGCTTCCTGGTGAGCAGCAGCAAAATTAATGAGGAAAAAAAAATGTTAGCACTAATGTATACTATCTGGGGCCACAGTTTACTTCCAGATATCTGATTAGCAATGCCTTTTGGGAGTTGGTATTGTGGTACATCAGATTAAGCTGACAGTTGTACCAAGATCACCTATCAGAGTGTTGGTTATAGAGTTTCAGCTACTTGGCTTTCAATCCTGCTCCTAATACTCCTGGGAAGCTAGAAAAAGTTGGCCTAGGTACTCGGGTACCTGCCATCCATGTAGGAAACCCAGAGGGAGTTCTGGACTCTTGGCTTTGGTCTGCCCCAGCCTAAGCCATTGCAGCCATTTGGGGAGTGAACCAGGAGAACCACTCTCCAGCCTCTTTTTCTCGTCTCTCCTCCTTTCTTCCTACAACTCTGCCTTTCAAATAGTTAAATATTAGGAAAAAAACTCAATACCTTTTTTAATAACATCTGCATCTATGTTCTTGCTATGTAAATTAGTTAATCTTGCATGATAGCCTCTTGTGTTAAAGTTTGAGATACTAATTTTATTGTATAATTCACGTACTCCTAATTTTTATGTCAACTCTTAATTTTTATGCAATTTCTTTTTTGTAGTTTTTTCTAAAGATGTACTTATTAGTTTATTTGAAAAGCAGAGCAAAGTGGCAAGGTCATCTATTGTTTTGCTAGGTGTATTAGCAGGGACCTAGATGGGAAGAGGACCAACTGGGACTCAGGCTCCAATATGATATGCCAACTTCACAAGTGGCAGGTTAACCCACTTTGCCACAACACTGGTGCCATATGACATCTTCATGCTGAAACTTCTTGTTTGAAAACATAAACAAACAAGAAATTGTTAATACATTTAAAATCATGAACACCATGGTTTTAGGTTTCACTTATACAAAGAAAGTATTTTCCTAAAGTTCAGTATGCTAACTAGACGTGTTAGAATTACAATTTGCATATTTTTTGAAAGATTTGTTTATTTGAAAGAGTTACAGAGAGAGGTAGAGGCAGAGAGAAAGAGAGGTCTTCCATCTGCTGGTTCACTCCCCAGATGGCCGCAATGACCAGAGCTGCACTGATCCAAAGCCAGAAGCCAGGAGCTTCTTCCGGGGCTCTCACATGGGTGCAAGGGCCCAAGGACTTGGGCCATCTTTCACTGCTATCCTAGGCCATAGCAGAGAGCTGGATAAAAAGAGGAGCAGCAGAACTAGAACTGGTGCCCATATGGGATGCTGGTGATTCAGGCCAGGGCTATAACCCACTGCACCACAATACTGGCCCCCAATTTGCATATTAAGAGGTAAGGTTTTTTTTTTTATCTATAATTAATTAAATAGAGATAGCAGGAAAACATTTTAAAATTGCAATAACGTCTGGTAATATCAACTTTCCCAACTACTCAAAGTTTCCCTGGTGTCACAAGGTTTACATTAATTCACCTGCTAGGAAAAGTTAAGCAATGTCTTACTTTAAAAATCCTAATTTCAAGTTAAGTAGTGGAAAAAAAACAAACAAATAACAACAAGGACTATAAACACAAAACTCTGTGTCTCTTTGGGCTTCTTTATTCTAGTACATAAACCATATATGCCTTTTCTTTCCTAGGCTAGCTTTCTGGTCGGAAGTATCTGTGTAACACTGTCTCCACTTTCCTGTATCATAGCCTTGCCTTTTTACCCTTTCCCCAGCAGGAGGGTGTCAAACACTACAGTGTTTTTGATTCAACATTCGTAGTTGACTCTGCTTCATTTGTACTTTGATATCTTTGTTTAGATTCATATTATAAAATACCTTCCTGTATTCTATTTTTAAATTTTATTTATTTTATTTGAAAGGCATGTAGATAGACACCAAAAGGGGAGAGAAAGAATGACAAAGATGTAGGCAGAGAGCTCCCATTCTTTGGGTCACTCCAAAATGCCCACAATAGACAAGCCTGGGTCAGGTTGATGTTAGGAGCTGGGAAGTCCATATGAATCTCCCACATGTGTGGCAAGGACAATACTACTTGAGCCAACTCCTGCTACTACCCAATATGTGTTTTAGCAGGAAACTGGCTTTGAGTGGATCTCAAAATCAAACCTAGGCAGTCCAATTAAGGATGCAAGAGGTCCGAGGCGTTTCTTAACCACTGTACCAAAAACCTGCTCCCCTTTTCATTCTCAAGACTTTTAGGTGACACTTGAATACTCTTCACATTATTCCATAGACTTCTCCCCCCACTCACATATACACTACCCATTGACTGCTAGCACAAGTAATGCCAAAATGGAATTAAACATAGGCAGTGTCTTACAGGTCAAAGTCAATTAATGTTCAATCAGGAGCATATATATAGGACCTAATATATGATCATTTGCTTCTGGAAAATTATGTGTGAAAGATCTCCACAAATCAAAATAATCGATGTTTTCATCAGTTGTAAAAATAAATAGAACAGTAATGGTGTGTTCCATCAGGCAGAAAATTTTCTGAATGAAGCCAATGACATTTGGTTCCACTTCGACACATTCTGGAAAATCACATTATAGAGCTGTCAAATTCAAATTTCATCCAAAATGTCATGTTTGTACAAAAGCAACAATCTGAGGGACAAAGTGAATCTTGCTTTATCTGAGAATCTCCAAGGCAAAGTTTCTTGTTATTTAACTGTAGTCCTTAGGGATGAATCTATTTTCCTAGTAATTTTAGCCTTCTCTAACATAAGGCAGAAAAAAATACTAGTATCATGACATTTATAACTTTATAGAGAAAATATAGTTGATGTATTTTACTATTTTCTAAATCATTAAAATTTTAAAAATCCTTCTAAATAAACTACCCAGAATAATGGATTTTTTTTAAAAGTTAGGTTGAAAGAATGAAGTATATAATGTGTTTTATTCCAGTTTCAAGCATGCTAAGTTGAGTTTGTCCTTTTGTCAAACAGTTACTTCAGTCACCACGGAAGCTCAGTGGTGAGGCTGGCTTCACTCTGAATTTTTATCCACCAAGGACACGATCCACGAGTAGGCCACTGAGACCGTTTTCTCCCTGATTCAGCAGTACACAGCTGCCTATTCCTTCTCTGGCCAGTATTCATTTTTCTGCTATCCTGCTCCATTATTTTTAACCTTTGAATGGTGATGTTGTGCTGTTTGTTTTGGGTTGGATTTCTCTCTGTCCTGTCCTGCGCACACCCTTGTTTCATGGGATAAGTCTCCTGAAACTCAGATTCTCTGTCTCTAATATTCAGATTTCCTGTTTCTCTCATAAACTGAAATTAATAAAATAATAAAATCAAACTTTACAGCACTGTGAAGAAAGTGATTTTTTATGTCATTCTCTGTCGCATCTCTAGAGTCTAGGGAAATTCCTAACATAGGAACATCTGTTCATGAATTCTTGCTACATAAATGTGTTAATCTTTTTTCTACATTTAATTACATTTTCATGCTTAAATACCTACCTGCCAGGCATGATATGTGCAAGATTTACCTAATAAAATCCTCCTCTTGACTCAACTACCAGTTTTAAGATCAAAGTTTGGGAATGTTACTGTCATTCATGGTCTTTAGACTAACATGGATGCCATAGGAAATAATTCTCTCCTCCTATGTCCGTAAGAGTTGACATAGGACTGTTGTGTGGGTCAGACCACATGGAATTGGCTAAAGCTCTTACTCCATATAATTTATATAAATGCCCTTAAATTTATTCACCTAGTAGCCTCAGGTCATCTGTTGTGGACAAAGGGTAAAATTATATCCAAAGAGTTGAATATTAGTTTAAAGAGCATGAAATGCACTACAATTCCTAAACATTGACCTTAAAACTCATAATTTAAGAAAATAAGTTATTCAAAAGAAAGTCCTGACTTTTTAACAATTTATTTATTTTATTTCAAAGGTAGAGTATTTGGGAGAGACAGAGACTGAAAGAAGGAGAGAGAGAGAGAGAGAGAGAGAGAGAGAGAGAGGAGACACAGAGAAAAAGATTTTCCATCCACTGTGTCACTCCCTTAATGCCTGCAACAACTGGGGCTGTGACAGGCCAAAGCCAGGAGTCGGGAATTTCATCCTGGCGTCTCACACAGGTAGAGGAGTCCAAGTACTTGGGCCGTCATTTTCCGCCTCCCAGGATCCATTAGCAAGAGGCTGGGTGGAAAGTGGGGAGCATCCTGGACTGTACCTGGCACTCTGGTGTGGGATCCGGGTGTCCCAGGCAGCAGCTTAACCTGACGCTCAACAGTGCATGACCTTCAAGAGAAGTTTCTGGTGAAGACTAAGGATATGGAACTCTAGGCAGCAGTATGAATGCATTTCCCGATTTATTGTTATTTCGTTAGGAGGCTTACATTGGAAGATTAATTTGAAAATGAAAATGGTTCAGTTTACTGTCATTGGAATGAAATAAATGTAAAATTACTTTTATCTGAAACCACAGGTATGATTTATATTTTATTTTATTTTTTATTCATCTTTTCCATATCACTTTGTTTTTCAGAGATTTAAGAGATCTTCAGTATTTAACTCAATATCTACAAGACCATGGATCCTTAACAGAGATTTAAAAATGTTTGTAAACAGTGGTTAACATTAAGCAATATATCCCTAGTTCAATTAAGTGAGGTCCTTGTTAAATACAGTCAGGTTTTTTTTGACCCTTCTTCCCAATGTTAAGACTTTGCCTCTAATTATATTTAGTCCATATCAGAGAAAACACGCAAACAAACAATCGAGATGTTTAGCAGAGCAATTTAAACTGACTCTCACAATTCCTTCAGAAATATCCAGAATGTATTCTTAAAGGTCAAGTATTTTTCCATTTCCTCTTATTTGCTTGATGTCTCCCAATTCTTCATATGTTTGCAGTTGTCTTTACTTATCCCTCATTTCCTCCCTCTCAGTGTGTTAGTAAAAAAGATATTGCAAATGATTAGATTAATATCTAAATGCTTAATTCTCATATTAACCTATATCATTCTCATCAAATCTATATACACTTTTTTAAATTTAATTAATTAATTAATTTATTTATTTATTTTTGACAGGCAGAGTGGACAGTGAGAGAGAGAGACAGAGAGAAAGGTCTTCCTTTGCTGTTGGTTCACCCTCCAATGGCCGCCGCGGCCGGCGCGCTGCGGCCGGCGCGCTGCGGCCGGCACACCGCGCTGATTGGATGGCAGGAGCCAGGTGTTTCTCCTGGTCTCCCATGCAGTGCAGGGCCCAAGCACTTGGGCCATCCTCCACTGCACTCCCGGGCCACAGCAGAGAGCTGGCCTGGAAGAGGGGCAACCGGGACAGAATCCGGTGCCCCAAGCGGGACTAGAACCCGGTGTGCCGGTGCCGCAAGGTGGAGGATTAGCCTAGTTAGCCGCGGCGTTGGCCAATCTATATACACTTTAAGACAATGAAGGTTGGAATGAAAAAGTGATAGCTTCAGATCTTTAATGTAGATGGTGAAACTGGAGTTGAACTCACCCAAGTGTTTGACTTGCTGTATTATTTGTAAAGCCCCAGCACTTAGTAAATGCCAAGTATATAAGAAGAGAGTAAATATATGGTTGGGTAAATGATTACATGGAAATATGACTGAATAAATATTTCTAAACGATACTTTTTTCACTAAGCCATATGTCATGTCTTTGCATTGTCAGTATTTATAGATTCATTAATTGTGTAAGCCAGTGAAGTTGGAAATTCTGTGGAACTGGAAAAGTCAATAGAAATGAAAAAACAATTCAACTCAAAAGACGAATCTATGTTTAGCACGACTTATTCATTTAACATTTTGACTAATAACTGATGCTGACATTCTTTAGGTCATTATGTGTTCTATTCATCTGATGAAATACATACATATCATGATTCTATTTTGTATGATTTCACTCTGCTTGATGTACATATAATTGCACCATGCAGTTTAAGGAAATACTACATACCAATGAGGGGAGTGAGAAATTGAAAACCATTTCCATTTCCTTGTAATTCTGTAAAGTGTAATTATTTTGGTTCTATATTTACTTTATACAAGCAAGTTGCTAAAAAGCAAGAGTAAAGCTAGGAATGGAACAACAACAACAACAAAAACTACCATAACAAATCATGGAAATTTAGAAAGATTCTGAATTCAGGTTCCTTTGCCATTGTTGTTACAATCATGGTTTGCTTAGAGAACCAAATGAGTCACATGGCATTTCATGGCTATGCTTTACAAATGCAAGATGAAGCATATTAGTCATTGTTATGACCGCACAAAGAGAATATGGGCTTTACATACAAATTATTGGACAAATGTACTTTTCTTTTAAAATTTAAACATATGTTTGAAATATACAGTATAATTTTGTTAATGATCCCATGCTCTTGACAAACACCTCCCCCTAACTAGACAAGTATTAATCCCAATGCATATTATATCGATCTGCTGTCTATTATAATGAAATAACCAGGGATGGGTAACTTTAAAAAAAGAGGTTTATTTAGCTAATTTCTGGGAACTCACGGGCATGGTGGGCCTACTCTCTTGAGGACCTCATAGCAGATGGCAGCCCCATTGTGAGAGCTTATTTATATAAAAGGGAAGATCATATGGCCACAAATGAAGCCAGAGAGGCTTAGGAGTGGCAAGGCATATGCTTTTATATCAAACCTCTTGTAAAACTAGTTCATGGATCAAACAAAAATGACTTCAATTCCTTCCAAAGGCAGAGTCCTCAGTGACCTAAACATCTGTCCCCACACCCCACCTCTTAAAGATCCCACAACTTCTTCACATTACCAACATACAATCCACTGGGGAATAAGGCACATTCAACCCAAAGCACACATGAAATAAAAATCTCCAACAACATATGAAAATTGAAATAGGAAAGGCTAAACGTAAGATTAAATATAGTAACAAGAATAGGAAGCCCTGTTAGGAGACTTGACTCTAACAGAAAAAGCCTGGAGGTGTGCTCAAGATATATCATCAATCAAGACATATAAAGGCATGAGATTACACTAGATGATCTGTCACTTCCAGACTGCAAATAACTCTTCTGCTTCACTATATAGAATAGTGCATAACAATTTAATATATTTTTGTCTGAAGAAAGTAATGGTAAGAACTGGAAATTTTAGGCTGCTATTTATAAGAATCAACTGTCAGGGAACGTCGAAAGCAAGGCATTTGCACGTACATTTTTAAATCAGATGTTTCACTTAATTTATATTTTCTTTCAATCCACCATTTTTCTTCACTTTTTTTGGTCTCAGTGGTTTCCATGGAGGGGTTCATTAAAATCATTACCCTTTATATTTAGTGTGTATTTATTCTCTAATGCAATTACTGAATTTATTTCAATGTTGGTTTTTAGTATTTTAATTTGGTTCTGTTGGGGTGTGTGTGTGTGTGTGTGTGTATTTCCAGTTTACTCTGGACTTTACTGAGCTTCTGGAACATATAACTGTTTCTTTACCAAATTTGGGAATGGATATTCAGCACTTATTTATTCAAATTTTAAAATTTTTTTCTCAACTTCCTCTTGTCTTCCTTTGGTATTTCAATTGAAATTAATTAAGTAATAAAATGGTCAGAGTCTATGGGAGTAAAATCTGTCTGCAAGCCCCTAGGTTCTCTCATTTCATTCCTATACATTTTTTGGTAACCTATATTAACTGCTACATATCAGAGAAAAAATACAACAATTTTATGCTTGAAACTGGCTTATTTCACTAAGCATTATGATTCTAGATGCCTCCATTTTGTTGCAAAAGATAGGACTTGATTCATTTTTATGGCTGAATAGTACACCGTAGGTATGTATACCACACGTCTTTAGCCAGTCATTAATCAGTGGACTTCTGGGTTGATTCCATAGCTTTAGCTATTGTGAATTTAGCTGCAGTAAACATGGGGGTACAAGCAACACTTTCACACACTGATTTAGTTTTGTTTGGGTAAATTCCCAGGAGCAGAGTGGCTCGGTGATATGGTAGATTTATTTTCAGGAATCTCCATACTGACTTCCATAATACTTGTGCTAGTTTACGCTCCCGCCAACAATGGATTAGGGTGCATTTTTCCCTACAACCTAGCCTTCATTGATTATTTCTGGATGATAGCCACCCTAACTGGGGTGAGGTGAAACCTCATTGTGGTTTTGATTTAAATTTTTCTGATGGCAAGTGATCCTGAGCATTTTTTCATGTCATGTGTCTGTTGGCTATTTGTATTTCACTTTTGAAAACTGCCAGTTCAAGTCTGTTGCCCATCGCTCAACTGGAATATTGGTTAAGTTGTTGTTTGGATTCTTGAGAACTTTATAGGTTCTGGATATTAATCCTTTAGCAGTTTCATAGTTTGTAAATATTTTCTCCTATTCTGTTGGTTGCCTCTTTATTTTGCTGAGTATTTCTTTTGCAGTACAGAAGCTTCTCAGCATGATAGAATTCCATTTGTCAATTGTGGCTTTGATTGCCTGCGCTTCTGTTCTTTTTTTCCGAAACGTATTTGCCTATGTCAATGTCTTGTAGTGTTTCCCCAGTGTTCTCTGGTAATTTGATGGGATTGGGTCATAGACTTAGATTGATTTAAATTAAGCCAATTTGAGTGGATTTTTGTGAAGAATATTTCATACATCTGCAAGTGGAGCCCCACTTTTCCCAGCACCGTTTGTCGAAGAGAATGCTCTTTCTCCAGGGATTGATTTCAGCTCCTTTGTCTAAGATTACTCAGTTGTAGATGTGTGGATTCATTACTGGAGTTTCTATTCTGACCCATTGGTGTGTGTTTGTGTGTGTATTTGTGCCAGCACCAGGATGTTTTCTTTATAACTGCACTGTATTATGTCTTGAAATCTGGTATTGTGATGCCTCTAACTTTGTTTTCGTTGTTTAAGGTTGCTTTACATATTCAGGGTCTTTGTGTTTCCATATGACTTTTAGCATAATTTTTTCTAAATCTGAGAAGAATGACATTGATATTTGGATTGGGATTACATTGATTCTGAAAATTGTTTTTGGCAGTATAGACGTTTTCCTGATATTAATTCTTCCACTCCACTAACATGGGAGATTTTTAAATGTTTCGTGTCTTCTTCTATTTCTTTCTTTATTGTTTTATCAATTCTATTGTAGAGATCTTTCACCTCCCTGATTAAATTTATTTCAAAGTACTTGAATTTTTTTTCTTTTTTTTCTTTTGTATTTATTTGAGAGGTAGAGTTACAGAGACAGTGAGAGGGAGATACAGAGAAAGCTCTTCCTTCTGTTGGTTCACTCCCCAGATGGCTTCAGTGGCCAGAACTGTACCAATCTGAAGCCAGGAGCCAGGTGCTTCTTCCCAGTCTCCCATGCAGGTGCAGGGGCCCAAGCTCTTAGGCCATCTTCTACTGCATTCCCATGCCATAGCAGACAGCTGGATTCAAAGAGGGGCAGCTGGGACTAAAACCAGTGCCCATATGGGATGTCGGCACTGCAGGTGGAGGATAAACCTTCTGTGCCACGGCACGGGCTCCTGAAATCTTTTGTAACTATTGTTAATGGGACTGATCTTACAAGTTATTTCTCAGCCATGATATTGTCTGTGTATATAAATACTATGATTTTCTGTGTTGATTCTGCAGCTTTCCAAACTCTTTTATGAGTTCCAATTATCTCTTAGTGGAGACTATTGGTTCCCCTATATTTAGAATCTTACCATCTGCAAACAGAGAAAATTTGACTTCTACCTTTTCAATGCTTATCCCTTTGATTTCTTTTTCTTTTCTAATGGCTCTGGCTAAAACTTCCAGAACTACATTGAATAACAATGGTGAAAGTGGCCATTGTTGTCAGGTACTAGATCTTACTGGAAATGCTTCCAACATTTCCCCTTTCAATATAATGCTGGCTGTGGTTTGCCATATATTACCTTGAATGTGTTGAGGAATATTCTTTCTATACCCAATCTGCTTAAGGTTTTTATCATAAAGGGATATTGTATTTTATCAAATATTTTCTCTGCATCAATTGACATAATCTTGTGGTTTGTATTCTTCAACTTGTTAATGTGATGTATCACATTTAGTGACTTGGATATGTTCAAACATCTCTGCCTACCAGGAATAAATCCCACTTGGTCCAGGTAAGTGATCATTCTGATGTGTCATTAGATTCAATTAACTAGTATTTTATTGAAGATTTTTGCATCTGTGTTCATCAGGGCTGTTGGTCTATAGTTCTGACTCATTATTGTATCTTTTTCTGGTTTTGGAATTAAAGTGATGCTGGTCCCATAGAAAGACATTGGGAGGATTCCATTCATTTCAGTTGTTTTGAATAGCTTGAGAAGAATTGGAGTTAGTTCTTTAATAGTCTTATGAGATTCAGCAGTGAAGTCTTCTGGGCCTGGGCTTTTCTTTGTTGGGGGGATCTTTATTACTGGTTCACTCTCCATGATGATTATTGGCCTATTTAGGTTATGATTGTCTTCATGACTCAATTTTGGTAGATTGTATGTGTCCAGAAATCTATCCACTTCTTCTAGATTTTCCAATTTTTTGGCATATAATTATATGTAATAATTCCAGATGATTGTTTTTATTTCTGTGCTATCTGTTGTTACATTACAGTTTTCTTCTCTGATGTTATTATTTTGGGTCTTCTCCCTGTTTTTTGGCTAGTTGGGCCAACAGTGTATCAATTTGTTTATTTTTTTCAAAAAAAGAGCTCTTCATTTCAGTGAGCTTTTGCATCATTTTGGTTTCAATTTTGTTTATTATCTAATTATTTCTTTCCTACTAATTTTGATTTTATTTTGTTTTTGTTTTTCTAGGTACTTGAGAAACATTGATTGATGATTTGATGCCTATAGAATTTCTTGATGCAGGCACTAAATGCCGTATACTTTCATCTTAACACTGCTTTTGCTGTTTCCCATAGCTTTTGATATGTTGTGTTGTCATCATCATTCACTTGCAGGAATTTTTAACTGTCCCTTTAGTTTTCTTCTATGGACCACTGTTCAGTCAGGAGCATGTTCATTCTCCATATGATTGTATATCTTCTATTGCAAATCTTCTAGACATTCTTGATTTGCTAATTTTCAGCTTCATTCCACTGTGGTCTGAAAAGATACATGGTATTTTTTTTTTTTAATTTGGTGAGACTTGCTTTATGATCTATAATATGGCCTATCCTAGAAAAATTCCCATGTACTGATGAGAATAATGTGTATTCTGCAACTGTGGGATGAAATATTCTGTACATGTGTATTAAGTTTATTTCATCCATAGTGTCAATTAGCTCTGTTGTTTCTCCATTGCTTTTCTGTTTCATTGACCTGTGCATGGATTAAGGTAGGCTGTTGAAGTTCCCTGTCACTATTTTTTTTTTTTTTTGACAGGCAGAGTTAGACAGTGAGAGAGAGAGAGACAGAGAGAAAGGTCTTCCTTTTTCCGTTGGTTCACCCCCCAAATGGCTGCTGATCCAAAGCTGATCCAAAGCCAGGAACCAGGTGCTTCCTTCTGGTCTCCCACACAGGTGCAGGGCCCAAGCACTTGGGCCATCCTCTACTGCTTTCCCGGGCCATAGCAGAGAGCTGGACTGGAAGAGGAGCAACCGGGACAGAATCTAGCACCCCAACCGGGACTAGAACCCTGGGGTGCTGGCGCCGCAGGCAGAGGATTAGCCAATTGAGCCGCAGCACCGGCCCCCTGTTACTATTGTATTTGAATCTATGTCTCCCTTTAGATCCATAATTTTTGCTTTCAATAGCCAGGAACCTTGGGATTGGGTGCATATTCATTTACTAGTGTCACATTTTCCTGTTGAACTCATTCCTTAATCATTACTTAATGCTTTTCTTTGTCTCTTTTAACATATTTTGTTAAAGTCTATTTTGTCTGATATTAAGATGGCTATGCCTGCTCATTTTTGCTTTCTATTAACATGGAATATCTCTTTCTATCCTTTCACTTTCCATGTATGTGCACCTTTGTTGATGACATGTGTTTCTGGTAATCAGGAAACAGATTAGATTTGCATTTTAATCTGCTAAGCCAGTCTGTATCTTTTAATTGAAGAATTTAGGTCATTTACTTTCAAAGTTATTATTAGTAAGTAACATTTTGGTCCTACCATTTTCAATAAATATTTCTATTGTTTGCCTGGACTTCCTTTGTATTTTTAAAAGGTTGTAAAAATTAGTTTATGAAGCTGTAGGAAGCATTGAGTATAATTAAACTATAATCCAGGGTTAAAATGTTAAAATATCTTTTAATAACAGTTCAATTCCAATATAAAAGTTACTGTAGGTGTGGGGAGCAACTCGGACTAGACTGTTACTGGAATTAAGACTTATTCTATGCATCTGCTCTCCCACAATATGGCGCTGGGAGAGGAGGAAACAGCTTCTACACAGCTGCCTCCAGTTCAACCAATAAACAGCAGGACCTGCTCCTGATTGGAGGAGAGCAGCGTACTCGGCGTGTGGGTAGCAGAGTTGGGATTGGTGGAAGAGGACTATAAAGGAGGAGAGAGACAACATGCACCGGGAACACCTGTGCAGCCCCCGAGAGAGCCGGCCGGCGGTGTGCCGCTCCCCTGCGGAAGTGGGGAAAGTGGCCAGGGGGAACCGCCCTTCCACGGAGGTGGAAGGGATAGTAGCCAACCCGGGAAGAACCAGCAGCAAACCCGGGAAGGGCCGAGCAGACAAAAGAACAGCGCAGGGTCTTGTGTCGTTCCTCCATGAAGAGGGGGAGCGACAGTAGGTGAAACCATGAAATTTCCTTAACACTTCATATAAGTGCATTGAGCTATTTTTCTAAAGCATCTCTGAGGAACCAATATTTACAATAGATGGAGTATTTATGAAAAATCCCAAATATACTTGTGTGTATTTCTATTATATATAGGTGTAGATATGTGCATGTGTGTGTATATATAGAGAGAATTCAAGACAACATGAACTAGGGAACAAGTTGTACATCTTAATAGCAATACTAGAGTCCAGAGCTTGAGACTTAGATTTGTAAATGCTTTTCAGAGCATAAGGCTCGGAAAAGGAGCAAACATCCTGTTCTCAAAACCTAGTTTTTCTCAGGACTGAAGTCAAAATTATAACTGCCACAGAGGAGGAAAGGGAGGCTTTTCCTGCTGTAGTTGTTCACCTGCATCGGCAAGCCCAGTATCCCTGAGATAGGAGCCACGCAACACACAGGGAGTGCCGAGGTTCTCCCGCAGAAAGACTGCTGGTTGATTACACCCACTGTTCTGGTCACTGGGGTGAACTCTGTATTTCCCAACCTCATGTTTGGCAGCACCAAGACGTTTCAGTAATGGTTTTTCATAAACCCAACCTTCTCCTGCTCGGGGCCAGGCCATAATGTCGCACTCTCCTGGTCTCCTCCTTGCTACTCTATGGGGGTTTGGGTTCAGGGTTTGTTCCTAGTGTTTAAGACTGATAAAAAAACTTATAGAGGCTGATGTTTACCTACAGATCTTGACAGAACACTGAAAGCTTTTTGATGACAAGCTTCAAAGCTGCAAAGATGATGAACAGAGAAGGAAAACTAAAACTCTACAAGAGACCATAAATAGCATGGTAGAATCAAGTAAACACTGCATTGTGTTGCTGCAGATTGCTAAAAGTACTGCTAATCCTATAGATGCAATGCATCAGCCTAGTCCCTGGGAACCAGTGATCCGCACAATGCCTTCCCAGACTGTCTCACCTCCAGAACCTACTCAACTGTTACGTCAAAGCAGCGTCCTTCTTCCCTACCAGCTGGGCCTTATGAGCTACTCTGGAATGTCATCAGACTCCAACACCAAATAGTACAGGCGGTGGGCATTCACCTCCTAATAGCAGTCTAACTTCTCTAAGCCATGCCAGCTTGTCTCCAAACACAGTTCCAGAGTTCTCTTATTCTAACAGTGAAGATGAACGGTATGACGGTGATGAATTCCACCAAAGTGGCTCATCCCCAAAGTCCTTAGTAGATTCTTCTGGATCTGCCTCTGTCCCGACACACAGCAGCTTGTTAAAATAGTCTGAAGTATCCAGATACCACAGAATCACTTAATTCCTCCATGTCCAGTGGAACAAGTGATGCCGACCTTTTGAATTCACATGATGATAGAGATGATGAGGAGAGGCAGGGTCAGTGGAGGAGTACAAGAGTGTTACATGCACCTCCTGTCACAGGTTAAGCTTGGAGTGGATCTAACTAAGGCAGTTCTTCCAGCATTCATTCTTTTTTTTTTTTTTTTTTTTTTTTTTTTTTATTTCACAGGTAGAGTTATAGACAGTGAGAGAGACAGACAAAGAGAAAGGTCTTCCTTACGCTGCTTCACTCCTCAAATGGCTGCTACGGTCTGTACTGCACCGATCCGAAGCCAGGAGCCAGGTGATTCCTCCTGGTCTCCCATGCAGGTGCAGGGCCCAAGCACTTGGGCCATCCTCCGTTGCCTTCCTGGGCCACAGCAGAGAGCTGGACTGGAAGAGGAGCAACCGGGACTAGAACCTGGAGCACATATGGGATGCCGGCACTGCAGGCGGAGGATTAACCAATGAGCCACGGCGCCGACCCCAGCATTCATTCTTGAAAGAAGATCTCTTGTAGAAACGTATGCAGGCTTTTTGCACATCTGGGCCGGTTTGTGAGTCTTAGTAACCAGAAGGGTACCAGGTATTGAATGGTTCTGGATGTGAAAGGGTACCTCTCAGCCTTCCATGCAGGAAGGAAACGATTGGTTGCCAAAAAGCCGTACAATCCCATTCTCGGTGAGAGCTTTCAATGTCACCGGACACTACCAAATGATACTGAAGAGAAGGCGGAGCTAGTTTCAGAAGGAACAGTTTCCAAAAACAGTGTAACATACATGGCTTAACAGGTTTCCCATCATTCACCCATTTCAGCCTTTTACGCTGACTGTCTTACCAAGATACCATTCACTGCTCATATCTGAATTAAATCAAAATTCCTTGGGATGTCAGTTGGTGCGCACAACATATGGCCTGGCCCTGAGCAGACATCCGGGACCCTGGGGACTCAGGGGTGGGGGCCAGCCTCTCACCTAGGCCCTTGGGTCTGCTCACTCTACAAGTGGCCAGCAAGAAAGCCATTCTCTAAGGATGGGGCCGCGTGCCTGCTGGGGAGGGAGCTGAGGACTGCTCCTGGGCACCTCCTTTCTTGGTGTGATGGGATGCCCTGGCTGCTGCATGGGAGACCCACTCGGAGGTACAGTCTGTCCCTAGGGGCTCACTCCTTTGTACTTTTACCAGGAAACTTTCTGCTGTCACAGTCTTTCATAGGAAGACTATCGTTCTCTTTCTGTGTGTGGCACATCCTGCCCTTGATCTTACTCCAATGGGCGAGGAGCGATTGTGTGGCGCATCCTTGAGAGTCATTTGTAAGGCTGGACAAGTGGTGGCAGACTCTTTCAATTTCTGTTTCGTTTTAAAAGGTCTTTATGTCAACTTCATTTATAAATGAGAGCTTTGCTGGGTGCAATACTCTGGGTTGACAGTTCCTTTCTTGTAGGACTCAGACTATGTCTCTCCGCTCTCCTAGAGTGCAGGGTTTCGCATGAGAAATCAGCTTTAGTGCAATTAAGGATCCTCTCTGGTATACATTTCACATCTTTTTATTTTGCTGTTGAAAGTTTGACTACACTGTGTCATGGTGAAGGCCTTTTCTGATCATGTCTTAGGAGTTCTATGTGCTTTTTTTCTAATTTTTTCTTTCTTTTTTGATCTGAATGAGATATTTAGAAGGATTTATCTTCTAGCTCAGATATTCTTTCTTCTGCCTCACCACCAAATCTGGTATTGAGGCTTTGCACTGTATTTTCTTTTTGACATATTGAATTTTTCATTTCTAATATTTTAGCTTGATTTCTTTTTGCAATCTCTATTCACCTCAAAATTATTCATCCATATCATGTTTGGAATTCTTTATCTCATGATTTTGTTTTTCTGTGTTTCTGAGTGATCGTACGTCATTCTTCACACACTTGATCTTAGCCAAAAGGCCAAGAAGTGATCATCTTCACATTCTAATATTGAAGTGTTTCTGTATTCCTTTTCTCTTCATTGCTCTTGTTTCTTATATTTCTGTGTTTATTTTTAGGCATTTGTGGAAACACCTGTGGCTTTTCTCCTCTGATGGCTTTTATCTTTGAACTATTCCTCTGTGGCTTAGTGGAATGTCTGCTCCTTCAGGAGATTTCTGTATGTGTGTGCTGGGTGGTGCCAGGGAGCTCTAGTCAGTGGTCAAATGTGGGGTGAGATTCCAGAGTGCCACCCAAGGTGGGCGTGGTAGATCTCCTCTATTACCAGCAGAGGAAAGAATGTGATCATGTCTGTTTGTGTTATCACAGTCTCACCTCTTCTGTTCCTAGGTGATCAGTGCCTAGGGTTAGCCAACAGACACTACAACCCCCACCAATACGGGCACATGTGCAGTCCCCGGTGTGAGTATGGAACCCTCAGCCATGATCCACCCCAGCCAGTCAAGGAGCTCTGAGCCTCTGAGGCCACACCCAGTAACTGCCCAGAGACCCAGCTACACTGCATGCCATATCATGCAGTCCTATAATTCCCACAGTCATAGTGTGCCAGGCTCCCACGGTCTCAGGGTACAAGGGATCCCTGCTCAGCCCTGCATGCCTGCCTGACGCACAGAAAGAGCAGAAGTGTACCTAGAGCCAGTTACCTGTGAGTGCTCTGCCTTGGCAGTGCGATTCCTGGAGCCTGTGATAGGGTAGGGGATGGGAGCACCTCACAGTGCTCCATGGGTGTCCATCACCCTGCCAGCCCTCCAGGGCAGACTCAAAGTCAGTGGGGAATGCAGATTCTTCCCTCTGATAAAATCCCCGAAAGATTTTATCAGATCCCCAAGCCTCTGTTGGTGTTAAGATGGTGCCTTCTCCCTCCTGGTCACTGGGCACCCTTGTAAGGGGACGGGAAACAGAAATATATATATATATATATATATATATATAGACCCCTGACAGGGCTCCATGCCAGACTCAGTCATTGTGGTCTGTAAGGTACTCCCTTGGGCAGTATCACCCCTGATGGGGGCTGTTGTAGTCTGCTCTCACCTAACTCTCAGCGGCTGTGTCTCCTGTAGCCGCCAGCTGTGGGAGTTACAGGTGGTAATAGCTGCTCCTTCTGCATGTTTGTACTCTCCATGCTGCTCCACACACCTCTCTTCTTTCTGTAGAATTTCCACTGCAAAATTGCACTCCAACTCTCCCCTTGGGAATGCACTTCCTTCACTTTTCTTCTGTTATCTTCCCCTGGTCACAATCAGCACGTCTTCTCCCTACTCTGCCATAATAGAATGTCCTAAACTTTGTTCTTGATAGTACTTTTAAATAATGGACTCACTTCAATGCCTTACATATTTTGTTTTACTGCTTGAACTTTTGTCAAATAACAAGATAAGTTCAACAGCTCTCATGAGTAATACCAAACTCTATAATTCCTTACACTGTAACCTAATATTCTTATTGTCTTTCTTCCTTGCATCTGTTGGAAATTTCCATACACTCAAATTTCAGATGGTTAGGTTTGCTGGCTTGGAGGACTTTTCATCTCACAGTGGGTAGTGTTTTGCCCATTGCTAGGTGTGCTTCTTTTATGGGCAAGATAATGATATTCATTGGAAACTGCCAGATAACTAGGCAGAACATTGTAACAAATCCGCATCTCAATGCACTGCCCTCCTTTTACTACAGTGAGATGGAAGAAGAGATTTAAGGACACTTCTTATGACCTTCGCTGTGTATTCCATGTAGAAAATTGGTTTGGGACCTGATTATTTAGGGTGATATCTCACAAGAATATTAATCAAGTAATATCATGTACAATTTGTAAATTGCTTTGTTTCATGCCTTCTCAACTCCTTATTTTACTTTTCCTATTTAACAAAATATTTTAATTTTTAAAATTAAATAGAAGAAATGGATCAGGTATAGAATAATGACTTGCAATGGAGTGTATGATTCTCTGCTAAAACAAAAAGGGATAAAGTAATGACTTAGAGAAGGTCATTGTCACAGAGAAAAAGTACTATATTCTGATCTGTTATAAGCACAGGTATGTTCTGTAACAATGATTGTGCTATAGGTCATTTGAGAGTTCACATACCCAGTTTCAGAACAACAGTGATTAATTTTATAAATATATGTATAAG
This sequence comes from Oryctolagus cuniculus, assembly GCF_964237555.1. Taxonomy (NCBI): domain Eukaryota; kingdom Metazoa; phylum Chordata; class Mammalia; order Lagomorpha; family Leporidae; genus Oryctolagus; species Oryctolagus cuniculus. The sequence goes on along the minus strand of NC_091439.1, from coordinate 134,859,233 downwards.
TAGTTATAAAGAGGTCCCAAACCAATGGGAATCCAAGCATCTTTTCAGGAGAAATATTTGTGTACATATTTTGTTGATTTCTAGGCAACGAACTAGGGGTCAAAAATTCAGTGGTGGAAAAAGCAGATATGGACATCATGCTACATAAAATTTGGAGCCACAGAGAGAACAGAGAGTAATTAAATAATAACAAGTTGTAAACTGCAAACTGGGGCAAGTGCTATGAAGGATAATCACGAGAAACTACATGGCCATGGTATTGGAGGATATATTTTAGTTTCAGCCTTAATGGATACTGATTTGAGGAAGTAACACTTGAACTATTATCTGAAGGCCTAAATAGAAAAAGAATATAACAGTTTGGCAAGGATTTGAGGTAGCACTGGTCTTAGCATTGTTAAGAAACTGCTAAGAGGTTACTGTGACTACAAAGAGAGAGACAGCAAGAGCAAGAGTGAAAGAGTGAGAGTGAGAGAGAGAGAGAGTGTGTGTATGGGGAAAAAAAACTCATATTGGCTAAATAATACCGGGCTTTGAAAAAATAGCAAGAATTGAATCCTGTATTGTATGAGTTGTGAGAAAACTTTGAGAGTTTAAAGAAGGAAATTGATATGCTCAGATTTGCAGTTTTTATGTTATCTCTGTGGCGTGAGTATAGTGACAATAGTGCATAAAGGAGATGCAGATATGGAGAAACTGATTAAGATGCCATTGGTCATGATGAAACTTTGGACCAGTGCAGTGTTACCATTCATGGAGAGCAACTTAATTTGAGAGATGCTTGGTGGATCTGATAAAGTGAGCTGATGATAGGCAGCTTGTTCTAGAAGCTTCCCAGCATCCAATTTATAAGGTTTCTCTCGTGAGCAGCTTTCACTGAGACAAAAGCAAACTGCCTGTGTCTCTATTTCATCTGCATCATGTTGACAATGGTAAACACGAGGTGTCACTAAGAGATTCTTAAATAAAAAAAAAAAAAAACATTATCTGGGCCGGCGCCGCGGCTCACTAAGCTAATCCTCTGCCTAGCGGCGCCGGCACACCGGGTTCTAGTCCCGGTTGGGGCGCAGGAATCTGTCCCGGGTGCCCCTCTTCCAGGCCAGCTCTCTGCTGTGGCCAGGGAGTGCAGTGGAGGATGGCCCAGGTGCTTGGGCCCTGCACCCCATGGGAGACCAGGAAAAGCACCTGGCTCCTGGCTCCTGCCATCGGATCAGCGCGGTGCGCCGGCCGCAGCGCGCTGGCCGCGGCGGCCATTGGAGGGTAAACCAACGGCAAAGGAAGACCTTTCTCTCTGTCTCTCTCTCTCTCTCACTGTCCACTCTGCCTGTCAAAAAATAAAAAAAATAAAAAAAAAACACATTATATAGGTGAAGAACCCAAAGAAGAAATCTGAGGTGGAAAAATAGGAGTATATTACAGTATCATTGAACTGGAGTAGTTCCCCCATAACTGGGGAAGATGCATTCCATGACCACCTGTGGATGAATGCCTGAAACTATGAATAGTGGTGAACTCCACATGGAATGTTTTCCATATATGTGTATATCTATTATAAAGTTTAATTTATAAGTTAATTAACAAATAGAAAATCATAGCAATAAGCTATAAAAAAGTTATATGAATATGGTAATTTTTTCTAAATATCTAAATGTAATGTTTTCATAGTTCTTGTCACACTTTAAGATGATATGATGCGGCCGGCGCCACGGCTCAATAGCCTAATCCTCCGCCTGCAGCACCAGCACACTGGGTTCTAGTCCTGGTTGGGGTGCCGGATTATGTCCCAGTTGCTCCTCTTCCAGTCCAGCTCTCTGCTGTGGCCCGGGAGGGCAGTGGAGGGTGGCCCAAGTCCTTGGGCCCTGCACCCGCATGGGAGACCAGGAGAAGCACCTGGCTCCTAGCTTCATATCAGCACGGTGTGCCAGCCAAGGCGGCCATTGGGGGGTGAACCAATGGAAAAGGAAGACCTTTCTCTCTGTCTCTCTCTCACTGTCCACTCTGCCTGTAAAAAAAAAAAAGATATGATGCATATATAATGAGATGAAATAAAGTGAGAGATACAGACATTGTGGCATTGTGTTAGGCTACTATATAGGGGTTAATTGAACACAAATACTACAGTACCACAACAATCTTATAACCAAGAGAGACACTAAGTGACTAATGGGAGGGTTCCACATTTAATACGGATACAGTGAACAAAGGGGTGATTTGCATCCAGCGTGATACAGAATGGGAAAGCATAAGATATCATCATACTACTCACAGTGATGTGCAGTTTAAAACATGTGAGTTATTTCTGAAATTTATTGTTTAACATTTTCTGGATCGTAGTTGATCATGGGTAACTGAAATACCATGGAAAAGTGGGAAACGTTGCGTAGATGGTAAATGAAGTCATCAGTGTCAATGAGATTTACTTCAGCATTCTGTCTTCATTTCTAAAACCAAACGTTGAGAGGAATTTAAACAGAGAGCTCAGTGAAGAACAAAAATTCCTGTAATGGATAACAAACACTATGATTATCTTCCAACTCTATGGAGAGAGTTCTGTAGGAGCTGGTTAGAGACATAAAACTCAGAAGCAGTTCCTCTCAAAACACTGTATTCTAGTGCAATTTATATTATATGTGTGTGTGTGAAATATTTCTAAATTTTTTTTGAAATTATTTGCTTTCAAAAGCTTGAACATATTAAAAAATTTAAACTTTAAACGCTTAATTTTGAGATATTTTTCAAAGAGCAGGTAGGAAAACAGAATCACCCTCTCTCTCTCTCTCTCACTGTCTATAACTCTCTCTCTCTCTCTCTCTCTCACTGTCCAACTCTGCCTGGCAAAAAAAATAAAATAAAATAAAAACAAAAAACCAGAATCACCAGTTTATTTTTTGCAAAAAAATTGATTATCCATGCATAGATTTTCATAACACACATTTTCATTAACTTTTTGAAAATGGTTCATTTACCTGAATTCCAATATTTGTCACAAAAATAAACATATATATATATATATAATTTTAAAAAGCTTTTATTTATCTATTTATTTTCATTTCATTTTAAAGGCTAGAGAAATAGAAACAGTGTTCCATGGGCTGGTTCTCCCCCTCAAAATGCCTGCAACAGCAAGGGCTGGTCCAGGCAAAGCCATGCTCATTACCTCAGTTCGGATCTCCATTGTAGGTGTCTGGGACTAAAATGCTTGAAGAACCACCTGCTACCTCCTGGTGTGTGGGTTAGCAGGAGCTGGAGACAAAAGCAGGACTCCAAGTAGGTACTCCCATAGGAGATGGAGGCATTCCAAGTGGTGTCAACCACTGCCCCAAATTCATGTCTCAAGGTAAGCTTATAATTCTGTTCATCCACAGACTGCTCCAATCTCATACATGCAAATTTGTAACAGGTTTAATGAGTCACTTCAAATACTCTTAAAAAAGATATTTAGTTATACACTCTATTGTTTATCCAGATTTTATAAGCAACCAGAAATGTCCAAAGGAAATATAGCTACAATATCATAACAAAACAAAATAAAAAGAAGCATGAATGTAGCAGTGGCATTTTTGTAAGGATTGATATTGGTAGGCAAGCGTGTCAAAGCTACATGTGATATTAAAACACAATGCATTACAAGTTGTACTTGATGTTTGACCGGAGAAAAGTACGCTTAGAGAAATCACTGGTCCGCTTCCGTACTGTCAGAAAATATCTAAACACCTAAGAAACTATGGATCTATAAAGCATAAAAATCTGCAATCAGAGGTGTAAGTCAAAGCCATTGTGTTCAATATCAAACAAGCTAGATGCTTCACAGAATTTAAGGCAAAACAACAACAACAACAACAACAACAACAAAACCAGCAACATCTAATTATATATTTGGGTTTCTACCTGACCTGAGACCTGACTAAAATGAGCATCACTTTATCACAAAGTTAGAAAATAAATGTACATCTGTAATTGATGTAAATAATCTTTAATTGATACAAATATAAAAAATGCACTCACACGTATATACTCAATCTTAGCAATTTGACACCTCTCCCACATGAATCTTTTTTCCTTCATTGTAGCAGAATATATACATCCCTGGGATTTTGATTTAATCTACTAATTAACAAGAAAAATAAATTGAAACCCTACTTTCACTGTTGTTACCAATACAGTAGTAATAGGCCATCTCTGGCAGACCAATTTTAAGCAACAGCAGGAACAAACTGGAAATTAAACGTTAGCATACAAATCATGGTAGGGGATGTCATACTTCATAAGGCTATCATGAATGACCAAATATTTTCTCAGGTATGTACACAACACTGTAGGAAGAGCAAACAAAAACATGACATTTTTGAGACTATACAAGGCAAGATTTTAATCAGCCTGGCTTCTTCCTCTGGGGGTAGTAAAGTATGCAGCTCAGACAGCCTTTTTATCTCACATCACAAAATAAAACCACCACATCTTCCCCTAGGCACAAATGAATAAATGGATAGGTATATGAAATCCTGATGCCACCAGCCACTCAGAGTGGATTTAGGAATATTTGAGTGGATGAGCTGAACTCTTAATGCAGCTTGAAATATTCTGTAGGGTGTTGAATAGGGTATGATTATTTGTAGATTAAAATGCTATGATGATAATTCATAAAAAAATTCCATTTTGCACAAAGTTTCTCTTAGCTCAGTGTCTTTTGTTTAGAAATGCCTAATGTTTAAAAATGAAAATAAAATTCTATGGCAAATAAGCAAATCCACGTTTAGATCATAAGTTCTCTTGACATGAGTTGTATTTATACAAAATATTCACATATCTTCCAGTACATGTAATTAATAATCATCAAATCCAGTCAGTATTTTAAAAATTTAGTAAAGGGGACGGCGCTGTGGTGTAGCGGGTGAAGTTGCCGCCTGCAGTGCCAGCATTCCATATGGGCGCTGGTTCCACTTCCGATCCAGCTCTCTGCTATGGCCTGGGAAAGCAGTAGAAGATGGCCCAAGTCCTTGGGCCCCTGCACCCACATGGGAGACCCGGAACAAGCTCCTGTATCCTGGCTTCAGACTGGCACAGCTCCAGTTGTTGCGACCAATTGGGGAGTGAACCAGCGGATGGAAGACCTCTCTCTTTCTCTCTCTCTCTCTCTGCCTCTCCCTCTCTGTGTAACTCTGACTTTCAAATAAATACATCTTTAAAAAAAAATTCAGTACAAGCATATTATCATGGTTGAAGTGTTGTTTTGTTTTGTTTGTTTTCCATTTAGTTTTTCATTACAGACAGAGAGCAAGACGGACAGAAAGAGATCCCCTATTTTGTGGTTCATTCCCTCAAATGCCCTCAATGCCTGCGACTTGGACAAGACTGAAGCTGGGACCCAGAAACTCAAACCAGGTCTCCATGGTGAGTGACAGGAACTCAATTGTTACAGTCAGTATAGTTGTATTCTATAGTCTGTAGTAGTAGGAAAGTCAGTCAGGAGCCAGAGCCAGGAATCAAACCCATGTACACAGATATGGGATGTGAGTAACTTTACTAGTGTCTTCACTGACCGTGTAAATACCTGCCCTGTTAGTTGAATTTTTAAGATAGGTCTGTGGTATGCCACATAAAGCCAAGTAAAAAGTACAGTTTGATTATTTTTCTTGAAAATATTTAATTAATTGTGGTACTAAATTTACACAAGTACTTCTAGTCTATAAATATATAGAATTTAACATTATTTTAAATGTCGAGATTTATTTGCTCTGATAGTATGACATCATTTTGAGAAAGTACAATGGTCATACTAAGTAAATATTTTATGCTTGTCCTATATCCAAATGTTTATTACAAAAAGCATGATTTCTTCCCCAGTATAATACAAAATATCAGATACATTGACATTTCCTTTATTCACCTAGACATACGTCATCCTTCTGGCATTTCTGCAAATATAGGCAGACACCTTAATGTCAACAATGTGCTCTGGAAAAGGGGGCATAGTGCCCCTAAAAACCAAGCATATGCTGTTCACCATTATTTTCAGTGGGGGAGGTTATAAAGGGTTACACATCAACCCCAAACCCACAAATAATTTACTGAATCTTGAATAAAATCCAGTACACATCTCTGTAGGAGATCCATCAGGCTAGGATATAAAATACTTTTTAAAATCACCATTTTCTATTCCTTAACCAGTTGGCAAATTATTAACAGCTGCTTTAAAAGTTTGTATTTATGCTATTTTAATATGCTTATATATTTACTTATTAATCATTATTGTACATTTATAATCTTTAAACATTTAACATTTTTAGCATTTTGTCATACTGACTTCATATTTACATACTATATGCATACATATATTTACAAATTTTTCTTGAAACAGGGATATTAAAATCAGATAATGTGGCATTCATGACAATGATCATGAAGTGAGGAAAGAAAAGTGTATTATTATTAAGATGATATGATTCAGTGAAGACAATATTCTATATAGATATTTATAGGTGTAATCCAAATAATATGACGTTCGACGTGCTTTTTACAATATTTATATTAATGCTCACTTATGAGACAAAACTTGGTATTTGTCTTTCTCTTTCTGGCTTATTTCACTTAACATAATAATCTTCAGTTCTAACCATTTTGTTGAGAATTTCAGGGTTTCATTCTTTTTTATGCCATAACACTGATAGATTTCCAAGAGTTGACAAGGCCAGAATACAAGCAAGTAAATCACACAAAGTAATTACAACAAGTAGTAAGTTCTGTAAGAAAATGGAGCTGATCAGTGAATAAAAAGATTAAGACATAGCTGAAGACTGGGAAAGAAGTTGCCATTTCATAGAGTATATTTTAGGTGTTTAATCAGAGCCATTCTCAAGGTTTTAGGGTGGATACTAACGTATTTAAGTAATGAATGTCTGGAGAAAGAGGAGAACTGTACAGATGAGGAAACTGAGGCAACAAGCGGTTACAAGATTTCTCCAAACAGTGGTTTCTCTGATCCCAAAAGTCAGATGTGTTGTGAGGCAGATATTGAAAGCACTGACAAAATAATATGTCTGGAGTTGGTTTCCACAGGAGGGAACTGGGAAAAAAAAAAAAAAAACACCATAAATGTTCCAGAGTGTAGTTTGGGGGAGTATGCAGTTGAAGTGGATTAGGAGAAAATTCCTATTGAAAAAAGTTGGAGTGAGCATTGCGATGCAGTGGATTAAACATGGGATACCACACTGAAGTCTGATTTGAATCCCAGCTTCTCCATTTCTGATGTAGCTTCTAGCTAGTGCATTTCCATACAGAGCAGAAGAGAGCTCCATTCTGCATTAGGGGAAACTGGATTGAATTCCAAGCTCCCGGTATTAGCCTGACCCAACTCAAGCTGCTGTAGGCATTTGGGGAGTGAACATGTCAATAAAAGGGCTCGCTCTCTTTTTCTCTCTGGTGCTTTGCCTTTCAAATAAATGAAAATAAATCCATAAAATAAATAGAAGCTAACAAATTAGAAGAAAAAGTCAATAGACTTTGTGTCAGTTTTTGATGAATTGTCTCATACATTTTGAAATTAATGTGATTATGGCAGAAGTTTGTTTTAAGAGGAAACTGATGGTTATTTTCAGCTTTCAGTCATACATTCAGCCCTCTGACCATGCTGACCAGAGCCAGATTAGTTTTCAGCTTCAACTGGTTTCTCAAGGCCAGTTTCCGGAATTCTCAAGCAAGCACTATTTATCTGATAAGATAAACACAATCTGATTAGTCGCAAAGCTAGCAGTTAGCTTTGTTTACCTGGATAGTGGCTACACAGACTAAAATAAAGTGCTGTAGAGTCTGCACTGTGCATTTCAGAGGAGACTACCAAGTCCAAGAATGAGAGCCATGCCATTCAGGACCGCAGGTGGGTATGAATGCTGCCATGCTTCAACTCATGTCAATCAAGTCTGCACCCTACTACCTGCTGGGGAAGCAAAACGTTATTAGTTGATTACCAAATATGAACATGTAATTTCGTATCTAGAATTTGTAGGTCAAAGGCTCTTTGATGTGTGTAATATGTGTGACATATTGTATGTATAATATGTGTGACATTATAATGTATAATATGTGTGACATTAGTCATCCCCTATAAAATCAGGTTAACGGGATTGTGATTAGCTTTTAATCCCAGCCTCTATTTTAGCAATTACGTTGCCATCCTTGCTTAAACTCTCTTTTCTCATTTCTTGTTTCTTATTAATATAAAGAGAACAAATTCCATATATTTCAAAGGTACAATTCTAAGAACATAAGGTTACTTCTCTCTCTCTCCCTTCCTCCTTCCTTCATTTCTTTTTCTTTTGATTTTATAATAACATACTTTCAATTTACTTTATCATCACTGCGTTAGTACTACACTAAACATAGTATTCAACAAGTAAAAAGTTTAAAGACCACTATTCCACAGGAATATAGCCAAGGGCTATAAATGATAATCAAATCATAAGATGTTACTTTCACTGTTATACATTCAGGGTCTTTTCATATTCTATATAGTAGCTACCAGAAATTTCAAAAATGTTATTTTTGTCTTTCTGGGTGTGACATTTTTCACTAAGCACAGTGGTCTCCAGTTGCATACATTTCATTGCAAATTACAGGATATCATTTTCTATGGTTGAGTAGTATTCCATAATGCGTATCTAGACCATTTTCTTTATCCAGTCATCAGTTGATGGACGTCTGGTTCGATTCAATATCTTAGCTATTGTGAGTTGAACTGCTATAAACATGGGGGTAGAAATAACTCTTCTGTATGCTGATTTTATTTTCTCTGGGTATGTTCCCAGGAATGGGATAGCTAGGTCAATTAGTAGATCTATTTTCAGATTTCTGAGGCAACTTTGTATTTTCTTCCATAATGGTTGTATTAGTTTACATTGCCACCAACAGTGAATTAGGGTACTTTTTTCTCCACATCCTCACCAGGGTTTGTTATTTATTTATTTATTTACTTACTTACTTATTTATTTAGGGTGAGAGCCATTCTAACTAAGGTGAGGTGAAACCTCCTTGTGGTTTGCATTTGCATTTCCCTAGTGGCTAATGATGCAGAGTGTTTTTTCATGCACCAGTTGGCCATGTGTTTCATCCTGATCTACTCTTTATGGTCTCATCAGAGGCCAGCTTGCAGCTGGCCCTGTCCTGAAACCACATTTCATTTACCTTCCCTTTCTGCTCCTTTCACAAGCTTTTCTGGTAGCTGAAGTATTTGAGACAGTCCTTGTGATAGGAAAGTCAGTCACCTCCAAAGGTTGAGGGACTCTTGGAAGCCTTAATGACATGCATCAAGTTGGCTCTCAAGCTGCCAGCAGTCATGACCTTGTTTTCAGTAACATCTTTGATAACAAAAATGAATACTTCTTTCCATAAGTTCTCAGCAAACTTTCATGCATTACAAACCACCATCCATTCCTTCCTTTTTCATTTCCTCCATAGGGACTCCTTCACTTTAGCATAACTATTACTGAATCTCTCTACACTTTCTGTTACATACTCATCTGCATAAAAGTAAGTATTGGTGTCAGCACTGTGTTGTAGTGGGCAAAGCTTCCACCACTCCAGTTCTCTGCTATGGCCTGGTAAAGCAGTAGAAAAAGGCCCAAGTGCTTGGTCCCCTGTACCCACGTGGGAGACCCAGAAGAAGCTGCTAGATCCAGGCTTCAAATCAGCCCAGCTCTGGCTATTGCAGCCATTATGGGAGCAAACCAGTGAATGAAAGACCATTCTCTGTCTCTCCCTTTCTCTGTCTGTAACTCTATCTCTGAAAATAAAAAAAAATAAAATAAAATTTTTGAAAAAGTAAGTATATTGCACTGTGTCTCCAGTGCAAGGTACTTAATGACAAGGTATCTCATACATTTGGTTCAGATGTATGCATAATTTTAAGTGCTCACTAAGTAGAAATACACACAATATCTTTATTCTAATGAATGTACTACCATATCACAACGCAAATATAAAAATTAGATGCAAATTTATATTATTTGGCTCTGATGTTTTCATGTCTAGTTTCTTATTTTATTGTAACTCTAGAATACTGTATTATGAACTAAATCAATAAGAAGTCTATGGTTCAATGAATTTGAATCAGACTACCTGGTTTACTTGCAGTTAGTTCTCTCACTGTAAACCATAGTGAAGGATTTGGGCGAAAAGGGGACACTGGAACACAGGAATAAAAAAATGAAGCAGTTTATGTTCTCTTTAACTTGCAACTCAATGAGGGCCAGGCCAAACCGCTTGAAAATAGGAAAGGTTAAACCTGCGGGAAACAACTTGAGCCAGATCTTTGCAACCTAAACTGAAATGTCCTCCTAAGAATAAATGCGCTAGCCGGGAGATGACAGTGCCGCCATTTTTGCACAGAGTGTGAAGAGGCATGTTGATTGCATTGTCTGAGCAGGAAGGACCCTTCTTGCTTGGACACCCCTAAAACCTTTGCTATAAAAGCCCTGGCCGGCAGTTTCCCAGGAGCCAGTTTATTTTCAGGAATTGTACCTTCCCATTGTCTATTTTATTTGTGACACAGAAATAGAAAATTTTCTCTGACAACTCACCCTGAGGTGGATGATTTGGTGACGTCCCAAAAGGCACACTTACTGTGTCTACCAACCACCAATTACAATACTTGAGACCGGCCACTCTACGTTTAGGCTCGGTTTCGCCTTCTTTTAAGCAGGAATTGTTGGAGAACACTCACCACCAGGCCATCTTTCTGGACATTTCCTTCCATGAAGAGCACATGCTGCTGTTCTCCTCCCTGTAAAATACTCAGTAGAGGCTGGCTACCACAGGACAGGCCTGGGTTTCTTCTTGCTGTAATTAGATGAGTGTAGGATTACCAAACCAAATACAATATACCGAAATAATGTTCTCTGAATTCCAGTAATAAGTTTGACATTTTATGTTTATTCTAAAACAAACAAACAAAACCAGGAAACTAATGAACCAAATAGGTAAATAACAAATTAGTCTTGAAGATCAAAAAGCATAGAGATGAACGAGTAAAACTTTCAGGTCTCCTAGATTCAAATCTTAATACATCATTCACTCAGTTGATCAAATTACTTGCTCTATATTTCAGGTTTTTCACTATTGAAATTGATATAAAATTAAGCATTTTTCCCAGACTCAAGTGAATCAGTGTTTTTCCTTAGACTTTTACCTATATTCATGTTAGACACTCAACATATTATTATTAATGTCCTGTTGACAAAGTTGGATGAGTTCCAAGGAGGGGGCTTTAATAAAGGGTTGTAAAAATAGTGGTTTGGAGGCACATTAAAATGCAAATGAATGCAAATTATTCTACCAGCTTTATGTCAAGATATTTAAGAATGAGTAAAAGTTCCTGCTGCGGTGCACTTAAAGGGAAGTGAATTCTTTAGGAGAGAGTCAGGTATCATCTATTCGATATTTTCATCTGAGTTTTCTATTTCTTTCTTTAATATTAATTTTATTTAAGCTGTCTTACATTTTTCCAACTCTTTATTCCTTTGTATCTATTAGGAAATAATTAGAATCTGTTTCCTAATAGAATAATCGAGGATAATTTCCTTGTGTATCTCATTAATTTTATCAGAACAGATGTTTAATCCCTTCATGTAAATATTTCATTGGTATATGTGTCATACTTAGGAATTAGATTTCTTCTTAATATCTATCAATATATGTTACTTCAACATGTTTTCAATTTCACAAACGTTTTCAGTTAATTCTACACTTACAGTTTTTATTTTATTACTAATACGTAGTACTTTTATTTTCTGGGGTTGGACATGTTCCTTTGTGAAACATTCAAAAATTTATTTGAGAGACAGAACGTGTGTGGGGGGGGGTGGGGAGGGAAAGAGGAAGAGAGAGAGAGAGAGAGAGAGTGAGAGTGTGTCTTCCATCCACTGGTTCATCCCCCAAGTGGCCACAGTGTCCAGGGTTCTGAATTCAGGAGTCACGAGCTTCATCCTGGTCTCCCACATGGGTGGCAGAGGCCCAAGCACTTGGGCCATTTCCACTGCTTTCCCCAGGCCTTTAGCAGGGAGCTGGATTGGAAATGCAGCAGCCAAGACTTGAACTGGAGCCCATATGAAATCCTGGCACAGTAGACAATGGCTTCATCTGGTATACCTCAACACTGGCCCCTCAATCTATATTTTTATTGGTTTTTCTTTCCCTATTAACTTGGAATTTCAAAAGGATGCTGAAAATCAATGGTGGCAGGGAATTACTTGCTTAGCTGTGGATGTTAGTAGAAAATCTTCATATTTTCACCATTAAGTTTGATGTTAGCTGCATGTACATTGTAGATATTCTTTATGAAATAGAATATACTGTTCCCCTCTATTATTGTAATACATGTTAGATTTTATCAAATTTTTCCTATATATTGAAATGTGTGTGCATTTTATTCTTTGGCTTGTTGATGTGATAGATTACATTAACTGATTTTAGATGTTGAACTAGTCTTATATATCTCACACAAGTCTCACTTGGTCATAGTGCATAATTTTTAAATGTATTCAATTTTGTAATACTTTGTTGACAATTTTCCATTTATGACCATGAGATATAATTTTCTTGCAATGTTTTTGTTTGGTTTTGGTGTTAGGGTTATTTCTTTTGTAAGAGAATATAGAGAATTGGTGTAATTTCTCTCTAGAATGTTTGATAGAATTCACCAGGAAACCTGTTTGGGCTTGGTGCTGTTTTGCTTGGGGAGGTCATTAACTATTGGTTAAATTTTCTTGATATACAAAATGCTATTTGTATTGTTTATGTCTTATTTTGAAAATGTTTCTTTGAATGAATAAGTCTGTATCAGCTAGCGAATTAGATGTGTGAGTATAGGATAGTTCATAGTATTCATATATTATTGTTTTATTGTCTATGAGATCTACATTAATATCTTCTCATTCATTTCTGGTCTTAGTAATTTGTCTCTTTTTTTTTCTTTAGGTAGCCAGGCAACAGGCTCATGAATTTTATTTGTGTTTTCAAAGAACAAGTTGTGTTTTTTCATTAATTTTCTTTATTGATTTCCTGTTTTCCATATCATTTATTTCACTTATAATTTATAGTTTAGCTTCCCCTGCTTCCTTTGGATTTAATTTGCTCAACTTTTCTGTATTTCCAAAGATAACTGATGAATTTTAATCCTTTTTTCTTATATATGTACCAATGCTACAGTTTCCCTTTAAGTGTTCTTTTCACTGCCTCCCCATTAAGTTTTTATCAGTTGTGCTTATAATTTTGTTTAGTTCAATGTACTTTTACATTTCTCTTGAGAATTTATCCTTGACCCATGCAACATTTAGAAAACTACAATGTAATTTCTAAATATGTGCAGAGTTTTCCACCTATTTTTATATATTTTCTAATTCATTATTATCTGAGAGTAGATATTATGTGACTTATCATTTTTTGAATTCTTTACGATGTATTTCTTGAGCCAGAATGTGGTTCATTTTGTTGAATGTCCCATGGGATCTTGAGAAGAATGTTTATTTTTCTATTGTTGCACTAAATAGTCTATTAACTCACATTTTATCCCCCTGATAGATGGTAATGTTGAGTTCAGAAATGCCTTTATAGATTATTTGCCTGCTGAATATGTTCATTTCTGATAGCAAGATGTTGAAGTCACCTACTGTCATCGCAAATTAAGATTTTTTCCCTGTACTTCTATCAGTTTGTGCATTATGTTTTGTCTCTTATTAGGTATAAATGTGTTAAAGATTTTTTTTAAGATTTATTTATTTATTTGAAAGGCAGAGTTACAGAGAGGTAGAGGCAGACAGAGTCTGCCATCTGCTGCTTCACTCCCCAGATGGCCGCCATGGCCGGTGTGTACCCATCTGAGGCCAGGAACCTAGAGCTTCTTTCAGGTCTCCCACACAAGTGCAGGGGCCCAAGGACCTGGGCCATCCTCCACTGCTTTCCCAGGCCATAGCAGAGAGCTGGATCAGATGTGGAACAGCTGAGATTCGAACTGGTGCCCATATGGGATGATGGTACTGCAGGTGGCAGCTCTACCTGCTATGCCACAGTGCCACCCAGAGAACCATTGGGCAATACCACTCTTTTCCATTTCATCTGAAAACTTCATTTATGAAATTAATAGATTTTTGACTTTCTTTGAAAACTGTTACCATGGTATATCTTTCTCCATTCATTTACTTTTAATCTATACTCATATGTGTTTTTATATTCAAAACAGACCTTGTGAGTCTTTTATCTTAGTCCATCTGCCAGTGAATATCAAAGTTATAATAAACGTATTGGGATTAATATATTTATATATAAAATATTTGGTAGCTTCCTTTTTTGTTGCCTTTGTTCTTTGTCTCGATTTTTGCCTGTTTCTCTTCTCTTTGTGTGCTTTTAACCGATAATTTACACAATATCATGTTCACTCTTTATTAGTATATAAGTTATATGTAATTTTATCTTAGAACTTTTAATAGTCACCGTAGGGTTTGCGATCAATACACTCATAAGTAACTCAAGGGCAATTTTGGATAACACTGTACTGTTTCATAGGCACTGTGACACTGTGAGTACCTTCTAATAAAACAATTCTGATTCCTCCCTCCTATCTTTTTTATAATAGGTATCATCTGTTTCACTTACACATATCAATATGTAAGATAAAACAAAAATATTTTATCTTCTATTCCTTCTAAAGTACTCTACTTTTTTAGGTAGATTTGAGATTCTCACTTTTTTATCATATTTATTTTATTTATTTATTTTTTATTTAGATTTTTTTTTTTTTTTTTTTTTTTTTTTTTTTTTGCTGTTGGTTCGCCCTCCAATGGCCGCCACAGCCGGCGCACTGCAGCTGGCGCACTGCGTTAATCCTATGGCAGGAGCCAGGTGCTTCTCCTGGTCTCCCATGGGGTGCAGGGCCCAAGCACTTGGGCCATCCTCCACTGCACTCCCTGGCCACAGCAGAGAGCTGGCCTGGAAGAGGGGCAACCAGGACAGAATCCGGCGCCCCGACCGGGACTAGAACCTGGTGTGCCGGCACAGCAAGGCGGAGGATTAGCCTAGTGAGCCATGGCGCCGGCCCTATCATGTTTCTTTTAACTAAAGAATTCCTTTTAACTTTTTTAAAAAGAGAGAGAAAGAGAGAGAGAAAGAAAGAGAGAGATTGTCCATCAGCTGGTTCACTCCCCAATGGCTTGGGCTGGGTCAGGACAAAGCCAAGAGGCTGGAACTTTGGGTCTCCCACGTGGGTGCAGGGCCCAAACATTCAGGCCGTCTTCCACTGCTTTCCCAGGTACATTAGCAGGAAGCTGCACTGGAAGTGGAGCAGCGAGGACAGGAACCAGCGCCCATATGGGATGCCGGCATCTCAGGCAGAGGCTTTCCCTGCTATGCCACAACACAGCCCCTCTTCTCACATTTCTAGCAAGTCAGTTTACTGGCAACACATCCCCTCAATTATCATTTGTCTGAGAAATTCTGCTTCACTATTGAAAGATAACTTCATAGAATCAGAATCCTAGACTAGTGAGTTTTTTCTCCTAACAATTTAAGTATCACACTCTGGTGTCTTTCAGTTCCGTGGTTTCTAAGGAACAATCAAATGTAACTCCTAATTTTGCTCTGAGATAGATAAGGTGTGTTTTTGCGGTGGTTCTTCCAGGAATTTTTCTTTGTCTTTGATTTTCTGTACTTTGAAAATAATTTCCTTAGATCTAGTTTTTGCCAATGACTGCTCTGTTCTATGAGCTTTCTAAATCTCCATTTTTGTGTCCAGCATTAATTTTGGGGAAATTCTAAGTCATTAATTACTCTCTTAAGTATTTGTTTGCTTACTTTCTACCTTTCTTCTTGGATTTCGCATTATGTTTGCAAAATATAGGATTGTAGAATGGCCCCCTCCTCCACATGATACTATCACATTACTAAAGGCTTATTTGTTGCTTCACAGTTCTTAAATTTCTGTTTGCTTGTTTTCAAAACAGAGTAACAGAGTCTTTTTTCTCTTTGCTTTCGAGCAGTTTGTTCAGGTACGACCTCTGGCTCAGATAATTGTTCCTCACTTATGTCCAGTCTATCAATAAGCCATTAAATATGTAGTAGAATTACCAGTGAACCCATCCTGAGTTGGCGCTTTGTGTTTTTGAAAGAGTAGTATTGGTGTGATTTATTTAATACCTTAATACATCTATTTAAATTCCCACATCGTCTATTGTGAGATTTGGCAGGCAGTGACTTTGAAGGTATTGGACTATTTTATCTAGATTGCCTTTTATCAAAATAATTGTTCATCAATGTCATATTTTTATCTCTAGCATTTCTTTTGGTTCTTAACACTTCCATTTCTTTGCTCCCATCATTCATACGGCCTTGCATGCTGCTCCTTCTCTGTGTGATCCCTTAGCATCTTGGTCTACCTTATAAGTTTTCTCGCTATCAGGATATCATTCACCAGATAGAGGGATCTGCTACAAATAAGCCTTCAGTAATGCGATGGTATGATGTGGAGGAGGGGACCATCTACAATCCTGAGTGTCAGCATGTTTGAGTGCTTATGCCCTGGGCTGTGCTTTTCCCCAGTACTTGGTAGATTTGTTTCCTTGCCTGCTGGGGAACAAGATGGCAAGACAGACCCAGGTTGTATATTTCCTTTCTTCCTTACGGAAGACAGGAGAGGGCTGGGCTTGGTAGTTCACTTCCTCAGGTCAGGTAGTCCCCAAAAATATCCTAGGAGACTAGGCTTCTACTGCAAACAGAACTTGTTCAAAAGAACAGTGTGTTGCGGCATGTTTCAAAGAATCATCCTCCTGCTGGCAGCACAAAGGGATTTTTCTTTAATATTTATTATGAGAATCTGTTTAAGCTCCTAGAAGTCAAACTTCAGAAAAGAGAGAATTCCCCAATAATTGAATCACCTTGGATACTTTCCTTCTAAGACATGTCTACCATGGACTTCAACAATTTGTCAGTTAAAGTGCAGCATCCCCTACCTCAACAATGATTCCCAGAGAGGTTTGTGAATTTAGCTTTCTACACCCAGTTAACCATGCTTCTCATGTTCACCTGCTGATCTCTCCAACGTTGAGAGCGGTGGTTTTCCCTGTGAAACAACTTCTCTGACAGATCTAATAATAGTTGATTTTTCCATTTGTGCAGCTTTCTATTTCTTGTTAGGACTGGCTGTATGGTGACTTCTAGGTTCTGATTTCTTTGAGTGGAACACAAATGTTAATTGTAGCAATTTTTTTAGGGAATAGAGAAAATTTTGAAATAAACAATATGCACATCATAATGAGAATGGATAAATATATTCATTCAATGTACGAAAAGTTAAACTGGTTAGATTCCTACAGAACATACAGACAGGAAACACAATTTCAAATTGTAGCTGGAATAGGACATAGTTTATTTAAATATCAGAAAAATTCAAAACAATTATTCAGATTACTTGGTTCATAAGCATATGTATTTTAGCAGAAAATATGCATAGTTATGGAAAACTAAATTAATGTTTGTGATGTCTTTGGAGAGAGAAGGAGAAAAATTCAGGAACTTTCAAATTATCAATGTAATGTTTTGTTCTAAAATCCATTGGTTGATGTACAGATGCTCATTATATTATTTTCTATACATGTCAGTTTAAATGGTTTCACAAATAAAATTATTGCATAAGTTATTTGTGAATTGATATCTGATTAAATTACTAGCAAAATTTTCGATGTGTTGATTTTTAATCATAAATGTCCTAAACAGCACTCTGGCCTCAGTTTCAGCCCTTAAGGCATTCGGATATGGCTGAAGAGCCCATGAGAGTATTTTAGGCATGGAAAGCCAAGACACTCTGGCAAAAAAAAAAAAAAAAAAAAAAAAAAAAAAAAAAAAAAAAAACAAACCCTAAATGAAAGATCTCTGCGAGTGAGATCCCAGTGGAAAGAACGGGCCATCAAAGAAGGAGGTACCTTTCTCTGAAGGGAGGAGAGAGCTTCCACTTTGACTATGACCTTGTCTAAATAAGATCGAAGTCAGCGAACTCAAGAGGCTTCCATAGCCTTGGAAACTCATGACTAGAGCCTAGGGAGAGTTCTGACGCCATAAACAAGAGTGTGAAATTGTTAAGTCAACAACAGGAGTCACTGTGTACTTACTCCTCATGTGGGATCTCTTAATGTGTTGTCCAATGTGAAGTAATGCTATAACTAGTACTGAAACAGTATTTTACACTTTGTGTTTCTGTGTGGGTGCAAACTGATGAAATCTTTACTTAATATATACTAAATCGATCTTCTGTATATAAAGAAAATTGAAAATGAATCTTGATGTGAATGGAATGGGAGAGGGAGTGGGAAATGGGAGGGGTGCGGGTGGGAGGGAAGTTATGGGGGGGAAAGCCATTGTAATCCATAAACTGTACTTTGGAAAATTATATTTACTAAATAAAAGTTTAAAAAATGTGAAAACAAGTAGATTTGTATTGGATGATAGTGTTGTGGAGGGATGAGAGCAAAATGTCAATGAGCATATGAGGAAAGGGGAGGGAACCTAGGCTCTGGTTTAGGCAGGGACAACCTGCTGTGAGAGCTGGATAGAACTGCTTAGTCTCAAACCTGCCGGGTTGAGCACAAGGTATTTTACTATCTGAAGTGATGATTGCATCCCGGAAGTTTCTATGAGAATCTTGCTTGTCACTCCTCATACTAACGTAGAGTGGTCATAGAGATCATCTGAGTGTGGAATTCATCTGAAACAGTGTGTCTCAGAGTGTGTGCACTTGGCAACCATGGAAGCTATGTTTTGGGTTGCACTGACTGTGAGTGTTACCATCTCAGCAGAGCCTCTCTTACAGCCAGATTGAAGGGTCATAATGCCATTTTCTCATTCATTATTAAAGGATGAGCTCCTGGTTTTCAGAATTTAGAATTGTTTATCCCAGGTGTATGCTTATGGTAAAAAAAT
Source organism: Oryctolagus cuniculus (assembly GCF_964237555.1). NCBI lineage: Eukaryota > Metazoa > Chordata > Mammalia > Lagomorpha > Leporidae > Oryctolagus > Oryctolagus cuniculus. The sequence goes on along the minus strand of NC_091439.1, from coordinate 134,840,282 downwards.
GTTATACATTTCCTATAACCCTAGAGAAAATAACCAAATCCAGAATCAATTTTATATTTCCTCTGACCATCCTTTACATATTGTGTGCTTTTTTTTTTTTTTTTTTTTTGACAGGCAGAGTGGACAGTGAGAGAGAGAGAGACAGAGAGAAAGGTCTTCCTTTGCCGTTGGTTCACCCTCCAATGGCCGCCGCAGCCGGCGCACCGCGCTGATCCGATGGCAGGAGCCAGGAGCCAGGTGCTTCTCCTGGTCTCCCATGGGGTGCAGGGCCCAAGCACCTGGGCCATCCTCCACTGCACTCCCTGGCCACAGCAGAGAGCTGGCCTGGAAGAGGGGCAACCGGGACAGAATCCTGCGCCCCAACCGGGACTAGAACCCGGTGTGCCGGCGCCGCTAGGCAGAGGATTAGCCTAGTGAGCCGCGGCGCCGGCCTATTGTGTGCTTTTAAGACCACACTTTTGCTCTCTCTTATTTTCACACACAAATAAAAAAGAAAGCATATATGGATTACTATTAGATGAAATTTTCCATTGACTTAGACAAACACAAACTATCTAACACTGAAAGTATATTTTGGAGCAGATTAGATTCATAGTAAGGATTTAAGTTTGTTAGAGGGACTGGCACTGTGGCACAGTGGATTGAAGTCCCAGCCTGCAGTGCCAGTTCGAGTCCCTGCTGCTCCTTTTCTGATCCAGCTCTCTGCTATGGTCTGGGAAAGCAGTAGAAGATGGCCCAAGTCTTTGGGCCTCTGCACCCACATGGGAGACCTGGAAGAAGCTCCTGGCTCCTAGCTTTGGATCAGCTCAGCTCTGGCCATTGCAGTCATTTGGGGAGTGAACTAGAGGAATGAAAGACCTCTCTCTTTCTCTGGCTTGACCTCTCTCTGTAACTCTGTCTTTCAAATAAATAAACTAATTCTTAAAAAGAAGAAAGTTTGTTAGAAATAAAATTGATATGTTATAATCAGAATTTCAAGCAAAGCAGTCTAATATATTACAAAGAATTTTGTGATCCTGCACTACTAGATCATTCTATCATACATCACTCCCTATATGAACAGCAGTATCAAAACTGAGCATATGGTACACCTAATTTAGCAGTCCCTGTGAAATATTTAAGCCCAAATATATGGTATAGCACATTAGCTGTATGTACTCAGATACAGAAAAAATGATAGCTACTGTCAAATTTATAGTCTTTACCTTGAAAAATAATTTATTTTTTATTTTTAAGAATAGGGGGCTGAAACTGTGGCATAATGGGTTAAGCTGCTGCTTGTAATTCAGGCAACGATTTGGGTGCCACTTCAAGTCCTGGCTGTTCCACTTCTGATCCAGCTCTCTGCTAGTGTGCCTAGGAAAGCAGCAGAGGATGGCCCAAGTCCATGGACACCTGCACTTACGTGGGAGACCTGGAAGAAACTCCTGGCTCCTGTCTTCAGCCTGGCCCAGCCCTGGCCATTGTTGTCAATCGGGGGTGAACCAAGGAATTAAAGATGTCTCTGTCTCTCCTCCTCTCTCTGTAATTCTGACTTTCAAATAAATATTTAAAAAAAATAGGAACTGATTTAGCCCTGCTATTTTTATATTTGAGAATGATAAATTTGAAATTATGTATTTTCATCTCACAATATTAAAGTATAAATTAATGTGTACAAATAAAGGCAGCTATTTTATATAATTAACTTATTTCAGAATTTAAAGATCTATTTTAATTGACCAGTTTATTTTATCTCCATGAATCTTGGCAGCTTGGAAATGGATAGTTGAACATTTACTGAAAAAATTCAAATTAATATTTTACAAAGTGAATTTACAAGATTAAAGTATCATAAAAACTTTAATTTTATAAAATCAATTATTTCGATTAATGTTTCATAGTAATTACACTTTTAATAGAAGACATAAAAAGTTATGGGGACAGATATTTGGCAGTGTTTAAATGTTACTTGGGATGCATGCATTTATAAATGTTTGTATTTATGTCCCGCTTCTATTTTTGATTCCAGGTTCCTGTTAATGTGTACTCCGAGAGGCAGCAGGTGATGGGTCAAATACTTGGGTCTTGGCCACACAAATGGGAGGCCAAGTTCCAGATCCTGGCTGGATAAGGTCTATAGATTGTTCTTTTTAAAAAAAAATATTTATTTGAAAGGCAGATTTATGGAGAGAGAGAGAGAGAGAGAGAATCTTATCTTGCATCCCCATCTGCTGGTTCCCCCCTCCCAAAAGGCCTCAGTGGCCAGGGCAAGACCAGGTGGAAACCGGGAGCCAGGACCTTCTTCCAGGTTTCCCACATGAGTGCAGGGGCCCAAGCACACTTTGGGTCATCTTCTACTTCATTCCCAGGCACATTATCAGGGAGCTGGATTAGAAGTGGAGCAGCCACTTGAACCAGTGCCCAAACGGGATGGTGGCACTTCAGGCAGTGGGTTTACCTGCAGCGCTGTCCACAATTGTACTCTTACTAGTCTATTTTGTGTTGCTATTATTAACAAAATACCTGAGGCTGGTTACTTTATAAAGTGTTTATTAGGGTCACAGTTATATTGGCCTGTGGACCCCTTTGCTGTGTCACAACATGGTAGAGAAACAACAGAGCCATATTCATGCATAGTGGTCCACGTACTCTTCATAGAACTAGCTACGTAGCAAGACAAGCATTAAATATCTCCTGAGGGCAGTGCCACTATTAATCTGATTACCTTGTACTGGGTCCCACCTCTTTAAATTTACAACACCTTACCACTGAGGCAATACGAACCCCTCTTCCAGCACATAAACCCTTGGGACACAGAACACCTTCGAACAGTAACAACAACAATGGAGCTTATAGTTTTGGTATTACACTACGTATTATCATCTTATTGGATGGTAAGATGCTACCATTGGGAAAAGTTTAGGGAAGGGTACATAATACTTCATTGTACCAATTTTGGAAGTTACTGTGAGTCGAAAATTATTTTTAAAATAAAAAGTTAAAAATGCATAAATCTAGAGAATACCTATAAATGTTATTTTGTAACCAATAGCACAGACTCAATTTCAGTTTTCTTTATCTTCATGGTTGATACCTTATATTTATCCAAACGTGTTCAAGGTTGGCCAAATAATTTGGGTGACCTAGTGAAAAGTGAAAATTCATGCCTATTTTGCTAAACTGTTAAGAACTTCAATATGGTAACAGCAAACCTTGAACCAAATGAAGGGTCCTTCCAAAGTTGCTACCCTGTGAAATCAACCAACAGGTCACATGGTCTTGAGGTTGCCCTCAGAGCTGCAGACATTTTAATTCTCAGATCAGTTTTATTAAATAGGAAAACAAAAAAAGTTCATCTAGATGCATTGATGAAATAAAAATGAGCTAGCCTGAAGTTTCCTAGACATCTGACTAAAACTGATAATGAGTATCCAGGAAAAAAACACAGGCATTAAGTGCCGAAGATCTCCTTCTTGCTATATAACTTATGTCATATTTTATAAACATTCACCAAAGTGGCATTGACAGTTACAGCACTGCAGCTTACAGGGTCATTTTTTTTTTTTTTTGAAAAGGGCTATAGTGAGAAATAAAGGACATCATAGCTGCAGAGCCTCTAAAAATTGAATATCTTAATTTGGAGTAGATTTAGATAAGAAATGCTTGAGAAACTTTAACAAGTGATAATAACGTTAAGTCTCCTATGCCTGTAGATTCCATGGACTAGTCCCTCACCTTGCGTCTTCCATCTAGAAAGAGACAGAACTCAGATGCCTCTGTTAGATCTTACACTCACCCATTTCTTGTTGCCATGTTCTATTTTAAAGATTGCTCAGTAATCCGATATGAGAGTCAAAGTTCTTGAGAAATGATAAATATTTATAGGTTTTCTTATTGGCCACTAGACATATAAGAGCCTAATTCTGAGCTCTATGTGCAAATCAACACTGTAAGTGAATATATTTCAAAATAGCATTATTAGTAAAAGAAGACTGAAACAATGCAAGAATACATAACTCCTATTGAAGTGTTCATTTTCATTTTACAGCAATGAATTTCCAATTCACTCCAGAGACTCTCAAAACAAAAAGATTAATTTATTTATTTGAAAGGCAGAGTTAAAAGAGAGAGAGAGGGAAAGAGAGAGAGAGGGAGAGGGAGAGAGAGAGAGAGAGAAAGAATATCTTCCTTCCTCTGGTTCACGCCCCAGATCGCTCCGACATTTAAATCTGGGCAAGGCTAACAAGATGCTAGGAGCTTTATCTGGGACTCTGATGTGGATGCAGAGGTCCCAGCACTTGGGCCATCATCTGTGGTTTTCCAGGCCCATTAGCAGGGAGCTGATTTGGAAGCAGAGCAGCTGAGTCTCAAACCAGTATTCAAATGGGATGCTGGCATCAGGTGATGGCTTAACCTGCTATGACACAATGCTGGCCCCAGAAATATTCTTTTTAAGGTATAAATTGCACAACAGGATACAGGATCTAACGAAGTATCAGAAGGCATAAGGTGGATAATGCATTCATTTAAGTAATATACACACTTCAATTCACTGTTAAATTTACTATAAAGCTAACTCATCATGAACATCATCTTGGAAATAACAAGATCTAACAAATCAGAAAAAGTTTATGCAAATCCACAGTCAAAGGCAAATTATTAACACACTGAAATCTGTGAAAGTTTGCATTTGTATGTACATATTTATTAAATACTTATGGCACACCAAAAACTGATAGTTTTTAAATTACTCATTTTTGCCTACTTGCCATGCAAAAGTCCAAATTATTATTATGCAAATTTTGGTTATTCTGCAATATAATGTTTCTATAATGTTAAATAAAATGTTTTTAATAAAATGTGTTCTATTCTGTTTTATAATAGTTTATGATTTATACATTATTTACCTACTTTAAGAATGAATTCTTATTTGGGAGGAGATGTACAATTTGGGACATGCTCAAGCTGACTTGCCCCAAAAAGGTAGAGTTAGAAACATACCAGGGGGGCCGGCGCCACGGCTCACTAGGCTAATCCCCCGCCTAGCGGCGCCGGCACACCGGGTTCTAGTCCCGGTTGGGGCGCCGGATTCTGTCCCGGTTGCCCCTCTTCCAGGCCAGCCCTCTGCTGTGGCCAGGGAGTGCAGTGGAGGATGGCCCAGGTGCTTGGGCCCTGCACCCCATGGGAGACCAGGAAAAGCACCTGGCTCCTGGCTCCTGCCATCGGATCAGCGCGGTGCGCCGGCCGCAGCGCGCCAGCCGCGGCGGCCATTGGAGGGTGAACCAACGGCAAAGGAAGACCTTTCTCTCTGTCTCTCTCTCTCACTGTCCACTCTGCCTGTCAAAAAAAAAAATTTAAAAAAAAATGAAAAAAAAAATAAAAAAAAAAGAAACATATCAGGGGATTCCAATTCAATCTCATCAAGGTGTCACGTACCAATGCCATCTCACTAGTCAAAGTGATCAACTTCAGTTCACAATTGATCACACTGATAGGTCTAAGAGTCAAAGGAATCACACAAACAAGACTAGTGTCTGCTAATACTAACTGATAGAATTAAAAAAGGAGAGAACGATCCAACATGGGAAGCAGGATACACAGCAGACTCATAGAATGGCAGATGTCCTAAACAGTACTCTGGCCTCAGAATCAGCCCTTAAGGCATTCAGATCTGGCTGAAGAGCCCATGAGAGTATTTTAGGCATGGAAAGCCAAGACACTCTGGAAAAAACAAACAAACAAACAAACAAAAAAAGCACAACAAACCTAAATGAAAGATCTCTGCGAGTGAGATCCCAGTGGAAAGAACGGGCCATCAAAGAAGGAGGTACCTTTCTCTGAAGAGAGGAGAGAACTTCCACTTTGACTATGGCCTTGTCGAAATAAGGTCAAAGTCGGCGAGCTCAGGGGGATTCCATGGCCTTGGCAACTCATGACTTGAGCCTGGGGAGATTGCTGATGCCTTAAACAAGAGTGTCAAATTGTTAAGTCAACAACAGGAGTCACTGTGCACTTACTCCTCATGTATGATCTCTGTCCTTAATGTGTAGTTCAATGTGAATTAATGCTGTGACTAGTGCTCAAACAGTGATTTGCACTTTATGTTCTGTGTGGGCGCAAACTGATGAAATCTTTACCTAGTATATACTAAACTGATCTTCTGTATATAAAGATAATTGAAAATGAATCTTGATGTGAATGGAATGGGAGAGGGAGCAGGAGATGGGAGGGTTGTGGGTGGGAGGGAAGTTATTTGGGGAAAAAAGCCACTGTAATCCATAAACTGTACTTTGGAAATTTATATTTACTAAATAAAAGTTTTTTTAAAAAAGAGTGCACTCTTACATTCCGTTATCTGATAATATTAATTTAAACCTTATTTACAGAAAAACTCATAAGCTACATTATATTATAAAATTATGAAATGAGGTATATTTATATATGCTCAGATATGTGTGTGTGTGTATACACACACACACACACACATATATATATATACACACACACACACACAGATACATTACATTTCTGAAAGTAGAATTGATAGCAATGTCATTTTAGGAAAACAGATGGATTTGGATCTAAACTATTAGAAATTATAAACAATATATTAAATTTAAAAAGTTACTAAATGTATCACAAATATTGATTATATATATCTTTGAATGTTAATGGATATATCAACTTACTGGCCTCATTTTGATCAATATAGCTTTTCTTATGAGAATATGTGAGAATTCATTTAATCAGTCTCCTATTGAAAGGCATTTACATTGCTTCCAGATTTTCACTGATATAAACCTCTCTAATACATCCTTACAATCACACCAGTACACACTTTCTCATGTAGGCTTAAGTGGATAATTCAAACAAAGTCCATGAAATTCGAAGGTTTTGATGCTAACTGGATCTAAGGAAAGTTTATACTTTTGCACTGTAAACTATGATAGTTTTTTCTGTAATTCATAATAGAAATCTTTCAGGAAAAAGTAATTTCTCACAGTTTTCCTCTATGGTTTGCTCTTGTTTACAAGTGTGATAAAATATGTTGCATGTGTTTATTTGCTTTTTATATGCTTTCTTTTCTAAATAATGTATTTAATTTCTATGTCATTTCTCAATTAGTGCACAAAGCATTTTCTTTTTCTTTTTTTTTAGATTTTGTTTAAGAACTACAATGTCATACCTTTAACATATACAGTTTTGGGAATACGACGTTTCTTCCCATCCACACCCATCTCCCTCCCACACATACTTCCGGCTTTCTTCCTCCTCTCTCTTCCTTTCCCATTCTTATTTTTCACAGAGATCAATTTTCAGTTAATTTTCATACTCATAAGATTAATCCTATACCAAGTAGAGATTTCACCATTTAGTATGAAGAAAAAAAAGAAGTAAAGAACAACAATAACAAAAAACAAGGAGTGCATTGTTCCCCAACAAAGCAAGGGCTGTTCAAAGTCCTCCCATCTCAGTGTCAGTTTGGCTCCTATAGATTGCATTTTAAGTACTCCGATCATTTACCTCACGTGGTAATTTAAGCTCTGGAAAATTTTCATTTATCCTTAGAGACAATAAATATCTCAGCAGATAGACTCTTCTTCCATGTGGTCTATCTGACCTCACCTTGCTCTCCAGGGCCAGCTGCTGGTTCTGTCGCTGTGTTCATGCTTAGCGCTCCATGCTTGTGGCTGTGTGGTAGTGCCCATCCCTTAGGTCCAGGCCGTTTCTGATGCTTTTGCTAGATCTCCCACAGCAGTTTCCCTGAGAGGGTGACTTCTCCACTTTTTTTTTTTTTTTCCTGCTAAGTTCACAGAGCCTACAGCAGACCTCCCTGTGGCTATTCCACCATCTTACCTCCCCCCGTATTTTCTGATTACCTGGAAAAATCTCCTTACTAGTTGAAGAAACTAAATGGATTGTGCAGTTGTTACACTGGTCATGTTTCTTACTTTACCTTTGTTTTCCTTCTTGCATTTTGGCCATAGTTGATTTTTTCTCTCAAAACTATTTTTTCCTTAAGTATTTTTCCTGCTGTTGTTTTGCTAAGAAAATAACTTCATGTCATGGGAACACTAATTATAAATACTTCAAAATCTTTTTTCCTAGTAATTATAATGTTTCCATTTTCATAGATATTTTTATTTTGGTTCATATTAGATTGATTTTGGTTAAGCTGGAAAAATATAACTTTCTTTTAGATCCAAATCTCATTTTGACTACTTAATTATATTCTCTTTTATTATTCTCTTGTTTTAGTTAACATATTCTAGTATCTGTTTCTTTGATTTCATTTTTTATTAAGTAGTCAGTATCACAATTGTTTAATATCATAGCCTCCTAATATATTTAGTTTCAATTGTAATCTACCAAGACAAGATCCCTCATTTCTTTATTCATACACAATAAATTATCTTTTTTTTCCCAAACCATACTTGTGGAAAGAATCACTTCCCGCTTAGTATATCTTGTGAGAAGTGAAAATATCACTCTAAAAGGTGCTTTTTGATAAAGCAATTTTAAAATTACAACCAATGAGCCACAAAATTGTAATCACATAATTTTTTTCCAGATTGATTTTGAACTTAAATATACTTCTAATCAATATGAAATAGCTTGATTAAAAGTAAAAAATATAATTCTAATGTTTACATGCAAAATAAATTAATACACTTATTGGATATTTCACAAAAATGTGTTCAGTTGAGTGCAGGGGCAAAACGTTAATTGTAGGGAAGCAACATTTAGAAACACACTTTGAACTCCAGTACATATGACAATAAATCATTTTAAGTCATTTATACTCTAAATCTAAAAACCTCAGTAAAATTGGTAAAGTACATGGAATTAATTTATTTAATTTTTATCTGGCCTCAGATATATCACTTGGAAACAAGATTCTATCTGCTGAGATATTTATTGTCTCTAAGGATAAATGAAAATTTTCCAGAGCTTAAATTACTACTTGAGATAAATGAACAGATGAGGAGTCAGAAGTCTAGAAAATTTAAATGACTTTCCCAAGGGCACAAAAATATGTAAGTGCCCAACAGGGAGTAGAAACCAATCCCTATGTCCGGGTGCAGTTTCTATTGCACTTCCTTGATCCTTTCCATTTGATCTTTTGTATTACTTTTTTTTTTTTGCTAGTTTTATTACAACCATGCTGAGAATAACTATTTTTTTCTGAACAAAATGATTCGGATGGAGTCGGGCAAGGAGGGGAGAATCATGCATGATTAAATGCCTCAGGTACTATGATAGTGCTTTTATAATTGCTAGGTAGATATTAAAACATTTCTGTGGGAAAAATAGAACCTTGGGGATATAGAAGGCCAATTTTGAAGAAGGCTGACGAATCCTCTGAGACATACATTAAGAAGAGATCCCACTGCACTCATATATCACCACCTTGGATTCTTTTAAAATAGATTCCCAGTGTGTTAAGATGATTAGTTTTCATCAGTCATAATTTCAAAAAAGGGAAAATAATTAAACGAAATATACGTGCTTTCAAGAATTCTGTATAATTTTTAAAAGTATGTTGTGAAAAAATACTTAGTAGTACATTGAAACATTCTTTTATAAAACCTTACATGAAATAATGTTATAGGGGCCGGCTGTTATAGTGGCGTACTGGTTAACCCTCTACCTGTGGCACTGGCATCCCATGTGGGTGCCAGTTCTAGGCCTGGTTGCTCCTCTTCCGGTCCAGCTCTTTGCTGTGGCCTGGGAGGGCATTGGAGGAAGGCTCAAGTGTTTGAGCCCCTGCACCCGCGTGGGAGACCGGGAAGAGGCACCTGGCTCCTGGCTTCAGATTGGCATAGCTCCAACAGTTGCAGCTATTTGGGGAGCGAACCGGCGGAGAGAAGATCTTTCTGACTCTGTCTGTACCTCTACCTGTCAAATAAATAAATAAAATCTTTGAAAAAAAAAAAAAGAAATAATGTTATATTGCATGACCTTGTTTTGGATACACACACAAACACAAAAATTTACAGGATATTAACCTTGATAATGCCTATTGAATCCTTTTCTTAATGTTTTCTGAGTTCTATAATTAACATATTTTTCAGTCATGAGAAAAATATTCACAGGCCAGTGCCGCGGCTCACTAGGCTAATCCTCCGCCTGCGGCGCTGGCACACCGGGTTCTAGTCCCGGTCGGGGCGCCGGATTCTGTCCCGGTTGCCCCTCTTCCAGGCCAGCCCTCTGCTGTGGCCCGGGAGTGCAGTGGAGGATGGACCAAGTGCTTGGGCCCTGCACCCTCATGGGAGACTAGGAGAAGCACCTGGCTCCTGGCTCCAAATCGGCGCAGTATGCTGGCTGTAGCAGCCATCTGGGGGGGTTGGGGGGAATCAATGGAAGGAAGACCTTTCTCTCTCTGTCTCTCTCTCTCTCTCACTGTCCACTCTGCCTTTCAAAAAAAAATTATATTCACAAAATATTCCTTCAGTTGTGCCATAGCAGGGCTGGAATAATGCTTTAAGTTCAAATAACCTAAGTTAAAAATGATATGCTACCATTGTTTTAATTATCAATGACTACATAAAAATTTACTATATGAGTGAAGTGGACATCTTTTAATTTGATTGTTTACAGCCTTGCCTATATTCCCACTGAACTATGGTCCTTTTACTTTTTACTTGATGAACTGTTTATTAAATAGCGCATTAAGCCTTTGAATACAATGTAAATTGAAAATATGCTATCTCAAAATTAAAATAAGGAATCAAGAAGGAAAGGAAGGAAAAGACAGAGAAGAGGGAGAGAGGGAGGAAGGAAGGAAGGAAGGAAGGAAGGAAGGAAGGAAGGAAGGAAGGAAGGAAGGAAGAGAAGAATTACTGTATTGTTAGAATTATATCTGTAATTGCTTCTCAATCTTTTGGCTAAGATCAAGGGTAGAATGATATCTATGAACTACATTGAATCTGTTCTCTTCATATTCTTATCAGAATAACATGAGCATTGATGATAATTGTGTTGTAATAATTAAATATTTTCTGTGTTCCTGAGAATGTAATATATTTAATAAATAATTTAAAGATAAATAATGTGTATATATATGCCATAATTTCTTTATCCCGTCTTTTTTTTTTTTTTTTGACAGGCAAAGTGGACAGTAAGAGAGAGAGACAGAGAGAAAGGTCTTCCTTTGCCGTTGGTTCACCCTCCAATGGCCGCCGCACCGCGCTGATCCGATAGCAGGAGCCAGGTGCTTCTCCTGGTCTCCCATTGGGTGAAGGGCCCAAGCACTTGGGCCATCCTCCACTGCACTCCCTGGCCACAGCAGAGGGCTGGCCTGGAAGAGGGGCAACCGGGACAGAATCCAGCGCCCTGTCCGGGACTAGAACCCGGTGTGCCGGTGCCGCAATATCCAGTCTTGAGATGTGATGATTTTGAAAGCCCTTGCCTTGACTGTAGAGGAACAATGCTTTTCTTGTTTGGTTTGTTCTTTACTTCTTTTTTTTTCTTTTTCTTCATACTGATCAGTGAACTCTTTATGTAGTGTACAGTTAGTCTTATGAGTATGAAAATTGATCTTGGTATAAAAGAAGAGTGGGAAAGGAAGAGGGAGAAGAAGGAGGAGGAAGAAAGCCAGGAAAATGGATGGGAGGGAGGTAGAGGGGCAGAAGCATCATGTTCCCAAATCTATATCTATTAAATGCATGAATTTGTATTCCTGAAACAAAATTAAAATAAATAAAAAATAGTGTGTGGAAGTTTTCACATGTTATACATTCTAGAATTGAAGAGAGATTAATCTTTTTCACAATGGTACTAAAATTACTCTAAGTAAATCAGCTAATGCTTAGACAATGAACCAAAATTAATAGGGAAAATCAATTTAACCTATAAAGGAAAAACTATATCTGTATGAACAGATATGGTTTAACAAGACACAGTTAAAATATAAAATAAATAAAATTTCTCCATTCAAAGTATGAAACTCTTACATAATCATTTTATTTTTAAACAGCCTGAAATGAAATAGGGATTTTTTTAAAAAAAACATGATATTTGGTAAATGAAAAGTGTAGATAATGTCCAATAATAATAATTATAATCAGTTGACCTTGAATCATCTACAAAATTGCTAAAAAAAAACAGAAATTTCATCAGAAAGCTCAGTCTGAAGTAAATATGAACTCACACATAGTTCAGAGAAGTTAGATTCATATACAAATATATCAACAAAGTCCAGAAAATAATTCTGATACAGAAAAACACTGCTTCCTTTTTGCATAAGTTTCATGTAATTTGAGGGATAATTAAATGAGGCAATGCATATAAATTGCTCATCAGAATACCTAGCATATAAGCATTTAGCCCAATTCATTAGGCTACCTATGGAGAACTGTGGTTATCTTCATTTTGTATGAGTATTATTTGTATGTTGTTTGCTCAACTCATGGTAATCTTGGCTGTTTTACTTTTCATGGAATACTTCTGGGAAAACTGTAAAATACATTATATCGAAATACACATTATCTATAACAGTAGCTTTTGTTTTTTAAAATCATTTCTGGTTTGTTGTACTCTTTTTTTTGAATGATGCATCTGAGCTCAAGAGACAACCTTAGGAAACAGAAGATATAAGCTCATTTTCACTATGAGCTGCTGTTCCCCAAGACAGGCAAGTTGAAAGAATCTCAGTGATTTGGAATCATTATAAGACTTAACCTACATCCCAAGATCCCTCCTTTCTGGCTTCTTAAAGCCTCTTAAATCAGTATGGCACCTCCCAACTTAAATCAGCTCTTTTCTCTATGGTCAACACACCAATATAAAACACATGATATTCCTTCATGGCTTTGAATGTGTCCCGTATATATGAAAAATTCCATCTTCTGTTTTGTGGTTGTGTTAAATAAGTCCATACATTCTTCAACTCTGATCCATCAAAATGGAGCTTAACTCCCTTCTCCTTCAAGGTGGACCAGAATCAGTGACCCTTTGCGAATGACTACAATACGGTGGAATTGATAGTGTGAACTCATGAGAGGCATTGCAGCTTCTTCCTTTCTGTCTCACAGATCACTCACTATGTGACACCTGTTCTGGCCTCAGTCAGTCAGTCAATGAACTCTATGGACAGCCACACCTGAGCAAAAAGGAATTGAGATTTCCTACTCATGCAGCACCTTGTGAACAGGTTTGGAAGAGGATCCTCCAGACCTAGTCAATGCTTCCTGTGATGGTAGCCTAAGTACAACCAGATGTGGAAATTACTCCTTTTGAGTGTTTTACCTGTAGAAAACTTAGATAATCAGTGTTTTCATTTTGAAGTCACTGTCTTTTCAGGCAACTTTCCACATACCTGTAGATAGTAGTTCTTGTTTTTGTTTTGGAACTTGTGTGTTACTGCAGCCTAATTGTGGTAGTAGACCTAGAAGTTAAGAGTTTGAATATGTTGTTGATGAAATCACCTGAATCTCTGAAGATTAAGCTAAATTTTATAAGATTTGAGAAGGCAGCAGATGAAGGCTTAAAGGAAACTAATCAATATACAGCTGGAAACTGGAGGAAGAGGGGTGTTTGTTATGCCGCTAAACTGTTTATAACAACTGTGTCACCTTTGGTAATATGGGAAGTAGAAAATCTTCTTACTGACCTTACTCACTGGAAATCTACTTACTGAGGTGGCTAAGGTTTCTTTGCAGTCACTGAATTGAAACCTGGTTTTGTCTTGATGCTTACAATAAATTGTGAGCAAAGAGACATCAAGAAAGACCAAAACCAAACAGAGACTTATTCTAGATACATGTCATTAATTGAGTTTTGAAAATGTGTTCAGATAGTTCAATGGCTAATGGATGATTTTCTAGAAATAAGGCCAAAATATGTGGGCATCTATACAAAAAATAATGAAACTACATATATCTTAATTATCTCTTAAGTTTACATTGTCATAGGCCTAGTATAAAAAATAAAAGAGTATCTTTTTTCTTAAAGATTTACTTATTTATTTGGAAGTCACAGTTATAGAGAAAAGGGGAAGAGATAGAGATCTTCAGTCTGCTGGTTCACTTCTCAGATGGTTGCAACCACCAGGACTGGACCAGGCTGAAGCCAGGAGCCAGGAGCCAGGAGCTTCGTCCTGGTCTTCCACATGCGTGGCAGTGGCCCAGACTTGGGCCGTCTAATGCTGCTTTCCCAGGTGCATAGCAGGGAGCTGGATTGGAAGTGGAACAGTGAGGACTTGAACTGGTGCTCATGGGATGCCAGCATTGTGGGCGGAGGCTTTATCTGGTGCACCACAATGCTGGCCGCCAAATTTAAAAGTTAAAAAATCATGGAAACATGAATCTAAAACAAATAATGTTATGGTTTGCTATTACAAACCATATTATAATAAATAATTGAATTCCAGGTTAAGGATATTTTATTGATTTCTAATTTTATTGAACTCTGATTGGAAAGCATCTCATATTATATTAATTTACTCTCTCTATATTGTGTGCATGTGATAGAGAAAGAGGTACAGGTATGTTTTCTTCCAAGCAGTTTTTTTTTTTTTTTTTGCTCTTTTTATTGTATTTATTTTAGAAGCAAAGAAGTGTTGTTACTGTTCTAGCAGCTACTTTCTTAATAACATTTTTATAATATCATTTCCTTTTTTCCCTTTAGCTAAACTTATTCTCAGCTTTAAAATATATGATTTAACTCTTACCTATTCATCAGTATCCTTATTGTTCTTAGCTAAGCTTCTACTAGTTAATTTGATTGATTTGTTTAATAAACAATGTTTTTCTACTCTCCCATGTTAGCTTTGCCTTCTATTCTTACTTTTTGGCTTAATATATGTTTGCATTTTTTCCATCTTCATCTTAACTTTGGTTTTGTCTTAGATGAATATTAAATATGTTTAATTCTTGCTGGTAATCTTTTTGCTGATGTTTATCTAATGACTGGTCTATATTTGAAACCTATCTTTAGCACATTGCTCAAGGAAATTTCATGCTTCCTCATTGCTTTCCATATTTAAAATTTTCTTTGTAACTTTTCATAGACATGCTATTAACCATTGATTCAAGCTTCTTGGAAAATTCTTCAGTGCTGATTTCATTTTTTCTATTATTTTCCAGATGCTCAAGTCCAACAAGTATTCCCTGGGAAAGAGTTTACTTTTCTTATACAGCACCTTCACAGATTTGCTTAACTTTTTAAAGCCTGAAAATTTACGAAGATTTGTCACAAAGTTCATTGTTCTACATCAGTTCCTCTGGATATATATAAGTTCTGTTGAGTAAGTAGCTTTGCAGTATTCATTTTCAGAATCTTGGATCATACCTGAATATATTAGTTCTACTTTCTGCTTTCTTTTTCCTTTGCTGAGATTCCAATTATGTGCCTATCAGAGCTTTCCTATCTTCTATCTGTAAATCATTCGAGCTTTTTAATTTTCTTCTTCATTTCAATTTTTTCCTTGCTTGTTTTCCTTTCTCTTCTTAATGTCTCTTACTGTGTATTCAGTGAATTTTATTTCTATCTGGACATCATAACATGAACACAATTTATCATATGATATTGTCTTTCCTTATTTTTTACAGTTACTTCTAATTGTATTTGTATTTCGAATTTCACTTTTTTAAAAGATTTATTTTTGAGAGGCAGAGTTACAGAGAGGCAGAGAGAGAGAAAGAGGTCTTCCACGCACTAGTTCGCTCCCCAAATGGTTTCAGTGGCTGGAGCTAGGACGATCTGAAGCCAGGAGCCTGGAATTTCTTCTGGGTCTCCCACATGGGTATGGGAGCCCAAGCACTTGGGCCATCTTTCAATGCTTTTCCAGATTATTAGCAGTGAGCTGAATTGGAAGTAGAGCAGCCGAGACTTGACATTGTGCCCATATGGGATGCCGGCACCACAGGCTGAGGCTTAGCCTAATACGCTATACCTCTGGCCCCACAAACTTCACTTTTATCATTCATTTGTTTACTAACTTTTTGACTATTTCATTTACAGGATTCAAGTCAATGATACATAATTTATACTGAGTACAATGAGTTATAGTTTTCTTCTGCTTAGTGTGTAATTTATTGTATTTTAATCATGTTTAAGATTTTGATTCTCTTGATTTTATTTTAGAGTAGTTATTTGGGTGGTTTCTTGATATTTCTGTTCATTTTATAACACTTGGAGCTTTTCTGAAATGGCACCAGGTAATGTCTCTACTGGAGAAGGCAGGCTTCAGGGATCTGAGAGACTGTGTAGGATTCTCCTTAGGGATGACCCTCTTTCATTGGTACAGTAAAATGAGGTGTCATTATGAAAGGCTCTCTCTTTCTCTCCCTACCCTCTATTTTTTTAATAAGTAACTTCTGGTGGCCTGTGCTGTGGCACAGCTGGTTAATGTGCCTGGGAAAGTAGTGGAGGATGGCCTAAGTCCTCAGACCCGTGCACCCCCATGGGAGACCTGGAAGAAGCTCTTGGCTCCTGCCTTCGTCCTGGCTCAGCCCTGGTTGTTGTGGCCATCTGGGGAGTGAACCAGCAGATGGAAGATCTTTCTCTCTCTCTCTGTCTCTCCCTCCCTTTCTTTGTAACTCTGCCTTTCAAATCAATCAATAAATCTTAATAAAATTAGGTAACTTCTGATCTCTCTACTCTTCTGCTTCTGCAGGACCTGTCATTTTCTGTTGGTACGTTCTCCTTTCCTAACACCCTTCAAGTGATCCCCTCCCTTAAAATACAATTCTGTATTGTATTACTGGTAGTAATGCATTTCTGAAACTGTTACCTCTGATCAAGTGCAACTTCCAGCCTGTTTCTCCCAGCCAGATACCAGCAGGCTGATCTACCATCTCCCTTTCAGTTTCGAGGAGTATTTCACTCACACTGGGACTCTTCTGGAGGCATTGATTTTATGCCGCCTTAGGTAGACCTGAACCCCTATCGTTTCTTCCATAGGATTTCAGCCTGAGTCTCCAAAGTATAGTGATGACTTCAGATTGTCCTGGCTGGCTTTTTAGTTCAGTTTGCCTACTCATTTGTAAGTTAACAGTTTTAGTATTCTTTATGTTTTGTTTATAGTTCAGGCATCAGTCATTATGATTCGATTTGTCCCATCTTTTTGTGCACCTAGATGATTTTGGAAGGTGTCTATATGTGTAATTGATAGGCCTCCATGTTTCCATTTTTTTATTTTGGTAGTTTATACTTGCCTTTTAAAATATTTATTTTATCTTTTTGAAGGGCAGATTTGAAAGACAGAGAAAGAGGTCTTCCATCAGCTGGTTAACTCCCCAAATGGCTGCAAAAGCTGATGCTGGACCAGGACACAGTGAGGGGCCAGGAGCTACATCCAGAGATCCCATGTGGCTGACAGGGCCCACATGCTTAGGTCCTGTTACTCTGCCTTCCGAGGAGTATTACAGGGCCCACATGCTTAGTTCCTGTTATTCTGCCTTCCGAGGAGTATTGTGGGGAGTGAGATGGGAAGCAGGGAGCCAGGACTCAAAGAGGAGCTCCAGTAAAGGATGGTGGCATTGCAGGATCAGCTTACCTCACTGCACCACAGTGTCGACCTTAATCTTTTCTAATTACTTGAATACTAATTTTTTTGATATTTTATATATTAAGAATATTTGCACCTGTATCATTTTCTGAAGATATTACTTTTCTGAACAACAAAGGTTGACATATGATTTTTTTCAACATTTTCTAGATGACTATTAATTTTCCTGTTTTCTAGATAACTAATAATTTTCATGATAAACAGCATATTTGGAAATATTTAACAAGTTTTTCTACTTATCCTCAGTTGAAGTGCCTTGAGTGAACCAATTAATTACCTATAGAAACAGAAATCTGAAGCCAGAAGTTTAACAATGCTTTATTGTCACCAAAATTTTAATTACTCCAATACATACACAATATTATAATTTTATTTTGTGTAATTAGGCTTTTTATTCATTCTCTTTATTTTCTCCACAAAGCTCTGATTTCATTAAAACAGTTTAATAATGCATTTCTCTAATAAGGGGACATTATGAGTTTTTGTTCAAACTCTCTAGCCCATATTCACTGACCATATTCACTGCCTTCATTTTGTATTTCTTATTGTGAAATCTGTGTAGAAAAAGCATGAAAATCAGGAATGCTTATCTCTATAGTCAGAATATTTATCTTATTACATGAATAAAAATAACTCATGTGAGTTCCAGAATTTTTCATTATATTTTGACACTGAACTATCATGTTATCATGATTATTGACAGTTATGGGCCTTAGTACACCCACTCACAGAACAGGAGAGCTACGATTGCATCAGTACAACAGATATAAAGGTTGAAGTGAACACATGAATATTCTTCTCTTTGATTCTCTTCCTCAGCAAGATCTTTTCTCTGGCTGACCCAGAATACTTATCACCTAGATTTTCCAAATTCAAGCCCATGACCTTGGTTGGAAAATACAGTCATGCTGCCCTAACAGACTTTCCAAGCCTGGGAATCAGTGGTACATAGTGAGTTCTATCCCTAGATACCCAAGCAGGTACATTAATTTTCTGGGACCCCTCACAGCAAATGATTCTGCCTCTGCCTCACAAGTTATCCATCTGCCTACCTCTGAACTAGTACAAAGTGCTTCCCTTCCCTCTAGGATCATAGGCAACTTCTAGGTGTCATGTGAGTGTGCATCTTCTAAGCTATCTGGGGCCTCCAAAGAAAAGATCGTACTTGACTTCAAAGTCCATTTCTTTAGCACGTATTTTCAAAGCAGATGGGTGACCGTGGCAGGGAGGGACTGGCCTTCAAGGTAGTAGGGGTGATAGTCTCTTGCCCTTCCCTGCCTAGGTTCGGCCACCAGAGCTGATGCCAATATTGAAAACAGTGGAGCAGCAGTTCAAAAGTGGATGGTACTCTTGGCCTTGATGGTGGTGTCAGTAACACTGACATTTTTTGAAGCATACTTTAATGACAAAATAGAGAGTAGCAATGCCTTAGCAAGGGTTCAAAATTACCACTGGTTTGCTGCCTCATGGCAAGTATTTGTCATTTGTACTACAATCAGCTCTGATTGTTGCTTTCTTTAGTGGCTGTAACTTGGGGCTTACATGGCCAGATAAAAGAGGTAGGGGGATAGTGCACAAAGAACTTCTGAAATTCATTTAGATCAACACTCCTGGAACCTCATATCTGATGGGAAAGACATTCTGTCTCATGAGGCAGTTGAAATCATTGTACCTTGCTTCTACAATACTGGGAAGAAGTCCACATTTTCTACCAACAAGACAAAATCAACTTTCTCCAGAATAGTGTCAATAATGTAGATTGGGTTGTAAGCTGGAAATGTGGGGGAACTAGGTCTTAAAAACTTCATATTGTGCTTTTTTTCTGTCATCAACAGAAAGATGTTTAATCACTGGGGAGGCAAATCTGCAACCAGTATCCTCATCCTTTAACCCAAACAACTATAGGAAAAGAAACTCTGAAAACATGAGTTCTGAGTGACCAGATTGTGAATTATTTCCAAGAATAGGTCAATGATTTCATTCCAAGTGTTTCAATAAAGTTTTCAGTTTTAGGGATAGTTTATACCTACAGGACTACCATTCAATCTACTAATTTGTACTTTGGAATAGATTAACGGGTCTTAAAATTGGGTTACTATAACCTTAATAAAGTGATGTTTAAATTTCAAGTTTGTCAAGCATGGTCTCAGAGCGGAGCATACATGCCTTAACACCTGGTATGTTGGTCTCTGTGTAAGCAACAAAAGAAATGAACAGATTGCCTTCTCTTAGAAGGAATTGTGGGTGCCGGTGCTGTGGTGTAGCAGGTTAATGCCATGGCCTGAAGCACCAGCATCCCATACAGGAGCCAGTTTTAGTCCTGGCTGCACCTCTTCTGATCCAGCTCTCTGCTATGGTCCGGGAAAGCAGTAGAAGATGGCCCAAGGACTTGGGCCCCTGCACCCACGTGGGAGACCCGGAAGAAGCTCCTGACTCCTGCCTTCGGATTGGTGCAGCTCAGCCATTGTGGCCAACTAGGGAGTGAATCGTCGGATGGAAGACCTCCATCTTCTCTCTGCCTCTCCTCTCTCTGTGTAACTCTGACTTTCAAATAAATAAATAAATCTTTTTTTTAAAAAAGAGAAGGAATTGTGATGTGCATTCTCCAACCTGTTTCAGGATATGTCAGTTCTGTATGTGTGTACCATAATTCCATGTAAATAGATACTCATTCTCATCTTTCCACAGAAATTGACACCATTTTATTAGAGAAGAATTGCATAGTAACATATTTGATCCTAATATAGAAGTGGTGGCGATGAGAACTATCCTCACAGAGGTCCTAAAGGAACACTTACGTTGCATATATCCCGAGTATGTCTATTCTTACCTTACCACTGTGCAGTCTTAGGAAGTAATTACTAATGATGTGCTACCTGAGATGAGTAAAATTGATGGTTTATAAATAGCTCTGCACAATAGATTGACAGCAGTCAGAAAGGTCTAAGGGAGTAAGTGGTGAAATGTCAGGGAAATTAGTTGCATTTCATGGACTGCTTTGTTTGGAAGTCATTAACACCTAAATTATTTTAGACAGCTCCAGTCTCATTGAGGATTTTCCTAAAAATATTGATATGACCATCTCATGTTCAAAGTATATAGGTAGAAATAATAGTATATGTGGTCAGAGTATATATTAAGTTAATATTCTACAGTAAATTAGATACTTTTGCCTAGAAAAGTTTAAATATTACCACTTCATTTGCTGACCCAGAACAAGTGCTTATAGTCTTTACTACAATCTTTTGTCTGTATCATTAAAGGAATATAGAAAAACATTACATATTATATATATATATATATCAACAATTTTTTCAATTATTTGTTATTATAGCATGAAGTATAAAATAAATAAAAGTCAGATGATGAGATTTGAGAAAGAAATTATATTGCCTGACAAAAATACTGTATGTTTGAAAGACTACCAGAGAACAATTTTTTTTAAAAAGGTTATCAACATAGGAAAATAAATACATGAATTCATTACTCAGCTATAATATCATTCACTCTCATTCAATATAGGAAACAATTTTTAGAATGTTATAGCAAATAACATTCTTTCAGTTCTCAATAAGAAGAAAAGAATTGTTTGTTCTTATTAAACTTGGGTTGTTAAGGTAAAATTATTCATAGTACTTTATTATAAAACACCTCGGAGGCATCTCTGACATACAAGCTTCAGGATAAACTTATTTTTCTTGTTTCTGGCTTCTCTGTTATGTTCCCTTAGAAGCACACAAAAAGCTTTCAAATCAGTTTTTTTTTTCCAGAATGTATTCAGCTTATTTTCATAAATCACATCTAAGAGGCCAGAAACTTAACTCCTAAAGGGAAATCCTTTCCCAGTTTTACATAGGGCCCAGAAGGAAGGTAATCTGTTTGTGCTCTAAGTGAACAATTGTTTTACCCCTTGCATATAACTCTTACACTCAAGACATGTGCTTAGCTGCAAAACTAAACACAGCTTTCAATCACCAGCATGCATACTAATAGCCTAACACCAAGTTCAACATTTGATCAAGGCATCCTCTCAGTTTAAAGACGAAAGGAAATCTCTGAAGATGGCAGTGCTGTATAGTTGTAGGTGAGCAGGACTTGGGGATAAAATCCTGACATCTGCATCTATCCAATGCCTGATGTCCACTGCCAATAGGTTCTTTAGCCCAGGCAAGTCATCTATGACCTCATGTTTAATCTCCTCTTCTGAAACTAGGGTATTAACAGCTCCTTCCTCAAAGGAATTCAGTGAGAGTTCCATGAAATAATGTGTACTAAGAGTTGAAGACAAAGCCCAGTAAGCTTTCTGAGTCTGTTTGGTTTTCGATTACATTCTTAGAATCAGGAAAAAAATAGACATTATCTTTTTTACAATTAATGTAGTTAACAGCATGGCACCTGAGGATCCTGATAAAAATATAATAAATTCCTTCTCTCCTATAAGATTTTCTGCAAATTAATATTCAAGTTCCTTGCAGTGCTAATGTGTATATTTAGTTAACAATATACTGAATTATTCATGACAACTGAAATTGTTGATGCTCTGTTAAAATTAGAATGCTTGCTAGTTTTATTGTAGTTGTTACCATTTTTGTTTATTAATCAGATCTTATAAAATATCTTATTGAGTAAATTAACCAAAATAAAGAGAATTAAATAATAGCTTTAGTGAAAGTTTCATCATCCTTAACATTGTGACGTACTTGTCAAAATGATACTATATAGTGGAAAGTGATTGTATATAGCCCTAACTTAATGCTGAGGCTATATGATCACTGAGATCCTTATGTATTTGTGCAAGTCTCTGGTTAAACTGTGTGTGTGTGTGTGTGTGTGTGTGTGTAGATAAAGAAGGAAAGAAAAAAAGAAAGAACAAAAAGAAGGAAAGGAAAGAAGAGGAGGGGAGAAGGAAGAGTAGGGGAGGGGAGGGGAGGGAATTAAATGAGTAACCTCAAGGAAAGTCTTCACTTCTTAATCACTACCTGGATTTTTAAACTCTAGGAGAGATCATAAAATCAAATCTGCTATACTTGAGCTCCTATACTGACTTACCTCTGTCTAATTCTGGACTCACTTTACAATAGACAAAAATAATGCTGCTGCAGGCACTGAGTGCAGCAGGTTAGATCTCTGCTTGAGGTACCCACATCTCACATCAGAGTGCCTGAGATTGAGTCCTGTCTGCTTCCATTCCAGCTCCCTACTAATGTGCCCAGAAGACAGCAGGTACTTAGTCAAGCACTTGGTTCCCTTCCATCTAAGAGAAAGAACTAGATGGAGTTCCTGGATCCTGGTTTCAACCTGGCCCAGCCTTGGCTGTTGTAGGCACTTAGGGAGTGAACTAGCATATGGAAAATATTTCTCCCTCTCTCCTTCTCTCCGTCTCTCCCTGTCTTCCTTCCTTCCTTCCTTAGATTTATTTATTTATTCGAAAATCAGAATTACACACAGAGAGAAGGAGAGGCAGAGAGAGAGAGGTCTTCTATCTGCTGGTTCACTCCCCAATCCAAAGCAGAAGCCAGGAGCTTCTTCTGGGTCTCCCACGTGAGTGCAAGGGCCCAAGGATCTGGGGCCATCTTCTGTTTTCCCAGACTATAGCAGAGAGCTGGATTGGAAATAGGCAGCCGGGACATGAACCAGTGCCCATATGGGATGCTGGTACTACAGGCAGTGGCTTTATCCATTACTCCACAGAGTTGGCCCCAGCCTGTCTTTCAAATAAATAAATCAACAAACATTTTGAAAAAGGGAAAATTGTATTCTTGAATATTAATTTGGATGCTGGATGTCCCTCAAAATCCAATTATGTTTTAAAATCCAATGATGTTTATGTGGGTAGGACATTAGAGTGGGTGGCCTGTAGACTTTGTAAGACAGACATGCAGGTGTGTGTCCCTTGAATTTCATCACTTAAAGACTGTAACACCAAAAAGGCCATCACTGGAAAGACTTTCCCTGTCGTGGACTGTGAACCTCCATAATCATGAGTGAAAATAGACTTCCCTTCATAAGGAACCTATCTCAGGTATGTCATCATAATAGTGGAAAACTGACTGACTCAAGATATTTATATGTTTAAGCTGCTTATAGATTTTCTGATATACACACATTGTTAGCTTTCCCCCGTTTCTTACTAATACCCATTTCTGTCCTGTCTTCTGTGGACATCAATCTAAAGTGTCCATTCTTAATCAAAAATGTGATAAAATATTGTGAATATGTTACTTTTAATTATGTAAAATATATTAAACATTATAAACAATTTACTATTATTTTTTCACCCCTGTTTTTATTTTTTTTTATTTTTTACATAAAGAAGTTTACATTTTTCTCATCAATTCTCATATTAATGCCATATTAATACTAATAGACCAGATTCAATGCAGTTAAAAATAATAAGAATGTAATGATGCTTCCCTTCTTCTGTCCCTCCCTCCCTCCCTCCGACCTTCCCTCCCTTCCTCCCTTCCTTTCTTCCTTTCTTTATTTCTTTAATTTTTATATTTGTCATATTATAATCAAGGGTTTAATGTTCCACTGAAGTAAAGATTCAACAAGTAAAAAGACCATAGCTCAGCAGGAATATAGGCAAAGACAATAAACATAATCAAGTGAAACAGAAAGACAAATACTACATGTCTCCCTTATATGTTGCAGCAAAAATAAAAAAAAAAATCTGTGTAATTATTGCTGCAAATATAGTTTTGTAAAACATTATTTTATTTCTTTGTCAAGCCAATTACAACTGTAGTTTTAATGATCTGTGATTACTTTAAAATTCACTGTATACAAATGAAAGAGAAATTCCTAGATTTTTAGACCTGTCCGTGGCACTACATGCACTTTAGTCCCTTCCTTCTTACTGCTTCTTTCCATGTTATTTACCCATCTATTACCCATATAGCTTCTGTAAATATAGTATTTCTGTAAATGTGGTGTTTCTGTCTTCTTCCCAAGAGACAAGAACAATTTGTAAAGGGCCTGACATGTTATACAAGAGTGAGACCACTGAAAAATAATATGTATGCATGCTTAGTTTCCTTAGATAATGCCTGGGTTTATGTTTTTCACAGTATTTTATTTATTTTTTTTTTACAAAGAGACACATTCTTTATTTTCCTATTTGTGGAAAACTTCTGTGATTCGTTGACTCTGTTGTAAGTATGTGCATGTTAGTGCTGCCTGGAGACAAGCAGTACTGCAGGGACTAGAATATTGTCCTTTTAATTGTCAAAATGAAGTATTCATTTACTCAGAAGAATCTGTACCACTTCACAGTCTTGTCACTAGTAGGTTATATTCACATTGCTTCTTTCTCAATATGATTTTTTTTATAGGCAGAGTGGACAGTGAGAGAGAGAGAGAGACAGAGAGAAAGGCCTTCCTTTGCCGTTGGTTCACCCTCCAATGGCTGCTGCGGCCGGCGCACTGCGCTGATCCGAAGGCAGGAGCCAGGTACTTATCCTGGTCTCCCATGGGGTGCAGGGCCCAAGCACTTGGGCCATCCTCCACTGTACTCCCTGGCCACAGCAGAGAGCTGGACTGGAAGAGGGGCAACCAGGACAGAATCCGGCGCCCCAACTGGGACCAGAACCCGGTGTGCTGGTGCCGTAAGGCGGAGGATTAGCCTAGTGAGCTGCGGTGCCGGCTCTCAATATGATTTTTTTAAGTTCTTATTTTTTTCTGATTCTGTAGTACTATAATTTGGATATTGAAAGTCCCTCGAATACCCATAAGTTAAAGGTTGGACCCAGATGGCATTCCTAGCTAAATTGCAAACATTAAGGGAGTGAGCCAGCAGTTGGAAGAGCTGTTTGTCTGCTCCTTTCCCCGTCTATCACTCTGCCTTTCAAATAACTAAATTAATGAATCTTTAAAAAGACCCGCCTCTTTATTTTCTTCAAATTTAATGCAAGTAGCTCATGATAGACCAATGACCTCTCCCTACAAAGATGTCTAAGATCTAGTTCCCAGAACTTGTGAATATATTACTTTATATCACAAATGAGAATTAAAACTACTAATCAGCTGACCTTCAGATAAAGAGGTCACTTTGCTTTACTGGTTGGAAACAGTGAACTTGAATGGGTCAGGAGCTGTGGGGAAAGCAGCGTGGGAGTCGATCAGACAGATGTAACAATGAATGCTGAGGTAGAGATTCTAAACATGCCAGAGACTTCGCACACTGTCACTCACTTTGAAACTGGAGAGAGGAAATCACAAGTAAAGGGGATGCCCACAGCCCAGAGATCGGCCAGCCAGCCCGAGAACAGGGACCAGAGTCCGACAACTGCCAGAAACATCTGCCAACACACCAATGAGCAAAGCGCCCTTAGAGTTTCCACACGGGCAAGCAGCCCTGCCCATGCCTTTGAAGTTAGCCTCTCACAACCTATGTTAGACAGGTGAACTGCAGATTTCTGAGGCAATACATATTTATTATTTCATTAAGTCTGTGACAAATGTTTTACAGAAACAGTAAATATGAGGGGCATTCCAAAAATTCATAGAAAATATGTGTTATGAAAATGATGCATGGATTTCAAAATTTTTGCACCAAAATAAAGTTATTCTTTAATATCATTCAGTTATTTAAAAAGAATGAATCTCTACCATTTGAAGCAAAATGGACACAACTGGAGGACATCATATTGAATGAAGTAAGCTGGACCTAAAAGACAAATACTGCATGTTCATGTGGGAGCTAAATTTTAAAAACCAAACAACAACAACAAAAAAGAAACGTCTGCGTGTATCAGTATTGCTGCAAATAGTTTTATAAAACTTTATTTTAGACTTTCTTCAAACCAATGGTTAAGAATGTTATACTACTATAATTTTAATGATCTATGATTACTTTTACTATATGTGGGTGAAGAACTTTTAAAATTTTCATCATATATGGTCTGAAACTAGTTTTTCTTTCCCTGAAAAATCTTTTGCTTCAATTATACTAATGGCACTCATAGTTCCACTGGTGGCTCATGTATCATACATTTTTAAGCCAGGAGATACATTTTTAAAACATTTTTCTAGAATTTTCTTCCCCTTCTCTTCCTAATGAGTTCTACTTAATTATCAAGGTAGGACAAAATGTTCTCTGTGAAGACGTTTCTGACTCCACTTTGCAATTGTACTGTCTTCTCTCTTCTTCAGCAAAAATAAGAAGGCTAAGTTCTAAAGAACAAGGGCTGCATTTTACTTAGCTTTAAATTTCTGACCCAGAATCTCACATGTAGAAAAAAGTAGCAAGTGCTTGTTTTATGGCTGATTGACATGTTTGAAAGAAAGCCTGATTCTATAAGTTTAAAAAGTCAATCAGCATACAAAGCAGGAAATAAATTTCAGGCCATGTGGAGACTGGGAGAAACAGAAAAATAAGGCTTTTGAAACATTTTGTAACTATCCAACACTGAAAAATAGAGCAAAAAAAAAAAAAAGAGGATAATGCTTGGATGTGCGTTTTCTCCTCTGGAAATTGTCTTCTTGTTGATCCGTGCTTCAGTCAATTCACTTTGACTAATAGCCTGCTACATCAATAGTGACATATCACTAAACTCGGGTGCACATTTTGGGCCAGAAGAAACATCATTGAAATTATTTCCAGGGTTGCCTGACTGCCTACATGTCCTCATCTTTTAAATATTTTATTCTTGGTGTCTGCAGAAATGCTATTCATCTTCTAAAGGAAAATTTTCAAGGGTAAACACCAGGTTTGCATTTGATTTACCTCTCAATACTTCTTTCTTTATAGCACGTAGCAGAGCATTTTGCACCATATATATATATTCACATGATCTAAATCTTTTTAAAAAGTTAGAAAAAGAAATAAACATGATTTCACCCCTCAGTAGATTTTTCCATTATTAGCCAAATGGGCCAATCTGCTTCTCTGTGCTATGCACCTGTCTACACAGATCAACAAGCATCACTCACGACTCAACGCATTGCAGGTGACTTTCCAATGGTGAAAGCTGCAACGGGAAGAGTAGGGTTGAGCTTATCTCTTGGTGACACTTGATTCTGGGCTGCTGAGACATTCAATGACTGAGTATTGCACAAGTGCGCAGTGATACATATCACACACTTTATTTTTAATAACTCCATACCATTTGTTGGAAATGAGATCATGGTTGGAAAATGGAAGAAATAATAAGCTGAAAACAATCTTTATTCATTCCTCAAAATAACTTTTCCCTGATTATTTATAATGATTTTAAGAAATGGCTATTTGAATGAGTTATATAAATCACTAAATAATGAACTAACAAATAAAACATCTATTTTAAATCTGTCAAATATGCAAAAAAGAATTGGAAACAAAGTCCTATTGATTTCAAGTGACATTGTTCATTTAAGCAATCTATCACACTAAAAATATCTAAATTAGAACCTTCCAAAATATGCCCGGTACAAACTCAGAATTCAGTAAAACAGTGTAACATTGATCAATCTTTGATTTTATCCAAATTCTCCCAAAATATGGAACCTCAGCAAGTCTTCCATTTGCATAATACACGAATATTTATCTTATATCTTCACAATAATATTAAGAAAAAACAATGCTACAAAAAGCATTTAACATGCTTTCCTAGATACTGTGTAATTTATCTTTAGGAAGTGAGACAACTGAGATTTACAGAGGTTACATTCTTTCACTACTACCATTGTTGTTGTTGCTACCATCTCCATTTTAGAGATTTAAACACATTGTATTCAAAAAGCAGAATACTTTACCCCACATCAAACAGATGGTTAAAGACAAGAGTAAGAATTTGAAAGGAAATTAGTTTCTTCTTATATTTAGTAGTATCTACCAAATAAAATCTGCTAACCACCAGTGCACAAAAATATAGCATTTTTAAACATCCAGGTTTTTCAGATCTTCAGTATTCTGACAATATGTAGAGTTGCCCTAAAGATATTTATTTTCTCTTTACATAATATCCTTTATGTGATTAAAGACTTATTCCTCCTTCCAAATACATTTCACAATAAACCCACTGATGCCAATAACTTTGTTCTGACTATATTATTTACTTCTCTGATATTCCTCTGTCACCAGGAATATGTAAGATAAAAATAACATTAATTTTCATTTATGCAAAATGTGTTTTTAAAATTCATTTGCTTTTAAAATCTATGAATTTTTCATATAAGTTTCTCAAGAGACACATATGACAACAATGTGGAAAAGCCTGTAAGATAATATGAAGAATACTTTACAGCTCTCATCATTTAAGTAAAGTATGTTAGCAGAAGACAGACAGTATGCAGAATGACACAGCTAGGAAATGGCCGAGCTATAATTAGTTTCGTGTCTTCCACAGATGAGTCTCCTGGTTTTGTCATTTCACCGCATTCTTAAGACCTCCTCACCAATCTCACTTCTCTCCTGTCTCTTAGGGTATAGCTGCCAGACTCAAACAAGCATATTTCATATTGTCATCTCAACTTGTTTATTTTTATTTTTGCCTTGTTTATAGGATCTATGAGAAAAAGAGTGAGAAATTTTAGAATGATCCCTTTGGTTATTAGTTGTCACAGACACAATACAAAGCAAAAATTTGATAGAATTCATTTACATTTTAATAGAAAAATATCCTCTATAAAGTAACATTGGCAACTGGGGATACTGCTAATAATGGTTATCTTGTTCTAGCTATACTATTAAATATAGGGGTACACCGTTTGTTCATTTCATAGTAGTTATTAACAGTGAAATTGCTAAAGAAAAGCTTATCTAATTATTGTGTTATAATATGTGGTCTGTTAAACTATTTTGTCTCACTATCACTTAACTTACTACACTTTCAGAATTATTGATATATTAGCCTTGTGTGCAAGTAGATTGAAAATTTTATCTTCAAATGAAGAGCATGTGATTTAAACTTAGTGTAATGTCATTTGACTTTTATATTGATACTCACATTAAACGGCATTTGTTAAGGAACCAGAAAGAAATATTGTGTGTGTCAGCTTGCTACTATTTTATTAATTTCAATTCATTTAAAATATCAAAAGTCAAGGAAGCAGATAATCTAAAGCATGGAATTAAATGCAAAAACCTAATGAGATGTAATGTGATATTATTTAGAAAAAATTCTTTATTATATACATCTATAAGTTTCTGTCATGATTTTAGAACTTTTGTTCTAAAATTTATTAAGCTTTAATTTGCTTAACCCTTTGATGAAACATAAGGAAGACCCAAATCTTTTTCCTAATAAACAAGTATGTTATTTTTACTTGAAGTTTTCTTTTGTCAAGCTTCTATAATAAAATATTCAAGAATGTGTGTAAGCCATGCAGACTGACCACATGTACTATATGTCCTTTACTATTGGGAATACCTATTATTTTTTAAAAAAATGATTTATTTATTTGAAAGGCAGAGTTACAGAGAACGTGGGGATAAGAGAGAGCGAGAGCGAGAGCGAGAGCGAGAGTGAGAGAGAGAGGTCTTCCACCCACTGTTTCACTCCACACATGACTGCAACAGCCAGTGCTGGGCCATGCCGAAGCCAGGAACCAGGAGCTTTTTCCAGGTTTCCCACATGGGTGCAGAGACGCAAGCAATTAGGCCATCCTCTGATGCTTTCCCAGGCACACTAGCAGGGAGCTGGATCGAAAGTGGAGCAGCTAGGATTTGAACCGGTGTTCATATGGGATATCTGCACTGCAAGTGGTGGCTTAACCCCCTATGCCATAGGACCGGCTCACATATTCTTTTTTTTTAAATTAGTAGTAGTATTTATTTGAAAGGTAGAGCTAGAGGGAGACAAGTGATCTTCCATCTTCCTGTTCTTTCAACAAATGGCCAAAACAGCCAGCTCTGGGCCAGGCATGTCTTCTACATGGGTGCCAGGGGGCCGTGTACTTGTACCATTTTCTTCTGTCTTCCCAGGTGCATTAGCAGAAAACAGAATCCATAGCAGAGTAACGGGTACTTGAACCATCACTCTAATATGGGATGTCAACCATCAAAACACGTGGCTTAACCTGCCACGCCACAACACTGGCCTTGAAAGTATATATTCTTCCAATACTTGTTAGAGTTTCCCAAGGTTTGAGAATGCTTTATTCCTGAATTCTTTACAATCTGTAATGTACTATTAAAAATTTAAATCATCATGGAATGCTGATGGAGCTGTACCATTTTTACAATTTGTTGCCGTTTATTTCTCATGTTATTTTAAAATAAATACTTGCTTCAAACATAATGTAAAATATAATAAAGTCTCATGTACCTAATCCAGATTAGCTGAATATTAATATTTGCCATATTTTATCATAACTCCAACTTTGAGCAAAAATAATACAAACATAGTTGAATTCTTATGTAACACATCACACAATATTTATTCTTCCCAGTTACAAATTCTAGCCAGAATATGATGTGTCTTTCTATCCAGGAAATTTATAATCATACCACATGTGCTTGAATTCATCAAGAAAACATGTCAGTGTGGGTGGGTTTTTTAAGTCTACATATATTATAGCTGTGATAGTATGAAGCAATCTGCTCTTTTTTTGGTAACATTGTTTCATATTTATTTATTTGGTGTATGTACACTAATTCTTTATTACTTTTGTATATACTCATTATATATATATAAATATGTATTCTCATGTACACTTATTCTCATATTGTGTTTTCAAATTTTTCACACTGGCAAGTCTGGATCAAACATCAGGATAATCTCCCAAGTGAATGTTTGCAGTTTAACATTGTGTATTGCCAGATGGAACAAACAACTATCTTTTTCTAGATATTTTTAAAACCTCTCAGAGGTTTTAAGTTGATACATGAAGCACAGTTGCAAGGAGTGGGAAATAAATATTGTGCATGAGAATTTGCTAGTGTTTTACATTCCCAGCAACAGTGTAATGTCTGCTCACCTTCTTTCTCACCAGTATTTGATGTTGGCAGATGTAATATATTCCCAATTTGTTTATGTCAAAGTATATCTTACTGTTTAATGTTCAGTCAATGTCACTTGTTTAAGTTATCTAGTTATTTAAGTTATTTAAGTTATTTAAGTTATTTGGTGACTTTATGAAATAATTATTTTTTTTTAAACTTTTAGTTAATGCATATAAATTTCCAAAGTACAACTTATGGATTACAATGGCTTCCCCCCGTACCGTCCCTCCCACCCACAACCCTCCCCTTTCCCACTCCCTCTCCCCTTCCATTCACATCAAGATTCATTTTCGATTATCTTAATATACAGAAGATCAGCTTAGTATACCTTAAGTAAGTATTTCAACAGTTTGCTCCCACACAGAAACATAAAGTGAAAAATAATAGATGATTTTTTTTAAATGATGATGAAATCAGAGCGGACCTATTGTCATGTTTAATCCCAGTGAGAGTCAAGTTGGGAATTGATAATTTTTTTTTTTTTTTTACAGAGGATCAGTTTAGTATGCATTAAGTAAGGATTTCAACAGTTTGCACCCCCATAGAAACACAAAGTGAAATATATTGTTTGAGTACTCGTCATAGCATTAAATCTCAATGTACAGCACATTAAGGATAGAGATCCTACATGAGGAGTAAGTGCACAGTGACTCCTGTTGTTGACTTTACCAATTGACACTCCTGTCTATGGCATCAGCAATCTCCCTATGCTCCAGTCATGAGACTTTATGAAATAATTATTAACAAAGTTTATCAATTTTCTACTTAACTACTTTATCTTATTGATACATTAAGAATTTTTATGAAACATATTCTAGATGGACATCGAGTTTTAGTTTTGCATGTCACAAACATATTCCTGTCTGATTTTACTTTTTCCTTGTCATTGATGTATGACTCATGATAGAAGATACTATGTTTATTCAAAATTCATTAAGCAATTCCTTAATGATATATACACTTACCAGACCAAGTTAGTCATTCTTACTTTATTTTGACATGGGGAAATTTATTTGAGGGAAGCTTGTTTTGTTTTGTAATTTATATCTAAGTCTTAAATACATCTGAAGTGGATTTTATTGTAGAGGATGAAATGATGATCTAGTTATATGTGTGAATGCATGTGTGTACATACACAAAACAAAACTAAACATATGTGTATATTTGCAAAAGGGTAAACCATTTCCCAAATGTTTCTCCTTTCTCTGTGTTGGGTCACTACATATATATACATATATATATATATATATATATATATATATATATATAAAATTAGCTCTCTCTGAAGCATATGCTCATAAAATTTTAGACTTCTCTTTGCAGAGCGCCATGCCCTGACAGCAAACACTGATCCACTTTTTACTGCCACAGATGAGATATGTATATTCTTGAATACAATATAAAAGTAAGTATATGCTGCAGGAATAACATCTGAGGGAATAGTCATGTGATCAAATGCATTACTAAGCAAGGCGTGTTTGATTCCTGAGAGACATTTCTTACTTACTGATTCCAACTTCATTATTACAACAAAATACCTGCAAGAAGCTCCTTATGAGGGAAATA
Organism: Oryctolagus cuniculus; assembly: GCF_964237555.1. Classification (NCBI taxonomy): domain Eukaryota; kingdom Metazoa; phylum Chordata; class Mammalia; order Lagomorpha; family Leporidae; genus Oryctolagus; species Oryctolagus cuniculus. The sequence continues at coordinate 134,807,295 of NC_091439.1, read as the reverse complement.
GGTTTATTTCAACTCATAGTTTTGGAGGGTCCCAGTCCAAAAAGTAGGTGGCTTCTTTGGTCTCGTGTTTTATGAGGGTGATGAATGATGCACATGGGAACAATCACATGGAAAGGCATGAAGGAGAGAGAGAAAGAGAGAGAAACTTGTTCTATGTCTATGTGTTCTCTCCTTTTAAAACCATTGTGATTGGATCAAGACAACCCGGCAGATCTGTCTAATTCAATCACTTCTATAGACCCCACTTCCAGACACCATAACTGAATCAAGTCACACTCTAGTGCCATTAACTGACGACTGTGAGATTTATACATAGACATGAATTGGGGGGGCAAACGTTACTCAAATCACAGCACCATTTTTGTCACTCTCTTGCAAATTTCTTATTTCTTCAAAGTGTACTTAATGCTGTCTCATATACTCTGTCCCCATTTAAACTGAGCTGAGACCCTGACAATGTCTGAATCACCTTCCAGAATGGAAAGCAGTATTCGTTTACAGCAAAATAGTTCTGTCATTTTGTCCTATCATGTATGAAAGCCTGACAGCTTTCCACATTTTATCCTCTCTGTTCCTTCAGTTACACCTGGCAATATTTCTGTTCACATAATCCCATAAACTATTTACCAAAAACACCTGCATCCACATCTGTGCTGATCTTTTCAGAGTATGTTTTCTAACTTTTTGCAATATGGACCAGTTTCATGACCAAGTGGCACAGATAGGATTGAACAAATAATAGGGAAATTCTCCCCTGCAATCTCATGGGTTTGATTCATATATGACAGGTATTTTATAATGACATTTTATTTTATTTTTATAAGTTTTATTTATGTATTTTTGAGACAGAGAAAGAGAGAGAGAGCTCCCATCTGCTGGTTTACTCCCAAGTCCTTTCAATGACTGGGGTATGGAGGAGGCTGAAGCCAGGAGCCAGGAACACCCCCCAAATTTCCGTTATAGGTGGCCAATTACTTGAGCCATTGCCACTGCCCCCCAGGGCCTAAATTAGTAGGACATGGGAGTCAGAGACTGGAGGGAGAAATTGATGTAAGACAAGGATATCTTAACCAGTAGACTAAATGCCTGACTACATTTACCACATTTTAGAATTAAACAACTGAGTTTGCTTGCTATCTCAGAATTCCAATTTAGCAAATTGTAGAGTTGGAAATTACAACAAGTTTGATTCATTTGATAGCATTTATTATTAATCATTGCACCAAAACTACCTCTGTGTTAATATAAATTCAAATTTGGAGCCCAGATTATTGACATCAAATTTTCCCTCACAGTTTATATTATATATTCATTTTATGTGAAGGCAGACACACATACACATACAGATATCTTCTATTTACTGGTTCACTTGTCTGCAAGGAGGGACCAGGTTGAAACCGGAGCTGGGAAGTCAATCCAGGTCTTCCAGGGCAGCAGGGACTCCAAGTACTTGAGCAAATACTGCTGCCTCCAGGGTGGCATCAACAGGGAGCTGGATTGGAAATAGAGTAGCTGGGCCTGGAACCAGGCACTCTGCTGTGCAATGCCAACATCACAAGTTATGTTTTCACTGCCACACCAAACACCCATGATGCTGACCCTACAGTATAGGTTTTGGTTTCAAGCATTATTTTGATATCATATTTAGATGTTGAGACATATTAGGTATTATTAATAGTGTATTGATCGGCTAGCGCTGTGGCTCACTAGGCTAATCCTCCACCTGCAGTGCCGGCTCCCCAGCTTCTAATCCCGGTTGGGGCACCAGATTCTGTCCTAGTTGCCTCTCTTCCAGGCCAGCTCTAAGCTGTGGCCCGGGAGTGCAGTGGAGGATGGCCCAAGTGCTTGGGCCCTGCACCTGCATGGGAGACCAGGAGAAGCACTTGGCTCCTGGCTTCAGATCAGGTGTGCCGGCCGCAGTGCGCCAGCTGCAGCGGCCATTTGGGGGGTGAACCAACGGTAAAGGTAGACCTTTCTCTCTGTCTCTGTCTCTCTCACAGTCTAACTCTGCCTGTCAAAAATATATAGTGTATTGCTCACCAAAAATCATTTTTATGAAGTATCTACCCTCAACTATTTTTTAAATTTATTTTTATAGAAAACTTTTATTTAATAAATATAAATTTCAAAAGTACAACTTCTAGATTATAGTGGCTCTTCCCGCCATAACCACTCTCCCATCTGCAAACCATCCTATCTCCTACTCCATTTCTCTCCCCATTCTTCATTAAGATTCATTTTTATTATCTTTATATACAGAAGGTCAACTCTATACTAAGTAAATATTTCAACAGTTTGCACCCACACAGAAACACAAAGAATAAAGTACTGTTTGAAGATTAGTTTTACCATTAATTTGCATAGTACAATACATTGAATAGAGGTCCTACATGGCGAACAAGTGCACAGTTGACTCCTGTTGTTGATTTAACAATTGACACTCTTATTTATGACATCAGTAATCACCAGAGGCTCTTGTCATAAGCTACCAAGGCTATGGAAGCCTCTTGAGTTCACAAACTCTGACGTTATTTAGACAAGGCCATAATCAAAGTGGAAGTTCTCTCCTCCCTTCAGAGAAAGGTACCTCTTTCTTTGATGACCCGTTCTTTCCGCTGGGATCTCATTCTCAGAGATCTTTCATTTAGGTCATTTTTTGCCACAGTGTCTTAGCATTCCATGCCTGAGAAACTCTCAGGCTTTTTAGCCAGTTCCGAATGCCTTAAGGGCTGATTCTGAGGCCAGAGTGCTGTTGGGGCATTTGTTATTCTATGAGTCTACTGTGTGCCCTGCTTCCCATGTTGGATCATTCTCTCCTTTTTAATTATATCAATTATTATTAACAGACACTTGGTCGTCTTTATGTGATCCCTTTGACACTTAATCTTATCTTTATGATCAGATATGAACTTAAACTGATCACTTTAACTAGTAAGGTTGCATTTGTATCTGCCAACTTATTGGGATTTGGAGTCCCATGGCAAGTTTTTAGCTTTACCCTTAGGGGTAAGTCCAAGGGAGCGCATGCTGTGCTGTACATCTCCTCCCTTTCTTATTCCCACTCTTATTTTTAACTGGGATCAATTTTCAACTGGATTTAAACACCCAAGAATAATTCTGTGTTAAGTAAAGAGTTCAACCAGTGGTATTAAGTAGAACAAGAAAATACTAAAAAGAATAATATAGTAAGCTGTTCCTGGACAGTCAGGACAAAGGCTGATCAAGTCATGGCTTCACATAGTGTCAGTTTCACTTCTACATGTTTCCTTTTAGGTGCTCATTTGTCGTCACAGATTAGGGATCCCCTCAACTCTGAAAATGACTTGATCCAATTGACGGATGTGTGTCTGTGAGTATGCATGTGGGTGTGTGTGTGGAAATCTGTAACTAGTTCCTATACCTGCTTTTAGAAAAGTGAGTCATGGGAAGGTGTTGTAGAACGATGAGTTGGACTGCTGCTTGTGGTGCTGGCATTCCATGTTGTAGTGCTGGTTTGAATCCCAGTTGTTCTGCTTCAGGTCCAGCCCCCTGCTGATATACCTGGGATGGAAACCCAGGTGCCTAGGCCCCTGCCACCCATGGAACAAATCCTAGCTGAAGTTCCAGGATCTTGGTTTGGACATGACCCAGTCCTGGCAATTGAAGCCATTGGGGAAAAGAGCCAGCAGATGGAAAAATCTCTCTCTATGCCTATCTCTATATCTCTATCTCTATCTCTATTTCTGTCCCTATCCCTATCCCTATCCCTGTCCCTGTCCCTGTCCCTATCCCTATCCCTATCCCTATCTCTCTGTCACTATGTCTTTCAAATTAAAAAAAAAAAAATGAATCTTTAAAAAAAATTAAAGGTAAGGCTGGCATTGTGACGCAGGGGATTAAGTTGCCTCTTGCAATGCCAGCATCCCTTTGAGCACTGGTTCAAGTTCCTGCTACTCCACTTTCAATCCAGCTCCCTGCCAATGGCCTGGGAAAGCAACAGGAAGATGGATCAAGTACTTGGACCCCTGTCATCCACATGGGAGACCTGGATGAAACTTCTGGCTCCTGGCTTTGGCCTGGCCCAGCCTTGGCCCTTGTTGTCATTTAGAGAGTAAACCAATAGATGGAAGATCGATCTCTCTCTCTTTCTCTCCCTCTCTGTCTGTAACTCTGCCTTGAAAATAAAAAAATAAACCTTTTAAAAATTAAAAAATAAGGCATATATGAACAATTTCTGAGCTATTATCTGAGTATCTACATTTTATAAAAACTATTTTAACACAAAATCTTGTGACTCATATTTCTCTCTGTTAAAAAAGCTGTAATGATTTTAATTGCTTATAGAAAGACTTCTTTTATTTTAATGTGTATTTTTACTTTTTGCTTTTCTGAGTACTTAGTGATTGTAGAATTTGTTTTTTATTGTTGTAATTTTAAGCTTTTTTTTTTTTTTGACAGGCAGAGTGGACAGTGAGAGAGAGAGAGAGACAGAGAGAAAGGTCTTCCTTTGCCGTTGGTTCACCCTCCAATGGCTGCCACGGCCGGCGCGCTATGGCCAGCGCACCACGCTGATCCGATGGAAGGAGCCAGGTGCTTCTCCTGGTCTCCCATGGGGTGCAGGGCCCAAGCACCTGGGCCATCCTCCACTGCACTCCCAGGCCACAGCAGAGAGCTGGCCTGGAAGAGGGGCAACTGGGACAGAATCCGGCACCCTGACCGGGACTAGAACCCGGTGTGCCGGCGCCGCAAGGCGGAGGATTAGCCTAGTGAGCCGCGGCGCTGGCCTTAAGCTTTCTTTATGAAAGTTTTTTAGTGTGTCTATTTTGTGTACATTTTTACTATAATTTGGCTACTTTTGTGGATATTTTATTAGCATTATCACTATAGTTCCTTTATTATTTTATTGTTTCTTAAAATATTAATTTTGTACCCTGATAATTATTTCATCTCAGTTTATTTTTTGAGCTTTCATTTTCCTTATGACTTCCTGCTTTTTAAAAACAAGCAATCATTTTCTTTATTTTTTCTATTGTAGGTCATTTCCAAAGGTACATTTTTCTGTTGAATCCATTTTGCCATTAGAATAAAATACTGACCCTATTTATGCACTATTCTTTCCATAAACCATGTTTGGATACAGTCTACCCAGAATCTGTGTTTTGGCTGAATGGGAATGTACATTTTCCTTGGTCTCAGTACCCATGTGCTTGAGTGATGTTCTAATTCACTTCTTAGATCTACAGTTTGATATACACAGTTCCCTGTACAATTCCCATTAACCAGTCATCATGTGTCAAGCACTGTTTGATTTTCCTGAAATGGGATCCTTCTATTTTTACAATATTTGGATCTCTGTCAGCAATAAGTGATAGATATTATGCAAAAAAAAAAAAAAAGAAAAAGAACTTTATGGATATTGGGTGCCTTTGCTTTTGTAGCTTGCTTATAAACATTGTATTTAGGAAGGATGGAAAATCAAATGCAAACTTTTATGATATGACCTAGATTCTCCCCTTACTCCTGTTAACTGCAGGGTGGCTGCATCAAACTTGAACGCAAAAGTGTCTTAATATAGAAGAAAAGTAATTATGATATTTATTTCTGAAGCAATACCTATGAATCATAGGGCTGTTTTGTCGTTTTTCTTCTTGAACACACCTAAGGTTTAAGAGCTTAGAGATGAGATGAGATGTAGGTGGGAGTGTGAAACTTCTTCTTCTTGAAGATGTTTCACATGTCTCATCAAGACGGAATCTATAATTTAATCAAATTCATCATTTCACAGAGCTTTACGGGCAATGAAACTCTCAGATCCTGCCAACTGAGTGGATGACCAACAGGATGGTCAAGTCTCAGTCATTATCTTCTGTGAGCTTGCAAGCAGCATTTATCAAAGATTGATTACTTCTTAAAATATCATTTTTGTTGTAAATAAGATCCAATCATCTCTTTCTCAGTTCTACCTTATTTTTGTTTGTTCTCAATATCTTTCTATTTTATTCTAATTTTCATGATTTTAATTTTGAATTTCACCTGGTCAGTCTACATACTTTTTACTTTAATTCTGGTTGTGATCTTATTGTGTCATCTTTAGTATTATCTGTACCTATATCATCCATCTCTATGTATATCTCTGGTCCTATTTTCTACTCTTTATATGTATATTGTATATATTATAAACATATATATTTATAATGATTCCAACACAGAATCTCTACACTGACATCTAGCAGTTATTTCCACTATAATTTGATTACATCATAAACTCCTCTGTTTGTGTAAAGACAACCACATATTTTGGCTTATCAGGAATTTCTGGGTCATTGTCATCTTTTGTTAGAAACTGTTATCCCTATCCAATATATCAACAAACACTGATAGGTTTGCCTTCAAGAAATAATCAGATCTTTTGTATATAAATTCAATTAAAAATGAATCTTTTTTTTGAATTTTTACCTTTTTTTTTTCTTAACTTTTATTTAATGAATATAAATTTCCAAAGTACAGCTTATGGATTACAATGGCTTCCCCCCATAACGTCCCTCCCACCCGCAACCCTCCCCTTTCCCACTCCCTCTCCCCTTCCATTCACATCAAGATTCATTTTCGATTCTCTTTATATACAGAAGATCAGTTTAGCATACATTAAGTAAAGATTTCAACAGTTTGCTCCACACAGAAACATAAAGTGAAAAATACTGTTTGAGTACTAGTTATAGCATTAAATCTCAACGTACAGCACACTAAGGACAAAGATCCTACATGAGGAGTAAGTGCACAGTGACTCCTGTTGTTGACTTAACAAATTGACACTCTTGTTTATGGCATCAGTAATCACCATAGGCTCTTTAAAAATGAATCTTAATGGAAATTGAAATGGGAGAGGGAGTAGGAGGTGGGATGGGAGTGGGGGTGGGAGGGAGGAAATGGGGGGAAGAAACACTATATCCCTAATAGCTGTACATATGATATTTGTATTCATTAAATAAGAGCCTTCAAATAATAAAAAAGATATAACCAGACTCTACCCTCTGTCATGATGTTTAACATTACTATTCTGTACCAAATCTTTAGATGCATTAATGTAATGATTTTCTTTTTTTTAAGATTTATTTATTTACTTGAAAGAGAGACTTATGCAGAGAGAGAATGAGAAGCAGAAAAAAAGAGAGAAAGAGAGAGAGAGAAAGAGAGGTCTTCCATCAGCTGGTTCACTCTCCAGTCGGCTGCAATGGCCGGAGCTGTGCCAATCTGAAGCCAGGAGCCAGGAGCTTCTTAGGGGTCTCCCAGGTGCAGGGGCCCAAGGACTTGGGCCATCTTCTATTGCTTTCCTAGGCCATAGCAGAGAGCTGGATCGGAAGTGGGTCTTGAACCGGCACCCATATGGGATGCTGGTGTTTCAGGCCAGAGTTAACCCATAGAATTAATTCTCCATCTGGTTGTATTTTGTTTTAATATAAGCCGTTATACATTCCTTCTCTGATAAACACCCCAATTATTTTTCAGCTTGCTCAGAATATTATACTGTACATCATATATGATTTATAACATCTCTCAATACCAATATGTCACTAGTTTAAGTGAAGTATGGAAACTTTCCTTTAATTTATAGAGCCTTATAAATTTGTCCAAATTTAAATATCCTCGTCTTGAAAATTCCAAAATAATTTCATTAAAATCATCAAATATGGATGGAATATAATAGATATTATGTATTGTACATTAATTCATAGGGAAGAGGAGCAACCGGGACAGAATCTGGCACCCCAACCGGGACTAGAACCCTGTGTGCCGGTGCTGCAGACGGAGGATTAGCCAAGTGAGCTGCGGCACCTGCCGTCTTTTATTCTTAAACAATAATTTCACCAGATAAAGAATTCATACTTGGTAAATTTTTATTAGTACTTAAAAAATATTCCATTTTATTGTCACTTCAATGGTTTTATATGACAAAACGAATTTCAGTGAATTGGTGTTCCCATAATGATAATGAGTCATTTCTCAAAGACGGCCTTCAAGATTTCATTTTTGGGACTGGCAGTGTAGCTCATGGTTAAGCCACAGCCTGTGACTCCATCATCCCCTTAAAGGTTGAGTCCTGTCTGCTTTGCTGCTGGTCTAGCTCCTTGTTAATACCCTGGGAAAGCAATGGAAGATGGATCATATGGTTGGGCCCCTGCTACCCAAGTGGGAGACCCAGACGGAGCTCTGGGCTCCTGGCTTCTTGCTCATCCAGCCATAGTCAGTCCAGCCAGCTGGGGAGTGAACCAGCACATCGAAGATTTCTTCCATTTCTGTCACTTCCTCTTTCTCTGGCACTCTGCCTTTCAAGTAAATTAAATCGATATTTTAATATTTGTCATTTTTGTATCTAGTTTCAAACATAATTATAGTGTGTTTTTATGACTTTCTTTGAGCATATGTTATTATTGCATAAGTTAAGATATTATCTGCTAGGAACTATCAATTTATAAGAATATAGCACAATTGGTTTGATAGGAAAAGTCTAATGAAAAGAGCAGTAGAATGGATAAAAAAGAGCTATTAGAGGAAGTTTAATAAACTTTAATATAAAGTAATGTACTACAGAGCAGAAATACTTCAAAATTACTCTCTAAAAATTTTGAGAAATAAATGCTAAAAAAAATAGGTGGCATGGATAGATTTTTCTATATGTCAATAAAGAACTTGCATTCCCTTTCCCTTAATGGTAGGAAGGAATCAAGTAAGTCCTTTGAGATTCCTAATTGATAGAATTCTCTTTGTTGCTCAAGGTGGTCCCATAGATAACTTTTGTTCATGAGTCTCAGGATAAGGACTTGACATTCTAGGAAGACCAACCAGGTACTTAGAATATTGTGGGTGTCAACCATTTGATTTTCAGCGATAATTCCTGGAGTGAAGTGGGCTGGAAACTGATTCCAATCACATGGCTCATTATAGTAAATCATGCCTATATAACGTAACTACAATAAAATCTCTAGACTTCTTTATAAAAAGTGTTTGGTGTATATTGTTACACATCCATATGCTAAAGGGTATCATGTTTTGATGACACAGAAGCTTCACGTATGGAACCCTTCCAGAATTTTTTCTACGCATCTCTTCTTTTGGCTGACTCTAATTTATATGACTTTTGGCTGTAGGATAACTACATTCATAAGTATGGATTTGTTAGTGAATTCTGTGTGTTGTAGCAAATTATTGAAGGTAGTGGTAACCCCAATTTTGTAGCCAACTGGTCAGAAATGTGGGTATGTGGGAATCTTCAGTCTTGCAGCCATTGTCTGAAAGGTAGTATTGCAAAAGAATGTGCCCTTAATTTATAAAGTTTGGCCTAACTTAGGTATTTGGCATCCTAAGTAAATGTAATTCTAAACTGCATTGGTTGAAGATATTTTTTTGCCAATAGTTTTACGATAAATCCTGACCATATTTTTATATTCCTATCTGTAGATGAAAAAATATTTCTGGGTAATTAATGTTTTAAATTTATTTTACAGTATAGCTTGCAATTTTATTTTTTATTTTCCAGTGTACTGAAATTAATATGCCTTAAAAACATTGATTGTGAACAATCAGTTCACAACAAGCAGTTGTGAACAAGCAGTTGATGTAACAATCAATAAATGAATTGCTTTGGTTGCCATAATTACAGAATATTTTATAATTTACATAATTTTTTATTTTCAAGTAGTTTAGAGTTTTCAATATTAGCAAATAGGCACTAGATATTTAACATAGTCTTCATTTTCTATTGGAGGCAGGCATTTGGGGGTGAACCAGTGGATGGGAGCACTTGCACCCTCTTTATCTCTGTTTTTCAAATAAAAATAAAATAAAGAAATAAACATTTTAATTACCTGTTTATATGTAACACATTTCATTTTAGGACACATACACTTTCGATTTTATTTATGCACTTATTTTTATGGTATGTTCCATATTGTAATCCTTTATTTCCTTCCATTTCTATTCAATAGGAATCTTTTGTTGACTATGATATTTCAATTCAACCCTCTAAGCAGAATTTGTAAGAGAACATTGTAAAATATGAGACAAAAATAATTATATCAAACTCAGAAGCTTCTGCACAGCAAAGGAAATAACAGATCAAAGAAACATGAAACAGAATGTGAAAAAGTATTTCCAAGCTAATTATCTGACAAAGGATTCATATCAAGAATATATCAGGGCCGGCGTCGCGGCTCACTAGGCTAATCCTCCGCCTTGCTGCGCCGGCACACCGGGTTCTAGTCCCAGTCAGGGCACCAGATTCTGTCCCGGTTGCTCCTATTCTAGGCCAGCTCTCTGCTGTGGCCCGGGAGTGCAGTGGAGGATGGTCCAAGTGCTTGGGCCCTGCACCCCATGGGAGACCAGGAGAAGCACCTGGCTCCTGGCTTCGGATCAGCGCGGTGCGCCGGCCGTGGCAGCCATTGGAGGGTGAACCAACGGCAAAGGAAGACCTTTCTCTCTGTCTCTCTCTCTCACTGTCCACTCTGCCTGTCAAAAAAAAAAAAAAAAAAAAAAAAAAGAATATATCAGGAGTTCAAAAACTGAGCAACAATACAAAAATCAATAAATCTAGTTGAGAAATGGACTAATATACTTCTCAAAAGAAGAAATAGGAATGTCCAACAAATTATATGAAAAAATGCTCAATATTGCGAGCTATAGGGAAAAGCAAAACAAAATCACAATGCGGTATCACCTCACCCAAGTTAGAATAGCTGTTACCAGGGCTGGCACTGTGGTGCAGCAGGTAAATCCACTATCTCTAGTGCTAGCATCCTATATGGGCACCAGTTCAAGTCCCAGCTGCTCACTTCCAGTGCAGGTCCCTGCTATGGTCTGGGAAAGCAGTAGAAGATGGCTCGAGCCTTTGGACCCCTGCACCCACATGGGAAGACACAGAGGAAGCTCCTGGCTCCTGCCTTCAGATCAGCACATCCGGTTGTGATGACCAATTGGGGAGTGGACCAGCAGATGAAAGACCTCTCTCTCTGCCTCTCTGCCTCCTTTTCTCTCTATGTAACTCTGACTTTCAAATAAATAAATCTTTTTTTTTTTTTTTTTGACAGGCAGAGTTAGACAGTGAGAGAGAAAGAGAGACAGAGAGAAAGGTCTTCCTTTTTCCATTGGTTCACCCCCAAGTTACTGCTACAGCCAGTGTGTTGTGGCCAGGGCGCTGCGCCTATCCAAAGCCAGGAGCCAGGTGCTTCCTCCTGGTCTCCCATGAGGCTGCAGGGCCCAAGCATTCTTGGGCCATCCTCCACTGCACTTTCGGGCCACAGCAGAGAGCTGGACTGGAAGAGGAGCAACCGGGACAGAATCCGGCTCCCCAACTTGGACTAGAACCCGGGGTGCCGGAGCCACAGGCAGAAGATTACCCTAGTGAGCCGTGGTGCCAGCCATAAATAAATCTTAAAAAATAAAAAAAGAATAGCTATTACCAAAAGACAGAAAGTAGTAAATGTTATCAAGAATGTGGAGAAAGGGGAACCCTTTTACACTAGGAATAAATTACTATGCCACTATGAGAACAGTATGGAAATCCTTTAAAAATTTGAAATAGAGCTTCCGTATGATTCAGCAACTCCACTACTAGGTATACCCCCAAAACTAATGAAATCATTGTATCAGAGAGAGACCTTCTCTACCAGATTTGTTGAAGCTCTGTTCATAGTATCCAAAATATGAAATCAACCAAATGTCCATCATCAGGTGATGGAAAAAGACAATGTGGTCTATATACACAATTAGGAGACTATTTGGTCATAACAAAGAATGAAATTTATATCTCAACTATTTAGTCCTTTCTTTGAGTTTTATATTTTGTATATCTCCCCTCCTCATGCACATCGATAAATACATCCGATTTGCTCCTGTTAATCTGTCAATTGTTGGTTTGTTGCAGCAGACTCAGTTATCAAACTTTCGGGTGAAAACTTTGATATTCTCTACAATGTGTACCTTTTTTAAGGTAAAGAGAATGTATCATCAACACCAGAAGTGGATTCTTTTGCACTTCACCAGTGGTTTATGAAGCAGCTTTGGAACCAGTACAACTCAAGGCATTTCTGGGAGTCTAAAGAAAGGAAAGAGAGCGGCAGTAGCAGCTGAGACGCCACAGGACTCAGTAGTGCAGTGGCATCAGCTGTCAAAGCACACACTTCCTACAGTGGCGTCATTAGTGTCAGGTCACACAGTGGAGAAGTTGACAGGGATGGAATTCTCAGGAAAGCCCAATTTTCTCAGGTGGAATACTGCAGTGTCAGCTGGAAATGGTGAAACTATCAGGATCCAGCAGAATAGCACTTAGCAGAATAAACATACTTAAAAAGGAGAAGTGGGACTGCTGTTATCTCTACCTTTCCCAAGTTCTTGAGCAAACTAATAAATACTTAGGGAGAAATTTGAAAGATCTGAAGACATCCATGACAAGATACAAGCAAATGTTCATGTGTTGAATATAAAGTTGTAAATATAAAACATGGACAACTAATATCTGGGAAAATCCAGCTTTTGTGCAGGTAAAATTTTAAAATTACATTTTTGCCTCTAGAGAGCAAACATTATTGCAAAAGAATGGATTGTTTATTAAATAAAATATATTTCAGTGGTTCAATAATTATCTGTGAAACTGTTACTGTTGACTCATAAATGATGAAATAAATTTTGAAAAGCATAATTGGAAATATTTTAAAAGCTACATTAATGAGATAAAGCAAAAACTTAGCCATTATTTGAAAATCTTAGGATTGCCTGAAAAAAACATTGATGAATAATTTATCTGGAATAAATCCAGTTGTTTTCTATGATGTGTATAAAGCACTATTTTATTTTATGAAAATATTCTTATTTTCAAAGGGCATTTTTTTTTGTTCTGGAAAGATAGGTATCCTTGAGATATGAATCTTGAAAATATTATCAAAGAACTTGGCAATGATATGTGCAATTCTCATATCCTCAGGTTGTGAATGAGCTGTGTATCAACTTCCATATTCAAGTTATTTATTGTTTCAGCTGTGAAGAGCATGCTGCCATAGAATTATTGGTATGAAAAGTATTCATCTTGTCAGTGCATAACAACTCCTCTGGCCAATTTTTACAGTCCTTGAGAGAAGTCTGCAAGTAGTTATTGATAACAAAACTGTAACAAAATTAAAAGGAAGAAAGAGTTGGGGAATCAACACAGCAATTAAAACATCTCCGAGTGTCTGGTTCAAGTCCCGCCTCTGTTCTCTATTCCAGCTTATTTACTGCTGACTCATAAATGTTAAAATAAATTTTGAAAAGATGCCGTGGAAGGCAGCAAGTCTTAGCTTGTGCCCCTGACACTCATAGGGGAAAACTGGAATGAGGTCTGGGCAATGGACTTTAGCCCTGAGTGATTTGAACACAAAGGAGTGTGGTAGAAAAGAAGGAGGACTGAAGTAATTGAATTTGCATTGCATCTAGCTACTGATAATTGGGTGCAGACAAGAGCTGGAATGGGAGGACGGGTTACTCATGAATCCTTTGGGAGGGACAATAGTAACTTGGATTAGCATAATGATGTGTGAGTTAGAGAAGTGGAAGAATTCTGGAGGTTTCAGGAGACGTGATTTTTGTGATGAGTGAAATAGAGGTAATATGATAGAAAATTACTATTAGCTGTAAAACTTCAATAGCAGCCATTTGGGGAGTGAACCAGCAGACAGAAGACCTCTCCCTCCCTCCCCCGACCTCTTCCTCTCTTTCTGTAGCTCTGCCTCTCAAATAAATAAAAATCTTTAAAAAAGAGTCGCTCTTAAAAGGGTTCCCACTCACTGTTATCTTTTAGGGCCATCCGTAATTTAGATTGTAATGCAATATAAATACATTGTTTGTCAATCCAGCTTATCTAGCTAATCTGTCCTTGACACAGATCCAGGATTCTTCCTCTTTATCAGCTAATCATAAGGATCCTCAATCCCCCATTATGGCATAGATAGGAGCTTAAGGAGCTAGCTCCTGCGAGATCTCTCCAACACAGAGAGGTGATATAGATACACATGATCATTATGTGCGTTTCAACTCTACATTTGGTTGGATCTAATCACAAATAAACCATTTACGTGATAGAAGTAAACAAATCACTACTGGGACTCATTGGCATTTTAGGAGCTGATTTTAAAATCATGAGTGATGTTTTGGTACCTCTGTCACACCGTTTCTCCAGAAATGTAGGAGACTTTGTAGTCACTTTCCTCTGACTGTTTCCAGGGACTAAACATGCCATCCTCATTGATTTCTGGCAACTTTGGGTCTGTCAGGTCAAGACTGGAGTGGAAGAGCAGCTCATATGAGAGGCAGTACCTGCTGCACAGTACAGACTTTCTCTGGACCCAGTGAAAATTGGCAGACTGAATCACACAATAAATGAATGAATTGAAGCCATATTTCAAAAAGAGATATATCAGGCTCCAGCATCCCAACCGGCCTACAAAGTTTTCTTCTTTTTGTTAGCGGTAGGAGAGATAAAATGTAATAGTTTGTCCTTCCATTGGATGATTGCCCAGACGGCTCCAAACAATCAGAGTTTAACCTTTCAATGTGACATAGCCTGAGACATCAGGGTTTGTTTTTGATTCATTATTGCACATGAATTGTAACAGAACTGAAAGTACTTGTTTTTTCCTATTCATCAAGTCTTTCTAACATGGCTCACTAATGGAGCTGACATTTCTGTTCTAAGGAATATCAAGGTGTTCAGATTTACCTTAGATACACTTTGAATCTATAGGAACATTATCACAGCTATAAGAAAGAAGGTTGCAGATATGTAGTTTATAATCTAGTTCACTTTCTACATAGTCTGCTATCCTTAACACATTTTTTAAAAGCCAGGTTTATTATATACACTTCACTGTGGACACTCTATAATGTACACAGAACTCCTTATGGAGATTGAAAATAGCACATCGTAAGGTCATTAGTTATGTACCAATTTCCAAAGCTGATTAAATTTTTTCTGAGGAAAAGCAATATGGAGTGAAGAAAGACCCTCCAGCAACCATTTCCCCCACAGAAATATGAAATCAAATAGCCATTTACACCTGAAATTTCATCCACAGGAGCCAAGGGGACCGAATGAGAGTTTGTATCACCTGTTTTAACATAAGAAGAAGAAAATACATTAAAGAAGGAAGGAAAGAAAAAATTTACCTGCATCACTCCTTTCCAACTCCAAGAATTGCAGAATTGAGAGCAAGGCCTCTTGCTTAAAGGAAGAAAGGCTATTAAATTCAGGCTTTAGATCTAGAAGCCAAGGCAAGACCTGTCATAGTAAAAACAGTGCCAGAAAGTGCCCTATGACCCTTGTCTTTTCTTTTTTCCCAGAAACCTTTCATTTAAGGAATAAAAACTTCTTGCATTTCATAAATACAGCTTTAGTAACATAGTAATTCATCCCACCATACCTACCCTCCCACCCACACTCCCACCCGTCTTCCTGCTCCCATTCTTATTTTTTTTTACTAAGATCTATTCTCAGCCGGTGCCGCAGCTCAATAGGCTAATCCTCCACCTAGTAGTGCCGGCGCACCAGGTTCTAGTCCCGGTTGGGGCGCTGGATTCTTTCCCGGTTGCCCCTCTTCCAGGCCAGCTCTCTGCTGTGGCCCGGGAAGGCAGTGGAGGATGGCCCAAGTGCTTGGGCCCTGCACCTGGCTCCTGCCTTCGGATCAGTGCGGTGTGACAGCCACAGCGCACCAGCCGTGGTGGCCATTGGAGGGTGAACCAACGGCAAAAGGAAGACCTTTCTCTCTGTATCTCTCTCTCACTATCCACTCTGCCTGTCAAAAAAAAAAATCTATTCTCAGTTAACATTTTTTTTTGAGATTTATTTTATTTACTTGAAAGACAGAGTTATGGAGAGAGGTGGATACAGAGAGAGAGAGAGGGGTCTTCAATCTGCTGGCTCACTCCCCAAATGGCTGCAACAGCTGGAGCTGAGCTGATTGGAAGCAAGGAGCCAGGAGCTTCATCTGGGTCTCCCAGGAGGGTACAGGGACAGAAGGACTTGGGTCATCCTCTGCTGCTTTCCCAGGCACATTTAGCAGGGAGCTGGATCTTAAGTGGATGATCTGGGACTTGAACAAGTGCCCATATGGGACATTGAAGCTGCAGGCCAGGGTTTTAAGCCACTGTGCCACAGCGTCAGCCACTTCAATTAACTTTATAACACATATGATTAACTCTATACTAAGTAAGGAGTTCAACAAATAGTATGAAAAAAATTTCTCTACAGTGGAGACAAGGACTGTTCAAAGTCATTGCATTTCAAAGTGTAAATTACAGTTCTATAGATTACCTTTTTAGGTGCTCTATTAGTTATCACAAATCAGAGATAACATATGGTGTTTGTCCTTTTGGGACTGGCTTAATTCACTAAGTCTGATGTTTTCCAATTTCATCCATTTTGTTCAACCAGGCAAATGATAAGATTTTATTTTTCTTTTACTGCTGTGTAGAATTCCATGGTGTACATATCTCATAATTTATTCACTCTTCAGTTGACAGGCATTTGGGTTTATTTCATGTCTTGGCTATTGTGAATTGAGCTGTAATAAACATAGGGATACAGATAACTCTCTTATTTGTTGATTTCATTTCCCTTGGATAAATTTCCAGGAATGGGATGGCTGGGTCACATGATAGATCTGCATTCAGATTTCAGAGGAATATCCATACTATTTTCCACAGTGGCTGTACCAGGTTACATTCACATCAACAGTGGATTTACATCCCCACCGGCATCTGATTGTTCATTTCTGTAAGAAAGCCATTCTAATGGACATGAGGTAAAACCTCATTGTCATTCTCATTTGCATTTCCCTGACAAGTAGTGATCCTGAGGATTTTTTCATGTGTCTATGGGCTATTTGGATTTCCTCTTTTGAAAGATGCCTGTTTAAGTCCTTTGCCCATTTCTTAACTGGGTTTGTTTTGTTGTTGTTGAGTTTCTTGAGCTCTTTATATATTCTGGTTATTAATCCTTTATCAGTTGCATACTTTGTAAATAATTTCTCCTGTTCTGTCAGTTGCCTCTTCACTTTGCTCAGTGTTTCCTTTGCAGTACAGAAGCTTTTCAATTTGATGTAATCTCATGTGTCAACTTTGGCTTTCACTGCCTGTGCCTTTGGGGTCTTTTCCAAGAAGCCTTTACATCTAACAGTGTCTTTCAGGGTTTCTCCAATGTTTTCTAAAAGTTTCATGGTATTGTATTATAGATTGAGGTCTTGGATCCATTTTGAGTGTATTTTTGTATAAGGTGCAAGGAAGGGCCCTTGCTTCATCCTTCTGCAAGTGGAGATCCAGTTTTCCCAGCACCATTTGTTAAAGAGACTGTCTTTGATCTGGGGGTTGATTTTATCTCTTTTGTCAAAGATAAGTTGGTTGTAGATGCATGGGATGATTTCTGGTATTTATATTCAGTTCCGTTGATCTATGCATATGTTTTTGTGTCAGTACCAGGCTGTTTGATTATAACTGCCCTGTAGTATGTCTTGAAATCTGGTATTGTGATGCTTCTGGCTTTGTTTTTATTGTATAAGATTGCTTTAGCTACTCAGGGTCTCTGTGCCTCCATATGAAGTTCAGCATCATTTTTTCTGTATCTGAAAAGAATTTCCTTAGTATTTTGATTGTATTGCTTTGAATCTGTAAATTGCTTTAAGTAGTATGTACATTTTGATGATATTGATTCTTTCAATCCAGGAACATGGAAGATTTTTCCATTTTTTGTGTCTTTTTCTACTTCTATCTTTAATGTTTTTTTAATTTTCATTGTAGAGATCTTTGACAACCTTGGTTAAATTTGTTCAAGGTATTTGATTTTTTTGAGGCTATTGTGAATTGGATTTGCCTTTGAAGTTCTTTCTCACCCATGGCTATGTATACAAAGGCTATGGATTTTTGTGTGCTAATTTTATATCCTGCCACTTTACCAAACTCTTCTGTGAGTTCCAATAGTCTCTAAGTAGAGTCTTTTCCATCCCCCATATATAGAATCATGTCATCTGAAAACAGGGATAGTTTAACTTCCTCCTTCCCAATTTTTATCCATTTGATTTCTTTTTCTTGCCTAATGGCTCTGTCTAAAACTTCCAGTACTATATTGAATAGCAGTGGTGAGAGTGGGTATCCATGTTTGATTCTGGATCACAGTGGATATTCTTCCACCTTTTACCTATTCAATAGGATACTGGCCATATGGTTATCATAAATTGCCTTGATTGTATAGAAGGAATGTTCCTTCTATATCTATATCCAATTTGCTTAAACTTTTTATCATGACAGGGTTTGTATTTTGTCAAATGCCGTCTCTGTATCTATTGAGTTAATCATATACTATTTGTTTAGCAGTTTGTTAATGTGATATATCACATTGATTGATATATGAATGTTGAGCCATTCCCACATACCAGGGATAAATCCCACTTGATGTAGGTGAATGATCTTTCTCTTGTGTTGTTGGATTCAGTTGGCCAGAATATTGTTGAGGATTTTTGCATCTTTGTTCAGCAGGTAAATTGATCTGTAGTTCTCTTTCTCTGTTGCCTCTTTTCCGGGTTTAGGAATTAAGGTGATGCTGGTTTTGTAGAAAGATTTTGGGAGGATTCCCCCCTTTCAACTGCTTTGAATAACTTGAGAAGAATTGGAGTTAGTTCTTTAAATGTCTGATAGAAATCAGCAGTAAAGTCATCCAGTCCTGGGCTTTTCTTTATTGCGAAGGTTTTATTACTTATTCGATTTCTATCTTGGTTATGGGTCTGTTTATGTTTTCTATGTCTTCATGGCTCAATTTAGGTAGGTTGTATGTGTCCAGCAATCTATCCACAGTTTTTGGCATACAACTTTTTGTAGTAATTCCTGACAATTTGTTTTATTTCTGTGGCATCTGTTGTTATATTTGCTTTTTCATCTCTAATTTTATTGATTTGGGCCTTCTCTCTCCCTTTTTTGGTTAGTTAGGCCAATGGTTTGTCAATTTTGTTTATTTTTTCAAAAAAAAAAAAAAAACAACTGTTTAGCTGACCTTTTATTTTTTTGTTTCAGTGTTTTTTATTTCTACTCTATTTTTTAAAATTTATTTGACAGGTAGAGTTAGACAGTGAGAGAGATACAGAGAGAAAGGTCTTCCTTTGTTGGTTCACCCCTCAAATAGCCGCTACAGCCAGAGCTACACCGATCCGAAACCAGGAACCAGGAGCTTCCTCCTGGTCTCCCACGTGGGTGCAGGGGCCCAAGCACCCAGGCCATCCTCCACTGCTCTCCCCGGGTCACAGCACAGAGCTGGACTGTAAGAGGAGCAACCGGGACTAGAACCTGGCACCCACATGGGATGCCAGCTCCGCAGGTGGAGGATTAACCAAGTAAGTCACCATGGCGCTGGCCCCTCTTCTCTAATTTTAATTATTTCTTTCTCCTACTTGCTTTGTGTTGGGCTTGCTGTTATTTGTCTAGATCCTTTAGGTGCATTGATAGCTCATTTATTTGGTGCCTTTCCACTTTCTTGATGTGGGCTAGTGCCCATAGAGCAATCATCTAGACTTGTAAGCCTGGTGACTAAGAGATGAGCTGTGTGCCTACCCCTACTCCAACCTCAGGTAGCACAAGTTAGAGAAGACATGGAAGGTGTGGGAAATTAGTACAGGGCTTGGGCATGGAATTCATTCCTGAGCCAGTGAAACTCAACACCAGATGGATCATTGATAATGCATTAATATTATAAACATGACACAAAACTCATTTATATTTTAGCATTAAGATTGAAAACAAAACAAAAAGATAACTGCTTAATATATTGAGAGATAATCATATAAAAAGATAAAATTGGGGACATAAAAATTTTAATTTTTAAATATGGAGAAGAAAATAGTTCAAGTGTTATTAGTTTTTTCATCTTTGTTTTTAGTTTCTCACATTTAGTTTTAACATTAAGTTGCTATTATTTTTAAATGGCTTATAAAAAGAGGGTTATTTTTAAGCCCCAAGATGGCCACAAAGCAAATAGACACACTGAAAATGATATACAATGAATTAAAACTCACTACTAGGGGCCAGCACTGTGGCACAGTGGGTTAATGCCCTGGCCTGAAGTGCCGGCATCCCACATGGGTCCTGGTTCTGGACCCAGCTGCTCCTCTTCTGATCCAGCTCTCTGCTGTGGCCTGGGAGAGCAGTGCAGGATGGCCCAAGTCCTTGGGCCCCTGCACCCACATGGGAGGCCTGGAGGAGGCTCCTGGCTCCTGGCTTTGGATTGGTGCAGCCCCGGCCGTTGCGGCCAATTGGGGAGTGAACCAATGGAAGGAAGACCTTTCTCTCTGTCTCTCCCTCTTGTGAGAAAAATTGATATTTGATGATTATTTATAGTCCTTGTCTATATAACTGAAGAACAGTGATTTTGCTACATACTACTTGTTAGACTCTTTATTTAACGGAAGCTTAAGCTTGTGATTATAAATTGAAAGTATGTCATTGTAGAAATTAAAAAGCAAATAAGAAAGGATGGAGGAGGGAGGGTGGGAGTGAGTGAAGGATGGAGGGTAGGCTGGGAAGGATCATTATGCTCTTAAAACTGTATATATGAAAAACACGAATTTTTTCCTTTTATATAAATAAAAATGTTTAAATAATATCAAGTTCTTTCCTGACCTCAATGAAATAAAATGAGAAGTCAATAATATGACAAGCTTTGGGAACTATGCAAATACAGGGAAACTAAGCAACATACTGCGCAACAACCAATTTTATTTAAGAAGAAATTTTGAAAATGTCATTAAATGAATGAAAATGGAAACAAAATATAACAAAACCTACTGGATGCAGCAAAAGCAGTACTATCAAGAAAATTTATGGTAAATAACACCTACATAAAAAAGGCAAAAAGACATCCAATTATTGAACAATTATTTTAATGCCAAGAAGCCAGAGAAGCAATAACAAGAGAAATTCAAAATTAATGCATGGAAAGAAATAAATATCAGAGTAAAAATAAGTAAAATAGAGAAAATATAAGGATCAATGAAACAAAGAATTGGGGTTTTTTTGAAAATAAAATTGACAAACTGTTAATTTTGATAGAAGAGTCAAATGATAATGATAGAAGAGTCAAATGTAATCATGGTCAAGAAAAGAAACACTTCAGCCAGTATCACAGAAATATATCACCAGTGAGACTCTAATTAATAGTTGTCTGCCAACAGATCTGATAACAGGAAGAAATGGAGCTATGTGGGCAAATACACCTTCCCAAACTGATTCATGGTGAAATAGATATGGATTCATCATGAGTAGCAAGATTGAATCAGTGATAGAAAGTCTCCTATCCATGAAAGACCCAAGGCCAAATGGCTTTGTGGCTGAGTTCTACCAAGCTTTCAAAGGAAATCTAGTTCCAATTCTCCCTATTTTCAAAAAAAAAAAAAAAGAAAGGGAAGGAACTCTTCCAAACACATGCTATGAGACCAGCAGTACTCTGACACAAATGTCTGACAAGAACATAACAATGAAATAACAGGCCAAGATACCTGATGAACAAAGATGCAAAAACCCTCAGCATATTACTAGTATACTGAATCCAACATCACAATAAAAATGATCCACTGCTATATAGTGTTATTCATCTCAAGAATGCAAGGATGGTGTATCGTATGCAAATAATAGACAGAATACTTTGTATCAACAGAATGATGGCCATAAATCATGTGATTATCATAGTCTTCTGTATTTAATTGGGGCTGGCGCTGTGGCATACTAGGCTAAGCCTCTACCTGCGGCACTGGCATCCTATATGGGTGCCAGTTCTTGTCCCAGCTGCTCCTGTTCAGATCTGGCTCTCTGCTATGGCCTGGGAAAGCAACAGAAGTTGGCTCAAGAGCTTGGGCCACTGCACCTCTGTGGGAGACCCAAAGGGAACTCCTGGCTCCTGGCTTCAGATTAGCCCAGCTCAGGCCCTTGCAGTCAGTCATTTGGGGAGTGAATCAGCAGAGGGAAGACTTTTCTCTCTGCCTCTCCCTCTTTCTCTCTGTGGCTCTACCTCTCAAATAAATAAATAAATCTTTTAAAAATTATTTGATAAAATTAAGTATCTCTTCATGATAAGAAATATTTAAATAAATTAGTATAGAATAAAAAAAATATAGTAAAGGCCATAAAAGAACCTCAGAACTAGCATCATTTTGAGGAAAGAAAAACAATATTTCCAACAAAGACCTAAAATAAGTCAAAAATATGCATTTCACTATTTTTATTCAACATAGTACTGGAAGTCCCTGCCATGTGAATTAAGCATAATAAAGAAACTTCCGTGTATTCCAAACTTTCAAAACTCATAAATGTATTCAGCAAATGTATTCAGCAAATCTGTAGGCTATAAAACTTAGAGGAAACACTTTAGGACACTGACATGGCATGAATTTTTGGACAGAATGTAAAGACACTTGGAAACAAACAATTACATTAAAGAAAGGAGCTTCTCTACAGTAAAGGATACAGTCAACAGAGTAATGAGCTGACCTACAGAATGTGAGTAGCTGTTTGAAAAAACGACAAGGGGTTAAATACAGAACATATAAGGAGCTCACTTCAACAGAGGAATGACGATAATAGTAATAACAATAATAATAGAGCTAAATAGATTCCCCCCCAAAAATAGACAATCAGCAGCTACATGAAAAAAGTGTTTAATATCATTCATCACTAGGGACTGCAAGTGAAAACTAGAGTGAGATATCACCAATTCCAATTGGAAGTACTACTAAAAAAAATAGGGCCAGGAGTTGTGGCATAGTGGGTACAGCCAGTGCCTGTAACACCAGTATCCAACATGGGTTCCTGTTCAAGATGCAGCTGCTCTTACGTCCGATCCAGCTCCCTGCTAATGCACCTGAGAAAGCAGTGGAAGATGGCCCAGGTGCTTGGGCCCCTGTATTCACGTGAGAGACCCAGAAGAAGCTCCTGGCTGCTGACTTCAGCCTTTGTATGCATTTAGGAAGTGAACCAGCAGATGAAAGATCTCTCTTTCTGTGCCTCTCCCTCTCTTTCTCTCTAACTCTGCCTTTCAAATAAACAAATATTTTTAACAAATTAAAGGATGACGAATGTTGGTGAGGAAACGGTGAAAAGGGAAACTTGCCCAATGATGGTGGGAATGTAAATGAGTATAGTCCTTATGGAAAACACTATGGAACCACCATAGCGGTTCAAAGCATTAAAATAGGAAATACCAGATGGTCCAGCAATTCTATGACAAGGTATATAGCCAAAGGATGGGAAATCAGTACACTAAAAAGATCTCCCTTCCATTATCGTAAACACACACACACACACACACGAACACACAGATTGCAGCTCATCATAAACCAAGATGTTATTTTTCATTTATAAATTCAGAAAAAAGAATACATTTCTGCCGCTATACTGAATAACTTGGAAAATAAATGCAGAAATAAAAAAATCCAAATATATCGTATACTTAAATGTTGGAAAATACTGTGGAAGGCAAATGAGAGTAGAGGACCATGAAATTGGCTGTTTCCAACTTCATGGATTGAGCATTCTGAGATGAAGAATTAGTGAAAGATTCATCTAATTAATCATTTACAAGAATTAATCAAAATACACTCTTTCCTTTATCATGGGCAGATTTTATTTATTTATTTATTTATTATTTGACAGGTAGAGTTATAGACAATGAGAGAGAGAGACAGAGAGAAAGGTCTTCCTTCCCTTGGTTCACTCCCCAAATGGCCGCCAAGGCCGGTGCTGCGCCGATCCGAAGCCAGGAGCCAGGTGCCTCCTCCTGGTCTCCCATGCGGGTGCAGGGCCCAAGCACTTGGGCCATCCTCCACTGCCTTCCCGAGCCACAGCAGAGAGCTGGCCTGGAAGAGGGGCAACCGGGACTAGAACCCAGAGCCCATATGGGATGCTGGCACCAAGGCGGAGGATTAACCAAGTGAGCCATGGCACTGGTCCATGGGCAGATTTTAGAAAGAACCCTAATTAATGTAACTGTGCAACAGTTTGCCTCCTCTTTTATATCTGCTGGTAAGAGTGCACAGTTTTTAGGACATTGAAGAATGCTAACTTGTTATCCCAAAGCAATTAAAGAATGCTAACCTGTTATCGCGAAACCTGACACCAGACACATCCATAGCAGGATAAGGGGGTTAAAGCTTGATTTAATCGAACACTACAGAGTATGAACTACGGTGAAGCAAGCCATAGGCGATTCTATATCCTTTAGCTCCTTGTGTGCTTGAGACAGTGACAGGACAATTTCTCTGTGAAATGATCCTCAAACCACCTGTGAATAGTACAGATGCCAGAACATTACAAATCGATGGCACAGCTGATGCTTGTGCGAACTGTCAAATGTGGAAATAACTGACACAATTTGATATGACTGAGAGTTGATAATTATTTTGAAGTGAACAGAGAAATGAGATTCCATTACAAAGCTGAGGTAAAACATGACATTTTATTTTTTTATTTATTCATTTATTTTCATCTACATGATAGTCAAAGCATGAGCTAAAGAGATACAGATAGATGGGAAGAGAGAGAGAGAGAGAGATAGGGAATTTCCATCCACTAGTCCACTACCCCAAATACCTACAATAGCCAGGCTGGGCCAGGACAAAGCCAGAAGCCAAAAACTCCATCCAGGTCTCCCATGTGGCTGGCAGGGACCCAAGTACTTAGACTGTCATGTATAACAGAGGAAGCTGATTGGGATTTGAGCCAGGCACTCCTTGATGGGATGCAGGCATCTCAAGCGACAACTTAACCGGCTTAACCACAACATCTGCCCACAGTTACCCTTTAGATAAAAACATTTTATTTAAAGCCCTCTAGCAAATAACCTGAACAGCTTTCTGAATAAAAGATGTATAACAAGTGGATTCTTTGTGACGTTACCCAGTTAATTCTTCAGTAACTCCATGAAAGTCACAGGAGACTCAGGGTTTTAAAGGTTATAATGTGAAATATGTCATAATACAGGAAATTTGGGGTTTCTTTTGTGTCTTATTATACCCAGAATGTCTTTATACAGCATAATGACAACTCTTTTCTGCACTGATAGTTTAATTTTCAGTCCAAAAATAGATTATACCCTGGATAATAAAACAGAAAGCAAAGATTTGTCTATTGGGAAACAGTTTTTTTGTTTTGTTTTTTGTTTTTCATTTTTTTGTTATTTTTTATTTAAACTTATATTTAATGAATATAAATTTCCAAAATACAGCTTATGGATTACAATGGCTTCCCCCCCATAACGTCCCTCCCACCCGCAACCCTCCCCTTTCCCACTCCCTCTCCCCTTCCATTCACATCAAGATTCATTTTCATTTCTCTTTATATACAGAAGATCAGTTTAGCATACATTAAGTAAAGATTTCAACAGTTTGCTCCCACACAGAAACATAAAGTGGAAAATACTGTTTGAGTACTAGTTATAGCATTAAATCTCAATGTATAGCGCACTAAGGACAGAGATCCTACATGAGGAGTAAGTGCACAGTGACTCCTGTTGTTGACTTAACAAATTGACACTCTTGTTTATGGCATCAGTAATCACCCTAGGCTCTTATCATGAGCTGCCAAGGCTATGGAAGCCCCCTGAGTTCACTGACTCTGATAATTTTTAGACAAGGCCATGGTCAAAGTGGAAGTTCTCTCCTCCCTTCAGAGAAAGGTACCTCCTTCTTTGATGACCCATTCTTTCCACTGGGATCTCACTCACAGAGATCTTTCATTTAGGTTTTTTTTTTTTTTTTTTTTTTTCCCAGAGTGTCTTGGCTTTTCATACCTGAAATACTCTCATGGGCTTTGCAGCTGGATCCGCATGCCTTAAGGGCTGATTCTGAGGCCAGAGTGCTGTTTAGGACATTTGTCATTCTATGGGTCTGCTGTGTATCTCACTTCCCATGTTGGATCATTCTCTCCCTTTTTTATTCTATCAGCTAGTATTTGTAGACACTATTCTTGTTTATGTGATCCTTTGGTTCTTAGTCCTATCATTTTTTTTTTTTTTTTTTTTTTTGGTGTGTGGACCTCTACTGACTCTTACCTTCAATGCTTTTTCCAAATAAATACATAATCGTTGTCAGGACATCTTTGAAAACATGAAAATATAAATTACAAAGGTCAGTTCTGCAATGATGTGAAAAAAACATATGCTCTGTCCCCACAATTTAGTACTAACTGTAAGTTCTCAAGTAAATGTGTGTTTTACCTTGTAATAAAGTAATGTAATATTAAAGATATATTTATCAGATCTAATGTAACATACACTATTTTTCCAGGATATCTTATACTGTGTTTTCCATTCCACATTGTTTTTCCAGACTTCCAAATCACAAATTAATCATGATATTACTTCAACAACAAATACCATATTTAATTATTTTTTCTACAGAAAATGCTGATGGAGAGAAAGTGATATATCAGAAATAATTTTTAAATAACCATTATGGAATATCAAGTAGTGCCAGACATTATTCTTGGTGCTTGAGATAATTAATAAAATAAAGAAATGAGCATTCCATTACTTCTGATGTTAGAGGAATGTTTATGCCTGTGTTCATAGGCATGTATGGGGTATGTTTATATCAGGATATATGTACCTGTGTATGTGTAAATATATTCAATATGCACATGTCAGTAAAATGTTTCTATGATGTAATACAGTGTAGATGCAAAAGGAGGAGCAAATGAATATATTATTATTATTATTTTTTTAAGGCCGTGACTCAAAGTGTCTAAAACACAGTAGAGCACCTAGACAAGGTTCGGTCAAGGCCAGGTTCCTTTCCCTTCCCATTCTTCCCAAATATACTATTTTTTAAAAAGGATTTTATTTATTTACTTGAGAGGCAGAGATACAGGCCTAGAGGGAGACACAGAAAGAAAGGTCTTCCCAAATGACCACAAAGGCCAGAGCTGGGCTACTCTGAAGCCAGGAGCCAGAAGCTTCTTCCATGTCTCCCTTGTGAGTGCAGAGGCCCAAGCATGTGGACCATCTCCCACTGCTTCCCTCGATCATAAGCAAAGAGCTGGACTGGAAGAGGAGGAGCCGAGACATGAACTGGTGACTGGGATGCCAGCGCAAGGCAGAGCCTTAGTTCACCACCCCAAAGTGCCGGCTCCCTGAATATATTATTTTTAATGAAACAATACTAAACTAAATAAAAGCCACTCTGCACATTTTAAGTAAACATGTCAAACATAGATGTGCTTTTCAAAGAGATAAAGTACTGTTGTATTACTAATGTGTATTTAATCACTATTTTTCCTCTGTTTATTTGAATTAATGAGTATACTGCTGTTTTACATTTTCTGTGTTATGTATAAAATAGTGTTAACACAGTGGAATGAGGAGATAAAGTTTCCTTTTGATTTAATACACAAAAGAGATGTAATCAGAAATTTGCAGGACAATCATAATTATACAGAAACACTATATTAGCTAGAACTAGATTCAGATAAAACACAATAATATTTTCTTTTTTTATAATTTATTTTGTTTAAGGCATACAACCTCATGCATTTAATATGTACAGATTTGGTAACATGATGCTTCTTACACTCCACCTCCCTCCCACCCATACTCCCACCCTTCTTCCTCCTCTCTTCCCTTCCCATTCTTTTTTTTTTCAATTTTCAGTCAATTTTTAAACTCATAAGATTAGCCCTACACCAAGTACAGAGTTCACAGATAAATATGAAGGAAAGGAAAAAAAAGAAATAAAGAACAAAAACAAGGAAAACATTGTTCCATACAGTCAAGACTAAGGCTGTTCAAAATCATCAACTCTCAAAGTGTCAGACTACATTTTGAGTACTCTGTTAGTTACCACAGATCAGAGAAATTGTCTGGTATTTGTCCTTTTTAGGACTGGCTTATTTCACTAAATATGATGGTTTCCAATTGTATCCATTTTGTTGTAAATGACAATATTTCATTTTTAACCACTGTGTCATATTCCATATATACACACACAATAATTTCTTTATCCAGTCTTCAGTTGATGAACATCTGGTTAATTCATATCTTAGCTATTGTGAATTGAGCTGAAATGAACAAGAGGGTATAGATAACTTTCATATGCTAATTTTATTTCCTTTGGATAAATTTATTTCAAGGTATTTGATTTTTTTTTGTAGCTATTGTGAATGGGAATGGTCTTAGAAGTTCTCTCTTGACCGTGATATAGTCTGTGTATACAAAGGCTACTGTTTTTTGTGTGTTGATTTTATATCCTGCTCTTTTACCAAACTCTTCTATAGTTCCAGTAGTCTCTACATGTAGTCTTTTGGGTTCCCTGTATATAGAATTATGTAATCAGCAAATAGGTATAGTTTGACTTCTTCCTTCCTTATTTGTATTCCTTTGATTTCTTTTTCTTGCCTTATGTCTCTGGCTAGAACTTCCAGGGCTATATTAAACATTAATGATGAGAGTGAGCATCTTTGTCTGGTACCAGATATTAATTGGAATACCTCCAATTGTTCCTCATTCAGTACAATGCTGGCTGTGGATTTGTTACAAATTGCATTGAGTATGTTGAAGAATGTTCCTTCTATACCCAGTTTGCTTAAGAGTTTCATCATACAAGGGTGTTGCATTTTGTTAAATGCTTTCTCTGCATCTATTGAGATAATCATATGGTTTCCAGGCTTCTGCTTGATAATATGGTTAATGACATTTATTGATTTTTGGATGTTGAACCATCCCTGCACCCCAGGGATAAATACCACTTGCTCTGCATGAATGATCTTTCTGATATGTGGTTGGATTTGATTGGCTAGTATTTTGTTGAGGAGTTTTACATCTATATTCATCAGTGATATTTGTCTATATTTCTCTGTCATATCTTTTTCTGGATTAGGAATTAAGGGAATGTGGGCTTCCCTCCATTTCCATTGTTTTGAACAGCTTGAGAAGAATTTGAATTAGTGCTTCTTTAAATTTCTGGTAGAATTCAGCCATAAAGCCTTTAGGACCTGGGCTTTTCTTTGTTGAAAGTGTCTTTTTTACTGATTCAATCTCTGTTTTGTTTATTGGTCTGGTTAGGTGTTCTATGTATTCATAACTCAATTTAGGTAGGTTGTATGTGTCAAAGAATCTACCCATTTCTTCTAGGTTTCTGGATATGTTGGCATATAGCTCTTTTTAGTAATTTCTGATGATTCTTTTTATATCTGTGGTGTCTATTGTTACGTTTCCTTTTGCATCTCTGATTTTGTTGATTTAGGTCCTCTCCCTCTTTTTTTTTTTTTTTTTTGGTTAGTTGTCCCAATGTGTATTAATTTTGCTTATTTTTTTCAATGAACCAACTATCCATTTCATTGGTCTTTTGTAATTTTTGGTTTCAATTTTGTTTATTTCTTTCTTAATTATTTCTTTCCTTCTACTGATATGTGGCTTGGTTTTTTGTTGTTTTTTTTCTTTTTCTAGGTCCTTGAGATACATTGGCAGCTCATTTATTTGGTGACTTTGCAATTTTTGATATTGACATTAATTGCTCTAAACTTACCTTTTAACACTACTTTTG
This sequence comes from Oryctolagus cuniculus, assembly GCF_964237555.1. Classification (NCBI taxonomy): domain Eukaryota; kingdom Metazoa; phylum Chordata; class Mammalia; order Lagomorpha; family Leporidae; genus Oryctolagus; species Oryctolagus cuniculus. Next base: position 134,777,731 of record NC_091439.1, on the reverse strand, counting down.
CTGTGTCCCATAAGTTTTGATACGAGGTATTGTCATCTCAATTGTTTACAGAAATATTTTAAAATCTCTTTTGATTTCTTTTATAACTCACTGTTCATTTGGGAGCATGTTGTTCAGTCTCCGTGTGTTTGTGTATGCTCTTGAGATTCTTGAGTTGTTGGTTTCATGCTTCAGTCTATGAGTTGTGATCAGAGAAGGTGTATGGTATGATTTTGATATTTTTTAATTTGCTGAGACTTGAATTGTGGCCTAGTATATGGTCTATCCTGGAGAAAGTTCCATGCACTACTGAGAAGAATGTGTATTCTTCATCTGTGAAGTGAAACATTTCATAGATATCAGTTAGGTCCATATGGTCCATAGTGTGGATTAGCTTTATTGTTTCTTTGTTAATTTTCTATCTGGTTGATCTCTCCATTGATGAAAGTAAGGTGTTGAAGTCCCTCATTACTATTGTATTGGAGTCTATGTTTCCCTTTAGATCCATTAACATATCTTTTAAATAGCCAGGCACTGTGTAATTGGGTGCATATACATTTATAATAGTCTCATCTTCCTGTTATATTGTTCCTTTAATCATTATATAGTGTCCTTCTTTGTCTCTTTTAACAGTTTTTGTGTTAAAGTCTATTTTGTCTGATATTAGGATGGCAACACGTGCTGTTTGGTTTTCCATTCACATGGAATAACTTTTTCCATCCTTTCACTTTCAGGCTATGTGTATTGTTGATGGTGAAGTGTGTTTCTTGTAGGCAGCAGATAGATGGGTCTTGTTTTTTAATCCATTCAGTGAGTCTGTATCTGTTAACTGGAGAATTGAGGTCATTTGCATTCAAGGTAACTATTGATAAGTAACTACTTGGACCTGCCGTTTTTCTGTGGATATTCTGTGGATATTCCTATCATTTACTTTTGGTTTCTTTTGTACTTTTATTGGGGGACTTTCTGTGTTTGTATTCTTTCACAATGGTGTGTTTCTTTCTGTGTTTCTGTGTGTAGCACATCCTTTAGCATCTTTCGTAAGGCTGGATGAGTGGTGACAAATTCTTTCAATTTCTTTTTTTTTTTGTTTTGTTTTTATTATTATTTTTTGACAGGCAGAGTGGACAGTGAGAGAGAGAGACAGAGAGAAAGGTCTTCCTTTGCCATTGGTTCACCCTCCAATGGCCACCGCGGCCGGCGCGCTGCGGCCGGCACACCGCGCTGATCCGATGGCAGAAGCCAGGAGCCAGGTGCTTTTCCTGGTCTCCCATGGGGTGCAGGGCCCAAGCACCTGGGACATCCTCCACTGCCTTCCCTGGCCACAGCAGAAAGCTGGCCTGGAAGAGGGGCAACCGGGACAGAATCCGGCGCCCCAACCGGGACTAGAACCCGGTGTGCCGGCGCCGCTAGGCGGAGGATTAGCCTAGTGAGTCACGGCGCCGGCTAAATTCTTTCAATTTCTGTTTGTTATGGAAGGTGTTTATTTCACCTTCATTCATAAGTGAGAACATTGCAGGGTACAATATTCTGGGTTGACAACTGTGTTTTCTTAAGGTCAGGACTATATCTTGCTATTATCTTCTAGCCTCTAGGGTTTCTTATGAGAAGTCAGCTGTGATTCTAATTGGAGATCCTCTGCAGATAATCTGGCATTTCTCTCTTGTACATTTTAGAATCTTTTATTTTTCATGCTTTACTGTGGAAAGTTTGACTACAATGTGTCAAGGTGAAGATCCTTTCTTGTCATATCTGTTAGTAGTTCTGTGTGCTTGCTATACTTGGACCGTACTTTCTTTCTCCAAGCTAGGGAAGTTTTCTGTTAATATTTCACCAAGTTGGACTTCTACTTCCTTCTCTTTTTCCACTCCTTCGGGCACTCCTAAGACTCATTTGTTGGGCTATTTAATAGTAACCCATATATCTCCAACATTGTTTTTTAAGTTTTCTAATTTCTTCATCTTGTTTTTGGTCTGACTGTAAAATTTTCAGAGGTTTGTCTTCTAGCTCGGATATTCTTTCTCTGGGTCATGGGTACACATTGTACCCACCAGCCCCAGTTCTGTTCACTTCACAATTGTGCTGGGTTCCAGGAGAGTCCTGCAGGCTGCTCTTTCCCCCACCCCACCCCTTGCTGAGTGAGTGCAGCTGCCATGATGGAGGCCACCTCAGTCAGTTGCTCCTGCACTGGCAGGAGGGTGATCCCAACCAAGAATTACTGGGTGCACACACACAATCTGGGGCAGCCACTAAGTGACTGAGTCCAACAATGGCACCAGCCCTCCCACCAGTGGCTGCAGTTCACTGTGTTAGGAGGGAGGAGGGGAGAGAGAGAGACATTCTGCCATTCTTCCTTTCCTGCCCCAACTCTGGGTGAGCAGTCGCCCTGATGTTCTGCGGGATCCTGGGTTTACTCTATGGGTTCACCAAGCTTCGCCTCTCGGGGTCAGGCCCTGGAGTCCAATCTCACCTGGTTTGCCAGGGTGGTTGGGTGCCCCCATTCCCAGATCCAAGTTACTGGATGCTCTGCCATCTGGCTGTACCCCACTGTGTGGATTAAGCTTCTGGCTAGACTCTGGTGGTTCCTGCTACTTTTGCTTGATGTCCTATTGCAGTTTCCCCTGCAGCTTTCCCCTGAGCCTGCACTTTCTCTATTTTTTACATTAATTTTGCACTGCATAAATCAGACCACCCTGTTGCTATTCCACCATCTTGGAACCCCCATTTTTCTTAATTTAAAGTGATGAATGTTCCATCTTTTAGAGACAGAATATTTGAAAAAAAAAAAAAAAAGGAACTCCTTGACTCCTTGGAGAAAACATTACTTCACCACTGCTCCTGTCCTTTGCATTGTTATGTGGGTTAAAAGTACTTGAGATATCAGACACATCTGTCGCTCCCCCTCTTCATGGAGGAACGACACAGGACCCTGCGCTGTTCTTTTGTCTGCTCGGCCCTCCCCGGGTTTGCTGCTGGTTCTTCCCGGGTTGGCTACCGACCCTTCCACCTCCGTGGAAGGGCGGTTCCCCCTAGCCACTTTCCCCACTTCCGCAGGGGAGCGGCACACCGCCAGCCGGCTCTCTCGGGGACTGCACAGGTGTTCCCTCAGCTAGATGTTCCTGGTGCATGTTGTCTCTCTCCTCCTTTATAGTCCTGTTCCACCAATCCCAACTCTGCTACCCACACGCCGAGTACGCTGCTCTCCTCCAATCAGGAGCAGGTCCTACAGTTTGTTGGTTGAACTGGAGGCAGCTGTGTAGAAGCTGTTTTCTCCTCTCCCAGCGCCATATTGTGGGAGAGCAGATGCATAGAATAAGTCTTAATTCCAGTAACTTAGTCTAGTCCGAGTTGCTCCCAGTTGCTCCCCACAACATCTAATTCACATTCCAAATCAATTGAAGCATGCATAACACAAATGTTTATTCTGCCACTCATAAAATCTTCAGTGTGTTCTGCATTGTTTTCAGAGCACGAATTTGACAAACAAGGTAATACACCACTTAGGATGTCCACATCCCATATCAGAGAGCCTAATTCATGTCCCTACTCTTCTTTCAACTCCAGCTTTCTCCTAACACATACCCTGGGAAGCAGCACTGACGCCTCACGTGGTTTAGTCTTTGCCATCCACATGTGAGATCCATATTGAGTTCCCAGCTGCTAACTTTATCCTACCTCAGTCCCAGCAGTTGTGGACATTTGGGGAATGATTCTCATTCTCTCTCTCTCTCTCTCTCTCTCTCTCTCTGTCTCTCTCTGCCTTTCAAATAAATAAATAAATAACAATTCTTTTTTTAGAAATGACTGTTTAGTTTCTCTTTTGGAGGGGACTTTGTAGAAACAGATGACTTACGCAGAAACTAACACAAGACTCATTATGTGCAACTCAATGAGAGTTGTAAGACATATAAACTCTTATCTAAAGCCTACATGCTCTGATTAGTAAATACACTTTCTTCAAAGGGGTACAATGTGAAGTGTCTCTTAAAACCTTTTTGTTTTTCATCATCATTGTTGTAGTATTAGTAGTCATTGAAGGCTATCCTGCATAGAGTATAGGATTGAGCCAGTGAAAAATTACAAAAATATTTAATTCTATTATCTTCTATGTTATTGAGAACCAGGATCTTCCATGTAGTAGAGATACACAGATTTATCTGGGATAGAAAATATGTGAGAAGAATAGAATGTATTGTGAGACTGTGAATCAAAGATATTACCAGAGCTAGGTATTTCATCCAAAGGCATCGGCAGCCAATGTGATGAGCATGCTAAATGTTTAGAAACAGAGAACATGTTTATTTATTTTATAGATCTTAGAGTTAAACAGTCAAGGAGTAAAGTTTTGGAAAACTGAGTAAGGACAGCCAACCTCCAGGATCTGACCTGGATCAAGAAAGCCACAAAATAAAAATATGAATGAAGAACCACATCCTACAAAAGTTATTATGTGTTTTTATTTTATGATATAATTTAAATGACATAGCATGTTTATAATCAGTATCGTCTTCTTATGGTCTGACCAACAATGATATAAAAAATGTGTAACCATCAATACAGTGAAGCATCAATACATCATCAGCAGGGCACCGTTGTACTTCTGAGGTAGGGCCACGTGAAGGCAGACTGGCTTGGTATCACCTTAATGTATGCATAAGGAGCACACTGAGGAAAAACAGTTTGAGAGATTAGCTCATTATACCAAGTAACATATCTAACAGTGTTTGAATGCCTATCATGCCCCAGATACTATGAAAACTGTTTAAAATATACAACCCGAGATCCGACCGTGTATCCTATGGTATAAATATAGTCATGTGCCTACTGGTGAAGGATGGGTCATGTGTATTATAGTCTCATTAGATTATAAATGGAACTGAAGCTTTCCTATTTAGTGATACTGTAGCCACGGTAAAGTTGTGCATCAGTCATGTGCTTGTGATGACACTGTTGTAAACAAGTCTGTACAGCCTGTTGCATCCAATTACTCATATAATAATTCATAAAGATAATAAATAATTATGCTGCTGTCCATGGCAATGCATATTATTTTACTTCCAATTACTATGAACTTGTGGAAGCTTTCTTTCTTTCCACATGAACACGACTATTCTTTTTTCATTCTGTTACAGTGTATTCCTTCTACTTATATATATATATATATATATACAATTGTATCATTAACAGTATGCCATGTTACACTATTAGCAACCTTCTACATTTTGTGTTTACCATGCCTCTTGAGTGTGTCAGTAGGCCACAGCAAGTGACTGACTCACAGCATCTAGGTATTTGTAAGTATGCTCTATGATGTTCACATAATGATGAAGTCACCTAGCAATACATTTCTCGTGCTTTATCCTGTTATTAAGCAATGCATGACTGTAATGTCTTTCTTACTCTTTAGATGAGAAAGGAAAGCAAGGGTCAGAGCCTTTAAATGAACTTGCCCAAAGCCATGTGGTAAATAGTCGAAACAGTACATAGTAGAAATGCCAGATAACAGGTCAGACTTGGCAGGCTCTAAAATCCACAATTTTTCTTCACTAAAAATATCAAATCCTTAAATATGTTTCAAAATATTTCATATGAATATAGTCTTATTATAATGAATTGAAAATGGTATTCTGATATTTTGCTAATGTGACATAACTTGCTGATCTTTCCTTTTCTGGGTAATAATTTAGCTATTTTGTGTTAAATGAATTTTAATGGAGTTAATAGTATCATGTAGCTACTGATTCCACATTGAGCCACTCAGAAATCTAAATTACAACCTGCATAAAACCACCCATTTATGATTATAGGAGAAATGGTCTTAAAATAGATTTTGGTAGTTCACATGATCAGAATAACTAGAAAACTGAGTTAGAGGGTACACAGCACAATACACCACATTTTGTAGCTGAGGTCATAATTGCTACTGCTGACGAGATGCTAAATATTGTGGCATGATGAATGCTACAGTACTGAACACCAGTACTGCAGCTGATACCCAGAAACTACTTTCCAGATAGAGTACCTGAGGGCCCAGTGCTCTTGCACAACTAGATTCCCACTTGACTCTAGGGTTAATGCATTTCACTAGTACTACTTGGGTCTTGTGTTTCTATCTTAGCAGCAAAAATGTTAGTAAAATAAGTTCTACCATGTTCAGCTTTTCTGGAATCTGGCATGCTCAGCCTTCCAGAGCAACTTAACACAAGGAGAGTGCCCAAAAAGTCAAAGTGGATTCAGGTGTGTTTTGAAAAGAATGAGAAGTCAGCACCACAGTCATGTTTTCTGCATATTTAAAAAACAATGACCTTTTTATTCTTTTACATTTGCTTGTTTGATCTTTTTATTGTGGAATATTGTAACTATGTTTATTTAAAAATAATTTTAATCATTCCCTTGCTCTTTTCATGTGTTTGTAACAAACCTATTTTTAATCAGATAAAAAAAGAAAATATCTCTCCATTTATTTTGAGTAGTAGGATATGTTTCTTCTTTTGTTTTACCAGAGCATTCGACTGCAGAGGAGTTTGATTCTCACAAATGCACTGAATAGCAGAGACTTGCATTCTATGTCCTCTCAAAAATTCTGGGAGCTTAATTCTATATGTGCTGTAGGGTGTCCTTGTCATTTCAGATCTTGCAAAGCGATTCAAGAAGCAGGGGATGCTGTGCTGTGCTAATTAGATTATTTTGCATTTATAAGAAACAGCAAATGATGAGCTATAGTTGCTTTAGATATAATGCACGACTTATACAACTCAACTTACGAAGATAAAACTACTTCATATTTATGAAGCACCTTTCATCTAGAGAGATCAAAATGTTTTAAGACCTTCATCTCATGAACTTTTATAACATGCTTTATGTTAGGCAGGTTGTAATTATGACCTTATTCATTTTACAGTTGAAGAATATGAAATATGGAAAAGGTAGAGCATAAGAGCTTGTCTTATCCTCAATAAATATCAGTTCAGGAATGAGGGAAGGAGACAAAGGCAAGGTCTTCTAACTGTCACTGGCCTTTCTCTAATTGAAATTATTTTGGAGAATGATTTTTCTCATATTAACTAATAAAATAAAATCCACAGACATGCCCTGAACGTATATAAGCTAATTTTAATAAGGTTATACTGATGAACAGCTAATGCAAAATAACTCTTTGTGACTGTGTAATTTAATGAGCAAATAAATATTAAGGTCAGCCTCTTTTCCCGGTATTTGAGACAAACTTAAATGACAAATGAGATTGCTAAGACATCAGTTACTTTCCTCTAAAATATATGGGCTAAAGCTGAATATGTTTGTCCATTCTCTTCTGGCATTCCAATTGAACAATGATTGAAGCTGAGATATCAAACTCAAATGTCTGAGTGGAGTAGGGAGTTAATCAACAATAAATCAACATGGAAATGTCGACTGGGACAGCAGCCTCAGCCTGTAATATAAAAAAACATAACAACTACCTTGCAACTGCTGGTTTGCTAATATTAGGCCAGCAAATGGTGAAGCAAACACTTTTCTGTGTTAAAAAGACACCCAGTTTTTAGCTTCAGCTTTCAGTGCACCATTACACAGCCAGTAAGTTACCACTGAATGGTTTGGATGACTGCTAGAGATGATGCTGTGTTCATTTCCCTTATAAATGTTACAGAAATAACATTTATATTTCCTCTGTATGTACTGGAGAAAGAATCCTATGTTTTCTTTTACACACACAGACTTATTTTTGAATAATTACCAAATTTTCTTTTAAAAAGCTCAACACATGGATAGAGGTATATGTTTACTGTAATAATTTTCTCATGTTTAATTATGATATGTGAATTTATTCTATTCTTTTATTTTGTTTTATTTGAAAGAAACAAAGACAGAGAGAGAGAGAGAGAGAGAGTTATCCCCCCTCTGCTGTATTTTTCCAAAATGCCCACAATATATCCAGGGATGGGCAGGCTGAATCCAGGAGCCCAGAACTCATGGGTGACAGAGACCTAACTACTTGAGTCATCACCTGGTGTCTTCTAGGATATGAATTAGTAGGAAGTTGGAATGGAGAGCAGAGCTGGGACTTGAACCCAGAGTCTGATGTGAGAAGCAGGCATCCCAAGCAGTAGCTTAATTGTTGCACCACACAACCACTACTGAGTTTTATAATTTAAATTATTAAATAGTTTGCTTTTCTCTACAGTGCTAAAACATATCAAGATACATCTCCAGTTTTAAAAAAATTAATCATTTTATTATCATCATTTGGATGATTCTTCTAGAGCATTTTTTAAATTAATGTATACTGCACATGCAGTAGAACAAGTAGGTTTTCATTTATTTGTTTGTTTTAGAGACAGAAGAATAGAAAGCTGGTTGACTCTTCAAATACTCTCAAGTCAGGAACTCAGTCTAAGTCTCCAACATGGGTGGCAGGGATCCAGCTATTTGGACCATCATGTGCTGCCTCTCAGGGAGCAGATTAGCAGGAAGCAGGGATTGGGAATAAACCGAGGACATAAACACAGGCACTCTGACAGGAGATGCTGGTGTCCCAAGCAGCATCTTAACTGTTAGGCCAAGTGCCCACCCCTAGAAATTATTACAAGTCAAAATTTAAAAATAATAACAATTCTAGTGCAATTCAACGTTTTCCTAAAGGCATTTTGCATTCAATAAATGCAGGATGCATTCCATCTAACATTAGTCCTTTTTTTTTTTTTCCATGCAAAGCTCAGAAGCATTCAAGTAGTAAGACAAACAACTTAGGCACAGATGCGGAGGGGGAGGGTCAGACAAATTATAACGTGGGTGATTAATCCTCCATAGTAGTTCATTTAGTGCTGCTCTAACAGAATACCAGAGACTGTAATACTTAGAATGACCAGAAATGTTGACTCACAGTTGTAGAAGCTGAGGAGACTAAGAACCAAGGGCTGGCCTCTGGAGAGGGCTCCCTTGCCAAATCATCATATGGAGAGAGGACAAAGAGAGGGAGCCAGAGATCAAGCTCCTAGAGTCAAGCCTTTTTATAATTGGCGCTGTCCCGCTCATGAGGGTGGAACTCACAGTCTCTGAAACTTCCCAGTAAACACCTTCACCTTCTCCGCCTCTCAAGACTGTGGCATTGGAGATCAAGTTTCCATCACAGCTTGTCGGGGGACACATCCAAACCACAGCACATTCTTCAGTTAGTCCAATGTTGACAACTCCAAATAGATGATAGTACTCTGTTATAGTCAGACACTAAACACTTCGGGAGTTCAATAAATAATTTAGATTCCTTTTCTGCATAACATTTCAGAAATAACTATTCAAGTGCACTGCATGTGGTATTTGATGTAAGCAAAATATTCATATCTACTATTGAGACTTAAAAACTGCACAACTTTAACACTGTAATTAGGAAAGAAGCTATTCAGTTTCTGAACTTCAAACACCGATTCTGCTGTGAGACACAGCACGTATTTCTGATTTTCCTACTTTGAGGAAAGTTGTGCATTTATTTAAATTGTAATATTGGCATTCTTTCCACTAGACAGTAAAAGGTAAGTTCAGAAAGAAATGTACTTTACTTTGATCAAAATTGCATAGAAATAGAAAATGAAAAAAATAATGAATAAAAATGTGTCATAGTGTGCATACATTTTAAATACTAACAGTGTAAGAGTCACACATTATAGCCATTATATATTCTATTATGTATTTTTGGATATATAATATAGTGGTTTAAAAAGAATTTTTGGGCCGGCACCGCAGCTCACTAGGCTAATCCTCTGCCTGCAGCGCCGGCACCCCGGGGTCTAGTCCCGGTCGGGGTGCCGGATTCTGTCCCGGTTGTCCCTCTTCCAGGCCAGCTCTCTGCTGTGGCCAGGGAGTGCAGTGGAGGATGGCCCAAGTGCTTGGGCCCTGCACCCCATGGGAGACCAGGAGAAGCACCTGGCTCCTGGCTTCGGATCAGCACCATGCGCCGGCCGCAGCGTGCTGGCTGCAGCGGCCATTGGAGTGTGAACCAACGGTAAAGGAAGACTTTTCTCTCTCTTACTGTCCACTCTGCCTGTCAAAAAAAAAAAAAAAAAAAAGAATTTTCAAGTCAGGAAAGTATTTTAATTCATTTAATTAAGTTGGGGATGTTAAGGCATAAAAACTTCTTATCTCTTCACATTTATCTTCCAAATGAATCAGCTGTAGCATGTCAGTAACATGGAAGAAAACTGAGTTTTTTAACATGGAATCTTAGCCATTGGAATTTAACTATATCACAAAAATTAACAGGCAAATGATGAACTTACAATCTGAGAACACTGTCCTCCTTCCAGTGTCTTCTTTCAGACTGTTATGGGTACATGCCATAGGCAGTGGTCAAAAACTAATCAGAAAACTCAAATGTCAAACACTTGAATTGTAATTTGAAAAACTGGCAGCTTACATATAATTAAAATAAGATGCAAACTGCAGAAAAATTTCTTCTTTCTGCATCTCCAACCCTTCATATGAACAGCAACAAAGTAATCAAACAAAAACACTGGCAAGTTCTCAAAGGCAGGGAATACCAGGGACACTGGAACTAACATTAGGGAAATCTGAAAGAAGTATCCATGTACTATTGAGTTGTTAGAAGAGCCAATGTGTGTTTACAGATTGTCTCTGATTCTCACGTGTGGGTCAGGAGAAACCAAGAGATCAGTGGATACCATGAGGAGAACGGCACAATCATTTAGTTTGTGTTATTGTATATTATGTTATTTTAATATTATATAGTTATTTTAATATTTTAATTTTATTATTTAAAATTCTTTAGTTTGTCTTACATATTTGATGTAGGTCTGGATGACCAAGAACAAACTATTGTGTCACAGAGTACAAGATATGGTGTAAAAGAAGTGCCAATACAAAAAAGTATAAACAGGCATCCATCCACCATTGATAACTAGATCAAGGAATAGCATTTAAGAAGAGGAGATGGCAGGTTCATGAGTCCACTGGCAAGCGCTAAATCCTGGCAGATGTAGGGGAAATCTTAGAAAGGATGAGCTATGCTGACTTCCCATTTGGGTCTCTAGGTGACAAATTCTGCCCAGGTTTTCTGCATGTCAATACAGGCATCATCATGCACATAGAAATCTCAGGGAGAAGTGGAATGGGTGAGTCTCCATGATTTCCAAGGTTGGATGCAGAAAGGGACAGAGAACAGTGACTCCAGCCTTATTCAGATATTCATGTGGTATCAGCACATGGTTAACTGGGGGCCCAGAAAATGTAACACAACAGAATGGACACTAACCGTGTAGGCTTGTCCCCCAGTTGCCTTACATCTAAGTGTCTGATGGAATAAGAATAAAATGGAAGGAATTCCAAAAGAATGAACATTTTCCAGAAGAGGCTGAGTTGGTGTGAGGAGAGACTGACTATTGTCTAGAAGAGAATGTCCTGTGACGTTTACCCTCTGTTCAATTCAGTCCTTGTTCCATCCTCCTCCTAGTGTACCTCAGAATAAATAACCCTGCCGCGCAGTGTATCCTAAGGTATAAAACAATGTGCTCTGGGATTTCCACCTGCGCGTGGAAGATTAACCATGTGTATTTATCTTTTTACTCCCAAGACTATCATAAAATGACAATATAGAATTTAAAAAGCATAAAATTACAAGTTCAAATAAAATTAAGGAGGTGATTTTGGTGGATAAAGGATATTAAATATAGCTTGGCAGATAAAAAGCAGGAAGAAGGTAGACAAAGATGGGGCTAGAGAGAAGAGATAAACTGTAGACTTTTAAGAAAATAAATAAACGAGCCTCATGAGTTGCAAGCACCAGGTGTTGCAGGAGCTTGGGCTGAATGGTCCCAGGCTCAGCAGTTTATTCTCTGCAGAAAGCAACACTCCCCTTTCAGACACATCGTGCATGGCAGATGGAAAGAGTGAATTATGGAGTGGAAAACAGGGAGATTAATTACATTTTGCAGACTTAACAATAGGAACCCCAGGCTTTCCTTTCCAACTCGCAGAATGTTTTTAGCCAGGTGTTGGCTACTAGGACAGAACAGAAAATTATTCTTCAGCAGCAGTGAGAAATGCCAAGAAATCTCACTGGCTATTGGTAATTAACAGTCTTAAAAATCGCCAGCTCTTTAACTGAGTGATGTTTCTGTCAGCATCCATCTTTTCATCAGCCCTAGCAATGCAGCTTCCACTGAGCATTCTAATCCTTCACTTCTGTAAACGTATAAGGATCACCAGACGTTGATATAATGCCTTCAATACTATAGAAACAAAGGGAAAATAAGGGGTAAGGGTAAGAACACATAAAGCAGGGGACAGGAAGTAAATTCAAAAACTGGAGGAATTAAATTTCCTGAAAATGATTGGGCATTCCGATAGTAATAGGAAGTGATTCAGGGGACCATTCTGAGATCAGGAATTAACTACTGAAAATGAGAACTGTGATAGCCAAAATAATGAAAAATATTGATGGACAAAATTAAGAAACTTTCCTAAATGTACAAACAAAAGATACAGAAATAGAAATAGCCTATAGAATAATATAAAAAGAAAGAAAATCAATATAAGAATTCCATTAATTGACTAAGAAAAGTTCTAGAATGTGTAGCAGAGACAATCAAAAGGAGGATGTGATCAAGGAAATAAAAGAAGTGTCTCCACCGAGTTCATTCAGGACAAGAGAAGGCTTTCTTGGCATTCTAAGTAGGAAGCTTTCCAGACAGAAAACTTGAGACGTGTACCACCCTTGAAAGGGCTGAGAGTACAGCTGTGAATAGAAAGAGGTGAGGTCCAAGAGCTCCCCACACACCCATTTAATTCTCAGGACTCTCATGGACACCAATCACTTGCTGTCCATTGCTTGAAGTACTGTGGAAATTTTCAGAGAAGATGTAGCACTAAAATCCTCCAGGGAAGCCCTGCTCAATTTCAACTGAGAAAGGGGGTGATTGCCAGAAGCCTTGCCAGGCGACTACTGTTAACAAATTAGGGTTAGAGTTAGAGTTAGTGTTAGGTTGATTTGAAGAAGGCCCACCTCAAGGGTTTGCCATCTGCCCAATATGTGCGTGTAGCTATCCCTAGAAGACAGCTCATGAGTCTCTGGGGAAGAGGATTTTGAGAAATTGCCCCTAGATTATCTCCTACCACCCAATCAAAGGTGGTTGGAAAGGCAGCACTTTGACTATAGATAACCTCACATGGGAGCCTCTACAAATGAAGGGTGCCCATCTGCAAACTGGGAGTGCCCAAGCACTTCCCCAGTAGCACAATTGAAAATGGCATCAATCACAGCAAGAGAAGATATCAAACTTCAAAACAAAAAGAAGATACAAGTCTTCCAAAACAGGAGAATGAAGCAAACATTAGAGCAACAAGAACAAAAAGAATCAGATGACATTGGAGTACTCAAAAGCAATAATGGGTTATGGAAGACAAGGAAAGAATGCCTTTAAAATTCTGGAATAAATGAATTTTACCTATAATGGTATACTCAGCTGACATGTCAATCAAGAGAAAGGTTAAATTAAAGATATTCTCAATTATCAAGTACTCAAACGCAATCTCTTCTTTAATTTCCTTGTAGTGCTTAGGAGAATATGCCTTAAAATGAAGCATTGAGCAGAAAGATAAACACATGCCATCTAAGGAGAAATAACTACATCAGAGGAGAGTCAGAGAATGATGAGCATGGAACAGTGCTTCAGGTTGAACAGTCCATAGGGAACAGAGGGTAAAAACAGGAGTCCCTGTTGGAAGGAGAGTTTTCAAAGAATGGAAAGACATGAAATTGTAAATTAGAAAGGTAAGCTTGAGTATGTAGATCACAAAACAAGTGATAGGTTTTTAAAATTTAGTGAGTGTAAAAGAAAGCAATAATACTGGTATAGCATTTAATCTACAACTAACAATGATTATGTATTCTTCACTAATGCTAACGCTTACTTAACAGAATAACCTAGCTGTTAATTCTACTGGGAGGGTTAGAGAGAGGAAGTGACAGGATGAATGAAAAGAACTGAATCTAATGAAACATCCTATAATAAGTTGTAATATGTTGCATATGTAATTTGATATTCAAAATCTTCAGGTACCATAGGTTCTAAAATCCACAAATCAAGGAACAGCAACATGAGCATAATATATTTCATTTAGAGGTAAAAACGGATTTAAAAAAAACACAACATTTAAGAGAGATACTTGTTGCCTTAATATGAAGAATGAGAAAATGAGCTATAAATATGTCATGTTAGCATGGGAAGATAGAAGGGAGGAGAAAAGTTCAGTCTGTGTTCTGTCTCAAAAGCAGCTGTATATTCTAATTTCGACAATTTGTCTTCATCACATAATTGTTGCAAATGAGCTTCCCAAGGATGTCAGCTATGGGCCTATGGGGCAGGACAGATACATCAAATCAAATAACTCAAGTTAGGAATTAATAAAACAGAATCATGTACTTAGCAGAAAGCAACTCTGTTGGAATTAAATATGTATATTACTTATTAGAGAGATATAGAATTTTAAAAATGAGTAAATATATATTTTTTAAACTTTTATTTAGTAAATATAAATTTCCAAAGTACAATTTATGGATTACAATGGCTTCCCCTCCCCCATAACTTCCCTACCACCTGCACTCCTCCCATCTCCTGCTTACTCTCCCATTCCATTCGCATCAAGATTCATTTTCAATTATCTTTATATACAGAAGATCGATTTAGTATATATTAAGTAAAGATTTCATCAGTTTGCATCCACACAGAACATAAAGTGTAAAATACTGTTTCAGTACTAGTTATAGCATTAATTCACATTGAACAGCACATTAAGGACATAGATCCCACATGAGGAGTAAGTACACAGTGACTCCTGTTGTTGACTTTACCAATTGACACTCCTGTCTATGGCATCAGTAATCTCCCTAGGCTCTAGTCATGAGTTGCCAAGGCTATGGAAGCCTCTTGAGTTCGCCGACTTCCATCTTATTCAGACAAGGTCATAGTCAAAGTGGAAGTTCTCTCCTCCCTTCAGAGAAAGGTACCTCCTTCTTTGATGGCCCTGATCTTTCCACTGGGATCTCACTTGCAGAGATCTTTCATTTAGGGTTTTTTTTTTTTTTTACCACAGTGTCTTGTATTTCCATGCCTAAAATACTCTCATGGGCTCTTCAGCCAGATCCAAATGCCTTAAGTGCTGATTCCGAGGCCAGAGTGCTATTTAGGACATCTGCAATTCTATGAGTCTGCTGTGTATCCTGCTTCCCATGTTGGATCGTTCTCTCCTTTTTTAATTCTATCAGTTAGTATTAGCAGACACTAGTCTTGATTGTGTGATCCTTTTGGCTCTTAGACCTATCAGTGTGATCAATCGTGAACTGAAGTTGATCACTTTGACTAGTGAGATGGCATTGGTACATGCAACCTTGATGGGATTGTATTGGAATCCCTTGGCACGTTTCTAACTCCATAATTTGGAGCAAGGCAGATTGAGCATGTCCCAAATTGTACATCTCCTCCTTCTCTTATTCCCACTCTTATATTTAACAGGGGTCACTTTTCAGTTAAATTTAAACACCTAAGAATAATTGTGTGTTAATTACAAAGTTCAACCAATAGTATTAACTAGAACAAAAAAATACTAAAAGGGATAAAGTATTAAATTTTACATCAACAGTCAGGACAAGGGCTGATCAAGTCACTCTTTCTCATATGACCTTTCACTTCAAAAGGTTTCAATTTATGTGCTAGGTTAGTTGTCACCGATCAGGGAGAATATATAATATATGTCCCTTTGGGAAAGGCTTAATTCACTCAGCATAATGTGTTCCAGATTCCTCCATTTTGTTGCAAATGACAAGAATTCATTGTTTTTGACTGCTGTATAGTATTCTATGGAGTACATGTCCCATAAGTTTTTTTTTTTTTTTTTTTTTTTTTTTTTTTTTTTTTTTTGACAGGCAAAGTGGACAGTGAGAGAGAGAGACAGAGAGAAAGGTCTTCCTTTTTGCCATTGGTTCACCCTCTAGTGGCAGCCGCAGCCGGCACACTGCGGCCAGCACACCACGCTGATCAGATGGCAGGAGCCAGGTGCTTCTCCTGGTCTCCCATGCGGGTGCATGACCCAAGCACTTGGGCCATCCTCCACTGCACTCCTGGGCCACAGCAGAGAGCTGGCCTGGAAGAGGGGCAATCAGGACAGAATCTGGCGCCCTGACTGGGACTAGAACCCAGTGTGCCAGTGCCGCAAAGTGGAGGATTAGCCTATTGAGCTGCGCCATAAGATCTTTATCCAGTCTATTGTTGATGGACATTTGGGTTGATTCCAGGTCTTAGCTATTGTGAATTGAGCTGCAATAAACATTAAGGTGCAGACAGCTTGTTTGTTTGCCAATTAAATTTCCTTTGAGTAAATTCCAAGGAGTGGGATGGCTGGGTCGAACGGTAGGGTTATATTCAGGTTTCTGAGGAATCTCCAGACTGACTTCCATAGTGGCTTTACCAGTTTGCGTTCCCACCAACAGTGGGTTAGTGTCCCTTTTTCCCCACATCCTCTCCAGCATCTGTTGTTGGTAGATTTCTGAATGTGAGCCATCTAACCGGGGTGAGGTGAAAATTCATTGAGGTTTTGATTTGCAATTGCCTGATGGCTAATGATCCTGCACATTATTTCATGTGTCTGTTGGCCGTTTGGATTTCCTCTTTTGAAAAATGTCTATTGAGGCCCTTGGCACATCTCTTAAGTGGGTTGTTTGTTTTGATGTTTCTTGATCTCTTTGTAGATTCTGGTTATTAACCCTTTATCTATAGCATAGTTTGCAAATATTTTTCCCCATTCTGTCGGTTGCCTCTTCACTTTCCTTTCTATTTCTTTTGCAGTACAGAAACTTCTCAGTTTAATGTAATCCCAATTGTTAATTTTGGCTTTGACTGCCTGTGCTTCTGGGGTATTTTCCAAGAAGTCATTGCCGGTACCTATATCTTGCAGGGTTTCTCTAATGTTCTCTAATAATTTGATGTTGTATCAGGTCATAGATTTAGGTCTTTAATCCATGTTGAGTGGATTTTTGTGTAAGGTGAAAGGTAGGGGTCTTGCTTCATGCTTTTGCATGTGGAAATCCAGTGTTACCAGCACTATTTATTGAATAGACTGTCCCTACTCCAGGGATTGGTTTTGGATCCTTGATCAAATATAAGTTGGCTGTAGATGTTTAGATTGATTTCTGGTGTTTCTATTCTGTTCCATTGGTCTATCCATCTGTTTCTGTACCAGTACCATGCCTTTTTGATAACAACTGCCCTGTAATATGTCTTCAAATCTGGCATTGTGATGCGTCCAGCTTTGTTTTTGTTGTACAAGATTGTTTTAGTTATTCGAGGTCTCCTGTATCTCCATATGAATTTTAGCATCATTTTTTCCAGATCTGAGAAGAAGGTCTTCGGTATCTTGATAGGTATTGCATTGAATCTATAAATTGCTTTTGGGAGATTGGACATTTTGATGATACTGATTCTTCCAATCCATGAGCATGGAAGACTTTTCCATTTCTTGGTATCCTCTTCTATTTCTTTCTTTAAGGTTTTGTTATTCTCATTGTAGAGATCTTTAACGTCCTTGGTTAAGTTTATTCCAAGGTATTTGATTGTTTTTGTAGCTATTGTGAATGGGATTGATCTTAGAAGTTCTTCCTCAGCCATTAGATTGCCTGTATATACAAACACTGTTGATTTTTGAGCATTGATTTTACATCCGGCTACTTTGACAAACTCTTCTATGGGTTCCAATAGTCTCTTAGTAGAGTTTTTTGGGTACCCTAAATAAAGAATCATATCATCTGCAAAGAGGGATAGTTTGAGTTCTTCCTTCCCAATTTGTATCCCTTTAATTTCTTTTTCTTGCCTAATAGCTCTGGCTAGAATTTGCGGAACTATATTGAATAGCAGTGGTGAGAGTGGGCAACCCTGTCTGGCACCAGATCAGTGGAAATGCATCCAACTTTTCCCCATTCAATAGGATGCTGGCTGTGGGTTTTTCATAAATTGCTTTGATTGTGTTGAGGAATGTTCCCTCCATACCCAGTTTGCTTAGAGTTTTCATCATGAAAGGGTGTTGTATTTTATCAAATGCTTTCTAGGCGTCTATTGAGATAATCATATGGTTTTTCTTCTGCAGTCTGTTAATGTGGTGTATCACATTGATTGTTTTGTGCACATTAAACCATCCCTGCATACCAGGGATAAATTCCACTTGGTCTGGGTAGATGATCCTTCTGATGTGTTGTTGAATTCTATTGGCCAGAATTTTATTGAGGATTTTTGCGTCTATATTTATCAAGGATATTGGTCTGTAATTCTCTTTCAATCCTGCCTCTTTTTCTGGCTAAGGAATTAAAGTGATGCTGGCTTCATAGAAAGAATTTGGGAGGATTCCATCTTTTTCGATTGTTCTGAATAGTTTGAGAAGAATTGGAGTTAGTTCTTCTTTAAATGTCTGGTAGAATTCAGCAGTGAATCCATCTGGTCCTGGGCTTTTCTTTGTTGGGAGGGCCTTTATTATTGTTTCAATTTCTGTCTCAGTTATGGGTCTGTTTAGGTTTTCTGTGTCTTCATGGTTCAATTTAGGTAGGTTGCATGTGTCCAGGAATCTATCCATTTCTGATAGGTTTCCCTGTTTGCTGGCATACAAGTCCTTGTAGTAATTTCTGATGATTCTTTTTATTTCTGTGGTGTCTGTTGTCACATTTCCTTTTTCATCTCTGATTTTATTGATTTGGGTCCTTTCTCTTCTTTTTTTAATTAGTTGGGCCAATGGGGTGTCAATTTTGTTTATTTTGTCAAAAAACCAGCTCCTCGTTTGGCTGATTTTTTGTAATTTTTTTTGGATTCTATCCTATTGATTTCTTCTCTGATTTTAATTATTTCTCTTCCCCTACTAGATTTTTGTCTGGTTTGCTGCAGTTTTTCTAGATTCTGGAGATGTGTTGAAAGCTCATTTATTTGGTGCCTTTCCAATTTCTTGATGTAGTCACCTATTCCTATAAACTTGCCTCTCAATACTGCTTTTGTTGTGTCCCATAAGTTTTGGTATGTTGTGCTGTTATCCCCATTTACTTCCAGAAAGTTTTTGATTTCTCTTTTGATTTCTTCTATGACCCATTGTTCATTCAGGAGCATACTATTCAATCTCCATGTGTTTGCATATGCTCTAGGGATTCCTGAGTTGCTAATTTCCAACTTCATTGCTTTATGGTCTGAGAAGCTGCATCGTATGATTCTAATTCTTTTGAATTTGCTAAGACTTGCTTTATGGCCTAGTATGTGGTCAATCCTAGAGAAGGTTCCACGTACTGCTGAGAAGAATGTAAATGCTTTATGTGTAGGATGAAAAGTTCTGTAGATATCTGTTAGATCCATTTGGACTATAGTGTCATTTAAATCTACTGTATCCTTGTTGATCTTCTGTCTAGTTGATCTGTTTCTGAGAGTGGAGTATTGAAGTCCCCCAGTACTATTTTATTGGAGTCTAAGTCTCCCTTTAAGTCCCTTAACAAATTTTTTAAATAAACCGGTGCCCTGTAATTAGGTGCATATACATTGGTAATCATTATATCTTCCTGTTGAATTGATCCCTTAATCATTATATAGTGCTCTCTTTATCTCTCCTAACAGTTTTTGTGTTAAAGTTTATTTTGTCTGATATTAAGATGGCTATGTCCACTCTTTTTTCATTTCTGTTGGCATGGTATATCTTTTTCCAGCCTTTCACTTTCAGTCTGTATGCATCTTTGTTGGAAAGATGTATTTCTTGTAAGCAGCAAATAGATGGGTTTTGTTCTTTAACCCAATCAGCCAATCTGTGTCTTTTAACTGGATAGTTGAGGCCATTAACGTTCAATGTGACTATTGATAAGTAGTAAATTTGCCCTGCCATTTGCCAATGATAAGTTCTAATATATACTTTGAATTCCCTGTGATCTTTTGCTGTGAGGTTTCCTTCCTTTAACTTCTTTCATATTGATGGCTGTGTTTCTGTGTTTCTGTGTGTAACACATCTTTAAGCATCTTTTGCAAGGCTGGACGAGTGGCAGCAGATTCTTTCAATTTCTGTTTGCTATGAAAAGTCTTTATTTCACCTTCATTCACAAATGATAGCTTTGCAGGATATAATATTCTGGGCTGGCAGTTGTTCTCTCTTAGTACCTGGGCTATGTCTCGCCATTCCCTTCTAGCCTGTAGGGTTTCTGATGAGAATTCTGCTGTGAGTCTAATTGGAAATCCTCTGAGAGTAATCTGACGTTTCTCTCTTGCACATTTTAGAATCTTTTCTTTATGTTTCACTGTGGTGAGTTTGATTACAACGTGTTGTAGTGAGGATCTCTTTTGGTCATGTTTACTAGGGGTTCTATGAGCTTCCTGTACTAGGATATCTTTGTCCTTCTCCAAACCCGGGAAGTTCTCTGCTAGTATCTTACTAAAAAGGCCTTCTAATGCTTTCTTTCTCTCCATGTCTTCAGGAACTCCCAGAACCCAAATGTTGGGTGTGGGCAACCCAATCAGACATTTAACCTTTGGGCTAGTCTTCATCTCTAACAACCTCTTCAGTAGCCTCCCCATGCAACTCTTTTTTTAATATTTTCTTGAAACAAATTATTCTCTCCTCAGTCTCTTCAAAACCCAATGCTCATGTAACCCTGGGCTAAGATCATCAAAACATAAGATTCCCCTCCACACACACACATTTCATTGTCTTCATGTGATAGTGTATTACTTCCCTGCCTTGAAAAGCCAATCTCTATTTCTCATGCTATCAAAATACTATCCATCTTTCAAAGGCAAATCAAATGCTGCTTTTTTCCTTTGAAGTTTCTTTTAAGCCCTTAATGAGAACAAATCTATTAAATGTAATGACAGTTTCTTTTGTGCATGTGTTATAAAACCATAATATGATTTTCCATGTGCTTTTCTCTTCCTGCTCATTTTACATTTAGTTTTGTACATAGGCATGAAAATGTGTCCATCAAATCTGCTGTAGGGAGCACAGCTGACTGACAACTGATGCTGCAAGCCTTCTGCAGCCACCTCTAAGTTTTTCCAGAAGCCATGTTTCCCACTGGCTGCTCATTGCCCAAAATGGAAAACAAAACAAAACAAAAACAGCCCAGTTTCTCAGAGATGTAGGTTTCACTTAATCAACAGCTTTGGGTTTATCACAGTCTGTAATTCTTCCTATGCAATTTCTTTCCTTTCCTTATATTTATGTAGGATGAGGAGGATGTGGTCTGTCTTAGTGTATCTGTGACGCTCTAATAAAACATCTGAGACTGAGTAACTCATAAGGCACAGGAATGAATTTATCACAATTCTGGAGGTTGCCAGGTCCAAGGTCATGGTGCCAGGAGGTTCAGTGTCTAGTACAGTGCTTGATCTGTCCTTTGGTGAGATGGTGACTCATTGCTGCTTCCTCCAGAGGAGATGAGCACTGTGTCCCCCCAAGGTAGGAAGGATGGCAGGGCAAGAGAGCATTCCATTCCATCTTAAGCACTTTAATAGGGAGGCCAATTCCATTCATGAAAATTCAACCCTGGAACTTAATCACCTCCCAAAACCCCACCTTTTAATAGCACTGCATTACAAATAACATCCCAACATGAACTTTGTAGGGGATGATAGCATTCACACCATACCACATGCCAAAGTAGTTTGGTCTTCTCTTAAAAGTGTTTGTGTTATTGTGAGTGAGAAGATCTTCACCATAAGGAAAAAGTCATCTAATGCAATTTCATCAGTGTTTAAATGAGTAGTTTTCTTTCTAGAATATGAAAAAGAACCTCAACTTAAAATAGCTCTTAAAAATTATGAAACAAATATGTTTACACACATGTCTCAAAAATCTAGAGGTGTTATCAGTTACAATTGGACTCAGAAATTCAAATAAACACACAATTATTTGTAGGTGTTTAAATTTAACTGAAAAGTGATCACTGTTAAATATAAGAGTGGGATAAGAGAGGGAGGAGATGTACAATTTGGGACATGCTCAAGCTGACTTGCCCCAAACTGTAGAGTTAGAAACATGCCAGGGGATTCCAATTCAATCCCATTAAGATGACCTGTACCAATGCCATCTCACTAGTCCAAGTGATCAGTTTCAGTTCACAATTGATTGGCTGGCGCCGTGGCTCACTAGGCTAATCCTCTGCCTTGCGGCACCGGCACACCGGGTTCTAGTCCCGGTCGGGGCGCTGGATTCTGTCCCGGTTGCCCCTCTTCCAGGCCTGCCCTCTTCTGTGGCCAGAGAGTGCAGTGGAGGATGACCCAAGTGCTTGGGCCCTGCACCCCATAGGAGACCAGGAGAAGCACCTGGCTCCTGCCATCGGATCAGCGCAGTGCGCCGGCCGCAGTGCGCCGGCAGCGGCGGCCATTGGAGGGTGAACCAACGGCAAAGGAAGACCTTTCTCTCTGTCTCTCTCTCTCACTGTCCACTCTGCCTGTAAAAAAAAAAAAAATTGCTCATAATGATAGGACTAAGAGTCAAAGGGATCACATAAACAAAACTAGTGTCTGTTAATACTAACTGATAGAATTAAAAAGGAAAAAACGATCCAACATGGGAAGCAGGGTACACAGCAGACTCATAGAATGGCAGATGTCCTAAATAGCACTCTGGCCTCATAATCAGCCCTTAAGGCATTCGGATCTGGCTGAAGAGCCCATGAGAGTATTTTAGGCATGGAAAGACAAGACACTGTGGCAAAAACAAACAAACAAACAAACACCTAAATGAAAGATCTCTGCAAGTGAGATCCCAGTGGCCATCAAAGAAGGAGGTACCTTTCTCTGAAGGGAGGAGAAAACTTCCACTTTGACTATGACCTTGTCTGAATAAGATGGAAGTTGGCGAACTCAAAAGGTTTCCATAGCTTTGGCAACCCATGACAAGAGCCTAGCGTGATTACTGAAACCATAAACAAGAGTGTCAAATTGTTAAGACAACAACAGGAATCACTGTGCACTTCCTCCTCATGTAGGATCTCTGTCCTTAATGTGTTGTCCAATGTGAATTAATGCTATAACTAGTACTCAAACAGTACTTTATATTTTGTTTCTGTGTGGGTGCAAACTGTTGAAATCTTTACTTAATATATACTAAATTGATCTTCTGTATATAAAGATAATTGAAAATGAATCTTGATGCGAATGAAATGGGAGAGGGAGTGGGAGATGGGAGGGTTGTAGGTGGGAGGGAAGTTATGGGGAGGAAAAAGCCACCATAATCCAAAACCTGTACTTTGGAAATTTATATTTATTAAAGTTAAAAAAAAAGAAATTCAAATAAACTCATCAAGACCTAGAATTTCACATACACATTCTGTTTTCTTATAAATTTTATATTTGCTATTTTCGTTTTTTTCCCATACATCATGGGCATAAGCAAATCTAGACTTGCATGCTATCTTCTTAATAATTAATAGAAGTGGCCAGCGCCGTGGCTCACTAGGCTAATCCTACGCCTTGCAGCTCTGGCACACCGGGTTCTAGTCCCAGTCAGGGTGCCAGATTCTGTCCCAGTTGCCCCTCTTCCAGGCCAGCTCTCTGCTGTGGCCAGGGTAGTGCAGGTTTGCTCTTTTCCACACAGGTTGCTTCCAAAAGAAATCTTAAGCCTTTGTAGTCTAGGGAGTGCAGTGGAGGATGGCCCAAGTGCTTGGGCCCTGCACCCCATGTGAGACCAGGATAGGTACCTGGCTCCTGCCATCGGATCAGCGCAGTGCGCCGGCTGCGGTGGCCATTGGAGGGTGAACCAACAGCAAAAAGGAAGACCTTCCTCTCTGTCTCTCTCTCTCACTGTCCACTCTGCCTGTAAAAAAAAAAATTAATAGAGGCAGGAAATGAGTGAGTTTTCACAGCATTGGAAAACAGAGAGATAGAGAGAAAGAGAGAGAAAGGAGAGAAGAGGGGCAATCTTATTAAAATTGTTAAAAATGATCTCTGGTTGTTCCAGCTTTGGTTACTCACCTGTGTATGGTGGGAGTAAACTTTCTGTTTCTGGGCCAAGTTTTAGGATGGCTTTTCAATCTACAATTTAAGAGAATTTTTAAGGAATATATAGGTCCTACAGGAAAAAAGTCAAATACAAATTTGCAAAAAAAATGTATGGCAGATTTGTTCCTTTAGGTAATAACACATTTAATAAATAAAGATAGAATTCATATGTAAACAGACTTCTTCTAATCACCATGGTATGAATCTTGAACATTACATTATTAAAACATTACAGTTTATATAAATATCTTATTGCTACCACACCCTATACATATGTTAATTGTCAATAATATAAAATTTCAAAGGCAGGCATTTGTATAGTAGTTAAGACATTGCTTGATATATCCACATTCCATATCGGAGTTTGTAGGTTTGAGCCCCAGCTCCACTTGATTTCAGCTTGCTTAATTGCAGGCTCTGGCATACAACAGTGATGGCTCAAGTACCTGGGTCACCGTCACCCCACACAGGAGACCTGGATGGAGTTTGAGGCTCTTGCCTTTGGCCTGGTCCATATCTGGTTGTTGTGGGCATTTGGGAAGTGAAGCAGAAGGTGGAAGGTATTTTTGTCTTTCTGCATTCAAATGAATAACAAATAAATAAAAATTGAATAATACAAATGCATATAAATTTAAGTGAAAATTAAAGGAAATGTCCTAGAAATAAAGAATTTAATTTCATATACACTAGGATAATTATATAGAAAGGAGGGATCTTACTAATATACCAGTATTATGGAAATAAAAAGAGCACAACAATAAAGTAGAATTTCCAAACTACCCAACAAGGATTTTTTAAAAATGAGTAGACATGCAAGTTAATCAACAGTTTACAGTTAAACAGTCCGACCATCACGTATATAGCTAAGCGGCTGCTTCAGACACGAGAGGAATCTTGTGATCACCAGGATTGGATCCGTCAAGCGTAAGGAATACTTGAAGGAATTTGTCCAGAGGGCCTTCAAAAGGCAGCATTTATAAGAATCTGAAGCTAACTTGAGATATTGGAATTTATGCTGCATTGTAGACTTACTTAGTCACTTTTTAGAGAATTATGAGTTTTGTAATGTTAGGAAGTATATTACTGGGTTTTTTCATTGGTCTACTGGCCATGCGCTGTCCTGGTTTGTGGAGTTTAGTGATCCATGAAACACACAGGTTTGCTCTTTTCCACACAGGTTGCTTCCAAAAGAAAGCTTAAGCCTTTGTAGTCTAGTGTGTTCTCCTTCTTCTGATCTCATTCCCATACTTGTCTGTGTTTTTACTGATATATTAATTTAAACATTAAAATTCTGAGTGGTATAGATCAACAGTGCTTAAGGATGCAGTCAACTGCCAAGTTACCATCAGTAGGCTTTAAATTAATATGAAGTTAATGCAGAGAGGGCCCTTTTTGCTGCCTGAAAAAAACTGTGGTTTATAAATTCTCATCTATAGGGATCGCTTATGCAAAACTTTTTATGCTTTTCAGGGCCAAAATGGATCTAATTCTACTTTAATCAGCTACCATTATCCTAGAGTCTCCAGAGTGCTATCGGCATTTTGGGGAAAGGAGAGAAAGCAGACTGGTGTGCTATCTGCTATGCTTTTGTAGAAGAAACTAAGCATGGATCAAATTAGGTTATTTAGCTTCTATCTCCTTCCCATTTATGAAATGAGTAAATGAAGGCAGGATGGGGATGGGCAGGAAAGGCGCTGAGAGGTTTCCAGCAATCCCTGTGCTAGCAGTCCTATACTGTCTCCACCCATTCTTACGCCAATTCAGCACACTCAGTTACCCATGATGAATGTGTACCTCCTCCACCATGAAGAAGACATCATGATGAACACAGTAAACTGAGCTTCAAAGGAAGGCCTCATGAAAACCTCCCTGGCGATCATCACACTGACTGAACCCCACCAGAACCCCACCGCTTGTGAAGTACAATTAGACTGTCACCTCCTACTTAAAAAAGGGGACTGCAGGCTGGTCTGGGAGTCATTTCCCTCATGCAGCTGCCCTCACTCACATCACAGCCATCCAGTTATAAATAATCCTGCACCCATTGCTATTCACCCTTAGAATGCCTAATCAATCATTAAGGAGCCTCAAAAACTGGCCATGGGGCCCCAGACTTCCAAGAACAAGATACTAGATATAATAATAGAGATGGGCTGTTTAATAAAAGAGAGGGGGCTAAAGAGGAAAGGATACACTAACACGGGGAGCATCTACAATATGTAGATTGTATTCTCATTTGAAGTCCCTCTAAAGGAGGACTCCGATGAAAACATTATCTGGACCTTAAACATTTAAGGGGAATGAGGATATAAGTTCTCCTGAAAGTTGAGTTTCCTAAACAGGAAGCTAACCATGATAAATTCTGACACAAGTGAAGAATGCTGTCTCACTTAAATGAAAGGAAGCTATACCTGATATAGGGCCACCAAGGCAAAGAAACATGTCAGGACATTCCTGGGAATGACAGGCTTCTGTAAGACCTGGATATCAGGACTTTGGTTAATACCCAAACCCTTTTATGAGGCTTTAAAAGGCCCTCAACTGACCCAATTCAGTGGACAGGAAAGCAAGATAAGGTCTTTCCACAGATTAAAAAATCCTTAAACAAAGATCCCTGCACTAGAAATCCCTACTCTAGACAAGCTTTTCACTCTGTAGCAGAAAATAAAGATATAGCACTGGGTATACTGACTCATAAATTGGGCCCACTTTCACACTTACATACTTTTCTAAACAACTGGCCACATAATTCCATGAATATTTGAGAGTAGTTGCTTTCCATGGAGGAATCCACTAAGTTAACTTTAGACCAGCCCCTTGATGTTCAAACTGAACACCAGATATAAGGGATTCTAACGATTAAAGGACACCAGCAGTAAACAGGAGGATGCATTACTAGGTACCAAACATTTCTTTTATACTCACGTGAGATAATTCTCAAAATATGCAAGTCCTCAATATAGCTGATCTGCCATCTGAAGGCACTGAAAAGCTAACACATTCATGTGGAGATACCATAGAGCAGGACTATTTCCACAGGTCTTTTTATTTAAACTTTTATTTAATAAATATAAATTTTGAAAGTACAACTTTTGGATTATAGTGGTTTCCCCCCAAAAATGTCCCTCCAACCCATAACCATCCCATTTCCTAATTCCTCGCCCATCCCATTATTCATTAAGATTCATTTTTAAATAACTTTATATATAGAAGATTAACTTAGTATCTACTAAGTAAAGATTTCAACAGTTTGCACCCACACAGACACACACAGTATAAAATACTGCTTGAATACTAGTTTTATTGTTAATTTGCATACTATAACACAGTAAGGACAGAGATCCTACATGGGGAACAAGTGCACAGTGACTCCCATTGTTCTCACTGACAGTTTCCACACTGTCTTCCACAGTGGCTTTACCTGGTTTGTATTCACACCAACAATGGATTAGTGTGCCTTTTTCCCCACATCCTTGCCAGCCGGCATCTGTTATTAGTTGATTTCTGTATGTGAGCCGTTCTAACCGGAGTGAGGTGAAACCTCATTGTGGTTTTGATTTGCATTTCACTGATTGCTAGTGATCCTGAACATTTTTTCATGTGTCTTTTGGCCATTTGGATGTCCTTTTTTGAAAAATGTCTATTGAGGTCCTTGGCCCATCTCTTGAGTGGGTTGTTTGTTTTGTTGTTGAGGAGTTTCTTGATCTCTTTGTAGATTCTGGTTATTAATCCTTTATCAGTTGCATAGTTTGCAAATATTTTTTCCCATTCTGTTAGCTGCCTCTTCAGTTTCCTGATTCTTTTGCAGTACAGAATCTTCTCAGTTTAATGTAATCCCAATTGTTAATTTTGGCTTTGACTGCCTGTACATCGGGGGTCTTTTCCAAGAAGACTTTTTGCCTGTATCTTGCAGGGTTTCTCCAATGTTCTCTAATAATTTTATCATGTTGAATCATAGATTTAGATCTTTAATGCACGTTGAGTGGATTTTTGTGTAAGGTGTAAGATAGGGGTCTTGCTTCATGATTCTGCACGTGGATTTCCAGTTTTTCCAGCACCATTGGTGGAATACACTGTCCTTGCTCCAGGAATTGGTTTTAGCTCCTTGATCAAATATAAGTTGGCTGTAGATGTTTAGACTGATTTCTGGTGTTTCTATTCTGTTCCATTGGTCTATCCATCTGTTTCTGTACAGTACCATGCTGTTTTGATTATAACTGCCCTGTAGTATGTCTTCAAATCTGGTATTGTGAGGCCCTGCTTTGTTTTTGTTGTACAAGATTGCTTTAGTTATTCAAGGTCTCCTGTGCCTCCATATGAATTTCATTTTTTCCAGATCTGAGAAGAATTTCTTTGGTATTTTGATTGGTATTGATTTGAATCTATAAATTGCTTTTGGGAGAATAGACAGTTTGATGATATTGATTCTTCCAATCCATGAGCATGGAAGATTTTTCCATTTTTCGGTATCCTCTTTTATTTCTTTCTTTAAGGTTTTGTAATTCTCATTGTAGAGATCTTTAATGTCCTTGGTTAAGTTTATTCCAAGATATTTGATTGTTTTTGTAGCTATTGTGAATGGGATTGATCTTAGAAGTTCTTCCTCAGCCATGGCATTGTCTGTGTATACAAAGGCTGTTGATTTTTGTGCATTGATTTTATATCCGGCTACTTTGACAAACTCTTCTATGAGTTCCAATAGTCTCTTAGTAGAGTTTTTTGGGTCCCCTAAATAAAGAATCATATCATCTGCAAAGAGGGATAGTTTGAGTTCTTCCTTCCCAATTTGTATCCCTTTAATTTCTTTTTCTTGCCTAATAGCTCTGGCTAAAACTTCCAGAACTATATTGAATAGCAGTGGTGAGAGTGGGCAACCCTGTCTGGTACCAGATCTCAGTGGAAATGCTTCCAACTTTTCCCCATTCAATAGGATGTTGGCTGTGGGTTTTTCATAGATTGCTTTGATTGTATTGAGGAATGTTCCTTCCATACCCAGTTTGCTTAGAGCTTTCATCATGAAAGGGTGTTGTATTTTATCAAATGCTTTCTCTGATTCTATTTAGATAATCATATGGTTTTTCTTCTGCAGTCTGTTAATGTGGTGTATCACATTGATTGATTTGCAAATGTTGAGCCATCACTGCCTACCAGGGATAAATCACACTTGGTCTGGGTGGATGATTTTTTTGATGTGTTGTTCAATTCAATTGGCCAAAATTTTATTGAGAATTTTTGCATCTATGTTCATCAGGGATATTAGTCTGTAATTCACTTTGTCTGTTACATCTTTTTCAGGCTTAGGAATTAAGGTGATGCTGGCTTCGTAGAAGGAATTTGGGAGGATTCCCTCTCAATTGTTCTGAATATTTGAAAAGAATTGGAGTTAGTTCTTCTTTAAATAACTGGTAGCAGTGAAGCCATCCAGTCCTGGGCTTTTCTTGCTTGGGGGGACCTTTATTACTGATTCAATTTCTGACTTGGTTATGGGTCTGTTTATGCTTTCTACATCTTCATGGCTCAATTTAGGTAGGTTGTATGTGTCCTGGAATCTATGAATTTTTGGCTGGCACCGCGGCTCACTAGGCTAATCCTCTGCCTTGCGGCGCCGGCACACCGGGTTCTAGTCCCAGTCGGAGCGCCGGATTCTGTCCCGGTTGCCCCTCTTCCAGGTCAGCTCTCTGCTGTGGCCCGGGAGTGCAGTGGAGGATGGCCCAAGTCCTTGGGCCCTGCACCCCATGGGAGACCAGGATCAGTACCTGGCTCCTGCCTTCGGATCGGCGTGGTGTGCTGGTTGCTGCACGCCGGCCATGGCGGCCATTGGAGGGTGAACCAACGGCAAAGGAAGACCTTTCTCTCTGTCTCTCTCTCTCACTGTCCACTCCTGCCTGTCAAAAAAATAAAAAAAAAAGTTTAAAAAAAAATCTATGAATTTTTGATAGAGTTCCCTGTTTGCTGGCATACAACTCTTTGTAGTAATTTCTGATGACTTTTTATTTCCGTGATGGCTGTTGTTACATTCCCTTTCCATCTCTGATTCTATTGATTTGGGTCTTCTCTCTCCTTTTTTTGGTTAGTTGGGCCAGTGGGGTGTCAATTTTGTTTATTTTTGCAAAAAAGCAGCTCTTCATTTTTCTGATCTTTTGTAATTTCTTTTTGGATTCAATTCTGTTGATTTCTTCTCTAATTCTAATTATTTCTCTTCTTCTACTAGTTTTGGGTTTTGTTTGCTGCATTTTTTTTTACTTCATTGAGATGCATTTATATCTCTTTTATTTGGTGCCTTTCCAATTTCTTGATGTAGGCACCTATTGCTATAAACTTTCCTCTTAACACTGCTTTTGCTGTTTCTCATAAGTTCTGGTATGTTGTGTTGTTACCTTAATTTGCTTCCAGGAAGTTTTTGATTTCTCTTTTGATTTCTTCTATGACCCAGTGTTCATTCAGGAGCATGTTGTTTAGTCTCCATGTGTTTGCATATGCTCTAGGTATTCCTGAGTTGATCATTTCCAGCTTCATTCCATTTCCCACAGATATTATCTATGATATAAGACTCTGGAAACCCAAGTATGGCATGGTTGTTTATGGAAAACCCAACTATGGATGGAAGGAGTTTTTTTTTTTTTCTTTTTTGACAGGCAGAGTGGACAGTGAGAGAGACAGAGTGAAAGGTCTTCCTTTGCCGTTGGTTCACCCTCCAATGGCCGCCGCGGCCGGCACGCTGCAACTGGCGCACCGCGCTGATCCGATGGCAGGAGCCAGGTACGTCTCCTGGTCTCCCATGGAGTGCAGGGCCCAAGCACTTGGGCCATCCTCCACTGCACTCCCGGGCCACAGCAGAGAGCTGGCCTGGAAGAGGGGCAACGGGGACAGAATCAGCACCCCGACCGGGACTAGAACCCGGTGTGCCAGTGCTGCAAGGCGGAGGATTAGCCTAGTGAGCCGCAGCACCAGTTGGAAAGAGTTCTTGAAGGAAGGAGTTAGAAAGGCAGGATATGCAAGCTGGCTCTTACTTAAGTAGTTGAAACTCAGGCATTGCCAACCACTACTTCAGCCCAAAGGGCTGAACTTATTGCCTGGACTAAAGTATTAAAACTGGGAATGGCCAAGAGTCACAATTTACACACACTCCTAATATGTTTTTTTAATGTGACATACACATCCCACAATTTGTCGACAATGATGCTTACTCACAGAAAGAACTCTCCCATCAAACACAGGAAAGAGATTTTAGCTCTTCTCCAGGCAGAGTCTCTGGAAGTGGCTGTTGTCCATTTCAGGGGACACCAAAGGGGGACAGGTACAGCCGCATCATCAAAGGTAATGCGCTGAAAGATAGATCAAAGTCTGCTACACAGGAGGTTTTAGAAATTGCTTTAATACCACAGCCTATAGACAACTGGAAATTGCTACTACTATACCATTTTATCCTGAGATAAAATGCCCATCAAAAAATGAGGTTACACTAGATATTCCATTGAATGGTGGTCTTTAAATCATCAAGCAATGCTCCCAATGGCTGCCTAATTGAAAATTATCAAAGAAATTCATCACCATCCCCATCTGGGAAGGAAGACCCTATTGCAAATTGGCTCTCGTGTATTCGGAGGGAAAAGACCAGATACTGCTATAAGGGAAGTAACCCAATCCTGTATCTTCTCTCTAAAAAGTAACCCTTGTTGTCAAAGCAGAGCTCCTCCTTTATTCCCTCCTGTATAAAGCAGAGAAACTATTCTGGTTAAGATTAGCAAATAAACTTTATTAATATGCCCCTAGAAAATGGTCACGGATATCTATAGATTTCATTGATACTCTCATGGGGTGGATAGACCTTCCCAAACCCAAACAGAAAAGACACAAGACATATCTAAAGTCCTGTTAAAAGAAATAATTCCACAAATCAGTCGTAACTGATAATGGACCCTGTTTTGCCTCTGAAGTAACTCAGCAGATTGCTACTGCTCTAGGAATTTCTTAAAATCTCCATGTCTCTCGGAGACACTAATCTTCAGGTATGGCTGAAAAGGCCAACAATAATCTGAAAAATGCTCTGGCCACTCTTTGCCAAGGTATTTCAGAATCATTGTGTAAGGTATTGCCTGTTCCCTCCTTGGGATAAGGATGGCACTCACATCTATCTTACAACTTAGCCCTTTCAAAATGCTATATGGAGAGAACTCCTCATTCTGCTGTCCTCTTTGATTCAGATACCTGGGATTGGGTAAAGCACATTATCAATCTAAGTCAGGACAAAAGGACTCTGACAGTGCCAGATTCCAAAAATCACAAACAGCCAATCTCCCTTGTAAATACAGTTTTCCCAAAACCTTGGAGAGAACGATCCCCTTTGACCAGTTGCAGCCTAAATTGAAGGGATCTTATCAAATACTACTTAGCACTCCCACTGCAGTTAAATTATAGGAAATTTGCAGCTGAGAACATGTTAAGAATTAAACCTCTACTTCTTGAGTCATCACAGGTACAAACAGAGGATCATTCTGCTTGCTATTGTGAGCCAATTCAGGAGTTCAAATATATCTTCAAAAAGCAAAAAAGAGGAATAAAGTCTTTTGTAGTATGATCTCTCACTTTAGGGAAAAACATTAAGGCTGTTGTACTTTTTTAGCTAACACATTTTACCTACATCTTCTCTTTCTCATTGGAATTTGCTTTTGGTAGATAAAACCCTGGTGAGCTCTTCTACCATTATAGGACGTATTGCTACATCTTGGGAAGTTGCTTTAAGGAACTGTCTATTGCCTTGGGCAGCTTAACTTAGACTTTTGGCCAGTTTCTATAGCAACTACACAAGTCTGTGGATTCCTAGCTAAAATGGCCATAGACAACCAACTAGCTCCAGGTTATCTATTAATAGAGAAAATCAGTCAAGAATGGAATTTGCTACACTCATTTTAACAACAGTATGCCCAGGGAAAGAGATATCACAAGATTTATATTCAAGCTAAACGGTTCTATAATTTTGGTAAGGAAAACCTACCACTTCCATCATGTATAGGAAGTGTTTTTTCCATTTCTGACATGAATCTTTCCTTTGTTCTTTGTTTTCCCAACTGTGTTCATCTTAACTATCAAATTTATCTCTTTTAGAATTCAGGTTTCTCACAAAAATCGTGCAAGGATTCCATCTTTTTTACCAATGATTGGTGGCAATTATCTGGCTTGGGAGATGGAATCCCTAGATAAGTTACCAAGGGGTTTACCTGGATAGGCAAGAACAATGCCCTTAATTCAGCATGAATCAGAAACAGAAGATGGACCTTCCTGCCTCAATTATCATAAATATTCAGGGAGGAGAATCACTGTGGGTAGAAATCATGAGGGCAGGCAGGGGTTAGTGAGCGACGAAGGTGTTGAGAGATTTCCAGCAGTCTCTGTACCATAGCTCTGCATCATAAACCCCTTGCCCTTCCATGCCAATGCAGTACACCCACTTTCTCATAACGTACACAAACATACTCCACTGTGAATAAGACACCGTGATGAACAGGTGTCAGCTGAGCTGCATATGGAGATGCCATGAAAACCCTCTCAGAAATCATTGTATACACGGAACCCTGCTCTATTGCCACTGTAGTTATATATTCAGCTGGGGTCAGCCTTCTACACAGAGAGGGGGCAACTGAATGGGCTGGATGTGGTTCTCCTTACAGCGTGGCTCTCTTCGTGGGGTAGCCCACATTCCCTCTGAAAGTGCAATAGTTCTTCAATCTCTTTAAAATTTGTTCCCATTCTTGCACTTTACCCATGGCTCTGCTTTGGATTCTTGACTGACACAGAAGCATGAACCAGGCATAAATATAGCTTGGCAACCTTCCTCACAGTGGAAGGAAGGAGTGATGAAACTGAATCACTGCACTGGTAAGTTATCTTTTTGGCATTTACATTTTTAATAAGTTCTTCAAAAAACACTCAATGCACCAAGGATAGTAGTGACTTTTAGGACAATTATTCCAAATGCTGAAGAGAAAACAACACAAATAAGCAAAAGAAACTTCTATAAATCCCATTATCTATACCATGAAATATACTTATAGAATTTGTGAAAATGTAAAGTTCACATAGGAAACTTTAGTTAAATTTGATAAATGTATGCATAAGTTTTACAGATCAGGAAAGAAGACGAACAATTATTCTCATGAAAAATATTTTCTAATATCACAATTTGTTTAATGAAATGCAATAGGCTATAGGTGAGTGCAGAAGTTCTACGACTTCAGCATCAGGTAAATCTGAGTTTAAAGTTACTAGAAACATGTAAGCTTTGTGATTTTTTTTCATTGAGAATGTTTAGTGTCAATAATAATAACACTTTGTATTAAAAGATATATTTTGACTACTTTAGATTTTTTTTAAAGATTTATTTTATTTATTTGAAAGATGAAGTTACAGAGAGAGGTAGAGACAGAAGGAGAGGTCCTCCGTCCACTGGTTCACTCCCCAGATGGCCACAATGGCCAGAGCTGCACCAATCCAAAGCCAGGAGTCAGGAGCTTCTTCCAGGTCTTCCAAGTAGCTGCAGGGGCCCAGGGACTTGGGCCATCTTCTACTGCTATCCCAGGAATAGCAGAGAGCTGGATGGGAAGAGGAGCAGCTGGGACTAGAACTGGTGCCCATATGGGATGCCGGCGCTTCAGGCCAGGGCTTTAACCCACTGCGCCACAGTGCCAACCGCACTTTAGATTTTTTTAAATCATTATAAATTTGGTTTAAATATTCTTTAAATTTTAACTTAATTTATATATCTATTATAATTTAAACTTATTGCATGTTCTACATACACTATAAAGAAGGTCTTTGATTAATGCATTTATTGAAAAAAAACATAGTTATAGGACCGGGTTGTGGCATAGTCAGTTCAGCCACTGTTTATGATGGTGACATCCTTCATCAGAGCTTGCGTCCTGGCTTCTCTGCTTCTGATCCAGGTTCCTGCCAATGTATCCAGGAGGGAAACAGACAAAGACCCAGGTCCTGGAGCCCCTGCCACCCATTTGGATGACCATGATGTACGGTTTGCTGGTAGCTTCAGCCTGGCCCAATCCTGACTTTTGAAACCACTTGGGTAGGGAACCACAGATGGAAAACCTCTCTCTCTTCCCTCCCCCTCTCCCTCTCTATCACTCTGTTTTGCAAACAATGAACTAAATCTTTAAAAAAACAACAACAACATAGTTAAGCATTGTAAAAGAGTGAAGACTAGCCTGGGATGAAGAATGAAGAATATTAACTTGGACTGCAAACATGAACATCAATGGTGTCATTAATCAAATTGTAATAACTGATCAAGTCTATTGCTAAGTCAACGGGAAGCTGTATCTCTTCCAAGACCGTGCTGCATTTGTAATGTGTCATAGCAACACCTGTCTTTGAGCACTACTACTTCTGTATCAATGACATGTCCAGTCTTGATTCCTTGGTCTTGGCTTTTTTTTTTTTTTTTTCAGGCAGAGTGGACAGTGGGAGAGAGAGAGAGAGAGAGAAAGGTCTTCCTTTGCCGTTGGTTCAACCTCCAATGGCCGCCGCGGCCGGCGCGCTGCGCTGATCTGATGGCAGGAGCCAGGTGCTTCTCCTGGTCTCCCATGGGGTGCAGGGCCCAAGCACCTGGGCCATCCTCCACTGCACTCCCGGGCCACAGCAGAGAGCTGGCCTGGAAAAGGGGCAACCGGAACAGAATCCGGCGCCCCGACTGGGACTAGAACCTGGTGTGCCGGCGCCGCAAGGCGGAGGATTAGCCTAGTGAGCCGCGGCGCCGGCAGGTCTTGGCTTTTGCACACAGATCAGAAATACCGTGCTGCCAAGATGCCATCAGCTAACAGCATCAGTCAGTCTAGAGCTGACCACCATTACTCCGTGAGAAAGACCAACCATTCCAGTGTTGAGTCCCACTTACCACAGCCTCCTTGTCATCACTCAGTGCAAGCCCCTGTTTTAGAAAATAACTTTTTTCCTATGTATTTCCGAGGGGGCATTTTACGGTTAGTTTGGAGTTTCCTGCACTGGTACAGGAAGGTTTACCTAAACCTCCCTCAGTTGGACGGCTGCTTTAGTCCTTCATTCTATTTAACTCACATCTGCAGCTGTAGGTTGTATTTACTAGTCTGCTTCATTCTGTTCGTTTATAAGTATGCTAATTTTACTAATAAAGAAGCCTGTCAGAAACGTAAATAGTTTGGGGCCAGCATTGTGACACAGCAAGTAAAATCAGTGCCTGTGATGCCGGCATCCCATACGGGCACTGATTTGTGTACCAGCTTCTCTACTCCCAATCCAGTTCCTGCTAATGGCCTGAGAGAGGCAGCAGAAAATGGGTGAAATGTTAGGGCCCGGCCACCTATCTGGAAGTCCTGAAAGAAGCCCCTGGACCAGGCCTGACCTTTGCTACCATCTAGGGAGTGACCAGCAGGTGGAAAATCTTTCTTTCTCTCCCTCTCTATCTCTGAAAATCTTTCAAATAAAAATATTTAAATAAAAACTTAAATCTTTTAATAAGGCTAGTAAATTCACTTTATCACTATGTTGACAATTTAGGCCTCTAAAATGATGATAAACAGATTATTTACTTTTTAGAATTACTATAGAAAGTAACACTTTAAATTAACTTCTCAATGATGCATGTTAAACTAGAATCATACTACTAATGTCTACGATTTTAGGTAAATTATTTTTAAAATTGCAAATTGTTTAAAATGAACACATTTGTGTGTAACACAATTGTTATTACTATTGATTTATTAATTAACTTCCATATTTAAATTTCATTTTTATGAAAAATATTTACAAAACAAGGGAACAACTATGTTATAATCAAAATAATTTGGAATTAATAACCAACAGGGGTCAGATGATAGGAGATTATTTCAAAAAGAATGTGGAAAATGGAAATGAAAGATAAGTTTATTTTGGAGTAAAAAAATTTAAAATCCAAGCATTTTTTGATAACACATGTATTCTGTGAACATCTTACAGATTTTTCATATGAATGGACTTCAAAATATTTTGCAGCAAACTGAATTTAGAATTTTAATTCCATTTTCTATGAATTTCTTGAAGTTCCTTTGTATGCTTTTGCTTATCATTCAAAGTGATTTTCCACTATTTTATTGATGGCTATCATACATGCATACAACTTTCAGAACCCAAAATAATTGCTAAAATAATTCTCAAAATAATGATAGTACAACGCAGTTACTGTTTGATTAAGACTGAAAGAGCTAAGGTATATGAACGTTTATGAAAGTGCCTACTCAAAAAAAAACACTGAATAAATTTTGGGTTGGGTGTCATGTGCAGCAGGCTAAGCTGCCATGTGGGAGCCCACATCCCATCTTGGAGTGCCAGTTTGAGTTCTTGCTGTTCTGCTGCTGACCAGCTCACTGAAAATGCACCTGAGAAGGCAGCAAATGATGGCCAAGTGTGCGGGTACCTGCTACCCAAGTGGGAGACCCTTTTGGAGTTTTGGGCTCCTGGCTTTGGCCTGACCCAGTCCTATTATGGCCATTTGGAAACTGAACTGGCCAATGGAAGATATTCTCTCTCTCTCTATTTCAAATAAATAAATGAATAAATGTTACAAAATGATATTTTCCCTTTACTCATTAAAACATTAAGAATTTCCTAGCCGGCGCCGCGGCTCAATAGGCTAATCCTCCACCTTGCGGCGCCAGCACACCGGGTTCTAGTCTGGGTCGGGGTGCCAGATTCTGTCCTGGTTGCCCCTCTTCTAGGCCAGCTCTCTGCTGTGGCCCGGGAGTGCAGTGGAGGATGGCCCAAGTGCTTGGGCCCTGCACCCCATGGGAGACCAGGAGAAGCACCTGGCTCCTGGCTTCGGATCAGCGTGGTACGCGGCCGCGGCGGCCATTGGAGGTTGAACCAACGGCAAAGGAAGACCTTTCTCTCTGTCTCTCTCTCTCACTGTCCACTCTGCCTGTAAAAAAAAAAAAAAAAAAAAAAAAAAAAAAAAAAAAAAAAAAGAATTTCCTGTGGGATTTAAAAGTGAACTGTGAATTTCCAAATATAATCTTAGCAACATATATCTTAGCAACATATATCTAGAAGTTTAATTAAATATGCCTAAATAATTATATATAAAATTTACATATGCCCTGATATTATGCTGACATAGATTTTATAAATCATGGTATATTCTATTGTTAAAGAAAAATTACTGTTGAAAAGCAGACTTTTAAAATGTATTTCTCAACTTAATCAACATTGTACAGACATTGTGCTTCTTTCTTTACTCAAAGCTACAATAAACTACAAAGGCACTATACTTTTGAATACATTTCTTTTGAGTCATAAAAAAGATTAAATGCAAAGAAATGTGTGAAGTATTCACCATAGTAAGTGACAAACAGAAAACAAAACATGGTTACAGAGATTATTGGCAATATATACAGCTATATTTTCAGAAAACCAACTTTTCTTCACCAGTGAAAAGTAGAACAGAAATGCAACAGTAAGTGTAGACAAAAACAGTCTGTTAACACATGATTTACATAACTCTCAATTGATTTTTAATTACATTATATTTAAAGTATTTGTCTAGTTCACACTCTAAAATGACATCAGATAAATATAAAAATGTAAAAGAACCATGGATTATATGGAAACTTAGAGAAAATCCATAAAATGAGTGCAAAATCCTCCCCCGGATGCCACAGTGCGATGCCTGTCAAAACCAGAACGCAGCCAGGGGGTTCTGGTTACCAGGTAGTCCTCTCCCACACAGCCCGTTTCATTAAGCTATAGTGGAACTTGGAGTGGAAGCAATGAAGAGCTATTTGCATGCAGTTTCAGTTAATATGAATAAGACACCCTTGCTTGTGCTATTCATATATGTCTCAGGTAAGAGAGAGAAGTCGTGATTTGAAAGCATGTATGGGTGTCTAGATGTATCATGTTAACATGTGCATACAACAAATGAAGATAGTTATCATAGAGAAGAAATTCAAGTAATGTGTTACTTATGTGTGGTTGATGCATTTATATTATTTTTTTTAACTTTTATTTAATGAATATAAATTTCCAAAGTACGAATTATGGATTACAATGGCTTTCCCCCCATACCGTCCCTCCCACCCACAACCCTCCCCTTTCCCACTCCCTCTCCCCTTCCATTCACATCAAGATTCATTTTCGATTATCTTAATATACAGAAGATCAGCTTAGTATACATTAAGTAAGGATTTCAACAGTTTGCTCCCACACAGAAACATAAAGTGAAAAATAATAGATGATTTTTTTTAAATGATGATGAAATCAGATCAGACCTATTGTCATGTTTAATCCCAGTGAGAGTCAAGTTGGGAGTTGATAGTTTCTTTTTTCTTTTTTTTTTTTTTTTTTTTTTTTACAGAGGATCAGTTTAGTATGCATTAAGTAAAGATTTCAACAGTTTGCACCCCCATAGAAACACAAAGTGAAATATATTGCTTGAGTACTCGTTATAGCATTAAATCTCAATGCACAGCACATTAAGGACAGAGATCCTACATGAGGAGTAAGTGCACAGTGACTCCTGTTGTTGACTTTACCAATTGACACTCCTGTCTTTGGCATCAGTAATCTCCCTATGCACCAGTCATGAGTTTCCAAGGCTATGGAAGCCCTCTGAGTTCTCCGACTCTTATCTTGTTTAGACAAGGTCATAGTCAAAGTGGAGGTTCTCTCCTCCCTTCAGAGAAAGGTACCTCCTTCTTTGAAGACCTGTTCTTTCCACTGAGATCTCACTCACAGAGATCTTTTGCCAGAGTGTCTTGGCTTTCCATGCCTGAAATACTCTCATGGGCTTTTCAGCCAGATCTGAATGCCTTTAGGGCTGATTCTGAGGCCAGAGTGCTATTTAGGACATCTGCCATTCTATGAGTCAGCTGAGTATCTCACTTCCCATGTTGGATCACTCTCCCCTTTATTTATTCTATCGGTTAGTGTTAGCAGGTACTAGACTTGTTTATGTGCTCCCTTTGACTCTTAGTCCTTTCATTATGATCAATTGTGAACTGAAATTGATCACTTGGAATAGTGAGATGGCATTGGTACATGCCACCTCGATGGGATTAAATTGGAGTCCCCTGGTATGTTTCTAACTCTACCATTTGGGGCAAGTCAGCTTGAGCATGTCCCAAATTATACATCTCTTCCCTCTCTTATTCCTACTCTTATGTTTAACAGGGATCACATTTCAGTTAAATTTCAACACTTAAGAATAACTGTGTATTAATTACAGAATTAAACCAGTCATATTAAGTAGAACAGACAAAAAAACACTAAGAGGGATAATGTATTAAGTTGTTCATTAACAGTCAGGGCTATGCTGATCAAGTCACCATTTCCCATAGTGTCCATTCCACTTCAACAGGTTTCCTTTTTGGTGTTCAGTCAGTTGTCACCGATCAGGGAGAACATGGTATTTGTCCCTTTGGGACTGGCTTATTTCACTCAGCATGATGTGTTCCAGATTCCTCCATTTTGTTGCAAATGACTGGATTTCGTTGTTTCTTACTGCGGTATAGTATTCTAAAGAGTACATATCCCATAATTTCTTTATCCAGTCTACCATTGATGGGCATTTAGGTTGGTTCCAGGTCTTAGCTATTGTGAATTGAGCTGCAATAAACATTAGGGTGCAGACCGCTTTTTTGTTTGCCAATTTAAATTCCTTTGGGTAAATTCCAAGGAGTGGGATTGCTGGGTCGAACGGTAGGGTTATCTTCAGGTTTCTGAGGGATCTCCAGACTGACTTCCATAGTGGCTTGACCAGTTTGCATTCCCACCAACAGTGGGCTAGTGTCCCTTTTTCCCCACATCCTCGCCAGCATCTGTTGTTGGTAGATTTCTGAATGTGAGCCATTCTAACCGGGGTGAGGTGGAACCTCATTGTGGTTTTGATTTGCATTTCCCTGATTGCTAATGACCTTGAACATTTTTTCATGTGCCTGTTGGCCATTTGGATTTCCTCTTTTGAAAAATGTCTATTGAGGTCCTTGGCCCATCTCTTAATTGGGTTGTTGGTTTTGTTTTTGTGGAGTTTCTTGATTTCTTTGTAGATTCTTGTTATTAACCCTTTATCTGTTGCATAGTTTGCAAATATTTTTTCCCATTCTCTCGATTGTCTCTTCACTCTCCTGACTGTTTCTTTTGCAGTACAGAAACTTCTCAATTTGATGCAATCCCAATAGTTAATTTTGGCTTTGACTGCCTGTGCCTCCCGGGTCTTTTCCAGAAATTCTTTGCCTGTGCCAATATCTTGAAGGGTTTCTCCAATGTTCTCTAGTAACTTGATGGTGTCAGGTCGTAGATTTAGGTCTTTAATCCATGTTGAGTGGATTTTTGTGTAAGGTGTAAGGTAGGGGTCTTGCTTCATGATTCTGCACGTGGAAATCCAATTTTCCCAGCACCATTTATTGAATAGACTGTCCTTGCTCCAGGAATTAGTTTTAGATCCTTGATCAAATATAAGTTGGCTGTAGATGTTTGGGTTGATTTCTGGTGTTTCAATTCTGTTCCATTGGTCTATCCATCTGTTTCTGTACCAGTACCATGCTGTTTTGATTACAACTGCCCTGTAGTATGTCCTGAAATCTGGTATTGTGATGCCTCTGGCTTTGTTTTGTTGTACAAGATTGCTTTAGCTATTTGAGGTCTCTTGTGCCTCCATATAAATTTCAGCACCAATTTTTCCAGATCTGAGAAGAAGGTCTTCGGTATCTTGATTGGTATTGCATTGAATTTATAAATTGCTTTTGGGAGAATGGACATTTTGATGATATTGATTCTTCCAATCCATGAGCATGGAAGATTTTTCCATTTCTTGGTATCCTTTTCTATTTCTTTCTTTAAGGTTTTGTAATTCTCATCGTAGAGATCTTTAACGTCCTTGGTTAAGTTTATTCCAAGGTATTTGATTGTGTTTGTAGCTATTGTGAATGGGATTGATCTTAGAAGTTCTTCCTCAGCCATGGCATTGTCTGTGTATACAAAGGCTGTTGATTTTTGTGCATTGATTTTATACCCTGCTACTTTGCCAAAATCTTCTATGAGTTCCAATAGTCTCTTAGTAGAGTTCTTTCGGTCCCCTAAATAAAGAATCATGTCATCTGCAAAGAGGGATAGTTTGGCTTCTTCCTTCCCAATTTGTATCCCTTTAATTTCTTTTTCTTGCCTAATAGCTCTGGCTAGAACCTCCAGAACTATATTGAATAGCAGTGGTGAGAGTGGACATCCCTGTCTGGTCCCAGATCTCAGTGGAAATGCTTCCAACTTTTCCCCATTCAATAGGATGTTGGCTGTGGGTTTTTCATAGATTGCTTTGATTGTATTGAGGAATGTTCCTTCCAAACCCAGTTTGCTTAGAGTTTTCATCATGAAAGGGTGTTGTATTTTATCAAATGCTTTCTCAGCATCTATTGAGATAATCATATGGTTTTTCTTCTGCAGTCTGTTAATGTGGTGTATCACATTGATTGTCTTGCGCACATTAAACCATTCCTGCATACCAGGGATAAATCCCACTTGGTCTGGGTGGATGATCTTTCTGATGTGTTGTTGCATTCTATTTGCGAGAATTTTATTGAGGATTTTTGCATCTATGTTCATCAGGGATATTGGTCTGTAATTCTCTTTCAGTGTTGCATCTTTTTCCAGCTTAGGAATTAAGGTGATGCTGGCTTCATAGAAAGAATTTGGGAGGATTCCCTCTTCTTCGATTGTTCTGAATAGTTTGAGAAGAATTGGAGTCAGTTCTTCTTTAAATGTCTGGTAGAATTCAGCAGTGAATCCATCTGGTCCTGGGCTTTTCTTTGTTGGGAGGCCTTTATTACTGTTTCAATTTCTGTCTCAGTTATGGGTCTGTTTAGGTTTTCGATGTCTTCCTGGTTCAATTTAGGTAGGTTGCATGTGTCCAGGAATCTATCCATTTCTGATAGGTTTCCCTGTTTGCTGGCATACAAGTCCTTGTAGTAATTTCTGATGATTCTTTTTATTTCTGTGGTGTCTGTTGGCACATTTCCTTTTTCATCTCTGATTTTATTGATTTGGGTCTTTTCTCTTCTTTTTTTAGTTAGTTGGGCCAATGGGGTGTCAATTTTGTTTATGTTTTCAAAAAACCAGCTCCTCGTTTGGCTGATTTTTTGGAATGTTTTTCTTGATTCAATCCTGTTGATTTCTTCTCTGATTTTAATTATTTCTCTTCTCTTACTAGATTTGGGTCTGGTTTGCTGT
Source organism: Oryctolagus cuniculus (assembly GCF_964237555.1). NCBI lineage: Eukaryota > Metazoa > Chordata > Mammalia > Lagomorpha > Leporidae > Oryctolagus > Oryctolagus cuniculus. Next base: position 134,734,502 of record NC_091439.1, on the reverse strand, counting down.
AGGTTTTCTAGATCCTTGAGGTGAATAGAAAGCTCATCTATTTGGTGCCTTTCCAATTTCTTGATGTAGGCACCTATTGATAAAATCTTTCCTCTTAACACTGCTTTTGCTGTGTCCCATAAGTTTTGGTATGTTGTGCTGTTATCCTCATTTACTTCCAGAAAGTTTTTGATTTCTCTTTTGATTTCTTCTATGACCCATTGTTCATTCAGGAGCATGTTGTTCAATCTCCATGTGTTTGCATATGCTCTAGGGATTCCTGAGTTGCTAATTTCCAACTTCATTCCTTTATGGTCTGAGAAGCTGCATGGTATGATTCTAATTCTTTTGAATTTGCTGAGACTTGCTTTATGGCCTAGTATGTGGTCAATCCTAGAGAAGGTTCCACGTACTGCTGAGAAGAATGTAAAATCTTTAGCTGTAGGATTGAAAGTTCTGTATATATCTGTTAGATCCATTTGAGCTATAGTGTCGTTTAAATCTACTGTATCCTTGTTGATCTTCTGTCCTATTGATCTGTCTATTTCTGAGAGTGGAGTATTGAAGTCCCCCAGTACTATTGTATTGGGGTCTAAGTCTCCCTTTAAGTCCCTTAACAAATCTTTTAGATAAACCGGTGCCCTGTAGTTAGGTGCATATACATTGATAATTGTTATATCTTCCTATTGAATTGATCCCTTAATCATTATGTAGTGTCCCTCTTTGTCTCTCTTAACGGTTTTTGTGTTAAAGTTTATTTTGTCTGATATTAAGATGGCTATGTCCACTCTTTTTTCATTTCTGTTGGCATGGTATATCTTTTTCCAGCCTTTCACTTTCAGTCTGTATGGATCTTTGTTGGAAAGATGTGTTTCTTGTAAGCAGCAAATAGATGGGTTTTGTTCCTTAACCCAATCAGCCAAACGGTGTCTTTTAACTGGACAGTTCAGGCCATTCACGTTCAATGTGACTAATGATAAGTGGTAACTTTGCCCTGCCATTTGCCAAAGATAAGTTCTAATATATGCTTTGAATTCCCTGTGATCTTTTGCTGTGAGCTTTCCTTCCTTGGTTTCCTTCCTTTACCTTCTTTCATATTGATGACTGTGTTTCTTTGTTTCTGTAACACATCTTTAAGCATCTTTTGCAGGGCTGGACGAGTGGCAACAAATTCTTTCAATTTCTGTTTGTTATGAAAAGTCTTTATTTCACCTTCATTCACAAATGATAGCTTTGCAGGATATAATATTCTGGGCTGGCAGTTGTTCTCTCTTAGTACCTGGGCTATATCTCGCCATTCCCTCCTAGCTTGTAGAGTTTCTGATGAGAAGTCAGCTGTGAGTCTGATTGGAGATCCTCTGAGAGTAATCTGACGTTTCTCTCTTGCACATTTTAGGATCTTTTCTTTATGTTTCACTGTGGAGAGTTTAATTACTACGTGTCGTGGTGAGGATCTCTTTTGGTCGTGTTTATTAGGGGTTCTGTGAGCTTCCTGTACTAGGATTTCTCTGTCCTTCTCCAAACCTGGGAAATTTTCTGCTAATATCTCACTAAAAAGGCCTTCTAATCCTTTCTCCCTCTCCATGCCTTCAGGAACTCCTAGAACCCGAATGTTGGGTTTTTTAATAGTATCCTGAAGATTCCTGACAATATGTTTTAGGTTTCTAATTTCCTCTTCTTTTCTTTGGTCTGACTGTATCCTTTCCTGTTCTCTGTCTTCTAAGTCCGATATTCTCTCTTCTGCTTCTCCCATTCTGTTTGTAAGGCTCTCTATTGTGTTTTTCATTTGATCTTTGAATTCTTCACTTCAGTCACTATCCCAGTTTCCTGTTGTACTAGTTGTTTCGTTTCATTTTGATTCCTCCTTAATATTTCATTTTCACGAGAGAGATTTTCTGTCTTGTCCATTAAGGATTTCTGTAGTTCAAGAATTTGTTTTTGAGAACTTCTTAATGTTCTTATCAATTTTTTGAGATCTGCTTCTTGCATTTCTTCTATGTCATCATCCTCATAATCTTGAATTGGGGTGTCTTTTTCATTTGAGGGCTTCATGGTGACTTCCTTGTTTTTATTACCTTGGTTTTTGCGTTTGTTATTTGTCATATTGGAGATATTTGGTTTCTTCACTGTGGTGCTTTTTCTTGTTATACTATGACTCTAGATTAAGTGGACTATCTGTTTTTGATGGAGCCTTAGGGCTTGAGATGGGTGTGGCCTGAGAGCTCTGTTTGGTGTGCCAAAGGTGACACTCCCAGGTTAGGCGTGGTAAACCTCTCTCTCTCTCTCTCTCATTTTTTTTGATTCAAAAGGGAAGTTATTCTGCACAGCTGAACGAAGTTGGAGGTAGTTAGCAGGCAAATGATATACCCACAGGAGCCAGAGATCGGAAGCTCTTTCCCAAGGACCACACAGGGAATCTGTTCGGCCCTCAGAGTGGGCTCAAAGTCTCCTTCAGTCTCTCACTGGGTTGCCAAAGTTACAGAATTGTAGCGTCTCTGGAGAGTGCTCACGTGAATTCCGTGAGTTCTCTCCCCCACCGTCTCTTTTTTTTTCAGTCTCAGTTCAGTAGCACCACAAATTTACTAGGTCCTAATCTCCTGTTAATTCGCCCCGCCCAGAGTCAGGTTTTTCTGCTAGGCTCAGGGCCGGTGCAGACCTGAGGTCGCTCTGCTTATGACGTATGTCCAAGATGTCGCCTGCTCTTTGTCTTGCTCACCCTTGAGAGGTGAGTGGAGAGAGAGAAACCCGTGTCTGTACCAGTCACCTTTTTTTTTCCCTCTCTCTCTCTTCCAGTTAGCTTGGTGAAGTCCCCCCCCACCGGGGGTTGTTCCCTCTAGTCTCCTCTCTCCGCTTGCCTGCCGGTGTCTCGGGCTATTGAGGTTCGGCTCACCTCGCGTTCCAGCGCTGGTGTGTTGAGTCTGCCGCTGGTGTCCCAAACTGTGGGCTCCCACGCTCTCCACGCAGGTCCGCTCCCCTTCCAGCACCGATGTGTGGACTAGGAGCCCTGGACGTCCCAAGTCTCTCCACTGTTGTCTGTGTGGCACGCACTCCCCTTCGAGCACTTGCGCGCAGACCCTGCAGCTTGTGCAGCTCGGTCCCGCGGCTCGGGTCCGCTGCTCGGCTTCCGCGGCTCAGTCCCGCGGCTCGGTCCTGCGGCTCGGCTTTCGCGCGGTGGGCGACCTTGTTCTCCCAGTAGGTCCTCCGATTCACAACTACTGGATCCAGAAGAGTTTCCTCTGCAATATTTTTCTGGTTCTTTTTTCTGAGGCTACCGTAACTCCCCTTTTATTAAACTAAATTTTCCCGGACTATCGGTGCGCGCCCTCACTATTCCGCCATCTTGGCTCCAATCTATTGTTCTTTTCCACATTTATATTATTTTAATTACATGATTTCATATACTGTTAACATTTTACTTAATAATTTTAAGTATTATTAAATATTATATTAAATAATAATAAAACTAGAGCAAGGAAATTGGGACTGGAGGAACCTGTATTTGAGGTTTGTCTCTGCCACTACCTTGCTGTGTAAACTTATACAAGTTGTGAGCACAACAGACTTGAGATTTTTCTTCTTACTTTTTCAAGATTTATTTATTTGAAAGGCAGAGTTATAGAGAGCGATAGACAGAGACAGAGATAGAGATCTTCCATTTGTTGTTTCACTCCCCAAATGACCACAATGGCTGGGACTGGGCCAGGCCTAAACCAGAAGTCAGGAGCTTCCCCATGGTCCCCATTATGGGTGCAGGGGCCCAAGTATTTGGGCCTTCTTCTGCTGCTTCCCCAGGTACATTACCAGGGAGCTGGATTGGACATGGAGCAAACAGGAGTCAAACTGGCATCCTCATGGGATGCCAGCGTTGCAAGCAGCTGCTTAACCAACTAAGTCACAATGCCATTCCCAAGATGTTTCTTCTATACAAATAAAGTCAAGGCACCTAGCTTGGGGCACAGCAGGTAAAGCCACCACTTGTGACAACAGCATCCCATACGGGCGAAGGTTTGTGTCCCAGTTGTGCACATCTGATCCAGCTCCCTGCTACTGCACCTGGGAAAGTGGCAGCAGATGAACCTTCTTCCCTGCACCCACATGAAGACGTGGATGAAGCTTTTGGCTCCTGGCTTTGGCCTAGCCCAGGCCTGGCTGTTGGGGCCATCTCAGGGATGAGCCAGCAGATGGAAAATCAATCTCTCTTTCTTTTTCTCTCTCTCTCTTTCAAATAAATAAATAACTTTTAAAAAAATAAATTATCAAGCAACTCATACATTTAGTTGACAAAAACTTTTCAAATACTGGTCAACTTTCGTAGCTGCTGGACAGTAAAAGACCAATGAGTGAAAAACAAGAGCCACACGTTGATTACCCCATGATGCCTTTCAGAATGGAGGTGTGTGACATGTATCACAGAGCACAAACAGTGGCAGATTCTGCTGGAGACGGGCACAGAGGAATATGCAGCTCATTCAGATGGACCTGTTGGAGTAAAACTTATAATCACATTGGACTCTTCTTGTTGCTCGTCCAAGTTCTATGGGAGACAATGGATGGGTGTTTGTAAAGGAAGGGGGTAATGAGAATGTAGAAGGAGGGAAAGGTTGAGGTTGAAGCACTATTCACTCAGGTCAATCCAACATGCCAGAGTCGGTGGAAAAAAGGGAAGGGAGGTAAGACTGGACAAATGTGCAGGCAGCAATGTTGTTAATGGCCTTGACATTGCTGCTTAGAAATTAAATTGTATTCTCCTGGACAAGCATTATCAATAGCCGAATTTTAAAAGGCTGATTCTAGTAGTTTATCAGCTTATGAAACCTAAGCAAAAGATAACTATAAAATGTTCTTCAAAATAAAAGGAAATGAGTAAGAATGAGTGAAAATTATATACATGTTGATGCTTAAAGAAGACATTATTTATTTATTTAAAATACAGGATTACAGAGAGAGAAAAGGAGAGACAGAGAAAGGTCTTCCATCTGCTGCTTCACTCCCCAAATGACCAGGGCTGAGACAGGCTAAAGCCAGAAGCTAGCAACTTCATCTGGGTCTCCCCTGTGGGTACAGGGCCCAAGCTCTTGAGTCAATTTCTGCTGTTTTTCCAGACCATCAACAGGGAATTCTATCAGAAGTGGAGTAGCTGGGCCATGAGCTGTTGCCCAGATGGGATAGCAGCATTGCAGACTGAGGCTTTATGTGCTACGCCACAATGCCAACCCCACTTTTTGACACTTCTATAGTGGGAATAACTAGTTTCATTTACGATTTCAATCTGCGGCTCTGGTGCTGTGGCTCTGTCAGTTTAAACCAAGCCTGGCAACGCCAGCATCCAATATGAGCGTCAGTTTGCATCCCAGCTGCTCCACTTCTGAACTAGTTCCTTGCTAATGTGCCTGGAAAAGAAGCGGAGAATGGCCCAAGTGCTTGGGTTCCTGCACCCATGCTGGAGACCCGGAAGAAGCTCCTGGCTCCTGGCTTAGGTCTGGCTCAGCTTTAGTCATTGTGGCCATTTGGGGAGTGAACCAGCGGATGGAAGATCTCTCTCTCTCTTTCTTCTCTCTCTCTCTCTTTCTCTGTAACTCTGCCTCTCAAATAAATAAATCTTTAAAAAGAGAGAGAGATTCAAATTTGTTGGCTTCAAAGTAAATATAATAGATAAACTTAGCATTTAAAGAGTTTCTTACATAATTACAAAAAAGGAACAAAAGCAGGTGTGTAATTTTTGGAACCCTTCTCTATATTAAATTTCTGTGCTCCAGGGCATGTAGACAGGATAAATTTATCGCTGTGAAGTAACATGACTACAGTTGTCTACCAAGTGCTGCTTTTATTTCTGTCGTTCTTTGTATGATGTCTCAGTCAATTCTCTATCTTACAAAAATGTTAAAATTATTTCTTTTAATTATTTAAAACTCTACTTGAAAGGAAGAGAGAGAGAGAGAGAGAGAGAGAGAGAGAGATCTGCTGATTCCCTCCTACGTTGACCATAAGCCCCTGGGCTGGGCCAGGCTGAAGTTAAGAGCAAGGAGCTCAATCCCAGTCTCCCCTATGGGCTGCCGGGACCCAAGTACTTGAGCCATCCCCACCGACCTTGACTGACCCTGAGGGAGTACATTAGCAGGAAGCTGGAATCAGCAGCATAGTCAGTCTTTGGATGCCGACACTCACAGACTTCCTAAATGGCGCCTTAACCACTGTGCCCAATGCCTTCCCCTCAGAATATTCCAGAGATGCCTTCCACAGAAACCCTGAGATTCTTATTAAATAGTGAAAGGATATTTGAACAGTCTTGAAACAGGTGCATGGGTCTGTGCCTCCAGAGAAACAGAACCAAGAGGAGACTTAGTCACGTATCACTGAATGATTGATATACAGTCTGAGGAATGCATCATTAGGCAATTCTGTCACCGTGCAAACATCATAGAGTGTGCTTAAAAACTAAGATGGTTATGACATTAAAAAAGCGTTAGAATGAAATAGGATCAGTGTATTTGCTGTCTGCCAGGGACAAAAATGTTGAAACAACAATTATGCCCCACATGACTGCATACATTCCTTTATATTCTCTTATATATACATGTGAGTACATATATAATATGTAAATAAATGTGTATTACATAGATGTATGTAAAAGTATGTAGTGTCCTATATAATATCATTACATAAAGAGAGAGATTGTAAAGTATTAACTCACACAGTAATGTACATTGCCACAAGATCTGCAGTCAACCCGCTGGAAATCTAGAAGGACAACAAATAGAAGGGCTCCAGTCATGCCCCCAGGCTCTAGATCCAAGATACCTGATGTTGTAATCTATAGATCAAGCCTGAGTTTAAGGACAGAGAAGACTGGTGTCCCTGTTGACAGTCACATAGTGAGCAGATTCTCCCTCACTCTTCCTTTCGTTCTATTCGGATCTCCAGTGGATTAGATAAAGCCCATAGACTTTGCAGCAGGCTGTCTACTGATTAAAATATTAATCTCACCTGAAAACCCTCCATAAACACACCCAAAATTACATTTAATCAACTGTCTAAGCATCCCATGACCCAATCAAATGAACACATGGAATTAACTGTTATGGTAAACTTGTTCTTACTTCTTCTAAAATTCCTATTACCCCAATTTCCTGTTGGTGTACATGATATATAACCTAAGTGGGCTGCAGTATATTTTAGCAAACGGTTAACACTAAACAAAGGTCTATACTTCCAAAGAAGACACGGTATTTCTGAGTTATTTTTTGATGAACGAAATGAAATGGTTTTAAATTTAGCATACAAAACCAGCTGTTATTATGAAAGTTATATATTTAAGGCTTTACGGCAAAAATACAGTTTGTGATGCAAAGTATGAAAGCTTTCTCTCTCAAGGGTTGGGCGGATATCTTACTAGAGTTTTTTCTATCTCCTGTATGATTGGAACTGTAAGAGACAAAGTGAAACCTTCTTCAACTTATTTTTGTCTCAATCTTTTAGCAGTTGACGAAGTTCATTCAGAATAATAAAGCTGGGTGTTGCCAATCCTAATTTCTCAGGGAATTTAAGATGTAACTGAAAGATAAATTCTGGAAGCAAATATTAGTTACCCTGTAAATGTATATATATATATATAATACTTAATTAAATATGTACACATTTTTTTCTTAGAAACAAATAATTTTTCCACGAGTCATTTATACATGTCACCAAACAAAAATCAAGATTTCTGAAACTTCTTTTACGTTGATGACTCTTCAAATTATTCTCTCTGCCTCCGTTTCAAATATCTTTCAAAGAAGAGAGCCTTTTAGGCAGTAACCTAGAGATTTATGTCAAAGTGAGGTGAAATATAATAGTAATTTGAATTTAAAGAAAGAATGTATGCTATATCATAAAAGATTTATTTGTCTACTAAATATATTTTTAACTATCTCTTTTGTAGTTTTATTTTCCCCAAGTAGTGTACAGGTATATATTCCTTTTTATTTGTGTTTTCTTTGGTGACTCAAGTGAGAACCTCCCCTACTTAAGCATAAATCAGGCTTTGTTGGCTCAGGCCCAGAGACTGACTTGGTCATGAGTCTCAGACAAAAGTGTGGGTGTCAGTGCAGATTTATGATCATGATTTCAAGGGAACCACTAAATTTTCCAGAACACATAATGCCTCCATAGTGCAAGAGTCAGGAAAGCATAGAAATACGACATTGGAGATTTTATAGATGAGGTGCTCTGTACTGGAAGGTGCAGTCAGGATAGGATGTCGCACTGCAGTGACCTTTGGCAAGAAGACTATAATGAGGGCCAGCGCCGCGGCTCACTAGGCTAATCCTCCACCTTGCGGTGCTGGCACACCGGGTTCTAGTCCTGGTCGGGGCGCCGGATTCTGTCCCGGTTGCCCCTCTTCCAGGCCAGCTCTCTGCTGTGGCCCGGGAGTGCAGTGGAGGATGGCCCAAGTCCTTGGGCCCTGCACCCCATGGGAGACCAGGAGAAGCACCTGGCTCCTGGCTTCGGATCAGCGTGATGCACCGTCCGCAGCGCGCTGGCCGCAGTGGCCATTGGAGGGTGAACCAATGGTAAAAAGGAAGACCTTTCTCCTGTCTCTCTCTCTCTCTCACTGTCCACTCTGCCTATCAAAAATGAAAAAAAAAAAAAAAAGACGACTATAATGAGGTCTCACAGTGCACTCCTCATTTAGCTTTCCTTTCCACAGTGACAACTGCAGGATCTGGTACGCTATTTGTGGAGTTCAGCTGGACACCTGTTAATAAGGAGGCCATGAGTGACGGGAAACTCTTCACCAATAAGGAAATCACTAGTATGGGAAAGCCTCTAGCAATAAGGAAATCATTATTAGTGGAAAAGTCCACAGCAGTAAGGAAGTCACTCCAGTGGGAAAGTCTCCAGTGGTGGAAAGTCACTGGCTAGCAGAAATCTTCCTCATACATAGATCTCTCGGATTATAGTCCACGTTGCAGCAGCATTCAGCTTGCCTGCGGCTATCCAGCCTGCCTGCTGCTCCGTGGCATGTATTCAGCTCATTTAACTCTGCTCACTCTATCTGATGGGTCCAGTGAACTCTTTGACCACCAGCAATGTCCACCCCAATCGGTCACCTCCCATGACATTATTTAATTAAGTAAAATGTAGAGGTTTTAAATTTGGTATCTCTAACTTTTTCCATGGGAGATGCCTTTCTCCTAATTATAATTTAGGTAACGTATTTATTAATGGGCTGTACAAATATTCTGGTAGGTTTGGATTTTTTTCCGTGGGTCATACTAGATTTCTATTTTATTCACTTCTCAGTCCATCTCTCCATAACTTCCCAGAAACACTTCAGACTACACAAATGAAGTTAGAAATGATGGGATGAAAATAGAATATTTTGTTTTTATTCTCAGTTGCGAAAGATTGATATAAGTAAGAATTTTTTAAATTTTTATTTATTTAGTTTATTTGAGAGAGAGACAGAGAAAGACAGACTGATTGACAGACAGAAGTCTTCCATTCCTTGGTTTACTCCCCAAATAACTGCAACAGCTGGACCAAACAACTGATCAACTAAGTGAGAGCCAGGATCTAGGAACTTAGTCCGGGTCTCCCACATGGGTGGCAGCAACTCAACTACTGAAGCCATTATTTTCATCTGTCAGTGTGTGTATTAGGGAGAAGCAGGGGTCAGGAGCCAGAATCAGGTCTCTAACCATGACCCTCTGAAATGGGATGTGGGCATCCCAAATGATGTCATAACCACTAGACCAAATTCCTGTCTCCAAAAGAAATTCTTTTGTATCACTTTATTTTAGCTTTCAGTTAAACTCAGGAAACAGAAGTTACTGGTAATACAAAAGAAATCAGCTTTCTGGACAGGGCTGTAACTTCTGCATGATGTACATTGGCACTGATGTACACAATCTGTAGGAGAAGGACCTGTCTGGGATGGCTACAAAACCAGATTAATATCATGAAACTATAGTATTACATGACAGAGGATTGTGTCAAAATAATTGCATGATAATGTAGACTATGATAAAATGTATTTCAATGAAGACTCAATTTAAAATCATTCAGGAATCAGTCAAAATTATAAAAAGGATTGGGATGTAAGTTGTGCTCTCAAAAACATAATAAAGAGTTAACTAATTCTTTTTCAAGAATATTTTATGATATGCTAGATTTTCTCAATTTTATTCAAAGCCCTAAAATATAGATCAGAGTGGTTAACAGCCCATGGTGAGGATGTTTTTTTTCCCTCTTTTGATGTTTTTGATGTCTTTTTATGTGGAGGGTGAAGGCAAAAGATAATATGAATTTTAAATTGTTTTAAATATTATTGATCTCCAAGTGAATGGCTTTATATCAAATTATGTGTCTTATTTTCAAAAATTATTTTTTCTCCTCTGTAAAATATTAGCCTGCTTTTTGTCTTTCCTGGAATCTATTTTGAATTTAATTTGAATACAAATCAGTTGATTTTCTCTGTTCTAAAGGAAATTTAAGTCCTAGGACCCCAGTAGTCTCCTTTCTTGTCTGAACCATTCCATGCTTGATTTCTAACTCTGCCTGCCTGGCACCAGCTCCTGCCCCTTCCATGTCTGTTTCTCATTTTCTACGTTATTTGTTGGGCATCTTCACAAGGGTGTCCCACAGCCTTTAAACTCATCATGAACTTGGGTATGTGGAATCCAGGCCAGGACACCAGGGCTGCCTGCACCGTCCGTCCTTTCTCTGTGCTGTGTAGCCTGTGAGATAACAAGGTTTCCATCCACTGAGGAAAAAATTAGAAAGATGAATAGCATTTCGTGGCATATTCATGGAAATTACACAATATAAAAAATCTGTGTAGTTTTATTGGATAATGTATGTGCTGATTCATTTAAATCTTTGGCTACTTTTGCACTCCAAAGATAAAGACTATATACTCAGCACAGCCTAAACATTTGCTGTCTGCCCTTTTTGAGAAGGTGTTTGATCACCCCTGAGGTGCCATACAGGGTGCAAGTGGACAGCGATTTATGTGCACTGTTCTTCAATGTATTCAAAGACCATGGACAGGGACTGCACGTTTAAGATCTTCAAAAAGTTAACAGAAAGTGTGAGAAAACTGTAAACGGATTTAAAATATTTTTGCACAAAAATGAACTTATCTTTTAATTTCATTTTCCATGAACCTTATGAAATACTTTATACCTGTCTACACTCTAAAACATCTTTTAAAACACACAAGATACAAAAATCCTGTTTATTGTCCAATTCCTGTTTACATTATCAACATATACCGCACACGTTATAAAATGTTGCTCTTTTCAAACTTCAAGTTTTGCTAGTTGTATCCATGCCTTCTGTCATGTATTCGCTGCCCTTGCTCTAGTCAGATTTTTATGACATTACATCTATAATATAATCATTAAAAATCACAGCATATATTGATGTCTTTCCCAACACACCCTTTATTCTGCTGCTGGCTGATGTGTGTTTGCTAATTAAAACCCGATTTGCCACTCAGAAAATAAAATAGAAGGGGAAGAGGAAAATATAGTATGGAGATTGAAAATCTGCTGATTTTGATGGCTTGCTGAGTGCCATCTCTACTCCATAAAGACCCTCCATGGTAAAGACTGAGTCATACTTTTCAGATGTAAGAAACTGTTATTCAGAGAAACATTGTCCTTTACTGAATTTACAGATTTTCTCAAAAATCATAGTTAATTATTGCCAAAACCTTTAGCTGTTTTGTATCTATACAAAAATTAACAAAAATGCACTCATTATATGAGAAGTACACCTTTGTTTTTTAAGATTTATTTATTTATTTGAAAGGCAGAGTCATGCAGAGAGAGAAGGAGAGGCAGAAAAACAAAGAGAGAGAGAGGGAGAGAGAGAGAGAGAGAGAGAGAGAGAGAGAGAGAGAGAGAGAAAGGTCTTCCATCCGCTGATTCACACCCCAGATGGCCACATGGTTGGAGCTTTGCCAATCTGAAGCAGCAGCCAGGAGCTTCTTCTGGGTCCCCCACATGCGTGCAGGGGCCCAAGGACTTGGGCCATCTTCTACTGCTTTCCCAGGCCATAACAGAGAGCTGGATCAGAAGTGGAGCAGCCAGGACTTGAACCAGCTCCCATATGGAATGCCAGCACTGGAGTCAGGCGGCAGCTTTACCACTATGCCACAGCACCAGTGCCAAAGTCCACCAATTATTGAAAGGATAAGTGGCATCAGTGTGCAGAGCCATACTGGCAGGTGCCACAGAGTGGGCAACAAAGCCCAGAGGGTCACTGAGGCATGACTCGCAGAGGAGAGGACTGGAAGTCCTCTAAAGTCATTCAAATGAAAGTCACAGACACTGACAGCAAGGGCCCACCATTTATTCAAGGACAGGACAAGTAGGAGGAAGGAAAATGAAATTATGCATCCAGAAGGACGCAGGGGAGAAGGTGGCAAATGGATAAAATGCTCCGCAATTGCACTCAGAAAAGAATGCCAAATTCATGGAAGCAGCTGATTTTTTAAAAAATAATCGTAACAACCTCCTTCCTGTTTTATGTTCCAACTCATAACATATGTTGTTCAATAATACTTAGACTACTTGCAATTGAATTAGTTATTTGGTTATTTGACTGTTTTAATACCCCTGTATACCTTTCTGCATCTATAAAGTGCTGATGTTTAACTGCTGTATAAGGCAACTCCTAGTTCCTCACTCAATGATTTTATGGGATTTGAAGTTCTAATGTTAAACACTGCGTTAGTATGGTGAGCTGCTGTATGGTAAACTCAGAATTATGTGTGTTTGTATGTGTTTGTGTATAAAAGTAAAACTAGAGTATGATCTACATATATGTATATTTACCATGCAATTTGTTAAGTCCTCTGAATACATTATAATATCATGAGATCTGTAAGCTTGTTCATTCTATCAAATTCCTCTTTCATTCTATCAAAATCCTCTTCAGATTTTCTTCACAGAATTATAATTTCATTTTCCTTGGCCACTAGATCGCAGTCCAGCACATTGTGGTGACCTTAGCTCATTCAGGCTGCAACACAACATGCCATAAACTGATGGCCTATATACAACAGGAATGCGTTCTTTATGGTTCTGGAGGTTGGGGAGTGCAGGGCCAGCAGATTCAGAGTCTGAGGCAGGCTCGCTTATTGGGATAGGTTCATAAATGACACTGTCTAGCTGTGCTTTTATATGAAAGAAGGGCAAGGCTTCGGGGCGGAGCTGTGGCATAGAAGGTTAAGCCACTCAGTGCTGGCATCCCATATGGGTGCCAGCTCATGTCCACGCTGCTGATGCTTCTGATCCAGTTCCCTGCTCATGTGCTTGGCAAGGCAGAGAAGATGGTCCGAGTCAGGCCCCTGCTACCATGTGGGAGATCCAGAAGAAGCTCTTGGCTCCTGAATCCTGGCTTTGACCTCACCCAGCTGTGGCTGTTGCGGCCATTCTGGGAGTGAATCAGCTGACGGAAGATCTCTTTCTGTCTCTCTCCTTCTCTATCTCTGCCTTCTCTATCTTTGTCTTTCAAATAAATAAGTAAATCTTAAAAAAAAAAGAAGGGACAAGGCAATCTCTAAGGTCCCTTGATTAATACTAATGTATTAATCCCATTCATAAGAGGTTTGCCTTCAAATCCCCGTCGCCTCACAGGGGCCCCACCTCTTAATATCAGCACCTGAGTGTTTAGGCTTGAACATATGAAGTGAGTAGGAACAGGAACAGATCACAGTAGCCTCAACTTCAGCAAATTTAATGGCTAAATATAACAAGTAATTTAATTTCTATTACATCAGTGACTTTGTTTCTCCTATTCTTTTTTTCAAAAGATTTATTTATTTATCTGAAGGCAGAGCTACAGAGAGGCAGAGGCAGAGAGAAAGAGAGGTCTTCCATCCGCTGGTTCGCTCCCCAGATGGCTGCAACAGATGGAGCTGAGCTGATCTGAAGCCAGGAGCCAGGAGCTTCTTCTGGGTCTCCCATGTGGGTGCAGGGGCCCAAGGACTTGGGCCATCTTCTACTGCTTTCCCAGGCCATAGCAGAGAGCTGATTCGGAAGTGGAGCAGCTAGGACTCAAACTAGTGCCCACATGGGATGCCAGCACTGCAGGTGGCAGCTTTACCTGCTGTGCCACAGCGCCAGACCCTCTCCTATTTTTATTTATGCCCCCAAGCAAATGAATAGTACCAACAAACATATGTAATTTCCACCAAACATTCTGAGGGGAAAGAATTTGACTACAACATAAGATGCTTCACATAATCTTTCCAGGGAGAGAAGCCTCTTGTCAAAATTCAGGTCTAGTTTAACTCTGGTTAGGGTAGACAAGAGTTAGAGGTTAGATTGCCTTTAGGAGATAGCTTTTTGGGGGTAAACCCTGACGCTGCTAAGCCATTCATGCCTCAGAAAGGGATAAGCACGTTTGAAGGCAATTCTATGTGTAAAGTATGTGGCTTGACTGGAAAAGTTATAAAAAGTAAAAGGTAAAAAAAATATAGAAATTGACACCTAAAATTCTGTTCACTATTTTGATTCATAACAAAAAGTATGTTTTATTTTACAACTTCCCTTTTTTCAAAAGTGTTTAATAAGTACAAAATATACCAAGAATGATAGATGCACCAGACAATTATATGACCTCCTTGTATCTCAGTGCCACCTCTTGAGATAAGTATTGTCAGACTAAGTTAGAAATCATATACATCAACTCTTCACCACTCAGAAATAAATTTTTTAAACCAGGGGACCTCGTAAAAGACCTATTTAGTTTACTACTTGATGCTGGGCTTTTTGTTTGTGTGTGCTGGACAATTGCAACCTAGTATATAAATTCACACCAAACTCAGCCAAAGGAAAAAATATTGTTTGCTTTTAAGATTCTAAGGTATCCCTAAGATATAATTTTGTTTTAATCCATCTGATTTAGCCAGTATTCTCACCTAGGAGGCTGTATGAGCAGGAGGTATGTATTAGAATAACTGGTACATTTTTTCATTCTATAAACAGCTGGCAACTTCACAAATTCTAATCCCTTCCATTCTAACTCACTCGAGGGAAATCCAATTTACCAAAATCTTCCTGTGTGTTTTTAATAGGATGGCCCCTGGCTGAGAGTCAGTACCTTGTACTTGAAATACAGAAAGGAAAAACCCTAGACTTTAAGGGTAGAAAATTATTTGCTGTTTATGCTCCAAGGCATAAAGTTAATACTATTCATTCGTTTATCCTTTCACTTAACACACTACATGTTTGAAACTGTGCCCTCGCCACTTTTTGGACTTTCTTATACTGTGTTTACCTGGAAGGGAAAAGCTAATTATTTGCCTACTTCTTTACTCAGGTTACTTTTGTTGGATTCACTTGACATTGCTCCAACATTTATACATTCCCTCTTCAAATGTTCTTATTTACTTAGTGTACACGCAGGTTTATGATGATTCATGAATACAAAACAATAAGATTAATTCAATGGTTGTAATATACTCACCTGAGCCCTCCTCAGGTTGTGGGTTCAGAGGTATTACAAAGACAAACGTGGTGCCTGAAGTTTTATAGGAACCTGCAAAAAGCCACCACAGTTCCCTTGCACCTATTGTTCACACCCAGAAAAACAATGCACGTCAATCCTACAGCCTCTCTCAGCTCCCTGCGAAGTCCTCAAAGACCAGCAGACTCCGCGTTCAACATACGTGTTCTCTTTCAGTTATTTACTGAGATCATTTTTTTCCATCAAAGGAAAGAATTTTTTTTAAATAAACTTTATACCACTCTTCTTTTCTACTAATAATCAAGCACTTCAAATTTTGTTTGGTTTTGTTTTTTGCTAAACGCTCCATTCCTGCTCAACAGATAAAGTTTGGGATTTCTTAGTATACAGTGTATTTGTGAGGGGTGATATACATGAAACTATGTATTAGGTAGGAGCTAGTTTCCCAGGTAAGACAATAACATCTTTGTATGGAGTGTAATGCCAAATTTCTCTCCTAAGCTCTGGTTTATTATCAGTTAGATGTAACTAGGAGAAAATATCCCTTAGAACTTGTCAAAAAGAAAAACAGATTCTCATTTACTGAACCCGAATTAAATATTCTGCTAATTTATGATAATTTCACAAAAATTTCATTACATTATAAGAAACACATCTACATAATATGGTTGCTAGAAACATCTTTACCTTTAGAAGAAGAGACATATATTATATCATATTGCTATGCAATTTTTCTTGATGACAAAGGCAATTTTTCAGCAACAACACTACCTCTGGAGCAGCAACATAATGGGAGGGTATAGCAGATTCTAAAATGTAGTCAGGCATAAATCTCTTTCATTTTATCTCCTTTACAATATAGAGAAGACAAGAAGAACAAGTAGCTGAGAGACACATATAAATGACGACTGTTTCAAGGAAATTTAATACCCCAGCATTGAGATCATAGTCATGCTACCAGATTGGCATCAGGAAAGATAAACGATGTTTAATATAATAAGATGACAATAATTAAATGTCTGACAGTTTTTTCAGAGTATCTACTTGTAACAATCACAGACACCGAATGACATTTTCCCACTTTTGTGAGCCTTTTCAAACATGCAATTATTCAAGTCTCTGTCTACATACTCACTCATATAATTTATGTACTAGAAAATCATTCTTTTCATTGTATCCCCTCGAATTTATCATGTACTTCAGAATTGACCCAAAATTACATCTTTCACAAATCCCAATACTTTCCTTCCGAGATCACTCTGCCACATAAGCCTTTTAACTTGTGTGTTTTCACGTTAGATTCCAATTCCTTGGGTCCTGAGATAACATCTACTTCCTAAACCAACCTCCCTACCAACAGTCAGTTTCATGCTGATTTTCCTCTTCTCTGAATTCTGATTAAATATAATCATTAATAACTCAACTGTGCACAAATAAATTTCAGCATTGTTTGATGTAGCTTCCACTTTCCAATGATATTTATTTAAGTGCTCATTTTGTGGGAAAGAGGAAGGCATTTAAAACCTTTTATCCTTTTATTTAGCACTCCACCTACTTACAAAGCAACGGAGGATACACAGAATTATTTTCATTCACAAAATTTTATTGTACTTATAAAATAGTACTGGTTAATTTTGGAAAAAATATGCAGAAGTTTACCAAAACCAAGCAAAAATCATCTAAGATCCAACGATGAGGCCAATGTTAATGATTCAATGAACAACTTTTTATTAAATATGTATTTTAAAATTTATTTCCACTTTATTTTAAAGTCAGAGAGACAAACAGATAGCATCCATTCACAATAGCTATTGCTGGGCCACACCACAGTCAGGAGACAGAAACTCAATTCAAATCTCCCACACTGCAGGAATCCAATTACCTGAACCATCACCAGGGTGCACAAGGGCTGCAGGCTGGTCTAGGAGGCAGGCATGGGACATAGTCCAGGCACTTGGATATGGGATGCAGGTGTCCCAAACAGTGTCTTCACTGCTGTCCCAAACACCTGGCTCATTCTCTCTACATCTATGTGGTGTGCTATGACATTCAATTATATACAAGCCTACTTCTCAAAATTAATGGCATTAAAAGTATAAGTTTATTTGCTGCAAAGGAAATGTTTAGTGCAAACAATTTTTTGGAATGCATGGAAAATTCAAATAATGGAAATCCATACATAGACTTAAAAGTAGTTTACACAAAATCAACTCATACTTTTTAATTTATTTAAAGAAAATAGATTTCATGTATTTCATATATAAAACTTTAAGTTCATATGTTACTTCTCACCTTCACTTTCTTCTACTCTCTTCTATTTTTCCTTTTAACTTTTGCAACAACATATAGGGAATTTACTATAAGCACAGGCTTTATCCTCCACTAAATAAAGAATTCAAAATTAGAGAATAGAAATATCACTCTTCTGCAGGAGTACAGACAAGGGCTCTAAATAATGATCAAATCTCAGGATGTCAATTCACTCATATGCATTACATTTTTTCTAATCTATATATTAGCTACCACAAATCAAATAAAGTATACGATATTTGTTTATTTGGGCCTCTGGTTTATTTCAGTAAGCATAATAGTCTCCAGTTGGATCCATTCTTTTGCAAAATACAAGATTGAATTCTTTTTTATAGGTAGGTAATATTCCATCATGTATCTATGCCACATTTTCTTTGTCTAGTCAACAGTTAACAGACATCCAAACTGATTACATATCTTAGATATTCTGAATTGAGCCGCAGTAAACAGACGACTCTTTTCATGTGCTAATTTAACTTTCTTTCAGTAAATTCCCAGGAGTGGGATGACTGGGTCATTTGGAAGATCTATTTTCAGATTTTGTAGGAATCTCCAGACTGTCTCTCATAACAGTTTTAGAAGTTTACCTTCCCATCCACAGAGTATCCTGGTACCTTTTTTACCACATACTTGCCAACATTTTATATTTTTTGATTTTTGGGTGAAAGCCATTCTAACCAGGGTAAGATGAAACCTCACTGTGGTTTTCATTTGCATTTCTTGATGGCTAGTGATCCTGAGCATTTCTCACGTGTTTGCCATTTGTATTTCCTCCTTTGAAAAATGCCTGTTTCTTTCCTTTGCCTATTTCTTAATTGGATTGTTTGCTCTGTTGTTGTTACTGAGTTTCTCCAGCTCCTTATATATTTTAGATATTAATCCTGTATCAAATGACTGGTTACCACATATTTTCTCCCATTCTGTCATTGTTTCTTCACTTTGTTGAGTGTTGACTTTGCTCTACAGAACCTTTTTAGCTTAATTCCATTTGTCCATTTTTTCTTTTATTGTTTGGGCTTCTGGGGGTCTTATCCAAGAAGTCTTTGTCTATGCCAATGTCTTACAGTGGTTCTCCTGAGTGTGTTCCTTTAGTAATTTGATGGTTTCAGGTCTTAGTTTAGATTTTTGATCCATTGTGATGTGATTTTTGTATTGGATGTAAAATAGAGGTCTTGTTTCATACTTCTGCATGCAGGGAATTAATTTTCCCAACATCATTCGCTGAAAAGACTATATTCTCCAGGAAGTTATTTTATCTCATTTGTCAAAGATTAGTTGCTTGTAGATGGGGGGGGGGGGGGGGGTTCTAGCCTGTTCAAATAGTCTATTTTTGTGCCAGTACCAGTCTGTTTTGATTATAACTTCCCTCTAATATATCTTGAAATATGGTATTGTGATGCCTCTAGCTTTGTTTTTATTGTTTTATTTTTTCATTGCTTTAGCTGTTAAGGATATCTTGTGTTTCCATATGAGTTTTAGGATCATTTTTTTCTATAGATCTGAGAAGAATGTCCTTGGTATTTTGATTGGGATGGTATTGAATTGATATATTGTTTTGGGTAATATACACATTTTTATTATAGTAATTATTCCAGTCCATAAACATGGCAGGCTTTTCCATTTTTCGTAATTTTCACTGTAGAGATATTTCATGCTCTTGGTTAATTTATCACAAGGTATTTGACTTTTTGTTAAATTGTGAATTGAGCTGATATTACAAGTTCTTTCTAGCCATGACATTGTTTTTGTACACAAATGTTATTGATTTTTGTGTGTTAATTTTATAGTCTGCAACTTTGCCAAACTTTCTTATGCTACCAATAGTCTCTCAGAGGATTCTTTTAGTTCCCCTGAATATAAGATCATGTCATAGGCCAACAGGGATAATTTGACTTCCTCCTTTCCCATTTGTTTCCCATTGAGTTCTTTTTCTCACCTTATGGCTCTGACTACAACTTGCAAAACTATATTGAATAGTAACGCTGAGGGGGGCTTCACTGGTTCCAGATGTTAGTGGAAATAATTCCAACTTCTCCCCATTTGATATGATGCTAGCTGTATGTTTGCTATATATTGCCTTGATTATAAATGTTTCTTCTATTCCTTAAACTCATATTTTTAATCCCACTTTTAATTTCTTCAAGCTTTTTGAAGTACTCTCAAATGTTTAATAACCTGATCTGGGTAATTGGCATATATATCATATCACCTAAACATTTATTACTTCTTTGTGTTGAAACTTTTCAAAATCCTTTCTAATAGCTATTTTAAAATATTCAAGTGCTTGTTAACTATAGTTTCCCTACTTTTCTGTGGAACATTAAAAGTTATTTCTCCTGTCCAACTACACACCTTTACTCATTTGACATCACTCTCTTATTCAATTGTTCCCTCACTTTCAGCTGTTTTCTAATGTCTGTTTATATTTTTATAGAAATAGGTTGAAATAATGTTTGTACAATAATTTTCATTAGATGAATTGAATATATATACTTAAATATTCCACCATTTGTGCATGCTTTCTCTTTCTATCTGTGTGCATGTATGTGATTAAAAGACCTTTTCTGTAGTTATGCCTAGTAATGAGAATGGGGATATATTATTTAATGCAGACAGAGTTTCAGTTTTGCAGGAGAGAGTCCTAGAAGTGAATGGTGGTGTTCTGTGTGTAAAAATGTAAATGTCATTTAGGATTTTTTGTTTTTTTTGAATCTTGATGTGAATGGAAGGGGAGAGGGAGTGGGAAAGGGGAGGGTTGCGGGTGGGAGGATGGTATGGGGGGGAAGCCATTGTAATCCGTAAGTCGTATTTTAGAAATTTATATTCATTAAATAAAAGTTAAAAAAAATGTAAATATCATTTAGGGTTTTTGTTTGTTTGTTTGTTTGTTTGGTTTTTTTCAGGCATGGAAAGCCAAGACACTCTGGCAAAAAAAAAAAAAAAAAAAAAACCTAAATGAAAGATCTCTGTGAGTGAGATCCCAGTGGAAAGAACAGGTCTTCAAAGAAGGAGGTACCTTTCTTTGAAGGGAGGAGAGAACCTCCACTTTGACTATGACCTTGTCTAAACAAGATAAGAGTCGGAGAACTCAGAGGGCTTCCATAGCCTTGGAAACTCATGACTGGAGCATAGGGAGATTACTGATGCCATAGACAGGAGTGTCAACTGGTAAAGTCAACAACAGGAGTCACTGTGCACTTACTCCTCATGTAGGATCTCTGTCCTTAATGTGCTGTACATTGAGACTTAATGCTATAATGAGTACTCAAACAGTATATTTCACTTTGTGTTTCTATGTGGGTGCAAACTGTTGAAATCTTTACTTAATGTATACTAAACTGATCTTCTGTAAAAAAAAAAAAAAAAAAAAAAAAGAAGAAGAAATTATCAACTCCCAACTTGACTCTCACTGGGATTAAACATGACAATAGGTCTGATTTGATTTCATCATCATTTAAAAAATCATCTATTATTTTTCACTTTATGTTTGTGTGGGAGCAAACTGTTGAAATCTTTACTTAATGTATGCTAAACTGATCTTCTGTATATAAAGATAATCGAAAATGAATCTTGATGTGAATGGAAGGGGAGAGGGAGTGGGAAAGGGAGGGATGCGGGTGGGAGAGACGATATGGGGGGGAAGCCATTGTAATCCATAAGCCGTACTTTGGAAATTTATATTCATTAAATAAAAGTTAAAAAATATGTAAATGTCCTTAATGCCAATTAAGATACGCAATTAAAAAGTGTGTTGTGGTGGGACTGGTATTGTGTTGTGGAAGGTAAATCTGCTGCCTATGACCCTGGCATCCCATTTGGGCACTGGTTTGAGACCATGCTGCTCCACTTCCTTTCCAGCTGCCTGTTAATGTTCCTGGAAAAGCAGCGGAGGGTGCTTGGGCCCTTGCAGCCACATGTGGGATCCAAAAGAAGCTCCTGGCACATAGATTAGGACCAGCCCAGTCCTGGCAATTGTGGCCATTTGGGGAATGAACCAGTGGATGGAAGATCTCTCTCTCTCTCCCTCTGTCTCTCTCAAACTTTACCTTTCAACTAAATAAGTAAATAAATCTTTAAAAAACATATGTTGTGCTGGAGTGGATTAAACCACTACTTGGGATATGTGTATCATGTTGGAGTGCCTGTTCAATTCCAGGCTACTCCACTTCCAATCAAGTTCACCTCCAAAGGAACTGGGAAGTGGCAGATGATAACACAAGTACTGGTCTCCCTGTCGCCCATGTGAGAAACCGGGATGGAATTCTTGGCTCTTAACTTTCCCCTAGCCCAAGCCCTAACTATTCCAGGAATTTGAGGAATGAACCAGCAATTAGAATATCTCTCTCTCTCTCTCTCTCTCTCTGTCCCTCTACTCCATCATATATATATACACACACATATATATAGATTTCAATAATTATATATGTATATAAAATCCATCTTAAAAATAGCCAAGACAGTAAATTTTACATTATGTGTATAATGAAAAATAAAAGACCGAATTTTTCATTTGAATTCAGGAGTATGCAATAGGCTGGTATTTCCCAGAAAGCACATAATATCTGGCTCTAACTGGGATATCAACTGGGCCAGGCCCTAAATGTATCTGAATTATATCTATCTCATTATCTGTAATATGATACAATTTTTAAACATTTTTTTTTCTTCCAGGTGCGGGATTCAGTGTAGATATTAGCATGCAGTGTCTATGTTTCTTTTTGGAAAAAGCAAACCAAATTGGCATTGAATTCAAAGTCTCATCTTTGTTTCACTGTAAATGCTTTTTATGTTGAGGGAAATAAATATATATTCTTGAGGCCTTGGTTGTAAAGCAAGGCAAAAATCGTGATATAACCAGTAGTTTATTATTTTTTTTTTATTTTGAAGGGTTTGAATCTAAACTTCTAGAATTTGAAGGTTATGACACCTTGAGAATTCTTCATCTCCTTTTCACCTCTCAGCCCCCTCCCCTTTCCTATCTTCCTTCTTTCTTCTCTTCATCCCTCACCCACTAATTTCTGTCTGAAGAGCCTTAAAGGAAGTAGGAGAGCACGTAATCAAATATTTTACTTTTTTCAAGGTAGTGCTGGGCCAGGTATAGTGGCGGACTCCTCAATTGCTAGATAGAGTGATTACAGGCACTGGAATAGTCTGAAATTCCTGAGACTATATTTTACTATGATATTTTTCAGAAGCAAATAATATGTAAAACAAACAAACAAACAAAAACCTTGATATTGGTTTAGGTATTCAGGAAGACCTAATTATTCAAGTAACTGAAAATTCAGCTTCAGCTTAATAAAGCACCAACTGATTTGTACAGGAGTATATTTTTCATCCCTTTGCTAATTTCATAATTCCCCAGTCTTGCACTAAAAGCTGGTAGTAATACTAGACTTCATAAACAATAACCACATTATGTAGGAAACTGTGTACCTGCGTTTCCAGTCAGTATTGTAGTCTTTATTCTGAAGAATCATCATTGCCCTATAAATAGCTGGAACTGATTGATTAAGCCCTGCATTTACTAAAGCAATCACAGTGGCAGCGTAAATAAACTTAACACGGTTATGTGGACACATTCAGATTTACTTCCGGAGCTGGCTCTAAAGTCAGTGACTGTTAAGCCTTGGAAGAACTGTGAAATCTTGTTAGAAGACATCCAGAAAGGTCATTAGAGATGACTCCAAGTAGTAGCATTTGCAGGGCAGCACAGAATGTGATAGCAGAGAGTGCTAGAAAATGAGTCCAAGAACAGAAACAAGATTACAAGTCAGAGATGCAGCCAAGAAGAAGATACTGCATTAAGATCAACTTAATAGGAAGTAATGCAGGGACCAGCCCACAGGGTGTCAGTCTGAAGTGACTGCTCAGCTGAGGAGTCATTCTGTAACATCACAACCACCAGAGCTTTTTGCGTGGGATTAACTGGATTCATTCATACAGCCAGGTAGCAGTATTTCTTGGGTTCCCACTATGCACTGTCTCTACTGATAGAAAAAAACAAATTTCTTCTTTTTAAACAATTTTTTCTTTGAAAGGCAGAGTTACATAGAGAGAGGGAGAGACACAGAGAGAAAAAAGAAAGAGAAAGAGAGAGAGAGAGAAAGAGAGAGAAAGAGAGAGGGAGAGAGAAAGAGAGAGAGAGAGAAAGAGAGAGAGAGAGAGAGAGAAAGAGAGAGAGAAAGAGAGAGAAAGAGAGAGAAAGAGAGAGAGAGAGAGAGAAAGAGAGAGAGAAAGAGAGAGAAAGAGAGAGAAAGAGAGAGAGAGAGAGAGAAAGAGAGAGAGAGATCTTCTATCCCCTGGTTCATGCCCCAAACAGCCACAAGGGCTGTGGCTGGCTCATGCTGAAGCCAGGAGCTAGGAGCTTCATCCGTGTCTCCCACATGGGTGCAGGGGCCCAAGCACTTGGGCCATCCTCTGCTGCTTTCTCAGATGCCTTAACAAGGAGCTGGAGCAGACGTGGAGCACCCGGGTTTCCCCCCAGCACCCATATGGGATGCCTGCATCTCAGGTGGTGACTTTACCCGCTACACCACAACACCAGCCCCAAGAAAACAAATTTCTTGCCTTTAGAACATGCTCTAAAGTGCAGGAAAAAACACCAAACAGGGAGAAGAGAAATGTCCATCAGGAAATATTTCTTGTTACCATACATGTAAATAGTTGGGTATGGCCTTCATAAGAAAAAGACATGAAGGAAGGACTCTAGGGAGAGAGAATATCACATACAGAAACACCAAGAATTCCCTATAGGCCATTATAGAATTTTGTTTGTTGGTTTTCATATGAGATGAAATAGGATTGTGTATAGTGATATGAGAGTGAAGAAAGAATATGTGGTTAGAAAAAGGGAGCAAAGGGAGAGAGGAGGGGAGAATGAGAATACTCTCTGAGATGATTCCCTGACCTATCTGCATGACAAGAAAGGTGTTGGGGGGGGGTGTTGGCACAGGGGATTAAATCGCCTTTTAGGACACCAACATCCCCTTGTGGGGTGCCGGCTCTTGGCTCTTTCGCTTGCTGTTCAGCATCCGGGAACACAGTGGATGATGCTACCCACATGAGCAACCCATATGGAGTTCTGGGCGCAGACTTCAGCCCTGCCCAACCTCGGCTGTTTTGGTTATTTGGGAATTGAACCAACAAATAGAAGTTCTCTCTCTCTCTCTCTCTCTCTCTCTCTCTCTCTCTCTCTCTTTGCCTTTCAAACAAATACATCTTTAAAAAGAAGAAATCTGCTCTAGAAGAAAGGAAAAGGAATGCACTTGTTTAGGAGTGATTGGATTAATACATCAGGGTGCTTTTAATTTATAGAACATGTTGGCTATCATACTAAATGTTAGAATATAAAAAAGAGCTTATAATTCATAGCTTAATTTATCTAACACAAACACATTTCATAATTTATTCAATAAAACAGAAAAATGGCTAAGTATAAGAAACTATTTTTAAAAGAATAAAATGAAGCAAGTGACAGAGCCTTATTTGATACTGAAAGAATAAAACATGAAAAGATTAATTAATAAAAACAAATCCAGCAGGATTTGAGCAAAGCTAAACAGGCTGCTAAATGTTCACCCAGAAAATAAAACTGACATTATTTTATTCATGTGGGAAAATTTTCATGAATAAAGTAGAAGATTTTGAGTAGCAGGCTTAAAAAGATGGTGCATATTAAAATTATTGAGCTCAAGCTATTTCCCATTTGACCCTTTGATCTACTTGAAAGAAAATATATCCATTACCTTTGCCACATGATCGTGAATACGGCAGCAAGGAAAATGGAAACACTAAAAAAGCCCTTCAGATACCCATAGTTACTGTCATCATTCCTGTATTTGTTTGAAGCTACTATCCATGCCAACAAAACAGAGTGAAATGCACAAATGCATGGTTTGTTTACAAACACAGATCCAGAAGATAGAAATCAGAGTGGTCTGAGGAAAAAGTTGGCAATGATGTTCACATACAACACTATGGTTAATAGCACAGTTTAACATTTAAAAATCTGAATTTGAATTTAGATTACATATTTTTAACAGCCTTTAGAACCTTGTGTTCCTTTAATTATAAAAGGGAGTACAAATATCTCACAGAGTGGTTTAAGAATTAGATGAGGGGCTGGTGCTGAGGCGTAGCAGGCAAAGCCACTGCCTGCAGTGTCAGCATCCCATATGGGTGCTGGTTCGAGACCTGGCTGCTCCACTTCTGATCCAGCTCTCTGCGATGGCCTGAGAAAGCAGTAGAAGATGGCCCAAGTCCTTGGGACCCTGCACCCATGCGGGAGACCTGGAGGAAGCTCCTGCCTCCTGGCTTTGGATCAGCCCAGCTCCGGCCTTTGCAGCCAATTGGGGAGTGAACCAATGGATAGAAAACATATCTCTCTCTCTCTCTCTCTCTCTCTCTCTCTCTCTCTCTCTCCCCTCTCTGTGTAACTCTGACTTTCAAATAAATAAATAAATCTTTAAAAAAAAAGAATTAGATGAGATGGAATGGTGGAGTTCAAGACTTCGATAATAGCAATCAACACGTAAATGCTAGCTAACTTTGTGCTAGGTGAGCTTGGCTTCCTGCAAACCACAGATAATTAGGGATCAATCCTTTATAAGATTTCTACACTGTGGAAAAAAATGGAGATTTTAAATTTTGTTCCAGCTCTAAAACTGCATGGTCCTACTTCTGTCAACCAGCATTAGATAAAGAACCAACTAGA
Source organism: Oryctolagus cuniculus (assembly GCF_964237555.1). Classification (NCBI taxonomy): domain Eukaryota; kingdom Metazoa; phylum Chordata; class Mammalia; order Lagomorpha; family Leporidae; genus Oryctolagus; species Oryctolagus cuniculus. The sequence continues at coordinate 134,708,032 of NC_091439.1, read as the reverse complement.
TAAGCCAACTAGCTAAAGAAACTCATCTCATAAACTTCCTGTATCTACCATTCTCCTACTGGACAAGAAATCTCACAAGTCCAACATATTATTTTGGGTACTGTGAAATTTTTTCAAAGGACACTGTTTAATTAGTCAAGACATAAATTATTTACTGAAAAGCATGATAATCAAAAGGCTACACTAAATTTATAAATTCATGAAATGAAAAATACAAAAGATATTTTCATTGTGGAAAAGGATTCAATGTGTGAAAATGGGTTACAATTATCAGGTATTGGGAAAAAACTGAGTTTTTTACAATAAAGAAAACCAGGATTCACTGGTATTGAAAAGAGAAATAATTGTTTTAGAGACAGAGTTCTCAAAATATAGGAAAAAAACATAAAATATGACTAGATAACCTCTATTGAGCTAAATATTAATATGTCTAAAAATTTGTTGAAAGTGTTTAATAATTGGTACCATTACACCAGATTAATTATTATAGTTTTATGTATGCAATTATTAATTTAAGAAATAGAATAAGGGGTTTTTTTACTTAAGACTCTTGAATTGAAAATTAGAATTTTGCCTTAATGATATGTATAAGAAACATTCTACTTAAATAAATTTATGTCAAATTGAGGGATTTAAATTAAAATATAATAACAATTAGTTTAAACGTAATTCAAAGATAAGTCTCAAAATTTAAAGTTCTTTTGTTAATCGCTGAATCATCCAATGGTAATCTCCTAATGTAGAAAAACTCACCTCTTTTAAATTGTTAGTATGACAAGATTACCAAAATGAATATTAGAGAGAAACAAAGGAGCTAATATACATGGAGTTCCCACACTGTAATCCTCATATTTATTCAGAGGATTGCAATCTCCACTCCAGGATAAAGAAACTGAACCTCAGTGTGGCCACGCCCTTGCTGGTGAGGACACGGATGCCTGCCCAGGCTCATTCGCAGTTTTGTGGGGCTCCAAGTTTGTGTCCCTCCTATGACACCAGCAACCTCTCAGTAGTGAAAGTGACAAACCATGGAAACATCTCACACAGCATCCACCGATGTGGTCCTGAATATCCACAAGGGTAATCAGAGTCTGATTTGGAACCGGATGAATTCCCTGTACATGAAAATGCACAAATAGGCACAATTTAGCAAACATTATGAACTTCTTGAAGCCCCAAATGCATGTTAAGTGAAGAATCTGTCTTAAGGGAGGAAGGAACAGCGGTTGTACTAATCACCAAGGAGGGGACTGAGACTAAATGCTGGCGTACGATTTGCTAAACTTCAAGCAGTAGAAATTCATCAAACCAAGAGCCGAGCAAAGTAAAATGATGATAAACCCTTTACTCTTTCATACATTCCAGGTTATTTGGCCTGCATGAAAATATTGTATCAGTAACTACTTTTTATTGTAAGAAAATTATCTAGATCATATTTTACAAGATTTCCTAGGATTTCTCAGGAGCTTTAAAATAAATATCTCCAAAGACCATTAGCTCCTTTGTTACTCATTTCTGCCTGGAATGTAAAATGTTTTTCAAATGAGCCAACTGTCTGCAGCTAGCTAAATGGAGCAGGAGCCATCCAAATGCAGACGGAGCAAGGCACACTCTATCTCCATCCTACAGGAACAAAATTGCTTGGGCATGAAGTGGTAAATGTTGCAGCAGAGTGAAAAAGAAAGTGATGACAGGAAAAGGATAGACAATGTTTTCAGTAAAACATTTATTATTTTCAGAAGAGTTAAAACTTCGTAGAAATATTTCATCAGCTAATTCGACAACATTTCATTTAAATGAAATGTCTGATTTCTAGTATGAAATAGCTATTGTGTCAATCATCCCTCAAGAGTGTTACAGGAAAAAATACTGGGAAAATTTGAAAGTGTCCAAGGGTACAAGAAAAGAAGTTAATGAGCAAGAAATCTTGATGAAACAATATAATTGATATAATCATAAAATGTAGTTTTAATTTGATTTTATGGAAAACAGGCATAATGAAATCCCTTTTAGAAAACTTCTACAATTAAATTTTATTTTCATTGATAGAGAAGTTATCCAAATAAGATGTGCTTATTTGAAAAGTTCAAATTATTAATATTTTAAAATACCAAAATGCTATGGAAAGTATTTGCATGAGTTTTAATGGAATCTAGAATGCCAATTTTTACTGACAAATCTCAAATTGCCCAATTATCTCCACCACCTCTGCCAATGTAGAGGGGCAAGTTATCTCATCTTTGGCAGGGACTAGCCTACCAGCCTTCTAATTGGTTTCTTGACCTCCAACTTTGGTGCTTTAAAATCTATAAGCTGCAGTAGCAGTTCTCTTTCCAAAATGCAAATATAGTCAGACTGGTTGTTCCTAAAACTTAATACTGGTTCCCAATTGCTCTTGGAGAAAGAGGTGGAAATCCTTAGCACTACTTATCAGGCTCTGCAGCCCATGTCTTTCCCTCTCCCTATTCTCATATCAAAGACATCCTATCTGTGCTCTTGCTAGCTTGCTTTTTTCATACGCCTAAAATGCAAGGGAAACCTCCCATCCAGGACATTTGTGTAGTCTATGCCTTTTTCTTAGCACACAAGTCCATGACTTCCCTCAATCACTAGGCATAATTAAGAATTTTTGAGCCTTCAAATCTCACAAGAAATGTTACTTTCTTAAGAAATATGTTTGTTTTCTCACCCCCCAGGATAATAATGTTTTGGGTATTGTTGCTGTCAGATGCTCTACGGATTCATATTCTCTATCAAGTATATATCTCAGTTTGTATTTCTACACATTCAGTCGTAGGATTATTTGATTAATGCCTCCTGTTCCCTATTAAATTAAAAGCCCCCTATACCATAACACCTGTGACTGTGTCTATTTGTGTTCACCATTGCATCTCTGTCTTCTATAACAGCACTGGGCACTCAGACACTCAACATTTGGCCAATGAAAGAAAATTTTTGCAATAAATGATAGAAAACACAAAACATCTTAAATTGAATTTATTTATCTATATATTTATTTTTATGATTTATTTGAAAGTCAGAGTCATAGCGACAGACAGCGAGTGCTCCTCCATCTGCTGGTCCACTCCCCAGATGGCCACAACAGCTGGGGCTGGGCCAGGCTGAAGCCAGAACCCAGGAGCTACTTCTGGGTCTCCTAGGTGGGTAGCAAGGGCACAACCACTTGGGCCATCTTCCACTGCTCTTCCCAGGCCACTACTAGGGAGCTGGATCAGGAGTGGAGCATCCAGGACTCTAACAGGTGCCCATATAAGATGCCAGCACTGCCGGTGGCAGCTTTACCCACTATGCCACAACACCGAGCTCCTGGATTTATTTTTTTTTAAACTTGGGCTTATACTTGGTTAAGATGGTCTCTACATTCACTAATAATTCTTATTCTATTCTAAAGTGTGAACTGCTTTTCTCAGAACCTTTCATTAAAAGAAACCATCACCAGCTGGAGTGTCAGAGGCAGAGACCGAGTCATGATGATTGCCCCATCACAGAGCAAGGGAGCAGAGAAATCAACTCTTGGTCTGAATCTCATCAAGAACCAGCCTGAGGGAGACACTTCCTCTGGCCATCAAATCTAATGCTTGGTTTCCTTAAAGAAACTGGTGATACTAAATCCAATATGCCCAATGTCCTTGTTTTCAATAGTTCACACACAAAATCCAGGGTCCCTGGGTCCCACTCTGTTGTCTCTGTGAGTTTTCTTTGCATTTTCTTGAATCCGATCTGTCACCCCTTCTCTTCTCCCAACTCTTTCCATCTGCAGTCCTCTCTCTCCATCACCTGCCAGCTGCATTATTTCAAGGAATCCTTTTCTCCACTTTTATTCATGAACTGAAGACTGGCTTTGTTCTGTAAGTAATATCTTTTTCTGCCAGACATTTCAGGCTCTCCGGGGACACTTTTCACGCAACATGACGTAGCAACTAAGCACTTCAGTTGTTTGGGGTTTGAATCCAAGCACTCACACTTAATACCGGCTTTACCTTGGGAAACTGATGAGATAGCAAGCCCAGTACCTAGCACATAGTGTTAGCATCCCCCCAAAATGTAAAATAATAGCATCCAGGCCATTACTACCCCAACTTCATTATTATTAATGGGAAAAAAACCCAATGTGATCCATTGTGGCTGATAAAATTTGTATGTTTTACACTGTGTCTTTGCTGTGTGTTCCCAAACACAGAAATTATAGCCATTACCTCACTGATGTATTGTTATCTGCCTCAGTCTTCCTTCAGCTCTAATCCTGCTACCCTCCTGAGTGACTTCGATATTTCATTCATTGATGCAGCCAATAGTTTAGCTTCTCAATTGATTGATGCACCCGTCTCTAGGATTTATTCTTCCAGTATTATACTTGATTATTATTTTCATGCAGGAAGTTAACTGCTGGTTTTTCTTAAAGAAGTAATATTTTCCTAAATTCCTCGGTCAATAAGTTTTAAAAATGGAAAAATGTGTTAAAATTCTGTTTAAAAGATTAACATTTATCTGCCAACCCCAAAATATTTCTCTTTTAAGACATTTGCTTTTGTAAATTCAAAAACCAAACTATGAAGTAGCGAAAGATGTAGTCAAACCTACACATAGCTAGCAACCAGGATAAAAACATGTAAGGGTTAAATAGCTGTGATTTAATTTTCAGCCTACCTGTTAACCACGGCTGTTATTGTATGTTTCATGGAGGTTTCTACTGCTAACAGTGAATCATCCTTGTAAACAAAATCTATATTAATATACTGCAGGCTACTGCTTATGTTGTAGAACCTAGGAAAGTAATCAACCCTAACAATAAGAAAAAGCTGAACAACTTACAACATCACAGCTTACCTTAAATTACCCAAGAGCTGAGTTTTCCAGTTTACTAACACTCTATTACAATTATTGATACACTCATTGATAACTTCCTCTAAACGCATCAACCGATAGCTTGTATTTGTTGGATTTTGGCTTTTTTTTTTGGGGGGGGGGACTCCTTAATCACCACCTCCTCCATTTCTTTTTGAAATACTTTCTCTGGGTTGCATTAAAATGAACTCTCCTTTAACTATTCATCTCTTCTGACACTTTTGCTCAATTTCCATGCAGTGGCCTCCACCTTTACCCATTACCTGCCACTAAGTGTTAGATTTTCTGGAGGTTTATACCTAGGTTTGTTCCTTTATTTTGCACACTTCTCTCAAGCTGTCTCATTTTTCTCACAGAGGACTTCCAATCTCTCTAGTTCCTGATTTAATAGTAGCATGCTTTATATCAAATTCCAACCTGAACTCTCCCCAAAATGATTTCATCTTTCACACATTCAGCCTCAAGTTCTTGCCTTCTCCCAAGTCTGATCTTCTTTTTGAGTGTCTCCACCATTTGTCCAAGTGTGCCTTCGGGAGACCCAGGATTTCTTCTTGACCATCTAAACTGTTCCATATCTAGTAATTTTTCTCTCCAAAGTACATCTGCATTCATGGTCATCATCTAACCTTGACTGAACATTATGACACTCTAAAAACAACCTTGTCTTTCTACTGAACTTCTAGTACTTCTGCCATCATCAGACATTCCGGAACACATAAGCTATATATTGAAAATGGGCATTGAAAAAAGCAGGAGTAAAAATAGCGATTTGCTGAATATAGTGGTTAAAAATAGTCTCTCACAATAATCATCAAATTCAACTTGAAGCCATATCCTTTAAAGAGGTAAGAAAATAATTTAAGGACTTGATGATATTTTTATAAAGTAATAATCCTGACCCCAAAAGAACTGGGAAGGGCTATAAATTTTAGCATCAGAGTTACCTAGATTTTTCTGAGGACTACTAAAACGTCCATTGGTATACAAATGACATCTGATATATAAGGAAACAAAGTACTTGGTGCTATCTTGATTTCATTTCTTGCACTATCTTTCCTAGCAAAAAAAGGAGAACTAAGATCAATTAATTTTAAATAATAGTATTTTTGCAAAAATATAATCATAATTTGCCAAGTATAACTTCAAAACAGGCTTTGGAAAGGATGAGGACTAAATCGTGATACATTTGTCGAAGTACAAAATTAAGTTTACATTCTTTGTTACATTTATACTTATTTTAAAAAACTTATTTTTCTTTCCTTTTCTTTAAACTAATATATGATTTGCATACAACAAAATGAATCAGTATTAAGAGTACAGTCCAATGAGTCGTTTCGAATGTGTATATAAATCAAGATCTAGATAACTTCCTCTTTCATTCCAAAAAAATTATGTGTACCCCTTCCCAATGAATATAACATTCCCCCAAAGCAACTGCGGTTTAAATTGCAGTCATAGTTTGGATTTTCTTGTCATAGAATTTATATAAACAGAATCAAACAATATGTATTGTTTTGTAAGTGACTTCTTACTTAATATAATGTCTATTGTGCAGTGGTATATCAATGTATGAATAGGCCATATTATGTTTATTTATTCACCTGAGAAAGAAATTATGTTGTCTCAAGTCTTTCACTTGTTATGAATAAGTCTTGTGTACTTTATATATTTGCATAGTCTTTTTCTAACGTTGTCCATTTTTATTGCTATTTCAAAGACTAGGGTATTCTCAAGCTTTTAAAAATTTACCTAAATCATTTCCAAAGTTTGTTTTTATTATTTACTTCATATTATCATGAACATTGTATGAGTTTCAGATACTCCACATTGGATTTCATACCTTAGAGCTTCACTTTATTCTCTCCCTCTGCCAAAGGCAGGGCGTGTCACATAGTGTGGCTTGAGCTGGGGAAACGTGTCCTGACAACGCTTTGCTTCTTGTCTTCTTCAATGCATCTCTGCATATTATTGTGCTAAAACCAGCCAGTGTGGTCTTAGTTGCTCTCCTTGGCTCTTGAGAAGGTGACTTGGTGCAGGAACAGCTGTTCACATTGATCCCTCTGCGGGAAGACATTCACTGCAGCACCTCACTCAGCCATCGCCTTGCTCTGCCCCTTCTGACTTTCCCTGTTTGATGGAGTCGATGGCCTTGACTGCCCTGCCTTGGTAGAAGTTCTGCATTGTGTGCTCAAAGATCAGTTACCTGGCCAGCACCGCAGCTCACTAGGCTAATCCTCCACCTTGCGGCGCCGGCATACCGGGTTCTAGTCCCGGTCGGGGCGCCGGATTCTGTCCCGGTTGCCCCTCTTCCAGGCCAGCTCTCTGCTGTGGCCAGGGAATGCAGTGGAGGATGGCCCAAGTGCTTGGGCCCTGCACCCCATGGGAGACCAGGAGAAGCACCTGGCTCCTGCCATCGGATCAGCGCGGTGCGCTGGCCGCAGCGGCCATTGGAGGGTGAACCAACGGCAAAGGAAGACCTTTCTCTCTGTCTCTCTCTCACTGTCCACTCTGCCTGTCAAAAAATAATAAATAAATAAATAAAGATCAGTTACCATGCACACAGACACCAGGAGAACTATGTTGTCCTTGCTGTGGCTGTCACCACCATTTCCAGGTATTATATTTCGTACCCAGAGCTTAATCCCTATTTGTATACGGTGTGCTAACTCTACCCTACTTGTTTGAATTTGTGTGATTATTCCGGCAGTAATTCAACTCTGAAATAGTTGCTGCATGGATTACTCAATTCAGATTCTGCTTATGACTCAGGTACCATTTTTATTGTTCTCTGAAAGTTTATGACTTTAATAAATATATCTCCAGTTACTTTCCCTTTCATTTCTGTCTGATATATTTTGATCTCTCCTTTCACATCCTTCCCACCTTGAGATCACACTGTAGTTGTGTTCTTTCTTTTTGTTGTCACCTGCTTATTTTCAGAACTACAGAAGAGAACTAGACAGCTTTCAGATGATTGCCTGATTCTTTCTGCCTTTTTAAAACTCAATAGTTTCTGCCATGAACTTGTTTTATTTTCTTCATTTTTCTTGCCATGTTTTCCTTTCTCTGTTTTTGGCCCGGCTGAAAAGTCACCTTTCTGTTTACACAGTGATCCGGAAATAATGCACATTTTTCATTTCCACATCTATCTTAATATGTTATTTCTGTATTTCAGTGTTATCTAAATCTGTGACATGCATCAGTCTTTTTTAGTAGTGGGAATATAGTTCAAATTCTGCCTCCATATATTAAAAGTATACAGCCTTCAATAAATTATTTAATCACTTTATTTTGCTCTTTAAAAATATGGAAAGAAAATCACTTCACAAGATGGTGACATTGTGAGGGTTAAACACCGTAATGTACATAAAGGGTTTAGCACCAGATCTCGCGTTATTTAGAACTTCAAAAACAACAGTTCTCTTTAACTGGTAATATTTTAATTCATTCATTTTTGTTTATGCTAATACTAAGTCACAGGAGATCAAAAATCAGCATTTTTAAAAAGGTAAGTTGGTACAAAATTTATGTACACAATTTAAATATAATTTATAATTATTCAATTATTACTGTAATAATACACACATGATATTTTAAAATCAAAATGTTCAAAATCATTGTTAGTAAAAAAGTAAAACTAAGCCTTTATTTCTATCACAGTCACTTCATGAGACCAATAACTCATCAGTTTCTTTTGCATCCTGTTGTATCCTCTCAGAGATCTCTTACGTATGAAAAAATATGTGTATTATTGTTATGTCTTATATAATTATTCATATACATAAACTATATATTGTATATACATAAACTACTTATTATATATTATAAGAGTGTGTCCATGTATTTTATAACTCTGCTCTTGGAATGCAAATATAAATGCTTCAAAAAATCTTATAGGAACATCTTGCTAATCTAGTATGAGAAAGTGGCTCAGGAATCAGGATGTAATCTTAGCATTTGTCATTACTTTCATATATACTTTTTTTAAAAGATTTTATTTATTTATTTGAAAGTCAGAGTTACACAAAGAGAGAAGGAGAGGCAGAGAGAAAGAGAGGTCTTCCATGCACTGGTTCACCCCCCAATTGGCTGCAACGGCTGGAGCTGTGCTGATCTGAAGCCAGGAGCATCTTTTGGGTCTCCCATGTGGGTGCAAGGGCTCAAGGACTTGGTCCTTCTTCCACTGCTTTCCCAGGCCACAGCAGAGAGCTGGATGGGAAGTGGAGCAGCCAGGACTAGAACTGGTGTCCATATGGGATGCCGGCACTGCAGGCAGCAGCTTTACCCTCTATGCCACAGTGCCGCCCCTCATATATACATTTTTGAAATGATTTTGAGAAGCTCCGTATTAACCGCTGTTTATAAATACCAATCAATAAATAATAAATATATGATAATAATATAAATAATATATAATATTATATAAATAATATATAATAATAAATAATATATAATAAATAAATATGTTAAGACACAAAGCAGCATAATCAGGTAACATGCCTCTTCTTTTCACAAGAAATTCTGCAAAATTATAATAAAATAATACATATTGATAAACACATCAAATGAAAAACTTGAATAGATTTTAAGAAAGAGACATTAGTTCAATCCTGTTTTCATCAGTGTTATATATGCAAACTGCTTATTATATCACTTTTTGATATAGTGATTCTGCCAATTACTAGCATATAATATAGGAAAGTATATAAATAAAACGTAATATGTTATCTGTGTTAGAGATAATAAAGAACCATCGCAAGATGGTTACAAGTAGATTTTACACACTGTAAGTAGAATTTATACATTGAAAAAAAAAAGAATATCTAGAAAAGTCTATTCCGATTTTGTGAAATAAAGCCAATCAGAGGGAAAGGGAGAAAGGGAGAAAAACAATGAGTATGCATGTATCTATATACCAAGATCTCTGCATTTGCAGAAAAAAATGATCAAATACTACTCTTTCAAACTGTAGCATCTGCCATGTGGCTGTAATAACAAGTCATTTGAATATAATAGGAAATCAACTTGAAAGTTCAGGATAGCAGTCATTTTAGTGTTTTCACTATTTTGATTTTGATAAGCATCATTATTTCTATAAGAAACATTGTATATAGAGGTTTTTCTTACACCATTTATATCCTTTACCATGACAATGTATATCATGTCTACAAATTTATCTATCAACTTTATACCTGTGTCTTTTTTTAAAAAAAAGATTTATTTATTTACTTGAAAGAGTTACATAGGGAGAGAAGGAGAGGCAGAGAGAGAGAGAAAAAAGCAAAGAGAGAGAGGGGTTTTCCATCTGCTGGTTCACTCCCCAGATGGCCACAATGGCAGGAGCTGCACTGATCTGAAGCCAGGAGCCAGGGGTCCCATGTGGGTGCAGCTGGGGAAGGCAGCTCTCTGCCTTCCCAGGCCATAGCAGAGAGCTGGATCAGAAGCGGAGCAGCCAGGACTCAAACTGGCACCCATGTGGGATGCTGACACTGCAGGCAATGGCTTTACTCGCTATGCCACAGTGGTCGGCCCTATACCTGTGTCTTGAACAATGATACTTTTACCTTTTTCTTCTCTTAATCCATCTTTCATCCTTTACCATGATCAAACACACAGTTTGAGGTGATAATCACTATATATTTTATTGTGAAACAGGCACTGTCAAAGAGAAATATTTCAATATCCTTGACAATTTCTATGAACTCACTGATGTCTGCTTCTAGTCTTTCTTCCTTTTCACTATTTCTGGGCAAGGGGCATCCTCATCTTTTCAACTCCCAGTCCCTCCAAGTATGCGTTAAGTTCCCGCTCATCTCAGTAACAAGTGACAACTCCATGATTTTTTTTACCTCCATCCATAGTCTATCCACTTCAAATAAACATTTAGTATAGAAAGGATAATATTATTATATTCCTTTAATAATAGGAAAGAGATGCTTTCTCTGATGTAGAATATTAACAGAACATTTTTTGATGTTCACTGTTTCAAGAAGCTCTCCTGGACAGTTCCTGTGATTTTAGCTACTGCTGGTTTGCATAAACTTGGAGTGTCCCTAATGTTAGATGTGCTGAAGTTTAATCCCCATCATGGAACATTAATGGAGAAGAAACGCAGTATGACTACAGTACTCAGAGTTGAGGCCTTGGGAATTGGTTAGGGTTATATAAGATCCTCGGGTGGAACCCCCATAATTTAATCCTGGTTGCTTTTTCAGAGGACGGAGATGGAGATCACACACACACACACACACACACACATGAGCATGTGTATTTCTCATCTCTCTCTTTTTTATAAAAGGTTTTAGATATGTATATGACAGGCAGAGCTACAGACAGAGAGAGGGAGAGATAGAATCAGTTTTGAGAGAGAGGTCTTCCATCTGCTGCTTCTCTCCGCAAATGGCCACAATGGCCTGAGCTGGGCCTCTCCAAAGCCAGGAGCCAGGAGCTTCCTCCAGGTCTCCCACATGGATGCAGGGGCCCAAGGACTTGGACCATCTTCCACTGCTTTCCCAGGCCATAGCAGAGAGCTGGATGGGAAGTGGAGCAGCTGGGACTCGAACTGGCACCCAGATGGGATGCCAGGACTGCAGGTGGAAGCTTAGCTTACTATGCCATAGCACCGGCCCCTGTAGTTCCCATCTCTTGCCCTGGGATGCCCTGGGACACCTCAGGACTCTGCCAGCAAGAAAACCATTGCCAGATATGGCCCCCGGATCTTGCTCCTCCAGGACATTAGCCAAATCAAGCCTCTTTTCTTTACAGCATAGCCTGTCTCAGGTATCTCATCACAGTAGCAATCGATGTACTAGGATAGCTGTCATCTCACGTTTTCTCACCCCTTTCAAAAACACTTTTCCTCTTCACTATTTCAGGGTCTTTGTACAGGTGTTATGTTAATTCTTTATGCAGTGCATATTTGGAAGAATTTTGTTGACCAATAATGCATAGGAATCTCCAGTTGAGGTGGGTTTGGCCCAGATTTGCTTGCAAACCAAGAGCTATTTTCTTGAGGTCAGACTCTTTTATTATCACATTGTTGGGGTTGTTCATTCATATTTGCCACATCTGCGAGAACATGCTTCTAAGAACTTGCTAGGTTTAGGAAGAATTCTGCCAGGTGAACTTCCACAATTCCTTTTAGGCGAGGTGCTCCCTCATGGCCCAGCTCCTGCCTGCCTTCCAGAACACTGTAGTACATTTTTTTTTCTTTCACAAGCTGCATTTTTTGCTGGTGTTTCTTCTGGGATTTCCCTAGGCACATTTTACAACAGGTCCATTCAGATTACACAGTTTTTACATACTTTTGACCTTTATCCTAATCATCACGTTTTCCAAGCCGTGTCATCTCTTCTTACAGAAAATATTTGCAGAGATCTGGCAATATCAGACACTTCTGTAAAGGCCATACTTCTTTGCTGTTTTTTGTAGCTTCTTGTGGGGTGTATCTCACATGATCTGATCTTCCAAATTGATTTTGGGACCAGCTATAGGGTGAATCATAGTTAATAAGCACAATACATTTACCTTAGTTGGCTTAGCTCATTTATAATATATTGCTCTGAAAAATCCCTAAAATTCATCAGTCATGAAAATGGTTAAATAGGAGAAACTCAAAGTGTCACATTTTCAAGGTCTAGAATTACTCCACTGCAAGTCATCACCAGGGCCCTGGCTCAGCTCCAATCTCTCATACAAGTAAGAAGCCCATAGAAATTTTCTCAGTAGTTAACCAATCAACAGCCAGATTGAAAAGGCCATGGCTCAAGAACAACTACCTTTGCATTTAGAAGAATCATCCTAGATGTTAGACAGCTTCCTAGAGAACCATGCCACCGACTCACCCTTCCTGCATCCATCACACTCCACTTTCGATTTAGATTCAAGTCTGTGTGTTGAACATGAATCATCATCAGCAAACTCAGGGAGACAAGATATACAATGTTATTTTTTATAACTCAGCTTGATTTCTGACTACATTCGACATTCCTCAAACCTGACAAGGAAAATAAAAAGTCAACTTTTACTGCATTTAAACTTCCTTGCTCCTGGAATTTGCCACCATTATAGTGTCTTCTGCGATTTCAGCTCTTAAGTAGCCGCTGTGGGAGGAAGGAGTGCAGTCCTTCATTTTAATTTTTGTGCAATTACTTTCCATTCCAATTGTGTTCTAATGCTTTTATCCCATATTCAGACACAGGATCTTTATCTTTGCAGTTCTGTATACAGTCCTATATGCCTGGTGCCACACAGAGTCATTTTTCAAAATGTCTGGCTGCCTTGCAGAAGTGGCGCTGTGTAGAGGACAGTTCTGGCCTGTGAGCAGACCTGTCCATCCACCCATGTTTTTCTTCCCCTTAATAAAATTATGTAAAAACTGCCTTTTCCAAGAAGACTGTACTTATTCCTGGCCATTTCCACTCTCCTCGGAGAGCAAACCCCAAAAAGGACACTTGCACTGCTTCTGCTTTCTGTTCAGTGTCACAAACCGACACAGACAGGACTTAAATATTGGGTGCACTGGAAGACGGAGCTGATAAATAGAGCGGAAATTAGAATATTTAATTGAGGGATTCGTTTGACACTTCTGCTCCCTCCCCATTCCTCATGAGCATGCAGAATTCGTGAGAGACAGACTGTGCACCCAATAGCACAAACTCCATCCACTGAGATGTCTAAAAACAATGACTCAACTACACTGAGAAAAAGGAGAAAAAGGGAATGCAAGAATGTGGGATAGAGGGGTTAATAGAGATCATATCATGAAAGAAAGGTTTAACATCGTGTGTGAGAAAAAAGAAGGTATAGGTGTATAAGGAATTCTTGCAATCCAATGGCAAAAACATTCACGCAATTAAAAATGGGCACAGGACCTAAGAATACAGTTTTTCTAAAGATACACAAATGATTGACAAGTATTTGAAAACCTGCTGAACATTACCAATGATCAGGTAATGTGAATCAAAACCAGAAGGAGACATCCCTTCACACCTTCTGGGATGGCTACTATCAACAAGACAACAGATTCAAAGCGTTACTGAGGCTCAGATGAGGTAAAGATATTGAGAACAGTGAACTGTGCACTGCTGGTGGTATTGTAATTTAGTGCAGCCATTATGAGAAACATTGCAAAGATTACTAAAAATTAAAAGTAATAATAGAACTACCATTTGATCCTGCAATCCACTTCTAATACAAAATCAAAGGTAATAAGTCACTATCTCAAAAATATCTAATTTCCATGTTCATCACAGCATATTCACCTTAGTGAGTTCTCTAGATAAAGCTAGTAGAAAGATAAATATGTTTGATTAACCTTCCAGCTATAACTCTTTAAGTATTTCTTTACCCATTTTCACTACACTTTCTATCTATTCTCTTCCATTATACCTAGAAAATGTTACTATGTTAGATAATATTTGGGATAAGATTATTTATTATTTGATAATTATAAGTTTATTTTATGATTGTGACATAATGATTTAGCATGTAACTGTGTAATCCAAAATCAATTAAAGCTACCATTCAGAAGTATTAATACACAATAACAAGGAAAACATTTTAGAATGAAACAGTTATTTATCTTGAAAAAAATGAAAATCTTTTTTTTTTTTTTTGACAGGCAGAGTGGACAGTGAGAGAGAGAGACAGAGAGAAAGGTCTTCCTTTGCTGTCGGTTCACCCTCCAATGGCCACCGCGGCTGGCACACTACGGCTGGCACACCGCGCTGATCCGATGGCAGGAGCCAGGTACTTATCCTGGTCTCCCATGGGGTGCAGGGCCCAAGCACTTGGGCCATCCTCCACTGCACTCCCGGGCCACAGCAGAGAGCTGGCCTGGAAGAGGGGCAACTGGGACAGAATCCGGCGCCCAGACCGGGACTAGAACCCTGTGTTCCGGCACTGCAAGGCAGAGGATTAGCCTATTAAGCCGCGGCGCTGGCCAAAAAATGAAAATCTTAAAAAAAAAAAAAAAACTGAGTGTGGGCTTTATGGAGCAGTGGGTTAAGCTACCACCCAGTAGGTCTTCATCCCATATTGGAGTGCCTTGTTCAAATCTTGGCCACTAATTGATGATTCCAGCTGCCTTTTAATGTGTGTGGGAGACAGCAAGTGATGGATCAAAGTACTTGCATACCTGCCACACATCTTGGAGACCCAAATGGAATTCTTAGCCCCTCACATTGGCCAGCCCAGCACTAGATGTTATGGGCATTTGGGTAGTGAATCAGTTGATAGAAGATCTCTCTCTCTTTTTGTCTCTCCCTCTCTCTCTCCGTCACTGTGTCTTCCAAATAAATAAATCTTTAAAAAAAATACCCTGGATGTTGTTAAAACTTCTATTCCAGGTTATAACAAATCAAGGTTAATGTGGCCCCCATCCCTGTACAATTAGCAACCTGAAGGGTTGCTAATTATTTCCATTCCTCCCTTGGAAGGCTTTGCAATGTTTTTGTGTTTTTTTGTTTTGTTTTGTTTGTTTGATCGCTTTTGAATGCACAATATTTTTTAATTAGAGAGATCTTATGATTTCCCCAGGGAAATAAGAAACTCTAAAAATTCTGGATTTACTTTTACCTTCAATACTCATCACAAATAATGCAATAGGATCAGAAATATATCAGAATCGATTCCCACATTGATTTTAGTTAGGTGCAGTTGCACCTAACTCTACATTTTTTTTTTATTATTATTTGTAGATTTATTTACTTATTTGAAAGGCAGAGTTTACAGAGAGAGAAGGAGACAGAAATAGAGATCTTCCATCCTCTTGTTCACTCCCCAAATGGCCGCAACAGCCAGGGCTGGGAAGGCTGAATCCAGGATCCAGAACTCGGTCTCCCACGTGGGTGGCAGAAAACAAATTACTTGAGCCATCACTGCTGCCTCCCAGGGCGTGGATGGACAAGAAGCAGGAGGCAGCAGCCACGACCAAATAGCTAATGCGGGTACCCCAATGTGGAGCACAGGAATCTTAACCAATGTCATACCCATTAGGCTAAAGGCCACCACCAATTCCTTTTCAATGTTAGCGCTGGTTCCTGAGCGTGCCTCTCCCTCATGCCATCTCTTGACATCAGCTCCTCTTCCAGACACCCAAATGGTTTTGATACAAAGCTAAGCACTCAGTGGACAGCTCCATAAATATTTGTTGAAAACCGTAACTTTGTCTTGACCAGATTGCTCAGATAATTGCTTGAAACCTCCTGTGGCAATTTAGTTACACTGTGCAATTTGGCATGTCAATTAGTAACACCCTCCCCAGATTTGCATGTAGGCAGATGATCCTTTCATCAAGTTAATGTAGGTCCCTTTATCAAAGCCCATGAATTCCAAAATGAACCCAGCACCAAAAATTTAAATATTCAAATATATTGTAATCAATCCTAACTATGCTGTAAACCCTCATTATGTAACATCTGCATCTGTAATATTCTGGTTTGAGAATATTAAATCAATAAATTCATGATTCCATCTGTCAAAGACCTGTGAAGCCTAAAACCACTTCCAGCAGCTAAATGATCAAAAGTAGACTTCCAAAGTTGGTCTGTTTGACAAGATAAATGGGCACACAATGGAAAGCCACACACAGTTCTATTTTATTTCAGTGAATTTTGTTCACTCTTCACATATATATAAATAATATCTGTTTTAAAATATTCTCTGCGTCCTCTGGATATTCTGTAGTAAATAATATAATCTGCAGCATTAGAGTTTCTTATTCCTCTGAGAGACATATTTACAGTCTTTTTTCTATTTCCTTTTTTTTTAGTAAAAACCCAACTATTTTCAAAAAGTGTAACTGTGATATTAAAAACCCACCAAAACAACTAGAGGATAAAATAACGTATGACTTTGTACAGACTCTTAATTTCACTTGCTGTCTCATTACTGTCAAACACTCACTATGGGAAAACATTATATGACTTTCCTAATGCACATAGAGTTCTTTGGATGATAGTAATAAAAGTATTTTAAAAGAATTATTCAGCTGTCTCAACTGCATCACTCACAAAAGTGGTAACTAATTTCATAAATGTTATTTTGCCTTCCCATTGGTATTTTGTTGATAAATGAAGGACTGGAGGGAAAACAAGTTCTGTGAAATACTTTTCCTGAGAGAATAGACCCTTCTGTAGAGGTCAAATTAACTCTGTTATCAAAGCAGCCCAGCCACTGGGCAGGAGCATCAGGGTGCTGGACCTCCTGGGTCGTGGAAAGGTCCATCTCAGAAGTCTGGTCACACTGAGTCCTTGTTCACTCTGCCTGCACACAAGGAATGCAGACCAGATATGCATGAGCCACTGGAGTGCACCAGAGATCCAGAGAGGTTTGCTTCCGAGTGAAGTACGTGGGTACGGACTGCACTACCACATGCATTTGTAGGGAACAGACATGCTGGAGCAGATGGGCGATCATGTCTGCTTCTCATGGAGACAGCACTGACACAACTTGTGAGTGTATTTTCTTCCCATCTTTATATAGTTCAATGTATATTGCCTATGTCAAAAATATGGAAACTGGAGAGAAATATTTTCTGATGTTATCTCTGTGTGAATTCTAATATTTAAATTTGTTAAAATTACCATTATTTATTTGAGAGAGAGAGAGAGAGAAAGAGAGAGCGCTCACCTCCATTGGCTTATTCACCAAGTGCCCAGGCTGGTACCGGGAGGAGTCCACGCCAGCTGCCAGAAACTTAACACAGGTCACCTACGTGGATGGCAGGGACTCAAGTACTTTAGCCATCTGCTGCCTCCCAGGGTGGGTATTAGCAGGAAGTTGGAGTCAAAGCCAGATATGTGTATTGAACGCAGGCACTCTGCTATGAGATTTGAGTGTCTTAATAGGTATCATAATCAGAAGGTGAAACCCACATCCTAGATCTCCATTATTTAAATGCATCTGTCCTCACTTTTCTCTGATCTTTCTGTTTAAAGCCAACACTGTCGATTTTTATGGAATAACAATATTTATTTCTATTAATAAGCATTCAAACCAAAATCAAGCTGTATCTGTTTTTGTTTCTTTAGATAACAATGCAACCTTCAAACTATTTTGATCTATGATGTGGAGCAGGAAATGATCTAAATTTCTTGTTACATTTATTTTCCTTATAAGCCTTCAGAAAATCTCTTTTGCTTGTTACACATTCCTTCATTATATGCTAACTCAACCTCCTGTAGTATCTTCCAGTCATTCTTTCTTGATTTTGTTCACCATAGATGTTAAACCTAAAAATGGCACAATTCTGTTTCTTCCATAATGTATAGCCTCTTAAAAATAATAACTTAATATGAAATGATACAGTAGTACTTTTCTTGTTTATGAAGCATAGTTTCACACATTAAATATCTAGTGCATGTACAGCACAGTTGAAAGGTTTTGGGTTACTCCAAAAACAAATGAGCATGTTTCATCTATAAAACTAAATGACTTCAGCCAATTTAATACATTAGATCAGCAGAGACAGGAGGCCCTGCCTGCATCTTCCACTAACTGGGTTTGTGTTTTTGGACCTCAGTGTCCTTGTTAAAATGAAAGCATTGATTCTAGCAGATTCTAAAATTTCTGTTTTTGCTCCAATTAATGCTTTCTGTTCCTATTTTCAATATTGCCCATTAACATTCTCTTCATCTTTATCTATATGGAAGTGCTGAGACTCATCTAAAGAACTATTGGATCAGGAATGGTAATTGTGCATGTATTATATTATGTGTCTCTTATATAAAATACATTCACTATGATTGACAGTGAAATGCTCCGCCATCGATTCTGTCAATTCCTCCTCAAACATACCTCTCAAACTCAGTGTATCCTCTCTAACCACCTGTCAGCACCTTGGTCTGGGACCTCGTCATTTCTCTCTTGGACTATTACGATAATAGCCTCATAACTCTCTCAGCTGACACCCATTTCTCTCTGACTCTAGTTCATCCCCCATAGAGCTGTCAGGGTTACCTTTCTAAAATAAAATGGCTCATGCTACCCAGCTGCTGAAGACTTTTATTATATACAATATAAAATCCAAATCCCCTACACTGACATAGTCTGCCATCATACTTTTCCATTCTCGGTTCATATCAATATTTTTCTCACACAACTCCCAATGTTACCACTGCTACTACAGTTTATGTTTTTTAATTTTCTGACCATTCTGTTCCTTCAGACAACTCTTTGCCTTGTATGTGCTGGCATAGGGTAGACACTCAGTAACTATAATCTGATGGAATAAATGATTGAATTTATATGCTGCTGTTTTCACTTGATGTATGTATGC
The DNA here is from genome assembly GCF_964237555.1 of Oryctolagus cuniculus. Taxonomy (NCBI): domain Eukaryota; kingdom Metazoa; phylum Chordata; class Mammalia; order Lagomorpha; family Leporidae; genus Oryctolagus; species Oryctolagus cuniculus. The sequence goes on along the minus strand of NC_091439.1, from coordinate 134,688,885 downwards.
ACCTTTCATATCTTTTTAAAGCCTGAGTCATTTCTTAAGGTCATTTGAAATATCACTCTCAAATCTCTCTCAACCTTGCCCAGCATGGGGAGTTCTCCCATTTTAGTACTTTCACATTTTTTTTGCATAACTTGTCTTGAATGGCACCATCTAATGTATATTCTTATTTATCTGTTTATGTTTCAATCAGAAATTTCAGTGCTGGGACAATATCTTACTAGTTATATCTCCAGTTGTTAACATGTTCCCAGAAACACTGCAAAAGTTCAGTAAATGTTGCATCAGTAAACTTATATATGTACTAAAAGAAAAGGAAAGTATATTTTCAATGAATTATCTGTTATCAAATAATTTCCCATTATTTATGACAAAACATGACAGATTATTTTAAAATATGGCATTTAAATAATTTAAGCACATAGTTCTATAAGTTCCATAAAGATTAATCTGTTATAACTCTGTAATAATCTGGACCAGAACCACATAATATGAAGGTGACAATGAATTTAGAGGTGTGTAAAGGGATTCTAGAATATAACTGATCATTGTGCAAGCCACTGTGTCAAAGGTTTCCTGAATTTGAAGTTCAAGATTATTTGAAAAAATGTAATATATTCATGAAAACCTCATATTTACCTAAATTTAAATACTACAGAATTATGATATTAGAGTATTATTTTAATTGTAATAAAATGTTGAGCCGGCGCCATGGCTCAATAGGCTAATCCTCCACCTTGCGGCGCCGGCATACCGGGTTCTAGTCCCGGTCGGGCCGCCGGATTCTGTCCCGGTTGCCCCTCTTCCAGGCCAGCTCTCTGCTATGGTCAGGGAGTGCAGTGGAGGCTGGCCCAGGTGCTTGGGCCCTGCACCCCATGGGAGACCAGGAAAAGCACCTGGATCCTAGCTCCTGCCATCGGATCAGTGCGGTGCGCCGGCTGCAGCGGCGGCCATTGGAGGGTGAACCAACGGCAAAGGAAGACCTTTCTCTCTGTCTCTCTCTCTCACTGTCCACTCTGCATGTCAAAAATAAAAAAAAAATTGTAATAAAATGAGGATAATGCAATAATTTAAATAACAAAATGTCATCTTGGAAGATGAGATTAAAGTATGGGGGGCCAGCATTATGGTGCACTGGGTTAACTTATGGATTGTGATGCTGGCATCCCATATCAGAGCAGCTGTTTGAGTTCCAGAACTCCATTTCTAATCCAGCTCCATGCTAATGTGCCTTGGAAAGCAGTGGAAGATGGCTCAAGTCCATGGGCCCCTGACCCACATGGGAGACCCTGAAGAAGCTCCAGGCTATGGAAGCCTCTTGAGTTCACAAACTCAGATCTTATTTAGACAAGTCCATAATCAAAGAAGAAATTCTCTCCTCCCTTCAGATAAAGGTACTTCCTTCTTTGATGGCCTGTTCTTTCCGCTGGGATCTCACTCACAGAGATCTTTACTTTAGGTCATTTTTTTTGCTAGAATGTCTTGGCTTTCCATGCCTGAAATATTCTCATGGGCTCTTCAGCCAGATCCGAATGCCTTAAAGGCTGATTCTGAGGCCAGAGTGTTGTTTAGTACATCTGCCATTCTATGAGTGTGCTGTGTATCCCGCTTCCCATGTTGGATCATTCTCTCCTTTTTAATTCTATCAGTTAGTATTAGCAGACACTGGTCTTGTTTATGTGATCCGTTTGACACTTAATGCTATCTTTATGATCAAATATGAACTGAAACTGATCACTTTGACTAGTAAGATGGCATTGTCACATGCCACCTCAATGGGATTTGGAATCCCATGGCACTTTTCTAGCTCTACCATTAGGGGTAAGTCTGAGTGAGCATGTGCTGAACTGTACATCTCCTCCCTTTCTTATTACCACTCTTATTTTTAACAGGGATCAATTTTCAGTTAAATTTAAACACCTAAGAATAATCGTGTGTTTTTTAAAGAATTCAGCAAATGGTATTAAGTAGAATAAGAAAATACTAATAAAAATAAATAGTTAGCTGTTCCTCGACACTCAGGACAAGGGCTGATCAAGTCATTGTTTCTCATAGTGTCAGTTTCACTTCTACAGGTTTCCTTTTAGGTGCTCAGTTATTTGTCACAGATCAGAGATAACATACGATATTTTTCCCTTTGGGACTGGCTTATTTCACTCAGCATAATGTTATCCAGATTCCTCAATTTTGGTGCAAATGACCAGATTTCATTTTTTTTTTACCACTGCATAGTATTCGATAGAGTACATATCACATAATGTCTTTATCCAGTCTTCTGTTGATGGGTATTTAGGTTGATTCCATGTTTTAGCTATTGTGAATTGAGCTGCAATAAACATGAAGGTGCAGATAGCTCTTTTATTTTCCAATTTAATTTCCTTTGGGTAAATTCCAAGGAGTGGGATGGCTGGGTTGTATGGTAGGATTATATTCAGGTTTCTGAGGAATCTCCAAACTGTCTTTCATAGTGGCTTAACCAGTTTGCATTCCCACCAACAGTGGGTTAGTGTCCCTTTTCCCCCATATTTTACCAGCATCTGTTGTTAGTTGATTTCTGTGCATAAGCCATTCTAACCAGGGTGAGGTGAAATCTCATTGTGGTTTTGATTTGCATTTCCCTGATGGCTTAGTGATTCCGAACATTTTTTCATGTGTCTGTGGCCATTTGGATTTCCTCTTTTGAAAAATGTCTATTTAGGTCCTTGGTCCATCTCTTAAGTGGGTTGTTTGTTTTGTTGTTGTGGAGTTCCTTGATCTCTTTGTAGAATCTGTTTATTAATCCTTTATCAGTTGCATAATTTGCAAGTATTTTTAAGTATTTTTTCCCATTCTGTTGGTTGCCTCTTTAGTTTCCTGACTGTTTCTTTTGCAGTACAGAAACTTCTCAATTTGATGCAATCCCAATTGTTAATTCTTCCTTTGACTGCCTGTGACTCTGAGGTCTTTTCCAAGAAGTCTTTGCCTGTGCCTATATCTTGCAGGGTTTCTCCAATGTTCACTAATAATTAGATGGTGTCGGGTCATAGATTTAGGTTCTTAATCCATGTTGAATACTGTGAAAGGTGTAAGATAGGGGTCTTGCATCATACTTCTCCATGTGGAAATCCATTTTTCCAAACACCATTGGTGGAATACACTATCCTTGCTCCAGGAATTGGTTTTAGCTCCTTGATCAAATATAAGTTGGTTATAGATCTTTGGATTGAATTCTAGTGTTTCTATTCTGTTCCATTGGTCTATCCATCTGTTTCTGTGTGAGGGACGCTGAATCCTGAGAGGCCTAGAGGAACTTCCTGAGCCTGCCTCGAATTTGAAAACCTGACTTTAAGTTTCAAATCCCTGGTAACAAACACCCCAGCCCCAGGGCACTTCTGCCTAAGGATCATCAAGGTGGTACAATAGGAGTGGCTAAGACCCTTTTGCATCACAACACCCCACCCCTTGCCCGCATCCGCTCATCTGCTCTGTACCATCCTCTCTGTACCTCAGTTATATATACACCTCCCTTTTACAATACAGTGAGACCCTGCTTCAACTGGGCTCCACACGGCGCCTGATTGTCCCCCGGGTTTGGGGAGGGCTGAGTGGCGGGTGGCACACTTTCCCCTCCTTGGTCAAGGCAAGCTGCAGCCAGCCTGCCTAATTCTCTGGCGGTGGTGAGGAACAGTCACCACATTTCTGTACCAGTACCATGCTGTTGTGATTATAACTGCCCTGTAGAATATCCTGAAATCTGGTATTGTGATGCCTCCAGCTTTGTTTTTGTTGTACAAGATTGCTTTAGCTATTCGAGGTCTCTTGTGCCTCCATATAAATTTCAGCACCATTTTTTTCCAGATCTGAGATGCATGTCTTTGGTATTTTGATTGGTATCACATCGAATCTATAAATTATTTTTGGGAGAATGGACATTTTGATGATATTGATTCTTCCAATCCATGAGCAAAGATTTTTCCATTTTTTGGAATTCTCTTCTATTTCTTTCTTTAATGCTTTGTAATTTTCATCGTAGAGATCTTTAACATCCTTGGTTAAGTTTATTCTGAGGTATTTGATTGTTTTTGTAGCTATTGTGAATGGGATTGATCTTAGAAGTTCTTCCTCAGCCATGGCATTGCCTGTGTATACAAAGGCTGTTGATTTTTGTGCATTGATTTTATACCCTGCTACTTTGCCAAACTCTTCTATGAGTTCCAATAGTCTCTTAGTAGAGTTCTTTGGGTCCCCTAAATAAAGAATCATATCATCTGCAAAGAGGGATACTTTGACTTCTTCCTTCCCAATTTGTATCCCTTTAATTTCTTTTTCTTGCCTAATAGCTCTGGCTAAAACTTCCAGAACTATATTGAATAGCAGTGGTGAGAGTGGACATCCCTGTCTGGTACCAGATCTCAGTGGAAATGCTTCCAACTTTTCCCCATTCAACAGGATGTTGGCTGTGGGTGTTCCATAAATTTTTTTAATTGTATTGAGGAATGTTCCTTCTATACCCAATTTTCTTAGAGTTTTCATCATGAAAGGGTGTTGTATTTTATCACATGCTTTCTCTGCATCAACTGAGATAATTATATGGTTTTTCTTCTGCAGTCTCTTAATGTGGTGTATCGCATTGATGGATTTGTGAATGTTGAACCATCCCTGCCCACCAGGGATAAATCCCACTTGGTCTGCGTGGATGAGCTTTCTGATGTGTTGTTGCATTCTATTGGCCAGAATTTTATTGAGGATTTTTGCATATATACCATCAGGGAAATTGGTCTGTAATTCTCTTTCTCTGCTGCATCTTTTTCAGGTTTAGGAATTAAGGTGATGCTGGCTTCATAGAAAGAATTTGGGAGGATTCCATCTCTTTCAATTGTTTTGAATAACTTGAAAAGTATTGGAGTTAGTTAGCTTCTTTAAATGTCTGGTAGAATTCAGCAGAGAATCCTTCTGGTCCTGGGCTTTTCTTTGTTTGGAGGGCCTTTATTTCTGTTTCAATTTCTGACTCAGTTATGTGTCTGTTTAGGTTTTCTGTGTCTTCATGGTTCAATTTAGGTAGGTTGCATGTGTCTAGGAATCTATCCGTTTCTGATAGATTTCCCAGTTTGTTGGCATAAAATGCTTTGTAGCAATTTCTAATGACACACCATTGGCCCAACTAATGAAATTGGAGAAAGAAGACCCAAATCAATAAAATTAGAGATGAAAAAGGGAATATAACAACAGACACCACAGAAATAAAAAGAGTCATCAGGCCATTTACATTCAATGTGACTACTGATAAGTAGTAACATTGCTCTGCCATTTTTCCTAAGATACTACTAATATATACTTTGAATTTCCTGCGATCTTTTAGTGGGAGGTTTTCTTCCTTTACCTTCTTTCGTATTGATGGCCGTGTTTCTGTGTTTCTGTGTGTAACACATCTTTAAGCATCTTTTGCAGGGCTGGATGAGGAGTGACAAATTCTTTCAATTTCTATTTTCTATGAAAGGTCTTTATTTCACCTGCTGTGAGTCTGATTGGAGATCCTCTGAGAGTAATCTGACGTTTCTCTCTTGCACATTTTAGGATCTTTTCTTTATGTTTCACTGTGGTGAGTTTAATTACAACGTGTCGTGGCAAGGATCTCTTCTGGTCATGTTTACTGGGAGTTCTATGTGCTTCCTGTACTTGGATGTCTCTTTCTTTCTCCAAACCTCGGAAGTTTTCTGCTAGTATCTCACTAAAAAGGCCTTCTAATCCTTTCTCTCTTTCCATGCCTTCAGGAACTCCTAGAACCCAAATGTTGGATTTTTTAATAGTATCATGTAGATTCCCAACAATATTTTTTAGATTTCTAATTTCCTCCTCTTTTCTTTGGTTTGACTGTATACTTTCCTGTGCTCTATCCTCTAAGTCCAATATTCTCTGATTAAAAGTTCTTTTAAAGCATGTGCTTTAATTATTCTTCAGTATCATAGGTTAAACCAAAGTGACAAAGTAAGACTTTTCGCTAGAGCTGTGTTTGTATAGATCGTTGCTTATCTAATTGATTTTTATAGTTTTTAACAAAATACTTTCTCACTATAAAAAAAGGGAAAATTATAGCTGATGATCTTTTGCTCACTAAATGCAATGTCTTTGGTGAAGGCTCTGCTGTATGCCCTATAGGTGATCCTCAAGTCCTTTGCTTTGTGGAAAATGAATGAGAAAAAAATACAAGGGAATATCAAAACTATAATTTAACAAGGAGTCAAATGGGAACTTGGGGAGACAGAGAGAGATTCAGAGTTAGAGGGCAAAGAAAGGCTTTCAAGTATAAACAAGATTTCCTGAAGTAGACACAAAGAATATGCTAAGTATTTGTAATTGGATTAACAAGAAAGTGGAATGCAAATGTCTGTTCAAATGCCTCAAGTAATGGGATACATCTGTGTAGTAACCAATGAGATGACTGTGAAACATCAGTGTTGCTGATATTCTCAGCTAGATGGGGTACATGAAAATGATGTACTTAGCCAAATTAAGACACTTCAACACTTAAACATAAGACAGATCTTCAGTTTCTTGCAGGGCAGCGAATAATAGTTTCTTCCATTCACATCTTGGTTTAGTTTGGTAATAAAGAACTTTTGTTGTTGTTTATTATTATTTCTTTATTTGAAAGAAAGAGTTACAGAGAGGCAGCTAAAGAGTGAGAGAGAGGTCTCCCATCCACTTGTTCACTCACCAAATGGCTGCAACAGCTGGAGCTTGTCCTATCCGAAGCCAGGGGCTTGGAGCTTCCGGGTCTCCCACTAGGGTGCAGGGGCCCAGGCACTTGGACCATCTTCTACTGCCTTCCCAGGCCATAGCAGAGAGCTGGATGGGAAGTGAAGCAGCTGGGTCTTGAACTGGGCGCCCATATGGGATGACAGCACTGCACACAGCGGCTTTACCCACTTCGCCACAGTGCCAACCTGGATCACATTATTTTTTTATTCTCTGTCTCTTATGCTATTCAGTTCCTCTTCAAAACCAGAACTGGAGGTGTTGCAGGGATTCTGTGCACTCTAGTATTGGAAGAGAGGACAGAGATACTTGGTAAGGGAGGTAAAAAGAGCAAAGCTATCAAGATTAGAGGAATGGGGAAATATTTGTATTTTCTTTCCCACCTTTGCTTTAAAAGTGCTATTTTGAGGGGAAAAAAGTGACAAAGCAGGTAATAACAGAACAATAACAGGGCCAGCACTGTGGCACAGTGTGTTAAGCTTCTGTTTGTTATGCCAGCATTCCATATCGGAGTGCTGGTTTCAGTCCTGGCTACTCTGCTTCTGATCCAGGTCCCTGTTAATGTGCCTGGGAGGGCAGAAAAAGATGGCCTAAGTACTTGGGCACCTGCCACTCAAGACCAAGATGGAGTTCCTGGCTCCTGGCTTTGGCCTGGCCTAGTATAGGCCATTGTAGCAGTTTGGAGAATGAACCAGTAGATGGAAGATTCTCTCTTTCTCTTTCTCTCTTTCCCTTTCTCTGTCACCTGCTTTTCAAATAAATAAATAAATACAAATAAATCTTTTAAGATTATAATAACAATAAAAATCAGTGATTAGTCAGGTGCCATTATCTCACTGCCCCTCTTTTTTTAAAAGGATGAAGAATAATTCCGATAGAGAAACAACTGTGGAGTTAAGAAACGGAAGCCATTGGGAAATGTGTGTGCTATGGAAGTTGCTCAATAACTATGAGGTTAGGATTATGTGGGATGAGTTCGCTGACTGCCTACGTGTGAACTGATCCATGTTGGAGGACCTCTTCCTCAGAGCCTCTTATTTAGTGTGGCACTCTGTGGTCACTTTCTTGAATTCCTTGTTTTTGTACAGGAAGCTCCTTTTTGGCTAGTACTAGAGTCCACCAACTATGGAGCTGGATCTGAGGATCAGACCAAGGACAAGAGGACACTGAAAAGTCCTTCCGATGCTGAAGTCCTTGGATTTCATGAGCAATCAGGGGTGGGAAACAACCCTTGAATAATAATTTTTAATGAGACTTTTTGGGAAGATGGAAGGTAATATGAAAAGAAATACAATCAGCTTTTGCTTAGCCAATCAACAATGATAAACTAAATAGATGCATGTGACTTGGACAAAACAGGATAGATAGTCCTGAATTCTTAGATTAAAATTAAAGAGAAAATAAATTGGGACAATATCAGAGGTAAATGGAGCAGAATATGTAATTATTGCTGTAACACAAGTGAAGATTCAAACAGCCAAATAGGCAATTAAAATTTTAATCAAAGTGGCAATACAGGACATATGGCACAGATTTAACTTGCAACCGGTTGTGTAAACAGCAGGGATATAGTAGGTTGTTAGCTGTACATGTGATCCACTTGAAACAGTAATTGTATTAAGTATAGTATTTTTATCTTGTCAAAATTGGGATACTTTTCTTCCCATTGCTACTTTAAATCTTTCAAAAATCTCATTCATATTTAATAAGGTTCCTTCAAAACTCAGTAAAATGAGTTACAATTTTCACATTCTTTTCTCACCTGTCTTCATAGACAAATCTAAAGGCATCTCTGAAATGGAAGCCTCTGACATTAATATTGTCTTGATCCTCCTCCTTAGACATCTCAAATATGGTCTTCTGTGGGTGTGAGTAGTTTATTTCCCTGGACCCCTCTAAAATCCCCATTTGTAAGTCAGTGGAATCTGGAAAGCCCATATGGCTCAATGCAATTTTCTCATAGAAAACTCCTGCTAATAACAATTTCTCTTGAGTCCCTCAGTGAAATGCAAAGCTGCTTTATCATCAGAGTTTGAGAAAAATGAATCAGAAAAAGGGAGCAAAGGTTTTTAGGGACTAAGGAGAATTCTACAAAAATACGTGATTTTCAGTTTTGAATTTAAACTTTAGTTTAAATGAGGTTGCAGATCACATGTATAGTTCAAATAAAAACATTTTAATACTTTGTATATGAGGTATTAATGATACTCATATTATTAAAAATATGAAGATTGGAAAAATGACTTTTAGATCAGTATTATAGTAAATCCATTTTTTAAGTGAGTAGTTGTGAAACTCACTATTTCCTGTATTTGTCAGGGTTCTGCACAGCAACAGAATCAATAGAAAATGATTCTTCAAAAAATTCATGAAGGCATGGAGTTAAAAGATAAATTGATTCTAGTGCAGAAAAAAAATTGCATTTTTTTCATAATAAACATTTCCCATGAACTTTTAGGAGACCATAGTATGCACTGATTTCAAAATTTTCATGAACCTGGGGCCAGTGCTGTGATGCCACATCCCATAAAGGCAGCCATTCCTCTCCCAGCTGCTGTGCTTCCAATCCAGCTCCTTGCTAATGCACATGGGAAAGCAGTGGAGATGGCCCCTGCATCCAAATGGTAGACTTGGGAGAAGTTTCTGGCTCCTGATTTAAGCTTGGCCTAGCCACAGCTGTTGCGGCCATCTAGAGAGTGAACCAACAAATGGAAAATCTCTGCCTCTCTGTCTTTCTCTCTCCCTTTCTCTCTCTCTCTCTCTGTAACTCTGATTTTCAAATAAATAAATCAAAATTTTTCATGCACTTTTTGAGGTATCCTCTTATACAAGTATAGTACAAATGTGTACAAGTACATAAAATAGATAATATTGTCAGTGTGAATTGTCAATATGAATTGTCAGTGTGATTGTGTAATTATGAAAACCTGGTAAGTCAGAATCTACAGGGCAGGCAGAAGGCGGCAAACCTGGGAAGGTTTGAAGTCTGAATGCAAATGTGGCCTCCTGGAGGAATCCCATCTTACTCAGGAGACTTCAGTCTTTGTCTTCTTAAGCCTCCAACTAATTCAATGACTCCCACTCACCTTGTGAAGGGTAATCTACTTTACTCAATGTCCACCAATTAAAACAATTTTATCCAAACAACACCTTAAAATAAACTTCCAGAATAATGTTTCACCCAGTCCCTAGGCAATGAGGCCCACCCCATTGGTACACAAAACTAACCATCATATTTCCTTAAGAGTTTTTAGGGGCTGGCACTGTAGGACAGCAGGTTAAGCCACCACCTGTGTTGCCTGCAGCTCATATGGGCACCGGTTCTTGTCCCAGCAGCTCACTCCCAATACAATGTTCTTGGTAAGGCAATGGAAGATGGCCCAAGTCCTTGGGCCCCTGCCACCAATGTGGGAGAACCAGATGGAGTTTCTGGCTTCTGGCTTCAGCCTGGCCTAGTCCTGGTTGTTGTGGCCATTTAGGGAGTGAACCAGTAGATGGAAGATCTCTCCTTCTGTAATGCTGCTTTCAAATAAATAGATGAATGTTGAAAAAAATTTTCATGAAATAACATTTCAAAACAATGGAGAAAGTAAACTATAATTTCTCCAATCAAACAGAAACTTCATGTTAAAAGAGAAAGTCATGCAAATTTTACAATTCCTTTCTTTACATTTTCTCTGAAAGAAAATAAAGATTGTTTGGGTCCTGCTATCCAAGTACTTGAAGACAGTTCCTTTGTTGTGGAATACTAGGTGCATCGTAGGCAAGGAAAGAGAATGTAGAATTCAGTGAAAAACAAATAAATAAATAAATACTTCATTGCAGCAGAAAAAGAGCAAATGATGCATCACACTTAATAAAACAACCTTGGCCGGCACCGCAGCTCACTAGGCTAATCCTCCACCTGCGGTGCTGGCACCCCGGGTTCTAGTCCCGGTCGGGGCGCCAGATACTCTCCCGGTTGCTCCTCTTCCAGTCCAGCTCTCTGCTGTGGCCCAGAAGTACAGTGAAGGATGGCCCAAGTGCTTGGGCCCTGCACCCCATGGGAGACCAGGAGGAAGCATCTGGCTCCTGGCTTCGGATTGACGTAGCACGCCAGCAGCCATTTTGGGGGTGAACCAACGGAAGGAAGATCTTTCTCTCTGTCTCTCTCTCACTAACTCTGCCTGTCAAAAAATAAATAAATAAAATAAAATAAAATTCAGCCTTGTAAAAGTAAAAGTGACATAAAAAATTCAGTGACACATGTAGTTAATGAAAGAACAGAATAAATTGATTCCGAGTTGATGAGTCTTCAATAAAATACTGTTATATCTAATAACCAGAAATAAAATACCAATGACGGTGACTAATCTACAGAAATCTGTAGGCCTATAGACCAATTCTAACTCTTGACTCTTGAATGATAAATGTATGCAGTTTCTATAGTAATTTAGGTTTTTTAGAAAGAAACATATTGTCCCCCAACATCTCCAATTTGTAGAAAATGAAGAGTTAATGTTTGTTTCAGCAAGGGTTCTTTATAAAGCTCATGCAAAATGTGTATTCTGAAAGATTCATGCAGAGATTTCAATATTTTTGCGCCAAAATGGATCTATCTTTTAAATTGCATTTTTTACAAACTAATTGACATATTTTTATACAAATTCATTTGCTATATTCTGTTCAATCTAAATATGTACTTCATGTGGAAGAATTACCTAATCAAACTAAAAAAATAAAAATCTAAAGGATATAGTATGATGATCAGGTGAAGCTGATGTGAATAGCGTTATAGAAAGCCATTGCTAAGTGTATCTAAAAATACTAACCTCTGCAATTTGAAAGCTCGGTGCTGCTGGCAATAGAATTACATCTGCAGATGCAAATTAAAATTTAAAAAATGTTTTCTTGTGAGAAAAGAGGCTTTGAAAAAATAATACAAAATGGCTTTACGAACTCTGAAAAAACATTTGCAGATGCACCTCTATTAAAATTTCAAGCAGCGTGAACCTTGTTCAAGTGGCCCCCTCCTCCACCTGTGATATGTTCCAGGTCAGAATGCTAACCTACATAAGTGAATTAGTTCTAGATTTATGCTGAGTCGTGGATTTGCTCAGAGCATTTCATATGAAGGGCAAAACCTGAAGCATGGAGAATTGCACATGAAAATGCCTGGATGTTCAGAGTCACGATGTATGTTATTGGACTGAGCTGTCTGAGGTCTGGATTTTACTCTGTTTAACAAGCTGTGAGCTGACAGTTTGCTCCACACTCTGGGTACTATTTCCATTTCCGTATAAAATTAAAGCTTTGGTATAAATCATCTCCAAAATTCTTTAATCTATAAAATAAGACGACAAAAAATGTGAGACCCAAGAGCTTCTAAATGCATCTTGATTCCAGGGAAGAAGGGCGTCATGAAATTAAAATCATTCATGCTTGAGGGGTTTTATCCCCCAATAGCCTCATGTCAAAATGAAAGATTTGATTTAGAAATACAGGCACCCCAATGTACTTTTACTGAAAGCGATGTAATGTTGTTCCATTTCTGAAACAGGATGATGAAACAACTTCAGAGCTTTATCTTTATTAAAACTAAAATCATTAAAAGACAGTCTACATATAGACATTTGATAGGAAATTGTAAAGTACGATCAAAGAGACAAATTCCGTTATGTGACACGCTTCTTGAATTTCTCTTTAAACATCAAACCCAGCATCTCTGTTTACTGAGAGTTACCCCTAAAGCTCCTCAAAGTAGAATATGCAAATCAAAGTGCATGGTTTATTTTAAAGGGTCTTTGCCTGAGTCTGGGCAGCCACCCGCTGCTCCTCTTATGAAGAGCAAAGTCTGTGTGTGTGTGTGTGTGCATGTGTGCGTGTGTTCTTCACAAATTGGAAGATTTAACTCTACAGAGTTCCATTTTGAATCTGCTTTATGAACTCTATTTTCCATGTATATGCTGGGCTGGAATAGGTTTAGTTTTTAGTATTACTGTGCAGAAGGCTGGGCCAGCTCTCTGCTGTGGCCAGGGAGTGCAGTGGAGGATGGCCCTGCACCCCATGGGAGACCAGGAGAAGCACCTGGCTCCTGCCATCAGATCAGCGTGGTGCGCCAGCCATTGGAGGGTGAACCAATGACAAAGGAAGACCTTTCTCTCTGTCTCTCTCTCTCTCTCACTGTCCACTCTGCCTGTTAAAAAAAAAAAAAGTGAGAAATGAAGCAGAGGATAGAGGATTGTGAGTCCGTGCTTAGACATGTAGTGACCAGAATGTAGCGTGAGCAGAAAAACTGACTGACCCATCCTGTAGCTGCTGCCCCTCCTTGATGCTGCTTGCACTCAGATCAGGTAGAAAAAGGAAGTGCTGCTTTGAGGGATGATCATCATTTGGGTTGTTTGAAGACAAAATCTGAGTCTTGTGCTAATCGCTAACTTAATGGGATTCAGATTACAAATATTGAGTTCAACCTAGCAGTTCGGAGGCTGTTTAAAATGCATACATCCCGGGGGGCTGGCATGGTGGCTCACCTGGTTAATCCTCCAACTGCAGTGCCGGCATCCCATATGGTCTCAGGGTTCTAGTCCCGGTTGCTCCTCTTCCAGTCCAGCTCTCTGCTGTGGCCCGGAAGGGCAGTGGAGGATGGCCCAAGTGCTTGGGCCCTGTACCCCATGGGAGACCAGGAAGAAGAACCTGGCTCAGATCGGCACAGCATCGGCCGTGGCGGCCATTTGGGGAGTGAACCAATGGAAGGAAGACCTTTCTCTCTCTCTCTTTCTCTCTCTCTCTCTCTCTCACTGTCTATAACTCTACCTGTCAAATAAATTTAAAAAACGCATACATCCCACACTGGTATCTGGGTTTTCATACCTGGACCCAGCTTCCTGCCAATGCAGACCCCGGGAGGCAACAATGATGGCTCCGTAATTGGGTCCTGCCTTGCACAAAGGAGACCTGGATGGAGCTCTCAACACAGCTTCAGTTGCTGTGGCCTCTTGAGGAGTGAACAAGGGGATGGGAGTGCCCTCTCACTCTCTCTCTCTCTCTCTCTCTCCCTTTCAAATAAAATAAATAAATACATTAGAATTCCAACTCTTGTCCCCTCCGCTGAGCAGCATCTGGAACCGGTTCTTTACTCTCAGCATTCCACCTGCTTTCATCGCTGGACTCCTAGAAACCTCACCCTCACATGCGTAATCCATGGTTCACCAAGATTTGAGGGGACTTAGAAATAACAGCCCCTGCCCTGACTCCCTCTCCTTCTCAGATCTTCCTGTGCTTGTGGTTCCACTCCTGCAGACCGTAGCACCAAGGTCTTCTGTGTGAGTCCCACTCAGTCCACATCTGTACACTTCACAGTCTGGAGTTCTTCTTCAGAGAAGTCCACGCACACTTCTCCTTTTGTATACACCACCCTCCAGGGCCTTTCCACTGTGCTTTCTTTTATTTACTTAAAGGGAACAAAGTTCATGCATTTCATACACACAGTTTTCAGAGTGTAAAGGCACCTCCCACCCTACCCTCCCTCCTTCTCATCCTCTCTCCTTCTTCTTTTCTCATTTTTCTTTTAATTTTTACAATGGCATACTTTTGGTTTACTTTATAGTAACAAACTCAACCTTCCACTAAATAAAGAATTCAACAAATAATAAGTAGAAAAACCACTGTACCTCAAGAATATAAAGTATGTCAATTTCATTCATATATGTTACGTGTATTTGTACTCTATTAATTAGTTTCCACAAATCACGGAAAACATGATATTTGTCTTTTGGGGACTGACTGATACTACTCAACCACTTAAAAAATTCTGTCTTTCACAACTAAATGGATTCAATTGGAGACCATTTTACTTAGTAAATTGTTATTTTTAAAACTTTGTGCTGAGGCACGCATTTGGCTGACCCTTTAAGATGCTGCTTGGACATCTATCTATAATATCAGATTGCCTGTGTTCCCCAGTTCCAGTTTCCTGCTAATGCAAACCATGGAAGACAAATATTGGGCCCTTGCCACTCACTTGAGAGACCCAGATGGATTTCTTGGCTCCTGGCTTCAGTGTGGCTCTGTCCTAGCTGTTGCAGTCATTTAGAGCAAACCAACAGATGAGAGCGCTCTGACTCTCCATCTGTTTTGTCTGTCTGTCCAGTATCTCACTATCTCTATCTCTTTGCCTCATTCTCTTAAAAAAAAGATTTATCTATTTGAAAGAGCAAAAGAGAGATGAGAGAGAGGAGAGAGAGAGCGAGAGAGAGGCAGACAGAGGTCTTCTATCCACTGGTTCATTCTCAGAATGGTTGCGATAGCCTGGGCTGGACCAGGCAGAAGCCAGGAATCTGGAATTTGCTCCAGGTTTCCCATGCAGGTGACAGGGGTCCAAGCACTTGAGCCATGCTGGCAGCCTTCCCAGGCATATTAGCAGGTAGCTGGACTGGAAGTGGAGCAGCCAGGGCTTGAACTGGCATGCTAATTTGGAATGCTAACATCACAAGTGATAGCTTAGCCTGCTGCAACACAATGCCAGCTTCTCTCTGCCTCGTAAATAAACAAGAAATGAAATGCTGTGCATAGTTTGCACTGATTTTCTTCTGAAGAGTTCATTCTATACAAGTTATCTGTGTTGTTCCAAAACCAAAACTCCTACTCTCTCGTAATTTGAAATCTTTTTGTTTGTTTGTTTTTAAAGATTTTTTATTTATTTATTTGACAGGTAGAATTACAGACAGTGAGAGAGAGAGAGACGGAGAGAAAGGTCTTCCTTCCATTGGTTCAGTCCCCAAATGGCTGCTACAGCCGGCGCTGCGCCAATCAGAAGCCAGGAGCCAGGTGCTTCCTCCTGGTCTCCCATGTGGGTGCAGGGCCCAAGCACTTGGGCCATCCTCCACTGCCCTTCCGGGCCACAGCAGAGAGCTGGACTGAAAGAGGAGCAACCAGGACTGGAACGTGGAGCCCAGGTGGGATGCCGGTGCCAGAGGCAAAGGATTAGTCAAGTGAGCCATGGCAATGGGCCCCGTAATTTGCAATCTTTATTGAAGAGATATATTGTGTAAGAACTTATACCAAAGTCCTTATCATTTGCACTTTGATTAAACAAATAGTCATAAATTAGTACATAAATGTATCATTTTAAAATGCCAAATGCCTCCGGAGGGTGGGGAATGAGAGAAAATGCAATCACATAATAATAGCTTGTAATTTATATTAAACTTCATAAAGCACATCTGAGGTATTTGTAGGGAAAGGATCTGTCAGATAATAGTGGGTAGAGAATGGCTTTCAGAGGGCAGAGAAGGCCCCTGTAAAAGGAAAATTCCCGGGGCCGGCGCTGTGGCACAGTGGGTTAAAGCCCTGGCCTGAAGCACCAGTGTCCCATATGGGTGCTGGTTGTGGTCTGGGCTGCTCCTCTTCCAATCCAGCTCTCTGCTATGGCCTGGGAAAGCAGAGGAAGATGGCCCAAGTCCTTGGGTCCCTGCACCTGCATGGGAGACAGGGAGAAAGCACCTCGCTCCTGGCTTTGGATCCACGCAGCTCCGGCTGTTCCGGCCATTTGAGCAGTGAACCAGTGGATGGAAGACCTCTCTCTCTGTCTCTACCTCTCTCTGATACTCCGTCTTTCAAATAAATAAAATCAATCTTTAAAAAAAAAGAGGGCCGGCGCCGTGGCTCAATAGGCTAATCCTCCGCCTTGCGGTGCCGGCACACCGGGTTCTAGTCCCGGTCGGGGCGCCGGATTCTGTCCCGGTTGCCCTTCTTCCAGGCCAGCTCTCTGCTGTGGCCCGGGAGTGCAGTGGAGGATGGCCCAAGTACTTGGGCCCTGCACCCCATGGGAGACCAGAAGAAGCACCTGGCTCCTGCCATTGGATCAGCGCGGTGCGCCGGCCGCAGCATGCCGACCGCGGCGGCCATTGGAGGGTGAACCAATGGCAAAGGAAGACCTTTCTCTCTGTCTCTCTCTCTCTCACTGTCCACTCTGCCTGTCAAAAGAAAAAAATAAAAAATAAATTTAAAAAAGGAAAAAAAAATTCCTGGGGCTGGTGTTGTGGCGTAGTGGGTAAAGCCGCCACCTGTAGTGCCAGCATCCCATATGGGTGTCGGTTTGAGACCCAGACGTTGCACTCCAATCCAGCTCTCTGCTATGGCCTGGGAAAGCAGTGGAAGATGGCCCAAGTCCTTGGGATCCTGCACCCACATGGGAGACCCAGAAAAAGCTCCTGGCTCCTGGCTTCAGATCAGTGCAGCTCTGGCTGTTGTGGCCATTTGGGGAATGAACCAGCAGATGGAAGACCTCTCTCTCTCTCTCTCTCTCTCTCTGCCTCTCCTTCTCTCTCTGTGTAACTCTGACTTTCAAATAAATAAATACATGTTTTTTTAAAAAAAGGAAAATTCTTATTTCAAGTAGGAAGTGAAAGTAGGCCAGTTGAGTTGACATTTTGAACAAAGGTTATGCACACTTTTTAAAAAGATATATTTTATTTATTTGAAAGGCTGAGTGAGAGAGAGACAGAGAAAGAAAGAGAGCAGCCATTTGCTGGTTCACTTACGAAATGAGAGCCATCCTGTAGCCAGGAGCCTGGACTTCCATCTGGGTCTCCAACATGGGTCATAGGGGCCCAAGAACTTGGGTCATATTGGACTGCTTCCCCAGATGCGTTAGCAGGGAACTGGATCAGAAGTGGAGCAGCTGAAACTCGAACAGAGCCACTGGTCTACCTAAATCCATTGTCACTTTTTCCTTACTATAAGAACCTTGATAGTTCAATTAGATATTCTGTTTCCCAAGACTATAGAAAGTGAGCTACTTAACATTTTGATACGCATTTCTGTTATTCACTTACTAAAAATCTCCTACTATTCCGAACTGAATGGCTTTGATCAGTAAATTCCAGAGGTGTTTCCTCCTTGGCCTATGCTCACATGCAGCATGTAACCACAGCGTGCAATGCTGCAGAAAGAAATACAAGCAGGAGTTACTGGGTAGGGACTCTGGACAAGCTCCTCCGCAGGGGCAGGCTCCACTGGCTTTCTCTTAGCCTCCAACACTCTGCTCTTCCTCACTCGTCCTTCTCCTGGCTTCCTGCCTGGAGGACAGACGGCAGAACCAGACGGGGAGCAGCCAGGCTACAACTGTGCGGGGAAAATCCTATGCTGCAGTGGCTGGGAAGGAAGAAGATGCAGTCCCCGAGCCGTCTTCCCCTGCAGCTCCTGTTAGGTGAGGAAAATAAGCCCCGAAGTGTCAAGTCAGTGAAGTCGTGGACATCTGCTCCACAGAGCCAAATGTGGTGACCAACTTCGCAAATATTCTGTGTAGGATGGAAGAAAATAAAGATTTGAATCTGTTCCATTAGTAACATATCTTAAAAGCAAATGGCTCAAATAAAAAATGCTTTATACTTGCCCGCCTTGCCTTTCTCCTTCTCTTTTCTTTCCCTTGGCAAACAATAGAAGTTCAATCACAGGGGGTAGTTTCCCTTCATGACGAAGTCCTAGATTCATTGAAAATATGAGCACTATTTCACATATGTTAAATAACCAGGAGGCCGGTGCTGTGGTGTAGTATGCTAAGCCTCCGCCTGTGGCACTGACATCACATATGGATGTGGGTTCGAGTCCCGGCTGCTCCTCTTCTGATCCAGCTCTCTGCTATGGCCTGGGAAAGCACTGGAAGATGGCCCAAGCGTTTGGGCCCCTGCACCCATGTGGGAGACCTGGAGGAAGCTTCTTGCTTCGGATTGGCCCAGCTCTGGCTGTTCTGGCCATTTGGGAAGTGAAGCAGTGGTCGGAAGCCATTTCTGTCTCTCTCTCTCTTTATTGGTAACTCTACCTCTCAAATAAATAATGAAATAAAATCTTTAAAAAATAATCTAAATGTACCAATATGACACAGAGTGTTTACCTAGAATGAACAGGGGTGATAATTATGCAATTGAATGAACCCTGGGTTATAATACTGGATCCTCTAGTAGTTTCTGTATAGTTGCAGACAAGCTGTTTAAAATTTCTCAGCTCCCATTTCCTACCTGCCAAATGGTAATTAAATATTTATGTTATAGTGTTAATACAAGGATGATGACCATGATTCCATAATGATGCTCAGTATCTGGTACATGCTTGCATTTCTCTGGGTGTCTGATGGTGTAGGTGTTGTTAGGAGAGAATATTTGCTAGCGAGGCCAGCTTTGTCCTGGTCCTGGGGATTAATTTGATATTTGAGCAATGAACCTTTTTTGGAAAGCTAATAAACCTGCAAGGAAGCATACTGATTTTTTTTCAATGGAAGCTATTAAAAGCTATTTTTATTCTGACTGCACTTTCCTCTGGGTGCTATTACAAAGGGTTGTGCAAACACGTGGGATGTGATTTACCTGACCACATCACTGTGGGGAAGAGAAGTTGTCACAGAGGAAGACCGACTTCAGAGTAAGGAAGACTTACAACAGAGATGCTTTAAGAACAAGCATTTGTTTTTCATCCTAATGGAGGCGAAGGAGATCAAGGTCGAGGTGCCTACAGATTCAGTGTCTGGTGAGGTCCCCTGATGGAGCTCCCCGGGACGCCTTTTATAAACACAGTCCCATTCACGCGGCACCACCACTCTGACTCCATTACCCTCCCAAGCTAATACTTGCAGACATTGTCACAGAGGGGGTTGGGATTTTAATGTAGGAATTTGGAGAAGGAGACGACATAAATACCTCATAACCATAGAGTTCCTGATGTGTTTTAGGAACTGCTACTCACATAAACTCAAGTGAGATCTAAAATGTGGAAACAAAACAGAGTTGTCTTTCATTTATGTTGGTATACTTTTCTTTCTGCATGGTTGTGCATACACAGGGATTTTCTACCATATCACTAAACATCCAGTCTCTGGCTTCAAACAGCTGTACATGTTTAGAGGTTGCTGACTGACAGCTGCAGTCATTCCACCTTTCATCCTTCCAAATGACAGATTCAGTGATGAATCTTTTTTTTTTTTTTTTTTTTTTTTTTGGACAGGCAGAGTGGACAGTGAGAGAGAGAGACAGAGAGAAAGGTCTACCTTTGCCGTTGGTTCACCTTCCAATGGCCGCCGCGGCCTGCGCACCACGCTGATCCGATGGCAGGAGCCAGGTACTTATCCTGGTCTCCCATGGGGTGCAGGGTCCAAGGACTTGGGCCATCCTCCACTGCACTCCCGGGCCACAGCAGAGAGCTGGCCTAGAAGAGGGGCAACCGGGACAGAATCTGGCGACCCGACTGGGACTAGAACCCGGTGTGCTGGCGCCGCAAGGCGGAGGATTAGCCTAGTGAGCCGCAGCGCCGGCTTCAGTGAGGAATCTTTAAACTCAGACATTTCTGCTGTAACATTTCAATGGCACCTCAGTTGCGTCTCAGCAAGAATCTCTTCAGTTATAAAGGATTCCGGGTATCCTTTCAGACTATAAGAACTCTTTCTGAAACACGACAATGAATTACTTTTTAAAAAATATTTTATTTATTTTTTGAGAGGTAGAGTTGGAGAGAGCCAGACAGAAAGGTCTTACATCCTTTGGTTCTCAGAAGTGATCTGAAGGAGACACACACACAGGAGTATCTATGAGGGGTCTGTGAAAAGTTCCTGGATCATGCACAGTGTGAAAAAAACTATGCATGGGAAAACTCTGCATGAATTTCAAAATATTTTTGCACCAAAATAAATTTTACAACAAAACTTATACTTTAATGTTGTTTTCCCATGAACTTCTTGAAGTAGTGTTGTACATATGCCAGTCCCAAGAGACCCCTTTCCATTGCCAACTGGTATTTACAGCACCTTGGGGCAGTTCACCCCCCCAAATCCTTCTGGAGGAGGTCAGTGTGACCAGTGGATTCACGCCGCTTCTGAGACTAGGTTACACAGAGGAGTCTTCTCATCTCTGCTCTCCACTTGCCTGTGCTTTTCTCCTCCTTCTCTGTTGCATCCCTCACTCTGGGGAGGCCAGCATCCCTGTCATGGGTGCAGCCCACCAAGCCCGGAACGGATGTGTGTTGCAGGCAGTCCTTGGGATCGATCTGGAAGAAGATCACCCCCCTCTTCCCATGAGGCCAGTCCTGACTAACACCAGGAGTACAGCACCCTAGGAGACACCGAGCTCAGCAAGGGAGCTAAGTCACCTTTGTGCTCCTGACAGAAGTGATATGAAAGAATGTCTACACGTTTGTTGATTCAAGATCCTACATTTTCCAGTAATTAGCTACACAGCAACACATAGCTAATACAGTGTACAAAAACAAAAGTAGATATATTGATCTATGGGGGTCATTTGTTACACAGCAACAGAAACCTAAGACAGTATGTAAACAAATATATTGTTCTATATGGATATGTATGTCTCTATTTGAATATAAATATATTTATATTTAATTTTGATGAATGTTTCAAATAAGGTTAAAAATATCAATTTCTGGTCAACATTAAATTCAATGCAGTATTGGAATAGATTGTTAAAGCCCTACAGTAACTTAAAATATATACTGCTACTGCCATCTATTGGTGATTTTAATAACTTCCACGTTTATTTTCTTTTTTTTTTTTTTTTTTTTTTTTTTTTTTTTTTTTTTTTGACAGGCAGAGTGGACAGTGAGAGAGAGAGACAGAGAGAAAGGTCTTCCTTTGCCGTTGGTTCACCCTCCAATGGCCGCCGCGGCCAGCGCGATGCGACCGGCGCACCGCGCTGATCCGATGGCAGGAGCCAGGAGCCAGGTGCTTTTCCTGGTCTCCCATGGGGTGCAGGGCCCAAGCCCCTGGGCCATCCTCCACTGCACTCCCGGGCCACAGCAGAGGGCTGGCCTGGAAGAGGGGCAACCGGGACAGAATCCGGCGCCCCGACCGGGACTAGAACCCGGTGTGCCAGCGCCGCTAGGCGGAGGATTAGCCTAGTGAGCCGCGGCGCCGGCCCTTTCCACGTTTATTTTCTAATGTTTTCTTTTTTAGGGTGAACCATAATTGGGATACACAAAAACATATTTAAGCTTTTGAATACTGTTTAATATAAGTAAATATTTTATCCATATTACCTAGTTAGATAATAACTTATGCTAGGGAATACATATATAAATATATTTAAAGATTTTATTTATTTATTTGAGAGGTAAAATTACAGAGAGAAGGAGAGACAGAAAGATCTTTCACCAGCTGGTTTACTCCCCAAATTGTTGCAATGGCTGGAGCTGGGCCAATCAGAATCCAGGAGCCATGAGCTTCCTCTGGGTCCTCACCGTGGTGCAGGGGCTCAAGCACTTGACCCAGCTTCCATGGATTTCCCAGGTCATAAGCAAGAGCGCTGGATCAGAAAAGGAGCAGCCAGGACTTCAACCAGTGCTCATATGGGATGCTGGCACCGTAGGCAGAGACAGCCTACTACACCACGGCGCTGGCCCCGTCCTGGAAAATTTTGATAATTTGATAATGCCTATGAGTAATACGATTTTTCATCAATCAATTACATTATTCTAATAATTTTATGATTCTATCATAATTATTGAAAAAAATTCTCACTTTTGATAAATATATAATATGTGTCTGTAGTATATATAATAACAGAACACTGAAAGATAAAATTGTTTATTTCTTTTTTTTTTTTTTTGACAGGCAGAGTGGACAGTGAGAGAGAGAGACAGAGAGAAAGGTCTTCCTTTGCCGTTGGTTCACCCTCCAATGGCTGCCGCGGCCAGTGCACCACGCTGATCTGATGGCAGGAGCCAGGTACTTCTCCTGGTCTCCCATGGGGTGCAGGGCCCAAGGACTTGGACCATCCTCCACTGCACTCCCGGGCCACAGCAGAGAGCTGGTCTCGAAGAGGGGCAACCAGGACAGAATCTGGCGCCCCAACCAGGACTAGAATCCAGTATGCCGGCGCCGCAAGGTGGTGGATTAGCCTAGTGAGCCGCGGCACCGGCCAAAATTGTTTATTTCACAATAACAATTGGAACAATATTAGAGGTCTTCAAAAATTCACAGTAGACATTAAAATGTCTATACTACCTAAAGCAATCTACATATTCAGGGCAATCCCTATCAAAATATCCATGGCATTTTTTACAGTATTAGAAAAAGCAACCCTAAAATTCATATGGATTCACAAAAGACCCAAATATAACCAAAGTCATCCTGAACAAGAAAAAAGAAACTGGAGGATCATAATACCTGACTTCAAAGCATACTAGAAAGCTATAGTAATTCAAACAGCATGGTACTGGCATAAAAACAGATATGTAGATCAATTGAACAGAAGAGAGCACCCAGAAATTAATCCACATACATACAGCCAACTGATTGTTGACAGAAGTGCTCAGACTACACAACGGAGTAAGGATAGTCTCTTCAACAAATGGTGCTTGCAAAACTGGACTTATATATCTAGAAGAATGAAATTATACCCATTTCTCTCACCACATACAAAAATCAACTGAAGATGGATCAAAGACCTAAATTTAAGATCTGAGACAATGAAGCTGATAGAAGAAAACATGAGAGAAACACTACAAGACATTGGTGTAAGGGACGGCTTTTACAAGACCTTCAACGCACAGGCAGCAAAAGCAAAACTAGTTCAGTGGGACTATATCAAACTTAGAATCTTTTACACACCAAAGGAAACCATCCATAGAGTGAAGAGACATCCAACGATAACAAGGAAAAAATCTGCAAACCAAGTATCTGACAAAGGATTAATATCCTGAATACACCAGCAACTTAAAAAGTCTCAACAATCCAGTTGAGAAATGCGCAAAAGACTTCAGTAGCCTTGCGGCACTGGCACACCGGGTTCTAGTCCCGGTCAGGGAGCCGGATTCTGTCCCGGTTGCCCCTCTTCCAGGCCAGCTCTCTGCTGTGGCCCGGGAGTGCAGTGGAGGATGGCCCAAGTGCTTGGGCCCTGCACCCCATGGGAGACCAGGAGAAGCACCTGGCTCCTGGCTCCTGCCATCGGATCAGCGTGGTGCGCCGGCCGCGGCGGCCATTGGAGGGTGAACCAACGGTAAAGGAAGACCTTTTTCCTGTCTCTCTCTCTCTCTCACTGTCCACTCTGCCTGTCCAAAAAGAAAAGAAAAGAAAAAAGACTTCAGTAGACAGTTCTCAAAAGAAGAAATACAAATGGCCAACAAACATAAGAAACAATGGTGGACATCACTAGCCACCAGTGAAATGCAAGTCAAAACCGCAATGAGATATCACCTCACCCCTGTCAGAATGGCTAAAATCCAAAACACAGACAGTAACAAATGCTGGCGAGGAGGTAAACAACCGTGCTTACACACGGTCGGTGAGAATGTAAATTAGTGCAAACACAGTGGAAAACAGCACTGAGACTTCTTAAGAAATTTAGAAATAGGCTTGTCATATGTTCCAACAATCTCACTACTGAATATATACCCAAAAGATTTGTTTAAAGATTTTAATTTTTATTTATTTGAAAGACAGAGAGAAAGGTAGAGACAGAGAGAGGTCTTCCAATTCTTGTGTTCACTCCCCCAAATGACTGCAACGGCCAGAGCTGAGCTGATCAAAAGCCAGGAGCCTGGAGCTTCTTCCAGGTTTCCCATATGGGTGCAGGGGCCCAATCACTTGGGCCATCCTCCACTGCTTTCCCAGGCACATTAGCAGGGAGCTGGATGGGAAGTGGAGCAGCCAAGTCCCAAACCAGCACCCAAAAGGGATGTCGGTGCTACAAGCCGAGGCTTTAACCACCCCTACCCAAAAGATTTGAACACTTTGTATAAAAGAGATATCTGCACCACCATGTTTATAGCAGCACTGTTCACAATTAGCCAAAATTTGGCACCAACCAAAGCGTATACCATCAGATGAATGGTGCTATATATACAACATGGAATATTATTCATCCATTAAAAGAATGAACTTCTACAATTTATGGCAAAATGAATGCAACTGGAGGAGATCACATTGAGTGAAATAAGGCAGAATCAGAAAGATAAACACCACATGTTATGCCTTGTATGTGGGAAATAGAACTTAAAAAATAAGTGGCCCAAGTCCTTGTGCCCCTGTACTTGCATGAGAGACCTAGAAGATGCTCCTGGCTCCTGGCTTCAGATAGGCCCAGCTCTGGCCATTGAGGCCATTTGGGGAATGAACCAGCAGATAGAAGACTTCTTCCTCTCTCTCTCTCTCTCTCTCTCTCTCTCTCTCCCTTTCTCTTTCTTTCTCTCTCTCTCCCTCTGCGTCTCGGTAACTTTGCCTTTCAAATAAATAGATAGATAAATAAATAAAAAATAAATAAATAAATAAATGAATAAAAGAAGGAAAAGCAATCTGTATCAGTATTGCTGTAAATATAGTTTGGTAAAACTTTGTTTTAAACCTTTGTGAATCCAATGGTTAAGAATGTTATACTACTATAGTGGAAATGATCTATGGTTACTTTAAAATTTTCTGTATATGGATGAAATGGTCAGTTTTCCATCCCATTATTGTGTATAGCTATTGTCTGTATTCCCACTAAACTAGGATCTTTTTGCTCTTTACTTGTTAAGCTTCTTATTTGGAGAAGTATTTAGCTTTTTACTACAAAGTAAATTTAAAGTACATTATATCAAAAATGTAAAAAGACAGAAAAGGGGAAGAAAGGAGAGTAGGAGAGAGAGGGAAAGAAGGAGAGAGAGTAGAAGGGACTATCATTATCTTCTTAGAACTGTATCCACAAAGCACATTGTATCTATTAAAAGCTTATTAAAAATAAAATTAAATTCATGGAAATATGTATTATGAACAAAGTTGCATAGATTTCAGATTCTTGCACCAGAAATAAACCTACCTTTTAATTACATTTTCCATGAACTTTTCGAACTTTTCTCTTATTTAACATTTTTTTTTTTGACAGGCAGAGTGGACAGTGAGAGAGAGAGACAGAGAGAAAGGTCTTCCTTTTGCCGTTGGATCACCCTTCAATGGCCGCCGCGGCCAGCGCACCACGCTGATCCGAAGGCAGGAGCCAGGAGCCAGGAGCCAGGTGCTTCTCCTGGTCTCCCATGGGGTGCAGGGCCCAAGTACTTGGGCCATCCTCCACTGCACTCCCTGGCCACAGCAGAGAGCTGGCCTGGAAGAGGATCAACCGGGACAGAATCCGGTGCCCCGACCAGGACTAGAACCCGGTGTGCCAGCGCCACAAAGCAGAGGATTAGCCTAGTGAGCCATGGCGCTGGATGTTAACATTTCTTTCACAAAATTTCTGAGAAAAAATAAATGAAAAAAAATTTTCATGGCTGCCCACCATACTCCCTTCTTCAACTGTCTTAACTGATCCAAAGAAACAGAAAATGTGTAGCAACTCTCAGTATCTCTTGCAAAATTCGGTTCTTTCACAACAACTCTGCTGGTAACTCCTAAAAATGTCTACATTCCAAACTATCAGTTTACTGTTGGCTTCAGGGTTTTCCTCTATATCTTACCGCCTATGTTTCTTTTATTCTGCACATTGCTAATCACATTTTAATTAATTAATGAAATGATGATGAAGATGATGATGATGAGTATCTTAGAAAGACCAAAGTAAGATATAATCAGGCAATGGAAAGGGAGGTGGATGGAAAGAGAGAAGAGGTGGAGAGATGGATGATAGATAGATAGATAGATAGATAGATAGATAGATAGATAGATAATCTTGTTTGAAAATATGCAAATAAAGCCTAAAAGCAGTACAAATCAGATTTATTCTTTTGTTAGTCTGTATTCCCATACCTATAAATCTTTCCATCTCAGTGATCTAGTCATTACAGATAATTGGTTAGTGTGTTATCTCCATGCTGAGTAGAACAGTTATGTTACTAAAAGCATTTTTATAGGCAGTGTATTGGCACTTGCATAATTTAAGAAAATGTGAATCTCATAAAACACCTGGTATTCATTAGTACTTTTTATCGATATATTTCCTGCTCAATATTTTGATAACTTACCCCCTTCTGTGTGGATAACATAAAAAGCAGTCAAAAGTAAGAATTTGTTTTTTATAAGACAAGCATACAGTGCAACACAGCACATTTGTTTTCCTGTGTTCTTCTTTAATGCTGAAAAAGAGAGAGGATCAGTGAATATATAAGAAATGGTTGATTGAGAAGAAATTTATGAGAATACAATGGACACCATCTCATTTTTTGACTTACATGTTGTGCCATGTTATGGGAATCGTGCCTGAATCTGTCAGAAAGAAATTATCAAAGACTCAGAAGATAATTTATTAATGTACAGTTAATGAGCAGATTTCCTTGATGGCTGTTTTAGAGATGTAGGATAAAATAAGAAATCATCCAGAAAGGAAACTCCATTCTCCTGTTTTAACTAATAAGAAAATAAGCAAATGTTGTCCTGTAGCTATACTGTCTGTACCAATTTGTGTTCAGAAATGGTGATTCTGAAGTCATCAGGAGCCAGATCACACAGGATGATGAACTAAGCACACAGTACCAAATGTTTAAGGCGAGACCTGGTAACTGAAGGACAGTGTGCTTCTGGAATTTCTGATGAGATTTTTATTTTAGTTTTATCACTCACAATTGTGCTTCCATTCAAATTGGATATCCTAATTGTAACAAGTTCCCACTGCATTCCACGGATAAACTTTCTTTGTTAAAGAACTCTTGTTTGTACCTGAATTCACTTTAGTCCACAACTATCACTCACATTTATCAATAGAGGAGTTCAATCCCATTTTTTAGCAATTTCTAGTGGAAACACTTATAACAGAGGAATGACTCTTCATTTCAATAAGCCACATGAACTGTTTGTCTTTCTGGCCATTAGCAACCCGAGATTAAATGCAAAAAATGATTCAATCAACAGAAATAGAGCATTGAATAATTTTACCTAATAGATCAGAGCTTGATGACCTGTAATGAGGTTTTTTTGTTTTTTATTTAAAAATTTTTGTTGTTTCTCTTCATCAAGATGAAACAATAGAAGAAGCCCTGTAGCCATCTCACACCTGCAATGGATACCTTCCCTTCCACATGTTCTGTCTCCTCAGCCTCCATCTTCTTTGGGAATCCACTTATTTTAAACACACTTCTTCAAGGGATGGCTATGAGGGTGATGATAAAATATAAGTGCACTCTACCCAAGGATAATGCCTAATACCTATTACCTTTCCATCAAATGTTGACTCCATATATGGAACATTTTTGATGTACCCTCATACTATACACACAAGTCTGTCTCCTGACTACTTCTGAAAGCAAAACCACACAAGTTTCCTGTTTTGAGTTTTATTTCATCTATATTTTAAATGTTCTATATGGCATCTGTCTGCTTTCCTCTAATGTTCTCATAAAAGCTTATTTAATATTATAAATTATATCTGTAGAGTAAAGGAACTAACTACATTTGCTTTGGGTTATTAGCTCATGTTTATCCAAGTCACATTCGGATGCAGTCCGTTCTGCAAGTCATTGGCATCTCTAGACTAATGGGATAACACATTTCAATGAGTGCAGGGAAAGTCAATTCACCAGAGGCTAGAAGGAAAGATTATGGGGAAATTCATTTTCCTTGCCCGTTGCCCCTCATTAACGAAAATGAAAGACTGAGGTCATTAAAGAACTGGTTGAGAATTAAAAAGGAGAATAACAGTGTTACCGATAAAATAAGTCTTGAAGAAGAATAAGATAAATAATGTGATATTTATCTGAACTCTTTCTGCTAATCCCCATTAAAACACAAATCAAAGCACTGAGAATCCTAATGTGATATTTTGTAACATGAATTCTGATTGATATTTTTGTCAAAATGTCTTTTAAATTTATACTTAATTTGCCCTACATTTTAAAGAACATACTTGGGAACAATGATAAAACGTGTATTGTTTCTCAGAGAGTAAACTCCAGGGAAAGTGCTTATCAGAAAACTTTATAATACTAGCAATTTATCTTAAAAATATAATCCTGTGAAGCCAATACATAGGGAGAAAGAACTGCAGAATAAAATATACTTTGTTTCCTCAAATCACAAGAGAATAACTTACTTTGTGTCACTTGGTTGAGATCTTTCCCAGTAAATTGCAAATCCTTGCTCTTTGTGGTATTCTTTGCAGGTCTACAAAAAAAAGGACAAAAGAATTGAAAGCTTCGGAATTATTCTGAATCATAAAGCCTACCAAATTCCTGCTTCTAGCGTCTGGTTACAGTAATAGGGTATGAGTGACAACAGGTCTTAGGGGCCTCTGTAAATTAAATTAATGCACATATGTTAGTGCACATTCAAAGCCTGATAATTAATAAGGAGGCTTCATTAGATTATGTGTTAATCAGTACATAATAGTCATATTCTGCAAATGTTGTGCATTTTCTCTTTGTGTTTAAGTACGACAGAAAAACTTCTGTTCATGTTCTACAGCATTTAAAAAGTGTCCAAAGTGTTTAGAAATAAGTAGAATCTTTGAACAAAAAACAAATAAACAAATAAGAACAACACATAATAGATGAAATTAATTATTTGGATAACTCATCCTAATGCTTGAAAGTGTGCTATTAAGATAATTGAAGAAATAAAAAAAATTAAAATTGTAAGGCCGCCACAAAACACACCAAACTCCGGAGTAAAGGAGAGTTTACTGGGGGAAACCCGACAGACTGGAGGGAAAGGGCGAAGAAGGAAGAGGGAGAAGGAGAGTTTAAGAGAGAGAGGCAGACATCAGGAGACGGAGAGAAAGAGAGAGACAAGTGTTCAGAAACAGGTCCTTTTAAAACCTTGCTGGGGGGAGCAGGGAAGTGGGAGCAGTGAATCCCATTTGGATGGGGGTGGAGCTTGACACAGGTGGTTGGGCCATGTAGCCACCTGGCTTCCAGGAATGATGGCGGGGGCTAGAGCCTAGGATGGTGTCCAGGGTGTAGATCGCATCACAGATAAGACTGCCATTTTACTAACAAGTGTGACTTAGGAAAATATGAAAATTAATTGAAATTAGAGTAAAAGGAACTACTTCAATATGATGATGAATTTGATGAAACAAATTTGCACATGTGGCCAGCATGTAGTATAGAAAAGGAAGGAATTGAAGTTCATGTACTTAGTGACATCTTTCTATCACTCTCCACAGGACAGAAAGGGAAACTGGAGGCTCATGAACTGGAAGCTGAGTTCTCCAAAATGCGGTAGGAAGGGTTCATTCGTGTTTCTGAGAATCTGAGGAGAATTACCATCTCTGCAACTCCCATGTCGTTTCCACTGGCTCCTGTCCTCTTAACCTCAGTTGTTTCCAAGTCCTGATAAACAGTTTACAAATGGCCTTTCCTTCCTTCACAACTCCCTCTTCTCTGCTTCCAGCAGGAACCCTAGAAAGTTGACCTGTTGGCTTGATCTTTAGTCTTTTTCTTTTGACAGCTCATACTCTCTTGAATCCCAGTGATTAAGGACTGCCACCCATTTCTGACAGATATCCTTAGTGGGGCTTGCTATTAAAATACCATCCACATATTGGAGTGGCATTTCCCTCTCCAGGAAGATTCCTCTAATTCTCTAGCCAACACTTTACCAAATAGAGTAGGAAAGTTTTTGAGCCCCTTGGGGAGGACTGTCCACATAGCTGCTATCTGCACCCAAGATGAGGGCCTTGCCATTCATTCAAGGACAAAAAGGTCTTGAGATTCAGGGATAGGAGGAATGCATAAATAAGGCATCCTTTAGGTCAACATCCTTTCATTATAAACACTTAAATAAATTAAGTACAGAAGAAATGCATTCCAGTATAATAATGGCTTCAATCACAAGTTCAAATCCAATGTTGCATTTAATGGGGAAATGCTGGAAGTATTGCCGCTAAGAATCTGGAACTAGACAAAAATGTCTACTCTCACCACCCTTACTCAATGTAATATAAGAAGTTTTAGTCAGAGCCATCAGGCAAGAGAAAGAAATTATGTTGTATTTTATCAAAGTATCTCTCTGAATCTACTGAGATAATTTTATGATTTTTATCCTTATTCTTGACATGGCATTTTATGTTTATTGATATGAATATGTTGAACCATGTCTTCATCCTTTGGATGGTCCAATTACAGAGATCTGAGGAGCTGAGGGTGTGGACATGATAACCACGGGGTTCCCACCTCCATTAAGTACCTTACCCACAGGTTAATAGCTTGCTCCTTGCTGGACTAGGATTAGATGCTGAGATTGGAGCATAAGGAACAAGGAACGTAGGCTGAGTGTATGAGGGGGGAACTGAAGAGGGGTTGGAAATATGGCAGGAAGAAGGTATCAAAGAGAGGGTGCATCATGGGACTAATGAGAGGCATGCTTGGCTTAGGAGGAGAAATTATGTCTAGTTAGTCTTCCGTGAATTCAAGGAATGGGGATACAGATTTTGACCCCTTGGTAACTGGCCATGAAAACTGGAATAAGGGATTTGGGCCTATTTCTTTCATCTTTGGCAAAGCACATCCAACTGAAGCATTGTGGTGTTCTTTAGGGAGCCAACTCTCTCTCTCCTCCAATTTCTAATGTAGCAAAGTAGAATTACAGAGGGAAGTAGTTTCTTTGTTAATGTGTGATATCCAAAGAATTTCCAGTTTAAGAGAATGGCCTCCCAATGGTGACCCCTCTTGGAATCAACATCAGAATCCCCATAATGGTGAGCTAGGAGTTCTCACTTGCTGTCAACTCCCTGGAGGCCTTTAGGGGAGACACAATGTTGATTTAAGAGGGCATGGAGAAGGCTATGGACCTTGTTGCCCTGAAACACCATCTATTCCAGAACAGAAGGGGAAGGCCAATGGAACCCTCTAGAATGACTGCTGCAGAATTACTAATGAATAGGACCTGGAGCACCTCTCACGATAGCAGGCTCTGCCTTGAGATTTGCAAGGCAAGGATTTCTCTTGAGTCTAGTAGGAGAGAGAGAGAGAGAGAGAGATCTTACTTGGAGGGGTTCAGGATTAGACTCAAGGATGGATAAAATATTTCATTCCTGGCTACAGGGAAAAGAACCTCAAAGAGGGATTATAATTGAGGATTAGAAAGATCATAATTAGCAAATTTTGACAGATTTTCCAAGTTTTGAATAGTAAGAGTTAGTGGGCCCCAGGGATTGTAGAGGACTTTAGGTTCTAATTCTGTTCTGTGAACTAGATAGTGCCTTTCATCCTAAGTCTTTCTTTCTGTGCCACAGAGTACTTGCAGAAAGACCCCTGAGCATGAAAGCAGGTCCAGAGACCTCTGAAACAATGTCCAGGGGAGATCTAAGGCAGAAACAGAAGATCATGAAGAAGGTCTGTAGCCGTAGAGATCCATGGCATGTTAGGGATGGGAAAAATGATTAAGACATATTCACAACAGACACAGAGAAATGAGCAGAAGGAAAAAGATGACAAGAAGACACAATCCATTGACACCTAGACAC
Organism: Oryctolagus cuniculus; assembly: GCF_964237555.1. NCBI lineage: Eukaryota > Metazoa > Chordata > Mammalia > Lagomorpha > Leporidae > Oryctolagus > Oryctolagus cuniculus. The sequence continues at coordinate 134,656,804 of NC_091439.1, read as the reverse complement.
CAAGAAAGAGGCCAATTGAAAGGGAAACCAATTAATACAAAATTAAAGCTAATTCTTACCAAGATAGATGATCCTGTAGGTTTAGATAACCAACTACCTTGCATATGAGGGACAACACAGGAACAGAGAAAATCTGGGGGACAGGAACACTCATCAGTGGTGGAGCAGGAGCCAGGACAGACTAAGGAACAATCACAGAGGTGTCTACATATGACTAGAACAATACGCATGTAAACACCAGATTCCTCACCAGAATGCTGCACAGCCCAGATGTCAGGTGAGAGGGTCACAGTCTCTCTATCACTTTTGTGGGTCCCAGGATGGAACTGCTGTCCATCATACAATGATTGAGGTTTCTCTTACCCTTTCCAGGAGTTTTAAAATCTGAACTCCATGCTCTGGACAGGATTGCTGACCTTGTGCTGAGTGACCCCCATGCACACCTTTGGTTTTGGACAGATATTCCTAATCTACTTATGCCAGGAAGTCTTTGCCTCAGTATTCACCCTATGAGCTTCCTCAAACCTGTTCTTTCTTGGCTGTTGAGTGTAACTCAGAGTTGTACTCCAACCTCAGGGTAAAGGAGCCCTAACGGTGCACCCCCAAAAGAGTGACATGTAATCAGTCCATTGATTCCTTTATGACTACCAATTTTAGACTCCTTTTGGGAGCCCCCATTATGTGTGAGGAGACCTCCAAGTCAGGTGCTTTGTTCAGTGTCATGAAGCCAATAATGAAACCAATGCTGATCATAAATAGCCAAAGAATGGAGAAGCAGGACTGTAGCTCAGAAATGAACTTCTCAGTCTACTAGGGACTGAGAAGTCATAAGTATTGGGCACCATGAGAAGGGACAGTATATGCTACTAACTGGAGGAGTATTTATTGATGTGGGGGGAAAGGGAAAAGTAATTCTCAGAAGTGAGGAACTGTCCTTTTTTTGTTATTATATTGTTTCTAACACCTGTTGTTACAACAATTGTCAACTGTCACATGCTGGTGGAAGTTATTTCTACCTGTGGTTATGTTGGCAGCCATCTTGGATCTCACTGAATCAAACCAGGAAGCCTGGGAGGAACTTCTGCCTACTTCCCCTACATAACATAGAGACTGTATGGTAAGAGCCTGGAAGGCATGATGTCTGGCTTGGAATAGCCAAGGCAAGATGGTCATTATAACCAAGTAGTAGCACTCTTACTCACAGACTATGAAGCATGACCAAGAAAAACAACACAAAGGAATAAGAGCAAGAAGAAGCTCTTTTACCTGCACTCTCTCTCCAATGCCTTCTACTGTCAAAGTGCAGCATTATGCTCACTGTAGAAAGGAAATTAGAGTCAGATCCATTTCCACCTAGAAGATAATGGAGGAAGAACATGGAGCTAAGAGACAATGAACTGATAACTGGCATGGGAGTAATTCAATTTACTGTCAAATAAACACCGTAATTGTCTTATCACAAAAGGTTAAATATTTTTCAAAAAGATAAAAGGTTGAAAATGTTGCTTATTTTTAAAAATAACAGAATTATTATTTTAATTGTGGTAATAATGGAAAAGATAGATAAGTAGATGAAAAAAGAAAAGTAAAGAAATAAAGAGAGAGAAAAAGAGACTGAAACCGGTTCACTCCTCAAATGTATGCAATGACCAGATATTGGGGGAGGCTGAAGTCAGGAGCTGGGGACTCAGTCAAGGCCTCCCATATAGGTGCCAAGAATCCTCGAGAAGTCCCTCAGATTTTACTAGAATCATCACCACTGCCTTCCATTATTAGTACTAGCAGGAAGCTGAATTCAGAAGCCAGAGCTGGGCATCAAACACAGGTACAAATGTCTTAACTGCTAGGTGAATGAGTGCTACTGATTTTGGGTTGATCTTGTTATATAGCAGATGAATTTATTAAATTCATTTATTAATTTTAACAGGTTCTTTTTGCACATGTACTCTTTTTTTAAACTTTTATTTAGTAAATATAAATTTCCAAAGTACAGCTTATGGATTACAATGGCTTCCCCCACCTACCCATAACCTCCCTCCCACCCGCAACCCTCCCATCTCCCGCTCCCTCTCCCCTTCCATTCACATCAAGATTCATTTTCAATTCTTTTTATATACGGAAGATCAATTTAGTATATATTAAGTAAAGATTTCAACAGTTTGCACCCACACAGAACATAAAGTATAAAATATTGTTTGAGTACTAGTTATAGCATTAATTCACATTGAACAACACATTAAGGACAGAGATCCTGCATGAGGAGTAAGTGCACAGTGACTCCTGTTGTTGACTTAACAATTTGACACTCTTGCTTATGGCATCAGAAATCTCCCTATGCTCCAGTCATGAGTTTCCAAGGCTATGGGAGCCTTTGGAGTTTGCCAACTTTGATCTTATTTAGACAAGGTCATAGTCAAAGTGGAAGTTCTCTCCTCCCTTCAGAGAAAAATACCTCCTTCTCTAATGAACACTTCTTTCCACTGGGGTCTCACCCACAGAGGTCCTTCATGTAGGATATTTTTTTGCCACAGTGTCTTGGCTTTCCCTACCTGAAATGCTCCCCTGGGCTTTTCAGCTAGACCAGAATGCCTTAAGAGCTGATTCTGAGGTTAGAGTGTTACTTAAAACCATTAACATTCTATGAGTCTGCTGTATGTACTGCTCCCCATGTTTTTAATTCTATCTATTATTATTACCAAACACTTAATACTATTGATTTGATCACTTCAACACTTCATCTTATCCATGTGATTACTTTAACACTTAAATGATGTTTTTATTCCCCAACTTAAGAGGATTTGGGATCCCATGGCAAGTTTTTATTTTTTTATTTATTTTTTAAAAATTTATTTTAAAGAGTTTTTAGACAGTGAGAGAGAGAGAGACAGAGACAGAGAGAAAGGTCTTCCTTCTGTTGGTTCACACCCAAATGGCCACTACGATCGGCACTGTGCTGATTCAATGCCAGGAGCCAGGTGCTTCCTCCTGGTCTCCCATGCAGGTGCAGGGGCCCAAGCATTTGGACCATCCTCCACTGCACTCCTGGGCCACAGCAGAGAGCTGGACTGGAAGAGGAGCAACCAGGACTAGAACCCAGCACCCATATGAGATGCCAATACTGCAGGTGGAGGATTAACCAAGTGAGTAACAGCGCCAGCTGGCAAGTTTTTAAACTGTACCCTTAGAAGTAATTCTGTAGGAATGTATACAGAACTATACAGCTTTACAGTTATAAACTTCATCCACTCCCCAATGACAACTTTAGTGACATGGTCATTGTTCCCACTGTGCCCACCCTAGTATTTAACTTCTCACCACTCTTGCTCCTCCATCTCTTATTTCCACTCTTTTTTTTTTACTAAGATATATTTTCAATTAACTTTATTCACATATGATTAACTCTCTGTTAAGAAAGTGTTCAACAAATAGTGAGAGGAAAAAAAAGAAAAATGGTTCCTCAACATTTGAGACAAGGGCTGTTCAGAGTCTTTGCTTCTCAAACTGTCAATTTCACTTCTACAGATTGCCTTTTAGTTGCTCTATTAGTTATCACAAGTTGGGGAGAACATATGATATTTGTCCCTTTGAGATTGGCTTATTTCCTAAGTGTGATGTTTCCCAGTTTCATCCATAGTGTTGCAAATGACTAGACTTTTTAAATCAGTGTGTTTTTTCCTATGATATACATATCCCATAATTTCTTTGTCCAGTCTTCAGTTGATGGTCATTTGGGATGATTCCATGTCTTAGCTGTTGTGAACTGAGCAGCAAATAAACATGGGGTACAGATAACTTTCATATACTGATTTCATTTACTTTGGGTAAATTTTCAGGAGTGAGATGGCTGGGTCATGTGGTAGGTCTGTATTCAGATACCTGAGGACTCTCCATACTTTCTTCTATAGTGGCTGTACCAGTTTACATTCCCACCAACAGTGGTTTAGGATATCTTTTCCCCCACATCCTCACCAGCATTTGTTGTTTGTTGATTTCTGTATGAAAGTCATTCTAACTCAGGTGAGGTGAAACTTCATTGTGGTTTTGATTTGCATTTCCCTGATGGCTAGTGATCCTGAGCATTTTTTCATTTGTCTGTTGGCCATTTGGATTTCCTTTTTTGAAAAATGCCTGTTTAAATCCTTTGCCCATTTTTTAACTGGTTTTTTTGTTGTTGTTGAGTTTCTTGATTTATTAATCCTTTATCAGTTAAATAGTTTGCAAATAACTTTTCCCATTCTGTCAATTGCCTCTTGACTTTGCTGAGTGTTTCTTTTGCAGTACAGAAGCTTCTCAATTTGATGCAATCCATTTGTCAATTTTGGCTTTGATTGCCTGGGACTCTGGGGTCTTTTCCAAGAACTCTTTGTCTATGCTACTGTCTTGCAGAGTTTTCCCAATGTTCTCTAATAATTTGATGGTATCAGGTCATAGATTTAGGTCTTCAATCCATTTTGAGTGGACTTTTGTGTAAGGCATAAGGAAGGGGTGTTGCTTCATACTTCTGTATGTGGAAACCCAGTTTTCCAAGCACCATTTGTTGAAGAAACAGTCTGTGCTCCAGGGGTTGATTTTAGTCCCTGGGGGAAAGCTCCCTAGTTGGTCTTGGCAATGATTTTTGCAGTATGACACCAAAATCTCAGGAAATAAAAGCAAAAATAAACATGGTGGCTGTATCAAACTTGAAAGTTTCTATTAGGAAAGGAAACAATCAATAAAATAGTGTATAACTGGGAGAAAATATCTGCAAACCATATTTCAGGTAAGGGGTTAGTGTTTGAAATCTATAAGAAACTCAGGAAACTCAATAACAAAACAAATAAACAGACAACACCATGATTAGAAAATGTGCAAAGGATCTAATATACATTTCACAAGGAAAGGGATACAATGATAAACACATACATGAAAAGGTGCAAAAAAAAAAAAAAGGACAACATAGATAATCATCCAGGAAATGGATTTGAAACCACAATGATATACCACCTCACATCTGTTAGAACGGATATTAGCAAAAAGAGGAAAGGTAACAACTATTGGCCTAGCCAATGTGTAAAGGGAAAGAATCTGCAATGTTTTCTGGAATATAAATTAGGACAACCAGTATACGGAAAGCAATAGGGAAGTCCCTCAAATTACTAGACATAGACTTAGTTGTATAGATGTTTGACCTAGGAGTGGAACAATTAATTACTAATTGAGATGACCAGATCCCACACCACTTTCCCTGCCTCCATAAAATAAATGTTAAGAATAAAATAAAACTACCAGAAATTCTACTTCTGGATATATAGCCAATGAATATGAAATCATTACCTTGAAAAAAAAGTCTGCATTCTAATATTCATTAATGCATTAGTCACAACAGCAAACAGAGAAATAACCTAAATGCCCATCAGTAGATAAATGAGTAAATATATTTATATATATATATAATATTTATTTGTGTGTATGTGGGTAACACATGCATATATATTATATATATCATGCACTTACACTCACATATATGTAATTTATATATAAGTAAAACAGAACATTATGTCAAGTGAAATAAACATAGTACAGAAAGAAAAATACTGCATGACCTCACTTGTGGAATCTAAACCAGCCAAACTCACAGAAGCAGAGAGTATAACAGGGGTTATCTGGACTGGGGCATGGGGAAAATATGGCGATATGAGTCAAGGGGACAAAAGCAGTGCTGTCGGATGGGTATCGAGAGCTAATGTAGAGCTGAGGAATACAGTTAAGACCAGTGTATTACAGATGGTAAATTTGTTAAGATTAGGTTTCAAATGCTCTCATCTCACACATACAAGCACGCACAGAGAAGCGGTAATTAAGCGAAGAGAGGAATATGTCAACTTGCTTAATGGTAGTAACCATCTCCCTATGAATATGTATATCAAGATATCATGTTGTTGATGCTGTAAATATAAGCAATATTTTTAGACACTTGAAAAAGTACTAGAGTCATACTATTTTAAAATGTTGTGGGGACTGGTTTTATTTAACTAAAAATAGTACCTGAAATATGTGTGTATCAGGATGGCGCACAGTGAGGGCAGTTTTATATGATAAAAAGGTTTTTGAATTGCAAACATAAATTAGGAGCATACAGTGCAAGAAAAATGACTAATATAGAGAGATGAAAAATACAAATATCCTATATCATGGACTATTACTTAGGGAACTGCAATTTGCTTTTAGGGAGAATGTATGAGGACAACAAAGTGTCTGGAGGGGTGTGACCCTTTTGCTAATGAAGAAAATAGGAATAGGGTAACAGTTCCTTTAAGAAAGACAAACTAGGAGCAGGCATTGTGGTACAGTGGGTTAACCTACCATTTGTGGCATCAACATCCCATATCAGAGTGCTGATTTGAATATCAGCTGCTCTACTTCTGATACAGCTTCCTGCTAATGCACCTGGGAAGGCCGTGGAAGATGGTCCAAGTGCTTGGGCCCCAGCCATCCACTTCAGAAACCTAAATGAAATTCCTGACGCCTGGCTTCAGCATGGCCCAGATCTGGATGTTGTGGCCATGTCGGGAGTGAACCAGTGGATGGGAGATTTCTCTTCTCTTCCCTTCCCTTCCCTTCCCTTCCCTTCCCTTCCCTTCCCTTCTCTTCTTCTTCTTCTTCTTCTTCTTCTTCTTCTTCTTCTTCTTCTTCTTCTTCTTCTTCCCTCTCTCTCTCTCTCTCTCTCTCTCTCTCTCCCACCTTTCTCTGATATTTTGCCTTTCAGATAAATAAATCCCCCCCACCAACAGGCTAGGAACACTATTAAAAATCCTTACGTGAGGATAGTATACACATTTTGCAGGACTGGGTGCACAGTGAAAATGCAGGGTTCCTTGCTCAATAGTGATTAGAAAGCAGCAGTGTACAAGATTGGGATCCTTCTAAGCCTGGTGCCTGTGGGACTGCCACAAGTAGTCTGTCTGTCACAGGCCCTGTCTGTCACAGGAAGCCCTTTTCATGTAACAATTTAAGCTGGCCCATTGTAGAGTAGAATAACGATATGTGCTTAGTTACCCAGAGAATTGTCTTTATTTACTTATTTATATTTTTAAATTATGTCCCAGTTTAGATTTTGAATTCCAAAGTGACCCTGTTTATAAGATGACCCCGTTTATAAGATGTTAAAGCTGAAAAAAATGAACATTTCATAACCATGATGGCCCAGAGAAAGTGTCCTCTCCTGGAGAGAATGGTAGACATAGGTGTTGTCTTAACCAATCTGATACACTCAGGAAAGATACCCGAATAAGAAGGGAGAATGATGGGGTCACCTCTGTGGTTACAGCTATAGCTCATTCTTGCAAATTGGAAAGCAAATAGCGATCCCCTTGTAAACAGCATTATATTCTCTTTGCTTTCCTTTCCTCATTTTTTTTTACAAAAATGGAGAGAGATGTTAACAAATGACATCAAAGTAGCACATTCTCCATATATGTGTGTGCATTTGGCACAAGAAAATGTATCTGTGACTCATTTTTTAATTTAAAAATTATTTCTCAAGGTTTTGACCTAAATATTGTGTTTTCTAAATTCTCTGTTGATTAAACTAAAAATTTAGGGGGAAGGAAAACTGTTTATGTTATTGCTTTCTATAACCACATGGTGGCAGCAAAGGATAAGCATATATAGAGAGCAGCTCCCTAAAGGAACACGAAACTGTTACCAAAAAAAAATTTACACAATTACAATACAGAACTATTTTTATTATATGAGCCCTAAAAAATATCAAGTGGAGACAGGCATTTTGCCTAGTGGATTAGCCACCATTTGGGATACCTGAGCCCTATATCAGAGTGTGTGTGTTAGAGTCCTGTCTCCCCTCCGTATTCCAGCTTCCCTCTGGGATGTACACTCAGAATGCTCAAGTCCTTGGGTCCCTGCCACCCACATGAAAGGCCTGGATTGAATGCCTGACTCCAGGCATTGACCTAGCCCATCCCTGACTGTTGCAGGCATTAGGGAGTGAGCCAGCATCTAAGATATCTTTGATTCTCTCTCTCTCTTTACCTTTAAATAAATAATTCTTTAAAAAGATTCACATTTGAGGGAGAATATCCATCATGAGTAGTGATAAATCCTACCAAATTAAAAATTCTATTAAGTTGAAATTAAGATCTCTCCTCTTTCTAATATGTATGAGTTAAAATGTGTATTGAAACTTGCATTTCAGGGGCTGGCAGTGTGACACGGTGGGTTAAACCACAGCCTACAGCACCGACATCTCTTTTGTTCCACTCCCAACTGAATTCCTCACTAACACACCTGGGAAAATGTCAGAGGCCCCTGCACTAATATGGGGGACCCGGACCAAGCTCCTGGCTCCTGGCTTCAGCCTGGCCTACCCCCAGCTGTTGCAGCCATTTGGGGGGTAAATCAGTGAATGGAAGATCTCTCTTTCTCTGCCTCTCCTTCTCTCTCTCTCTCTCTCCTCTGCCTTTCAAATAAAGAAATAAAATCTTTTTTTAAAAAAAAATCCTTGAATCTCCTGTTTAATTCTAATAGGCCCATAATGTAGATCTCCGTGGTTACTGTGTTAACTCTGTGAATTACTTTCTTCAACATGCAGTTATTTTCTTTTTTTATTTTTATTTTTTTGACAGGCAGAGTGGACAGTGAGAGAGAGAGACAGAGAGAAAGGTCTTCCTTTGCCGTTGGTTCACCCTCCAATGGCCGCCGCGGCCGGCGTGCTGCGGCCGGTGCACCACGCTGATCCAATGGCAGGAGCCAGGTGCTTCTCCTGGTCTCCCATGGGGTGCAGGGTCCAAGCACTTGGGCCATCCTTCACTGCACTCCCTGGCCACAGCAGAAAGCTGGCCTGGAAGAGGGGCAACCGGGACAGAATCCGGCGCCCCGACCAGGACTAGAACCCGGTGTGCCGGCGCCGCTAGGCGGAGGATAGCCTAGTGAGCCACGGCGCCGGCCAAGAATATTTTCAATACCCTTAAACCCCTTGCACCAATTACTGAAACCCATGAACCTGTTGGGAACACAAAAGCAGAAAACAATGCCCCTACCTCAAAGAATGCAACGATCCTCACCTCAGAAGAAACTATTCTCTCCTTCAGCCTAAAACGTGAGACCAAAGTCCACTGGAAATTATATCCCTCCCAGGTTACCACCAGCCACATGGTTAATAAAAATAATATAGGCCGGCGACGCGGCTCACTAGGCTAATCCTCCGCCTAGCGGCGCCGGCACACCGGGTTCTAGTCCCGGTCGGGGCACCGGATTCTGTCCCGGTTGCCCCTCTTCCAGGCCAGCTCTCTGCTGTGGCCAGGGAGTGCAGTGGAGGATGGCCCAAGTGCTTGGGCCCTGCACCCCATGGGAGACCAGGAAAAGCACCTGGCTCCTGGCTCCTGCCATCGGATCAGCGCGGTGCGCCGGCCGCAGCACCCCAGCCACGGCGGCCATTGGAGGGTGAACCAACGGCAAAGGAAGACCTTTCTCTCTGTCTCTCTCTCTCACTGTCCACTCTGCCTGTCAAAAAAAAAATAATAATAATAATAACATGGAGATGGCAGCGGGAAAAGGACAGTTGATTTATAGATAACATGCTCATAGGCGAGTTGTTATGGAGCTCTCCTGAGCTATTACCACCGCTCTCCAATCCCCCATCCCAGGCTCGCATTTCTGCTCTTCAGCTGAGGGGTGGCCTGAAGGTTTCCACCTTGTGGGTATTTATGGCAGCTGGATGTAAGAATTCTCCACTGAATTTGGCCCTTGGGGACGGCAGTCCTACGAGGCACTCCAGATGAATTCCTGGGCTTTGAACAAACCTTGTTTTATTGAGTAATAGGGGTACTAATCCTAATGAGAATTAGCAATCGGGACCAGTTAGCACGCTTCCTGGAGCAGTCCCAAAGCCCATTTCTAAGAGACCACTACTGTATACTCTCGGATGTATTGTTTTCCTCATATTCCAAGCCCTTCTAAACCTGAAGTGCCCATGGCTATGGGACAGAGGAGCAATTATGTTAAGTTGAGGATAACAGCAAGAACGGACATCCTAGTTCCAACCCTTGATAGCCAGACTTACTACTGGAGGGAGGGAAGGAGGAAGGGATGGAGAGAGAATCATCTATCCACTGGTCCACTCTCCAAACAGCTACTATGGCTAGAGCTGGGTCAATCCAAAACTAGAAGCCAGGAGCTCCCTCTGGGTGCCTCACAAGGGTGCAGGAGCCCCAGCACTTAGGCCATCTTCAACCGTGTTCCCAGGCACATTGGCAGGGAGCTGTGTGGGATGTAAAGCAGCCAGGACACAACCCAGCTTCCCACGGGAAGTTTTACCTGCCATGCCAGAACACCAGCCCCTCTACAAATCCATAACAATAAGTAGAATCATTAACTAAATCTATTTTTATTGCAATGCCTGTATTCAGTTACTTAAAACATTAAGGTACAATATAACATAGAGAATCCTGTAATCATTAAGATACAATGGAAGACCTCATAAGGGTAAATACAAATAGAAGGGGAAAAGGAAAAATATGAAGTTAAAATATGTATTTTGAAATCTATTAAGTGTCATATGTAAATTAATACTACTGAAATTTTATGCACTATTTCAAGATTAGACAGGTTACGTAAGTAGACAAGACCAATGACGTATAACTAGAAGTGCTAGAATAATCAAATTCACAGCTACATTGTCATCTTTCCTGTAGATTATGGGAAGTCCTCTTGTTTTATTTCTTATGTGTTATGAAAAACTATAAAGATGATCCTACATCTTGCCAGTACTGATAGCATCAAAGAGATACTCCTCGGATGGACTTTGAGATTCTCTCTATGGCAGTGCTGTTCAGACTGCCATCATTGGATAGGAAATTAGGAAGGACAAAGATCAGCTGAAATCTCTGGGAATTTTTCATTGAGCAGAGTGATTCCCTCACAAAAGCCACCTTCACTGAATTGCCAAGACCACTTTCACTTCGCAGCCTACTTTGAGGTAGTGATCTAAATTGACCTCAATGTACTTCTGAAAAATCATGTAATTTACTGACCAAATCAACCATAAGAGTGACTCTTTCAGACGGAGCCCAGTTTCAGAATATAAAAAGGAGGAGGGAGAGGATGATTGCTGCTAAAGTCAGGATTTTCACTTGAATGGAACGCTCATCAAAGGAAATTCAGTTCCTTATCCAACTTTACTAGTTCACTCATTATCTCAAAAAACATTTAGAATGCCTATTATGGGCCAAAAATTTGAATAAAGAAGAATAAATTAATGGAACTAAAATATTTTGTTGCTTTTTTTGTTTTCTACAGTATGTATATCAGTAAATCTATGAGGAATAATGTTTTGTTTATGTTTCAATGATCTCTGCATTTGTTCAATTAAAATTAATGCTTTGAGAGTCATTCCAGATCTGACAACATTTATATGGCTTAGAGCATGAAACAAATTCTGTATTATCATGTTAATAACATTAATTACAAAATTATCCACAATTAAAAATATAATGGCCTATAATTACTTCCAAAGTAAATAAGAGCTACTTTGAAGGTGACTATGCCGTTTATCTTTGGGGTACATAAGCATGTCACATATAATAATACATATCCCAGGGCCAGCACTCCTGGCCTACGACACTGACATTCCATATGGGCGCCAATTCATGTCTTTATCCAGCTCCCTGCTAAGGAAGCAGGATACCTGCTTCCTTACCATGAAAGTAGGAAATGCAGCAGAAGACAGACCAAGCACTTGGGTCCCCGCACCCGTGTAGGAGACAAAGCTGGAGTTCCTGGATCCTGGCTTTGACCTTGCCCAGCCCTGGCTGTCGTGGTCACCTGATTTTTCTTCACAAGAATCATTTGCCTGTCAATTCTTGGAAGGTTAGAATATTTTTTCACTGAAACAATACTGTAAATGATCCTCACTTTCACTTATCTGTGAAACGCCTTGAATTATTAATTTAACCAAGCTGACTCCATGATGACACCGCCCTGGAATGGCTGAGCACACAACCACTGAGGGAACTGAGGCTTAACGAGGAACATCTTGAACATTTTTGGGAGGATGCTAGGATTTGAACTTATACAGTCAGACTGGCATGGGGCAGATGTTTTAGGAATCCAAACACAGGTTAATTGGTTCAGGAAGCAGGTAGTATAGTGGTCGAGGGTGTAACCAGTTAGCTGGCAGGTATCCCAGACTTCAGCAGGACTTGGCTCTGAATTCACTAGGCAACCAGCATGGAGATCTTACCAACAGGGACAGAAGCGCTCAGGGGGAAAAATCCCAAATCTAAATCAGAGTGTAATATTAAGTGAACGTACAACCTAAATTGTGGCTTGTTAGCTAAGACTTTGGTTCTACCTAATACAAGCTTCAGCCTGAAGTCTGCTCTGAGTTTGGATTTCACACCATGAGCAGTATTTACTATAGTGGGTAATGGCTGCTGCTTGTTCTCCTTTGTTCTCATATTTTCTAAGGTCCACCCTAATGGATCCATTGAGCCTAAGGACTGAATGGTGAAACTGGATGTATTTTGAATGGAGACACAAAGCTACACCTGCCTATGTTTTCCTATCAAGCAGCCCTGTCATGTAGAGGAAGTCACTTAAAATAATGGGAAAAAGTGATCACTTTTCAGTTAAGTTCAGCACTTAAGAAGAATTGTGTATTGATTACAGTATTCAACCAAAAGTATTAAGTAGAACAAACAAAAAAAATACTAAGAGGGATAACATATTAAGCTGCTCATCAACAGTCAGGGGGTTATATATATGTTAAATATAAGAGTGGGAATAAGAGAGGGAAGAGATGTGCAATTCAGGACATGCTCAAGCTGACTTACCTCAAACGGTAGACTTAGAAACATACCAGGGGATTCGAATTCAATCCCATCGAGGTGGCATGTACCAATGCCATCTCACTAGTCCCAGTGATCAATTTCTGTTCACAATTGATCGTAATGATAGGACTAAGAACCAAAGGGATCACATAAACAAGAATAGTGTCTGAAAATACTAGCTGATAGAATAAAAAAGGGAGAGAACGATCCAACATGGGAAGTGAGATACACAGCAAACCCATAGAATGGCAGATGTCCTAAACAGCACTCCAGCCTCAGAATCAGCCCTTAAGGCATGCGGATCCGGCTGAAATGCCCATGAGAGTATTTCAGGCATGGAAAGCCAAAACACTCTGGGGGAAAAAAAAAAAAAAAAACCTAAATGAAAGATCTCCGCCAGTGAGATCCCAGTGGAAAGAATGGGTCTTCAAAGAAGGAGGTACCTTTCTCTGAAGGGAGGAGAGAACTTCCACTTTGACCATGGCCTTGTCTAAAAATTATCAGAGTCAGTGAACTCAGAGGGCTTCCATAGCCTTGGCAGCTCATGACTGGAGCATAGGGTGATTACTGAGGCCATAAACAAGAGTGTCAATTTGTTAAGTCAACAACAGGAGTCACTGTGCACTTACTCCTCATGTAGGATCTCTGTCCTTAGTGTGCTGTACATTGAGATTTAATGCTATAACTAGTACTCAAACAGTATTTTTCACTTTATGTTTCTGTGTGGGAGCAAACTGTTGAAATCTTTACTTAATATATGCTAAACTGATCATCTGTATATAAAGAGAAACGAAAATGAATCTTGATGTGAATGGAAGGGGAGAGGGAGTGGGAAAGGGGAGGGTTGCGGGTGGGAGGGACGTTATGGGGGGGGGGAAGCCATTGTAATCCATATTCTGTACCTTGGAAATTTATATTCATTAAATAAAAGTTAAAAAAAATGATGGGAAAAAGGTTAACTGTAGATAAAGGGAGCAAACTCAGCAAAAAACTATATAATTAAATGTCATATACAATTTAATTTATATAAATTATTTCCTCAGTCTAAATTGTCAATAAAAAAAAAACAAATGTTACAATATTTGTGGTTGCACTATAGTCTGCTCATAAAATTCAGTATATTTTACCCATGAAATTTAAAGCAGTATTCTTTCATACATTATTTTTATGTTTAAAGGATATGTATTGTTCTCTTCTGAAAGGTCCCTTGAAAAATGAATATTCTATCATGCAGTTCATAAATTAGTACACTCTAAAAATTATTAGAAATAACTAAGCAATTATATCCTGATCTTAACAGGTTGTAAAATAAATGGGATGAATCAGACAATGAGTCCTCTCAAAGCACATACTGGCACCATATTTCTGCCAAAAATTGAAGTGGCACTTCATCAAAGTCGGCCCGAATACCAACTGGATATCTAATGCTTGCTTGCTTTGAGATTTCTGGGGTTGTAAGGAAAATCAGGATCACAGAATTTGAAGATTAGAATGTAACAAGAGTACTTTGACAAGCGCCTTATCCATTAGTGGCAATAGAGTGTAATCTTAATACAGATTTGTAGTTAAAATAGCAATTCCACATCAGAATCCATCTGCTTAAGGTCACTGTAGTGCTTCTTGTAACCTCAGTTTACTCATATGTCATTGATTATTCACGACATAAATCTTAGTCAACATGATAAAGAGTTATTATCCTTATTTGTTAAATATTTGTCTAATAACATGTGAGACACAAATAAGTACTTATACATCTAATCATGTAGTGAATTTGTGGGCAATGATCATTTTACTGAAGCTATGATATGAATAGGCATATTTCAAAATTTACAATCATAAACCTCAACTCTAGACCTGTGAATGTGGTTTTAATTAATATTTGATTTCAGCATTGGACATGTGGAGTTATCATACGTTTATGAGGAAATATGAATCAAATAGTAAATATAATAGATATTGGACAGGAATTTGAATCCTTCTAGTAACAGACTGTCTATAGTTAAACTGTTCTCATTATGATTTTTTACAAATTATATTCACTTAACTGTTGATTTTGGGGGAATATGTGGGAGCTGAGTGCTAAGGGTGTTGCAGCAATAATCAAGGCTTTTTTTATATTAAGGACGATTCCTTTGTAAAATAGGATTAGGTTTAAATCTCCTTCTCAGTGTCAGTAGTCTTTGCATAGTGAGCCACAGTACTATAGTGACTACATTAACACTGCCATGAATAAATCATCTGGATAACTGTCCCACCAAGTATCTGAGTTATCAGCTTAGCATATAATTATTATGAAATATTTCATATAACCTCCATTATGTAAAGTACTACAAAATAATCTTAAAACTATGGCCTAATAATGCATGAATTCTCTCATAGCTAATTAAGAATAGAGTTCTTATGGAATGTTTTCAAGTAGGTTTAGTATTTCCTTTCTTTAAGCTCCCCATCACTAAGTAAAAATGAAGAAAAGCTCTCTCCCTCCCACCCCATCCAAGGCGTGGTGATGAGGAAGGGTTTGGAAGGACCAGCCCGGAGAAGGCAAGGAGCAGGGCCCCTCTTGGAGACAAGAAAGCGATACTCCACTCACAATGCCATTATCCAAAGAAAAGGGACATCACACAGTTTTCTAGAGTGGAAAGTAAAAGCTTTCTAACTTAAGCCCAGCTAGATCTGGATTCTTAAGTCGTGTGTCAGTTTTTCAGCTTTACAACCTTTGACATTGTTTTCCTCTATGGTAGCTTTTCCTAAGATATAGTTCCCACAAATGTTACAACTTGGCTTATCTTTGCAATAATAAAAAAATTAGTTGGGGTGGGGGGTAGACATTTGTGCAGGTGTTTAGACACCACTGGACACCTGCATCTCATATTGGAGTGCCAGGGTCTGAGTTCCAGCTCCGCTCCTGATTCCACATTTCCATCAGTGCACACCATGGCAGACGGCTGGTGATGGCTCAAGTACATGGGTCCTTGTGGGAGGCCTGGATTGAGTTCTGGGCTTCTCACTTTGTTTTTGGCCAGGCCTTGCTATTGTGGGTATTTAGGAAGTGAACCAGGAGATGATTTTCTGTCTGACTCTTTTCACCTTTCAAACAAAAATATATTGATTAAAATTAAGTTAATTGAGTAATTTTTTTTGATTTCTCAGTCTGGTTTTCATTGGCTTAAGTCATTGTCTTTCTGTGAATAAATGCATTTCTACTGAATCTACATGACTGCACTTAAAGCCAGAAAGTAAAACTAGTATTATTTAACCCACACAGTTGAAAGGGAGAAATAGCTGGCTTTCCAAATGAAAATAAGTATAATTTCACTCTCCGGTAGAAACGGAAAGCATTGTTGGTCAAGTAGAAGAAGTGCATGAGATGAGTCTGAAACTTGAGACTTGATTCATTAATTTGCTCAAGCAACAGAGAAGGTAGAGTGGGCTGTAGTTCCCCACATATGGATGACTTTGTGTTTTGGCTACATGTCTGGACAGTCATTTGTTGCAAGTGATTCTTACATAATGACAACCTGAACTGAATTGTGTTGTGCTATATCATATCTGTAGATCTGGGGACAGAGAAAAGCTATTGGCCTTCAACAGTTTGCTCCCACACAGAAACATAAAGTGAAAAATACTGATTGAGTACTAGTTATAGCATTAAATCTCAATGTACAGCACACTAAGGACAAAGATCCTACATGAGGAGTAAGTGCACAGTGACTCCTGTTGTTGACTTAACAAATTGACACTCTTGTTTATGGCCTCAGTAATCACCCTAGGCTCTTGTCATGAGCTGCCAAGGCTATGGAAGCCCCCTGAGTTCACTGACTCTAATCATTTTTAGACAAGGCCATGGTCAAAGTGGAAGTTCTCTCCTCCCTTCAGAGAAAGGTACCTCCTTCTTTGATGACCCATTCTTTCCACTGGGATCTCACTGGCGGAGATCTTTCATTTAGGTTTTTTTTTTTTTTTTCCCCCAGAGTGTTTTGGCTTTCCATGCCTGAAATACTCTCATGGGCATTTCAGCCGGATCCGCATGCCTTAAGGGCTGATTATGAAGCCAGAGTGCTGTTAGGACATTTGCCATTCTATGGGTCTGCTGTGTATCTCACTTCCCATGTTGGATCATTCTCTCCCTTTTTTATTCTATCAGCTGGTATTGGCAGACACTAGTCTTGTTTATGTGATCCCTATGCTTCTTAGTCCTATCTTTATGATCAATTGCGAACAGAAATTGATCACTGGGACTAGTGAGATGGCATTGGTACATGCCACCTCGATGGGATTGAATTCGAATCCCCTGGTATGTTTCTAAGTCTACCGTTTGAGGTAAGTCAGCTTGAGCATGTCCTGAATTGCACATCTCTTCCCTCTCTTATTCCCACTCTTATATTTAACAGCAATCACTTTTCAGTTAAGTTTCAGCACTTAAGAAGAATTGTGTATTGATTACAGTATTCAACCAAAAGTATTAAGTAGAACAAACAAAAAAATACTAAGAGGGATAACATATTAGAAATTAAAGGGATACAAATTGGGAAGGAAGAACTCAAACTATCCCTCTTTGCAGATGATATGATTCCTAATTAAGGGGACCCAAAGAACTCTACTAAGAGACTATTGGAACTCATAGAAGAGTTTGGCAAAGTAGCAGGGTATAAAATCAATGCACAAAAATCAACAGCCTTTGTATACACAGACAATGCCATGGCTGAGGAAGAACTTCTAAGATCAATCCCATTCACAATAGCTACAAAAACAATCAAATACCTTGGAATAAACTTAACCAAGGACGTTAAAGATCTCTACAATGAAAATTACAAAACCTTAAAGAAAGAAATAGAAGAGGATACCAAGAAATGGAAAAATCTTCCATGCTCATGGATTGGAAGAATCAATATCATCAAAATGTCCATTCTCCCAAAAGAAATTTATAGATTCAATGCAATACCAATCAAGATACCAAAGACATTCTTCGCAGATCTAGAAAAAATGGTGCTGAAATTTATATGGAGACACAGGAGACCTCGAATAGCTAAAGCAATTTTGTACCAAAAAAAAAAAAAACAAAAAAAAAAAAACAAAGCTGGTGCATCACAATACCAGATTTCAGGACATACTACAGGGCAGTTGTAATCAAAACAGCATGGTACTAGTACAGATGGATAGACCAATGGAACAGAATTGAAACACCAGAAATCAACCCAAACATCTACAGCCAACTCATATTTGATCAAGGATCCAAAACCAGTCTCTGGAGTAGGGACAGTCTATTGAATAAATGGTGCTGGGAAAATTGGATTTCCACGTGCAGAATCATGAAGCAAGACCCCTACCTTTCACCTTACACAAAAATCCACTCAACATGGATTAAAAACTTAAATCTATGACCTGACACCATCAAATTATTAGAGAGCATTGGAAAAACCCTGCAAGATATAGGTACCGGCAATGACTTCTTGGAAAACACCCCAGAAGCACAGGCAGTCAAAGCCAAAATTCACATTTGGGATTGCATCAGATTGAGAAGTTTCTGTACTGCAAAAGAAACAGTCAGGAAAGTGAAGAGACAACCGACAGAATGGGAAAATATATTTGCAAACTATGCAACAGATAAAGGGTTGATAACCAGAATCTACAAAGAAATCAAGAAACTCCACAACATCAAAACAAACAACCCACTTAAGAGATGGGCCAAGGACCTCAATAGACATTTTTCAAAAGAGGAAATCCAAATGGCCAACAGGCACATGAAAAAATGTTCAAGGTCACTAGCAATCAGGGAAATGCAAATCAAAACCACAATGAGGTTCCACCTTACCCCAGTTAGAATGGCTCACGTGCAGAAATCTACCAACAATAGATGCTGGCGAGGATGTGGGGAAAAAGGGACACTAACCCACTGTTGGTGGGAATGCAAACTGGTTAAGCCACTATGGAAGTCAGTCTGGAGATTCCTCAGAAACCTGAATATAACCCTACCATTCAACCCAGCCATCCCACTCCTTGGAATTTCCCCAAAGGAAATTAAATTGGCAAACAAAAAAGCGGTCTGCACCCTAATGTTTATTGCAGCTCAGCTAAGACCTGGAACCAACCCAAATGCCCATCAACGGTAGACTGGATAAAGAAATTATGGGACATGTACTCTATAGAATACTATACAGCAGTCAAAAACAACGAAACCCAGACATTTGCAACAAGATGGAGGAATCTGGAAAACATCATGCTGAGTGAATTAAGCCAGTCCCAAAGGGACAAATATCATATGTTCTCCCTGATTGGCGACAACTAACTGAGCACCAAAGGGGAAACTTGTTGAAGTGAAATGGACACTATGAGAAACAGTGACTTGATCAGCTCTTGTCCTGACGGTTGATGTACAATGTAATACTTTATCCATTTTAGTATTTTTTTTTTTGTTCTAGTACCATTGGTTGAACTCTGTAATTAACACACAATTATTCTTAGGTGTTTAAATTTTAACTGAAAAGTGATCCCTGTTAGGAATTTGGAAAACATTATGTTGAGTGAAATAAGCCAATCCCAAAGGGACAAATGACACTTGTTCTCCTTGATAGGTGACAACTAACTGAGCACCAAAAAGGAAACCTGTTAAAGTAAAATGAACACTAGGAGAAACGGTGACTTGATCAGCCCTCACCCTTGTGGGGAGCAACTCGGACTAGACTAAGTTACTGGAATTAAGACTTATTCTATGCATCTGCTCTCTCACAATATGGCGCTGGGAGAGGAGTAAACAACTTTTACACAGCTGCCTCCAGTTCGACCAGTAACCTGCAGGAGCTGATCCTGCTCCTGATTGGAGGAGAGCAGCGTACTCGGCATGTGGGTAGCAGAGTTGGGATTGGTGGAAGAGGACTACAAAGGAGGAGAGAGACAACATGCGCCAGGAACATCTAAGGGGAACATCCGGATAACATCTGAGCAGCCCCCGAGAGAGCCGGCTGGTGGTGTGCCGCTCCCCCGCGGAAGTGGGGAATGTGGCAGGGGGAACCGCCCTTCCACGGAGGTGGAAGGGACGGCAGCCAACCCGGGAAGAACCAGCAGCAAACCCGGGGAGGGCCAAGCAGACAAAAGAACAGCTCAGGGTCCCGTGTCGTTCCTCCATGAAGAGGGGGAGCGACACACCCTGACTGTTGATGAGCAGCTTAAAAACTGGGTATTTCTAATACCAATGATCTATTGTTGAAATTTAGGAAAGCAATCAGCTTTTGCATACTAATCAGGTATCCTGTGACCTTGCTGTACTTTGCTTATTAGTTTTCTGTATACACACATATGTGGAAGATAGTGATTATAGGATTGTGGATGCATTGTTTTCTGTAAGACAAACAGCAGTCAAACGTTTTTACCTGGATAAATGTGAGTGGCATTTATCATTTTCTTTAATTTTAATTATTCTAAAATTTAAAAGCAATGTATAACTAATGTTTCACACATCACAGTTCTACAGTATTTTATAATCTAGAATGATCTTAATATGCAAAATATATGTGTACATATGAATGAGCCTTTTTTATAATTTTTTTTAACTTTTATTTAATGAATATTTCCAAAGTACAGCTTATGGGTTACAATGGCTTCCACCCAAAAATGTCCCTCCCACCCACAACCCTCCCCTTATCCACTCCCTCTCCCCTTCCATTCACATCAAGTTTCATTTTCGATTCTCTTTATATACAGAAGATCAGTTTAGCATCCATTAAGTAAAGATTTCAACAGTTTGCTCCCACACAGAAACATAAAGTGAAAAATACTGTTTGAGTACTAGTTATAGCATTAAATCTCAATGTACAGCACACTAAGGACAAAGATCCTACATGAGGAGTAAGTGCACAGTGACTCCTGTTGTTGACTTAACAAATTGACACTCTTGTTTATGGCCTCAGTAATCACCCTAGGCTCTTGTCATGAGCTGCCAAGGCTATGGAAGCCCCCTGAGTTCACTGACTCTGATCATATTTAGACAAGGCCATGGTCAAAGTGGAAGTTCTCTCCTCCCTTCAGAGAAAGGTACCTCCTTCTTTGATGACCCATTCTTTCCACTGGGATCTCACTCGCAGAGATCTTTCATTTAGGTTTTTTTTTTTTTTTTTTTTTTTTTTCCCCAGAGTGTTTTGGCTTTCCATGCCTGAAATACTCTCATGGGCTTTTCAGCCAGATCCGCATGCCTTAAGGGCTGATTCTGAGGTGGCATTTATCATAATGAAAAAGACAGAAGGGAAGGTTTAGGGAGTTTGATTTTGGAAATCATATGTTGAGATACCAAGTATTCATCTAAGTGGAAAAATCAAGCAGTCAGTTGAATACATAAATCTGGAGTTGGTGGCAAGAGATATTTAGAACAAAGATAAATATATAAAGGCTATGAGATTGAATAAGAAAACTTGGGTAACAAGAAGAATTATAGAAAGAATATGTTCGGGGCCAGTGCTGTGACTTAGCAGGTAAAGCCACCACCTGCAGTGCCCGCATCCCATATGGGTGCCAGTTCTAGTCCCAGTTACTCAACTTCCGATCCAGCTCTCTGCTATGGCCTGGCAAAGCAGTAGAAGATGGCCAAGTGCTTGAGCCCCTGCACCTGTATGGGAGACCCAGAAGAAGCTCCTGGCTCCTGGCTTCAGATCAGCCCAACTCCAGCCGTTGAGAACAATTAGGGAGTGAATCAGCAGACGGAAGACGCCCCTCTCTTTGTCTCTCTCTCTCTCTCTTTTTCTTACTCTCTCTCTTCCTCTCCTTATCTGTGTTACTCTGACTTTCAAATAAATAAATAAATAAATCTTTAAAATAAAAGAAAGAATATGTTCATGGATTACAGCCTGGAATATCTCAAAATTTAAAGGTCCAGAAGATAAGAAGAAATCAGCAGTGGGGATTAGGATGAATTTCCAACTATGTAAAGACAGACCTGAAAGAGAAGAACTTAAAATGAAGAGATAGCAGTATTTTAATAGAAAGTCATCACTGAATACATCTAATGTAACTGATAAAACATTCAGGCTGAGGGAACTGACCACTGAGTTTTACAACATAAATGTCTTGGTTACCTCAACAAGTGCTTTTTCAATAGAGCAAGAGGGGACTGAAATGACTAAAAAAATATAACTGGAAATCACTATGCTTAGTGAGATAAGCAAGTCCTCAGACGACAAATGTCATATGTTTTCTCTGATATGTGTCAGTTAATAAAGAAACATAGGGATGAAATGGACATCTTGTGATTTAATTGTTGTTTTCAGCCCATTGGACTGTGGTTGTTCTACTTTTAGTTGTTGAATATTATGGATAGTGCTGCATTAAGCCTATTATTATAGAGTGAATTGAAATTATGTTTTTGCAAAAATTAAAGAAGAAAACGAAGAATGGGGAAAAGGAGGGGGTGGATGGAAGTACTATTATCTTCTGAGAATTTTACCTATAAAATAAATGAAATCTGCAAATCTCAATGTAAGGATTATATACCCAATTATCTCCCAAAGCTTAATAAATGTGTGCTGAAAAAAAGGCACAAAATAAACATGATTTGCATTAATGACTTCTTTAAAAATTTTTGTTATAAAGGAAAGTATAGTCATATGGGTTAGGTTAATTGTGTCTAAAGAAGTCTAAAGAAAAGAAATAGTTTGGCTTGGATGTACTCATGGAGATAACCTAGTGATTTTGTGATGCAGGAGAGAAGAGAGGGACATCTTTGCAAAATGAAAAGGAACAACATTGAATACATGATTCTAGGTGATTAGTAGTAAGAGGAGAGCCTTGTAAATTCATATAACAGCATAGAAGGCAGACCATATATGAAGATATGGAGAGCAGTAGGTAGATGTAAAGTATGGTACATGCAATTAATAAATATCAGTATAAATTCATAATTATTTTGTAAACCTAGTTTTATTGTCATTTCCTCCAAAATAACAAAAAGGAAATCTAAATTTTATTTTATGCTGACAATCAAATTGTATACCATGTCTCTGCTTGCTTGCATATTGTAAATTTATGAACAAAACATGTTTGAATACTTAGAAGTAAATCACCAAGGCAAAACATTTGCTACCAGATCAGAGTTTAACATACATGAGTGTGAAATCTCCAAAAATTGAGTAAATGATGGCTTCAAAGACTACACATGCATTTGTATACACACATACATATAGAGAAAAAATATTTTTATTTCAAATGCCAATTATTTATTGCCAGAATAGAGGAAAGCAGTCAATCTTAGCATATTAATTGGGTATCCTGTAACCTTGTTTACTTGCTTATTTGGCCCTACATAGCAAAATATGTATTTATTCTCATAATAATAATGGAAATGAGAGTAAAAAGAACTTTAAAATGATTGCTGAGCAAAGTTTAATCCACAAATTCAGGGCTTATAAGATGATCATTCAGTACCACTGGCTTTGTTTTTAAAACAAGGAACTCAATTTAAGAATAACTATAAAAATATTAGATATGATTTTAATTAAAATAGTAGGATCTAAACACAGTACAAGACATTTGTTAGGTTTGCTAATACTAGAATTCATCAAATTAGAATTAATCAAATGATGAATAATTATTATTAATAGATAGTAGGATAAGTGATTATTTTACATTCTATAAATGAGTACATTTTAATGAAAAGAAAAATTAAAAAATAGACATGTGGATGAGTGACTTAAGCCATCATGTAAATATAATGTAAAATAATAGTAATGTATATAATGTATATAATGTAAAAAATCAGAATTTGAATATCTAATGATAGAATAGTTCATTATAGATTGAACACTCCATGGCCTATAGTTGGTGATCACAAGAATTATTTACAGAAGGAAATACGCAAAATATGATTTTAAGAAATAAAAGAATATATTAACTGGCTAAAGTCATATCCTACTGAAGAGAGAGAGACACACACACACATACAGATGGAGATAGACAGATAGATAGGTAGATAAACAGATAGATAGATAGATAGATAGATACAGGGAATCAAGGGGTGGATGCAGGGAGAGAGCTGCAGAGGGTTTCAATGAACATAGTGACCTTGTCTATTTTCTGCACTGCAAGCTCAGAGTCTTGGTCAGTGTCTGGCACAAAGTAGATGCCCTGGAACACAACTCTCCATGGTAGCATGTATTGAAACATCAAGACTCAAAGTAATACACTAACATATCATATATGTTGAGATTGACTTTGTCCTAATGGAATTACACATGAAAAAGTTTTTCTTTCACATTTCTGTATTATCTAATGTTTCTATAATAAAAGTGAGAAGTCTTCAAAATGTTCATAGAAAATGTATAACATGTAAAAAAGTTGCATGGATTATAAAAACATGGCACCAAAATAAACTTATCTTTCAATTCCATTTTTCTACAAACTCACAGTCGTACCATTGTGTGAAACATTCAACCTGTGTCTTATCCTGATCTAAAGTACATCAAAGAGAACTTCAAACACATGTCAAGATAACCATAGGCATGTTTTTAAAGAAGATAGATTGAAAATAACATTTCATCCCTATGAATAAAAGCACTGTCATTTTTAGAAGTCACAGTGAAATGGCTACTTTGGTTAAAATTAAATCCAAAATAATTCTATAGCAACTTCTTATATAATGTAACTTTGAAAATCTCCGCTGATACTTAATTACTGACAGCATGGGAATTAGTATTCCAGCTACCAACTCTTTAGAGAGACCTTAATGTAACAGGAAAGAAGCACCAGATGTTCAGATGGCTGCAATTTTGTCCTCAGCAAAGGTTATAATCAGGTTCATAATATGAGGCTCGATGAAGAGGCCGCATACCATAGAAGAAAAATACATTGGGCAAAGACTCATAAAAACTGAGCTCAAAATTAGTCTCCATTGCTTAGTAATTATGAGTTTGATTCATCCTTAACTGTTATAAGCCTCAATTGCTTCAACAATATAATAGAGATCATAATAACCAGCTTACTTGCTCATTTCACATAGAGTTTAGTGTATTTGTCAGATTTCAAAAGGGAATTTCCCTTGCGCCTGTATTTTGTAATGAATAAATCTCTCATTTTCCTTCCCTACCCATCAAAGCATATGCTTTCAAAACTATTTTATTTCAATGAAAATTTGAAAAAAAATATTACCCATGTGGGAACAACTTTTGTTGACATAACTATCATTAAAATTTATTTTGAGAAGAGTTTTCCATGTTGTATTACTTTAGGTACTTTATAGTATTTGATAAAAAACGCCAAGTAGAAAGATGATTTTCCTTTACATGATTTACTGCACTTTAAAGTGAGTGCTGCTAAAATTAGTGCAAGATTATAGATCTTGTCATTCCCACATGGCCCACGTAGGAGGCCCCTGTGGGCTGTAGATTCTGCAGATTCTGAATCAGACGCCCCTGCCACCAACATTCCCTCTGGATATTGTGAATGCACTCATATTTCTGAAAATGACTTCCAGAATAATTGTGGGGTCTCTTCTCCCACAAGGTCTGCTAGCAGACGATGCTCCACCATTCTATCATTCCAGGGAAGCCTGTGTTTTCTTGAGTCTGTGTTCTCATCTTCATCTTTCATACTGGTCCTTTGTAACTTGATGTGTGTAATAAGTAAATTTCTTTCACTCTCTAAAGGATTCCCCTCCCTTCGTACTGTAGATGAAACCAGAAGACTCACTGGAGTGCCAATTTCATCATCTCAATAGTTTCCTCTCCCTTGCCAGAAACCTACAAATTAGAAACTATGAAAGTAGTAGCCAATGAAGACTAACATTTCTTCACGTTTTGTTTTTCAAAAATTTCTGTTTTAATTTTTGAAAATAAGCCTCAACATCATATTCTTTCCAGCTGTTAGACCAATATGTACAAATTCTTCAAAGATATGGTCCATGTGTACTGAAGCTTTTTCCCCTGACACCAGCTACCTGCAACACACACCAACATGACTACCACCATTATTGCTTACAAAAATGCTGTTGGGGAGGGTAGGCTTATGTATCTTTAAGTGCCAACTGACCTGTAAGATTTTTCTTTTCACTTGATTACTCAGAAGCCTTCAATGCCAATAATTACATTTAACTTCCTGAAATTCCCAAGTATGTTCCTTTTCAATGCTCCCAGTTTCATAATTTCCTGACTGCATCTTTTATCTCCGATTTCTACTTGCTACCTGGTTGCTCTGCAATTGGTTTTTAAATGTTGAATTTATTCATATCTCAAGATAGAGGTTCCTTCTCTTACTTTCTATCAACTCTTTCCCTAAGATCTCATTTATTCCCATGACTATAGTTCTCCATGGAATATTTGAATATATATATATATATATATACATATCTATTACTAGCCCATAAATAATAAGTATTTTCAGAAGATAAAATCAGGAAACGTGTAAGGAGGTAAGAGGTAGTGACCTGCCATTGGAAGAGACTTCTCAGAGAAGCTGCATTTTTGTTGAACCTGGGCTCACGTGAAAGCCTGTGGTCAGGAGAAGACCTGAGAGAGCTGCAAACAGAAAGAGCATCAACTACAAAATCTGTGGAGGAGGCTGGGATCCGAAGGATAAGCAGAGACAGCATGCGATAGAGCTTTGAAAGTCACAGGAAGAGCTTTGACTGGACATATGGGAGGGGAAGACACCGCACGGCTTTAAGCAGGAGACGGACAAGCACTGACTCACAATCTGGGGCAGGTGCTCTGGTGCAGCAAACGGAGCTGCTCCGTGGGACACCTGCATCCTATATTGAGAACTAGATGGAGTCCCAGCTGTTCTGCTTCTAATCCTACTGCCTGCTAATGAGCCTGAGAAGTAACACATGATGGCCAATTGCTTGATTCCCTGCCAGCCAAATGCGAGTCCCAGATGGAGTTCCTGGCTCCTGATTTCACCTGCCCCAGCCCCTGGCATTGCAGCCACTTGGGAAGTGAACCAGCAGATGGAAGTTTGACTTCTCTCCCTCTCCCCCTCTCCCCCTCTCCCCCTCTCCCCCTCTCCCCCTCTCCCCGTCTCCCCCTCTCACCCTCTCCCCCCTCTAATGCTTTCTAAGGTGAACAATTTTGAGGAATGAATAAATTTCCTGTTAGAGTTGCCACCTGCCTTTACCTGGCCAGCTCTCCTTCCAGGCCAGCTGGGTAATGGAAGTCAACAGGGTGCCTTCCCCAAGGAGGTTCACACCTCCCTTATGATGTATCCCATGTAAAGAGATAGCTAAACATGGGCCTTATAACTGGCAAGGCCTTAAAGCTCACCTTATTATTATCAGGCCCCTTCTGTCAATTTCTGTTGGCCTCCCAATCAGAAAACTGACTCGTGCCACTCATGGGCTGCTATTCTCACCCTGTCTTTTATACTACTGTGTCTGTTTATGCGTTTACAGGAGGTGATAATGGAATGAACCAAAGCCTTCGCCAACCAGGTGGTCAACCAAATGCTGCTACAGGGATATACTTGGCTCCCCACCAGGGAGACAGAGGCTTGAGACATCGCCATCCAGCAGTGGGTACCTCTTCACCCCATGTCAGCAGGAAATTGCTCTAAAGACAGATCATCATCCTCCACCCCTCCTGGACTTCTGGGGCTGATGTAATCCCATACAACTCTTGCTTTGTAAAAAACAGAAGGCGAGAATGTGGGTAAAATGGTGCAGTCTTATCTGTGGTGTGGTCTGCGCCCTCAATACCATCCTAGGCTCTAGCCCACATGTCTCCCACCCCATCCCCTGCCGCCATTGCTGAAAGCCAGGTGGCCACCTGGCCCAACCACCGGTATCAGCTCCACCCCCACCCTAATGGGATTCGCTGCTCCTACTTCCCTGCCCGCCCCCTGACAAAAGTTTAAGAGAACACGTTCCCAACCAAGCTCCCTGGATCTCTCTTATTCTCTCCTCGTCTCTTCTACCCTCACACATTCCCCTCCCCAGCCCGTGGGGGTTCCCCCACCCAAATAAACCTTTCCTCTAAAAAAAAAAAAAAAGTTTATAGTAAAGAATGTCTGCATATTGACTGGAGTTTTCTAGTGATGGAAGTGGGAAAAGTTTGATAGAGAAGATTAATCAAGGTAGAAATCTTACAGAATATGCTAATCAGCCGACCCTAATTCACAGGCAGATTGGTCTTAAAGAGAAGAAAAGCCTCTTCTGTCGCTGTGTCACTCACAGCAAGAGCTATCTGTAACAACAGATGCAGGTGAGTTGGTGGAGTTGGGGTAGAAGGACGACTTTTTGGTTTTTGGGTTGTTTTTTTTTATACTGCCTTTAGGTTCTTGAGATGTGAGAAAAGCAACAGTTTGAAGAGATGTAGAGGTTTTCAGGAAACTTTAAGAGAAAATATGGTAATTAAAGAATGAGAAAAGGAGTTTACTAAGAAAGGAAAATATCTTTGCTGAATGTGGGCTTCTAATTTGCGTTCTTCAATTTTCAATGTGTCTGGAGAGCTTATCTGTGTGGGGTGTGTCTGTCAGTGCTCGGCCACTGCAGGTCAGGTATTATGTAGACAGAGAAAGGGTTTGCCAGGTGTGAATGTTGGAGGAGGGGACAGAGACTTAAACACTGTCTTATAGATTTACTATGGTGGCGGCTCATGGAGTCTCGGATGGTTGATGGACATGACGTCAAAAAAGACATAGCAGATCATGAAAAAGTGCTGAATTCCCAGAATAGGAGTTCTTAAGGAGACCAGAGAATTTGAGTGGAGTCATGGACAGGAAGTCCTAACAAGCTGCAAGGGTTGTGATTAAGGCATCCGGGGCTAGGGTGTAAGCTGGGAGTTCACAGCTGTGGGGGATTTTCTCTCGTACTTGTTGAATGCAGCAGGGAACAGGGCAGTGTTGTGGTAAACAAAGCAGAACTAAAGACCAGCCTCACTGCGTCTACTGCTTCCCTCAAAGAATGTCAATCACTGAATGGAGAATGAGTGCTTGACAAGCAAACTGAACATGCCCACACCCTCCGCTTCAAATACTTCCTTTTTCTTGCATAAAGAGCACAGTTCTTTTTAACAAAAACATTTACTGATTTCAAAGGCTGAGAGCGAGATTCTCCCCAAATGTCTGGGTCTCCCACATGGGTGGCAGCAAACAGGTACATCTGTTGCTTTCTAGGAACGCTAGTAGGAAGCTCAATTGAAAGCCAAGGCGGGACTCCAGCTTGGGCACTCTTGGGTGTCTGAGATGTGTTTTAACTTGCTGTTCCGTAAGGCCCAACCCAAGAGCCCCGTTCTTAAAACAGCCTACACTATGTGTTTCCCTGTGCTGCCAGGCCTTCACCCATCTTCCCAGCCTCCTTTCAGGCAGGTACCCCTTTCTGACTTTGTCCAGGCCCTGTAGCCTTCTCTCTGCCTGTGCTCCTGCACTCCCAGTTCTGCCCTGAGTCAGCTCCTGTGTCGCCGCCAGATGTCAGCTCAGCCAGGATTTCCTTTGGAAAGCCTTCTCTCCCTTCACAATTAGCGCATCCCGTGTCTCCACACATCACGCATGCAAATTACATAACAAAGAGCATATTCCACACTTCAATATGCTTAAAATGTCAGAATGTCCCAAATTAGTCAGGATGTGGGAACATATTGGAAAATATATGAGAGGACTTCAAAAAGGTTCATGAAAACATGGAATTAAACTTATGTTTATTTTGGTGCAAAAATGTTTGAAATCCAGACATAGTTTTTTCATAATATTCATTTTCCATGAACTTACTGGAAATATTTAATAACAATGCTGATTTAAACCATAGGCATGCCACACTTTGAGTTTACTATAACATTGAGTTAAAAAAAAAAGGGGGGGGAGGGATATAAAACACAAATACACAGCAAGGCACATTTTATGATAATACCACTAATAATAAAAGCATTACTCTGCCAGATATTGCTAGAAAATAATATATATATATTTGAAAGAGTAAGAAAAACTATATTAATTGTTTGGTTTGCTAAGTAGTAGTGTGATGCATATTGAGAAAATATACTTTTAAAATACTAAGTTTTGTTAGGGCAACACAATTCATTGTTAATAGACTGATTCTTAAAATCACCAAAATGTTTAAAGTAAGTATCTTTGTAGGTTATTTCGGATATAGAAACTTCAATGCATTTCTGGAAAAAGAACTGGTAGCGTTGAGTAGAATCAGAGCACAGACTCTCACTAAAAGCCTAGACCTACTTTCTGGAAATTTCCACAGGCTGTAACTAATGAAGCCACTTACTCTAATGCTATGTTTAGTTGTTCTCTGCCACCATTCAGTTGTTTGTGTCTGGCGTATCATGTGTGCTTACCCTCTCAGAGCTGCACTGTTCCAGGAAGTGGCTTGTCAGACTTCCGAACAGCTACTTCTCCAGGGGGTAATCTGGCTTTTTTCTACATTTTTAGGTCAATTTAGCAAAGAGATTTGTGCCTGAAAGAAAAAAAAATCATGATATTTCAAATTAAACATCAAAGAGTTTAATTTTGAAAATAAAAAAGATATGGGCCAGATGAAGACTTGATTATAAATATTAACATAGAATGAAGCACACAGATTTAAAAAGTAGAATGATTACACATTTTCTGCTTTAGTCTTAACCTAGAAGAACTGATTTAAAAATAACCCTTTTAAAATAGGAATAAGCAAAATAAAACCAGATAAAAAGAACCTTGACTTTTTCCAGTATGTTCTAGTTTTGATCCCAAGCAAATGTATTTATTTTTCTGGATATATATGTGGAGACTGGAAAGAGACCTTAAAGGATAACATGAAGCATTTGAGTTTTATTAATACGTTAGAGTCAGATTGTTATCAACTGCATAATCTCATGTAGATTATTTATCATCAGTAAATCTGTTTCCCATACATATAAAATGGAGATAATGAACACACTTGCTTTCTATGCTCCTAGGATTGATTCAATGGTAATATGCGTTTTTTTTAAAGATTTTATTTATTTATTTGAAAGAGTTGAAGAGGCAGAGGCAGAGAATCTTCCATCTGCTGGTTCACTCCCCGTATAGCCGCAATGGCTAGAGCTGCGCTGATCAGAAGCCAGGAGCTTCCTCTGGGTCTTCCCACATGGGTGCAGGGGCCCAAGGACTTAGGCCATCTTCTACTGCTTTCCCAGACCATTGCAGAGAGCTGGATAGAATGGAGCAGCCAGGACTTGAACCTGCGCCTATATGGGATGCTGGCACTACTGGTGGCAGCTTTACCTGCTATGCCACAGCCCCAGCCCTGGTAATATGTATTAATGCACATAGGAATTCTTTACAAACTATCATAAATAACTCTGCCTTTCAAATAAATAAATCGTTTAGAAATTATCATGCAATTAAAGTCACATTATGTTAATTCTGGGTTTCAGTGTACTCCTCCAATTCTTTGCAAATACTGATGTCACCAAAAATTATGAACATCATTAAGCCTGATCCATTGCTTTGCAGAAAAGGAACTGGAAAGAATAGAGGCCATTTGCACTAAATGACATTTCATGAGGATTGTCCCTCATGGCAGTTCTGATTGTAAGGGGCTGTTCCATCACTACGCTATGACAGAGAAAAAGAATCTGCATAATGTAACTCGCAACTTTGCATAGCATTCCAGTTGGTAAGGACAAGATAAAGAAGTGTGACACTAAAATGTGTTTGCAAAAAACAGAGCATGTAGAATATTCAGTATTGGATTCTTGTGGGAAGCATTATGATATAAAACAGGCGGCGCCATGGCTCAATAGGCTAATCCTCCGCCTTGCGGCACCGGCACACTAGGTTCTAGTCCCGGTCGGGGTGCCGGATTCTGTCCCAGTTGCCCCTCTTCCAGGCCAGCCCTCTGCTGTGGCCAGGGAGTGCAGTGGAGGATGGCCCAAGTGCTTGGGCCCTGCACCCACATGGGAGACCAGGAGAAGCACCTGGCTCCTGCCATCGGATCAGCGCAGTGCGCCGGCCGCAGCGCGCTGGCCGTGGCGGCCATTAGAGGGTGAACCAACGGCAAAGGAAGACCTTTCTCTCTGTCTCTCTCTCTCTCTCTCACTGTCCACTCTGCCTGTCAAAAAAACAAACAAACCAAAAAAAAAAAAAAAAACCAAAACACAATGTTTTCAGTACAACTCTTCATGTTAGACTGTAGCAAAATCTATAAACAAGTGAGAAATTCAATGATTATAATTATAGCTTAAAACAATATTTAAAGCACACAAATGGTACAAATTATACCTGACACTCATCAAAACAGAATCTACTAATCATTACCTTTAGCCATGGGCTGTAGCTTTGTTTATTATTTGGTACATGCAGTATGCAGTGAAGGAATCGCATCTGAAATATCTGTCCTAGAGAGTGAAACTTGGCAAGACACTAAAGAAAAAAATCTTTGGATTAATTTGAAAGTGTTTAAGTTTAAAATTCTAGGATACATGTCTGTACTTACTAGAGATGGAATAAAAGAATAAACAGGTTAGAAGTGTTAAAAATAGTGAGGAGGAGCAATGGGCCAGGATAAACCTGTCCTGTAAGAAAAAGCCATATTATAATCATCTATTTTTTTCCAAATGTGGTAACCATCTTTAATGTTTTCCAGAAATTTTTTTATTTAAGGAATACAAATTTCATGTTTTCCATGAATACTTTAGGAATATAGTGATTCTTCCCACTACTCACCCTTCCGCCCACACTTCCACCCCACTTCCTCCTCTCTTTCCTATCCCCATTATATTTTTTACTAAGATCTATTTTCAATTAACTTTATACACATATGATTAACTCTATACTAAGTAAAGAACTAAACAAATTGGATTAAAAAAAAATTCCTCAACAGTCAAGACAAGGGCAGTTCAAAGGCATTGCATCTTAAAGTATTAATTTCACTTACATAGATTAACTTTTAGGTGCTCTATTAGTTATCATAGATCAGGGAGAACATATGGTATTTGTCATTTTATGACTGGCTCATTTCACTAAGAATGGTGTCTTCCAGTTCCATCAATTTTATTACAAATCACAAGATTTCATTTTTTACTGTTGTGTAGTATTCCATAGCGTACATATTCCATAATTTCTTTATCCAGTCTTAATTTGATGGGCAATTGGGTTGATTCCATGTCTTAGCTATTGTGAATTGAGATACAATAAATATGAGGGTACAGGTAAATATTTCATATGCCCATTTCATTTCCTTTGAGTAAAATCCTAGGAACGGGATGTCTGGGTAGTACGGTAGGTCTATATTCAAATTTCTGAGGTAGTTCCATATTGTCTTCCATAGTAGCTGTACCAGTTTACATTCCCACCAGCAGTGGACCAGCATAGCTTTTCTCCACATCCTCGCCAGCATTTGTTTGTTGATTTCAGTATGAAAGCCATTTTAAAGGGGGTGAGGTGAAACCTCATTGTGGTTTTTGATTTATGTTTACCTGATGGCTAGTGATATGAACATTTTTTTTCATGTGTCTGTTGGCCATTTGGATTTCCTCGTTGGAAAAATGCCTGTTTAAGTCCTTTGGCCATTTCTTCACTGGGTTGTTTGTTTTGTTGTTGAGTTTCTTGAGTTCTTTTTAATCTTCTGATAATTATTTATTTATTTTCACAGGCAGAGTTAAACAGTGAGAGAGAAAAACAGAAAGGTCTTCCTTCCATTGGTTCACCCCCCAAATGGCTGCTACGGCCAGCACGCTGCGCCAATCCAAAGCCAAGAGCCAGGTGCTTCCTCCTGGTCTCCCATGAGAGTGCAGGGGCCCAAGGACTTGGGCCATCCTCCACTGCCTTCCCAGGCCGCAGCAGAGAGCTAGACTGGAAGAGGAGCAACTGGGACAGAACCTGGAGCCCCAACCGGGACTAGAACCCGGGGTGCCGGCGGGGCAGGCGGAGGATTAGCCTAGTGAGCCGCAGCGCCAGCCTATCTTCTGATAATTAATCCTCTTTCAGTTGTGGTGTTTGCAATATTTCCTCCCATTCTGTCAGTTGCCTCTTCACTTTGTTGAGTGTTTCTTTTGTTGTATAGAATCTTCTCAATTTGATGTTATCCCATTTGTCAATTTTGTCTTTGATTGCCTGTGCCTCTGGGTCTTTTTCAAGAACTCTTTGCCTATATCAATGTGTTGCAGAGTTTTCCCAATGTCCTCTAGTAAGTTGATGGTATTGGTTAATAGATTTAGTGCATTTTGAGTGGAATTTTGTGTAAGGTGTAACATAGGGGTCTTCCTTCATGCTTCTACATGCAGATATCTAGTTTTCCCAGTTCTCTTTGTTGAAGAGACTGTCCTTGTTCCAAGGATTGATTTTAGTTCCTTTGTCAAATATAAGTTGGTTGTAGATGCATGGGTTGATTTCTGGCATTTCTGTTCTGTTCCATTGGTCTGTCCATCCATTTGTGCCAGTAGCAGGCTGTCTTGATTCTAACTGCACTTTAGCATGTCTTCAAATCTGGTATTATGATGCTTCTGTCTTTGTTTTTGTTGTATAATATTGCTTTAACTCTTTGGGTTCTCCTGTATTTCCATGTAAATTTCAGCATCATTTTTTCTATATCTGAGAAGAATGTCCTTGGTATTTATTAAGTGAGAGAAAAGGACAAAGAAGTTCTGAAATGTCTGCTTCCTACTTCACACAAACTGTCCAGGACTTCCTGACAGTAACCACAGAAGCAAAATTGAGCAGTGAGATCAATGACCAATGACTTTGCGTGTGACAGGCGTGATCTGGCATAGATATCCAGGCTATCTGCATCAAGCTGATTCACTCATTTCATTTCAATCAGTGTCTGACATTTTCTTCTTTAATCAAGCCTGTGATTTAGGGGAGGTTAAAAACTACTATCAAAATCATTGGTTTTGTTCAAATTTCTCAAAATGTGGAAGTCTGCACTCAAACCTTCACAGAAATGCTCTATAAATAAAACATCAAAAACTAAATATTGCACGTAAGGAGGCCTATGCTTTTATCACAGTACCATGTTCAAAGGTTCATAATGCAGTTATATTACAGACTATCACACAGCTTATATTCTTTATTATAGTGAGATATAAATATTCTCAAACAATTTTAAATGTCTGCACATTTTCAAAGAAGCTCTCAAGAAAATTCATAAAACACTAATTTTCCACAGACCCTGGTTGCTGCTTTAGCACCAGGAGAGATCATTCATGCATTCTATAAAATGTATGGTCTTTATCACATATTTAATTCAGTAAAAAAAAGACTGACATATATATTATACTTTTTGTGTGACAAACATAAATTCTTAGAACCTAAGTGTTTTAGTGCTACATCTATTTTCTTTTCAAGAGCAAGAAATCTTGCAATTTTCTGAGAATTAGGCATCTACATTTTCAGAAATTTTGCGTATTTGTACTGAAAGTATAATTCTAGGTGGCATTCCTAGTAGGTATGTTGCTATGCACTGCATATGTAAGAGTTTTTTGTTTTGTTTTGTTTTGTATTTTGGGATTTTTTTTAGACTATCAGAGCTATGATACTTAGATAGGAGTGTTAGCAGAGTTTTAATGTAGATATTCGTGTTATTCTAAGAAATAAATCACTTGCTGATAAGCCAACTGACCCTTGATTTCGAATGACTTCAGGCTAAGTGTATCATATATAGGTGAATAAACACTTGACCCAAATGCAAATTGAACACTAAGAAAAGTTACAAGAAAAAGCTTAAATTTGGAGTGGGTGTTTGGCACAGCCATGAAGACTCTGCCTTGGATACCAGCGTTCCATACTGGAGTGCCTGGTTTGAGTCCTGGCTCCTCTTTCAATTCCTACTAATGCATACCCAGAGAAGGCGCAGGTGATGATTCAAGCTGTCGGGTCCTTGACAACTGTGTGAGAGATCAGAATTGAGTTCTTAGCTCTTGGCTTTAGCCTAGTTTAGCCACTGCTAATGTAGCCTATTGAGGAGTAAACCGGAAGACAGGAAGTCTGTATGTCTGTGTGTGTGTTCATGCGTTTGTGTGTCTGTCTCTGTAGCTCTGCCTTTCAAAGAAATAGAATAAGTAACGAAATAAAGAAGGGCTTAGCTTTTATTTATTTTAGTTATTTGAAAGAGTTACAGAGGGTGGAGGAGAGAGAGAGAGAGATCATCTACCTGCTGGTTCACTTCTCAGGTGGCTGCGATGACCAGGGCTGGCCAGGCTGAAGCCGGGAGCCAGGAGATTCTTCCAGGCCTTCCTTGTAGGTAGCAGGAGTCCAAACACTTAGGCCATCTGTGCTGCTTCTCCCAGGCCATTAGTGGGGAGCTGGAACCGAAGTGGTGCATCTGCGACCCGAACTGGCGCAAGAAGGGACTAACTTTCAGTGCAGCTGGTTGTTCGTCATGCTGGTGACCATCACTCAGGAATTTTTCCAAACCTTCACCATGCACGCTAGAGTTAAGAGTCTCTGATTGGTAAAACATATGTTAATTGGAATATATTTGTGACCCTCACTTGGCTCCAATTAGGTCTAACCCACTTAAACCTAGCCTAACTTTAAGCGGTTCGGGGTTTGAAGTGGCCTTCTTCCAGACTAAAATCCTCAGCCCTTGGGAAAAAAGAGGCACTCCCTTAGCCTCATTGGGAGCTCCAATGTATATTTAACTGAAAGGATAGGACAGGAAGTGGAGATATGTGGAAAGAGACAGGTTCAGATGAGGTACATGGGCTAGGAACGGGAGTACTATGGACGGTAGAGAGAAACCTGGAAGCTAAGTGGATTTTCATGGCTGAGT
This sequence comes from Oryctolagus cuniculus, assembly GCF_964237555.1. NCBI lineage: Eukaryota > Metazoa > Chordata > Mammalia > Lagomorpha > Leporidae > Oryctolagus > Oryctolagus cuniculus. The sequence goes on along the minus strand of NC_091439.1, from coordinate 134,620,330 downwards.
ACAGCAATGGACACTGGAAAGCACAGGGCAGGAGCAGCCCCCTGCTATGAGCAGAACTGACAGTAGTCCCTGGCTGCATAGAATGCTTTGTGAGCCTGGGAGCCTGCTATGTGGCTGGATAAGGGAGGTGAGGGCCATTGTTACTGTTTCCCTTGGGACCTAGGAGGTCATGTGGGAATGTGGTGGAAATGGTATACCAAGACTCCAGGGATTTTAACAAAGGAGTTTAGGCAAGTTTTACTGACACAGTTTATGGGCAAGAGGGAGAAAATGCCTTTTGTTATTGTATAGTGTTTACGATTCCTTTATTTTAGAAAACAATAGTCTGATAAATAACATTTATGTTGTAGTTCCTGCTACTGTTGTGATCATGATCATATTTATTGGTAATACAGGAACAGCTTTATGACACATATAGCAGTGTAAAATGTGTAGATGATCTCTAATTACCCATGACTATCCAGTGTGTATGTGTGTCTGTACACTAACAAAATACTCCTCTCTGCTCATGTTTAGGGGAGTGGTTTTCATAACAGAACTCATGGACTTCTTGAGTAAAGAGTAGGATTGAAACAGAAAGGTCCAAAAAGTTTATGGAAGAAATGGAAATATAAATTTATTCAGGGGCACAAAATTATAATGCACACATAGCTTTTTTTCATAGTATGCAATTTCCATTAGTCAATGAACTTCTCTTTCCTTTAATTTTCAGAGCTTCAGTATTTTTATATATCCTCAGTGAGTTAGTTCATCATGTTCAGCATCTTCAGTTGCCAGAAGGAGCAATAGTATTTCAGATACATTCTGCTGCAGATCCCCGAAGGGAACTTAGAGCCTAAGTATAAATAATAAGAGATAATGCCTAAGGCTTGGTTACTTTTTCCAAGTATGAAATTTTTTTACTTGAGTGTCTAAGTCCTATTCATAACTTCAAATGACTTCTTTGAGACAGAATTCCTTTAAGGAAACTTTAGACAGTTATTTCCATTTGAATAGACGAATAGAGATTGAGACTGACACTCTAAAGTCTTCAACTTAGTCATTGAATTCTATCCGCTTCCTGAAGGATTCTCGGCTGAGTTGTGATTCTCTGACTACATAGAATTCTAGGAACTGTTTTTGCTTCGGGTAACAGAGACCTCTTCCTTGGCATGTAGGAAGTCATATGGGTTCTTGCCTGTGACTGGTGTAATTGATGAGGTGGATGAGGAGGGAGTCCTTGGGCAGTGTGGAAAGGTGCCCAAGGCCTGTCTCCCAAGGGCTCTCAGTTCAGCTTTTGATCAGTTTTCATTGGGTCAATAACTGTTTTGTAAGATTTGTTTATGTATTTACTTATTTGAAAGACATAGTGACAGGTGAGAGGGGCAGACAGGGAGATCTTCCATCTGCTGATTCACTTCCCAAATGCCTAGTGCTGCTACTGATGCAAACCACTGGTGGTAACAGTCCAACTTGGTTTTTAACTTGGTTTGGGTAAATGTGCTTGAGATCCTCATCTCTCTTTGCCTAAATCTACATGATGAGTGCTTCCCTTCTGACCCTCAGCTGATAATCGTGAGCTGATCTTGGCTGATGTTGTGTTTATACGTATTTTTATCTGTGTGAATTGTACAAGTCCACTGTCTTTTCTACTCTAAGAATTTGCATTTTACTGTAAATTCTGTGAACAGTGAATTCTGTTTCACATTCCAAGACCTTAATGACTGGTAATAGGCTCAGCTAGAATGCTGCAGTCCCTTCTACCCCTGCCTGCCAAACATGGTTATCTTGGCTGAGGCTACTGGGCTTGCCTTGTACATCACCAGTGTTTGCCACTAGTCACAAATTTTTACTTTAGAAAGTGTTTAAAGTCCTGGAATTGGTTCATATTAACTTGACTGTATTTATTTACATTAAAATTCACTCTCAAATGATCCTATAAATAATATTTTGCATAAAAAACTAAGGGGTAGAGCTGGTGTTTGGCCAGGGTGAAGCTGCAGCTTGGGGCACCCACATTCCATATCAGAGTCACTGGCTTGGCATGCGTGTTCAGATCCCAAATTTAGCTTCCTGCTAGTTCATACTCTGGGAGGCAGCAGGTGATGATTCGAGCACTTGGATTCCTGGTGCCCACGTCAGAGCCCTGGATGGAGTTCCTGCTCCTGGCTTGGCTTGGCCCAGCTTTAGTGGACATAAGCAGTGAATCAGCAGGTGCAAACACTTTCTCTACTCTCTCCCTCTCTTTCCCTTTCAAATAAATTGAATAAGTATTTCAAAAAGCCAAGCAAGTGGTTTCTAAGAAAATGCAAATTCTTTTCTTTTGTACCTTTTATAACTTTCCAAAGAAGATCTCCTAACACCATTGGACTCTTAACAAATGCTTTTGCCACAAATTCATTGCTGAAATTCCTAAGGAAATGAAACACTGATATCTGCTTATAAATCATCTTTTCCTATTGAAAAATTTAGTGATAGTATGATTTTGATAATGATTTTTAAGAAATAAAGCTATTAAAATATAGTAGGCTTTCCTTTATTTTACTGAAAATACTCAATTTAATTTTAAATTTCTATTTATTTGATGACTGTCTAAATTCTCCGGGTACACGCACTAAGTTTTCTTTGTCTACGATTCCCTGGCCCCGTATTTGCCTATATCGCTCCCTCAGTCATGTCAGCTGTTCATGCATATTTCACCTCTCAGCAAACGTTCATGAAAATGTTACTTAAATGTACAATTTTATGTCTCAATTCTTCTTTATATGTTTACTTCATGTTTTCATTTTCTCCATGGCCATCCTTACTATGTAAAGTCCTGAATGTGGTGTTTATTTGACTTTCATTAGAGATGCAGGCAAACCAAAGATAGTCTGTAGGATGTAAAAATATAGTTTTCCTTAACTGTAGAGTATCTCTGAAGATATTGCTTTATCTATCAGCAAAACAATCAATGATTTTCTAGCTACCTTGCATATTGGAATGCACATGGGATATAGTGACCAGATAGAATTATCATCAAATATCTTTATTTTGATTACATAACCTTTGAAAGAGAGACACAGGATCTCCCATCTGCTTCACTTTCCCAAATGCCTCTACCTACTGGGACTGGGCCAAACTAAACCAGGAGCTAGAAACTCAATGTGGGTATTCCACATAGGCAACAAGGACCCAACTATTGAGCCATCACTCGGTAGTAGCCTTCCAGAGTGCACATTAGAAGGAAGCTGGAATTGGAAGTGAAGCCAGACCTTGGACCCAGACACTCTGATGTGGCATGTTGACATCCCAAGAAGGATCTTAACCAATGTGTCAAACACCTTCCCTTCATAAAATATCATTGAAATAGGGTAGGGTCAGCATTGCCTATTCCCACCCCATGTTGCCCAGAATACAGATTCAAAGTTGGAAATAAAACAACTAACATGTTATGAATAGGGGATAAGCATGAGGCTAAAGTGACATGTTAAGAGTGAGCAGAAGGTTGGATGGAGCTGAAACAGCTGCTGAGTCCACTGACGACAGACTGCAAACCTACAAACTCTTTGGACGTGTGAGGGGAATGGCTCCCCACTGGATGACACCACTGTCACTTGAGAGCTCTGTCACAGACAGCCAAGGAGTATTCCAGCCAACACCAACCTAAAGATCTCTCAGAGCTCTGTTTCCCTCCTGAATTCCATTTGATTTTTTGCCTGGCACTTGTGCTCTGCAATTGTAAACTGGGCTACAGACATTTAAACCAGAATTTACATACCAAATATACTCTAAGATGGGTTTTGCTTATTGATCAGTATTTTTTTTTTATTGTGGAATTCACGAAGAAGTTGCAAAGCACTATGGAAAGAACAAGACACAGGGGTCACATTTCTTAGATTTACCCAAGATTTGCTGTTAGTCTGGGATGGCAACATAACCACTTACTAGGGCTGAGTCTCGGTTTCTTCATCTCTGTATGGTAGCATTGGGCTGAAAATCTCCTGTCTTTTCTTGCTCTAATACTGTGATTGTTTCTGTACTGTTTGATATGATTATTATATGCACGTGCATGAAGAATAAGGAAATAGTCGGATTAGTCTGGTTAATATAGATTTCATTTAGATGATTTCAGTTACTCTTTCACCCAAACAAAACACAGTAAGAAAGTTCGTGGCAAATGTTTGTTACATTTTGTTCAGCAAATTAGGGAGCTGTCCTAATACTAGCTAATGATGCCTGCTTTCCCGTGTCCACAATTTTTTAAACTACAGGTGGCAGATTAGATCGTACTTGCAACATCTATTTCTAGCTCTTGGTCAGACTGACCTAATCCTACATCATTGTTGGTGTGAGTAAAAAGTTGATGGGATGGTACTTTCCTATTGAGGGAGAACTGAGAAAATCTAATTTTAAAAAACAGCTTTAAAGCAAGTACCCCGAGTTACTTCTGGAAGATACTTCTGGAATGTTGTCCTAGGAATCTCATGTCATTGTCAAGTCGGATGACAGCTGCACTGCTGGAAAATGAACTCCAAAGGGTTCTGGCCTCTTTTGTACTCTGCTACATCCCCAAGGCTTAGGACATGGTGTGGCACAGAGTAGGCATTCAGTAATTAGCTGTTGAACTGGATTTAATAGAAATGATTCTGTTCTTATCATAGCCTGTTTGGGGGGAAAAACACTATATTGAAGTCAGAACATTTCCAAATTTAAAAGCCAGCAATTTTTGTTTTTTATTACTAAGTAGGAAACTGTTGCATCCCCTTGTCAGCTAAAACAGAATATTACAAAAACCAGTGACAGCCACACATGAAATTTATTGAAAATGAGAGGCAAGGCAACAGATCAGGACTGACACTTCTTACCAGAGTGTGGGCCCCAACAGTGAGTTAGACAGCTGTTTATAGTATTGTGTCCACTAGGGCTCACAATTTCAAACCCCTGGTATGCAGTGAACAAAAGAAAAACAAAACAAACAAACAAAAAAAAAAAACACCAGAATATGGATCTAAGATAACAGTTAACAATAACAAATCCAGGAACAATAACAAACCTAAGGTAACAGTGCAGGGTGCATTTCTGTTCTCGATTCCTTGGAATTTGAGCCTTCATTGTTTCACAAGATTCACCCTTAGCCTTTAGCAAGCAAAGCGTACAGAAGCAAGAGATCTGCAATTAGCTTTTAGCCACACTCACTCCATTTTGATTTTGACTGCACAAAATTAGTCTTCCATGGAATATAAAATACATTTTGAGAATTTATCATAATATTGTAATTTTTTGTGTAACAAGAGTGAAACTTGATGTGATAAAAAACATTAAAATGTATAGACAGTAAATGCATAAATTGTGCCTTCTTTGGTGGCTAAGTATTTTTTTTTTTTAGATTTATTTTACTCGAAAGTCACAGTTACACAGAGAGCAGGAGAGGCAGAGAGAGAGAGAGATCGATCTTCCATTAGCTGGTTCACTCCCCAGATGCCCGCAATGGCTGGAGCTGCACCAATCCAAAGTCAGGAGCCAGGAGCTTCCTCCAGGTCTCCCACATGGATGCAGGGGCCCAAGGACTTGGGCCATATTCTACTGCTTTCGCAAGCCATAGCAGAGAGCTGGATTAGAAGCGAAGCAGCTGGGTCTCGAACCAGTGCCCATATGGGATGCTGGCACCACAGGCAGCGGCTTTACCGGTTATGCCACAGTGCTGGCCCCATGGCTAAGTATTTACACAGGTCAACAACAACAAGGGCTCAGCCCAAATTCATGACTAAGAGGTTCTGGGCAAGACAGAAAGCCACTGTCACCTAGACAAAGGTAGCATTTTCACGAGGGTGCTCCCGATGGCTTCAGTTAAGGTGGAGGAGGAAGGGAGGCAGACACAGGGAGAATGAAAAATTTAAACACACTCTGGCCACTTCTGAGAGTTAAAAGGGGAGAGAAGTAAGAATGCCAACTGAGACTATTTTTTCAAATTAAGTAGTGATTATAAGAAGCAGTTACATTGAAATAATTCTATGCTACCTTGAAATTTATAAACATAAAAGGGCTTATTACAGGCTACATTTCCTATGATTTTGGGGGGCCTTAACTGAGATTAAAATATAGGTTAATGCATTATTAAATGTAGAGGAATTAAACTTAAATTACTTGCTCTAGGAGGCCGGCAATGTGGCACAGTGGGTTAATTCCCTGGCCTGAAGCGCCAGCATCCCATATGGGTGCCGGTTCGAGACACAGTTGCTCCACTTCCAATCCTGCTCTCTGCTATGGCCTGTAAAGCAGTAGAAGATGGCCCAAGTCCTTGGGTGCCTGCACCCATGTGGGAGACCCAGAAGAAGCTCCTGGCTTCCGGCTTTGGATAGGCACAGCTCTGGCCATTGCGGCCAGTTGAGGAGTGAACCATCGGATGGAATACCTCTCTCTCTTTCTGCCTCTCCTCTCTGTGTAACTCTGGATTTCAAATAAATAAATATTTTTAAAAAATTACTTGCTCTATAGTGGCAGTGGATTAAGTTTGCTCACCATGACTACTAAAAAAATCCCCTCTAGGCATTCTAGTAGATGTTTCTTGATAAAGTGTTCAGAACCTTTTCATAAAATCCCATTTTGGCACTTAAAAATATGGGAACACACCTACAAATATATGAGGTTACTTCAAAAACGTTGTTGAAAAATGAAATTAAAATGTGTTTATTTTAGGGGCTGACATCGTGGCACAGTGGCTTAAGCCACAGTCCGTAGCACTGATGTCCCATATAAGCCCCAGTTCCAGTCTTGGGTGCTCCGTTTCCAATTCATTCCCTTGCTAATGTGCCCTGGAAGGCAGGGGAGATGGTCAAGGACTGGAGAACCTGCCACCTACATAGGAAACCTGGGTGGAGTTCCAGGCTTTAGAGAACCAGTGGATGGAAGGTCTCTCTCACCCTCCCTCTCTAATTCTGCCTGTCAAATAAATAAGTCTGTAAAAAGATGTTTATGTTGTTGCAAAAAATTCCATGCATAATTTTTTCATACTATGCATATTCCAAGAACTTTTTGTAAACCCTTCTATAGTACATATAACCTAAGTGTCTTATTTTATTGGTTAGTGCAAAGAAGGGATATATATCTGATCAATATATTTTTTATATTTTTTATTTTTTTATTTAATAAACAAATTTCCAAAGTACAGTTTATGGATTACAATGGCTCCCTCCCCATAATGTCCCTCCCACTCGCACCCCTCCCATCTCCCGCTCCCTCTCCCATTCCATTCACATCAAGATTCATTCAATTATCTTTATATACAGAAGATTTAGTATATATTAAGTAAAGATTTCATCAGTTTGCACCCACACAGAAACACAAAGTGTAAAATACTGCTTCAGTACTAGTTATAGCATTAATTCACAATGTACAGCACACTAAGGACAGATCCCACATGAGAAGTAAGTACACAGTGACAACTATTGTAGACTTAACAAATTGACACTCTTGTTTATGGCATCAGTAGGCTCTAGTCATGAGTTGCCAAGGCTATGGAAGCCTGTTGAGTTCACCAATTCGATCTTATTCCGACAGGGTCATAGTCAAAGTGGAAGTTCTCTCCTCCCTTCAGAGAAAGGTACCTCCTTCTTTGGTTGCCCGTTCTTTCCACTGGGATCTCACTCACAGAGATCTCTCATTTAGGTCTTTTTTTTTTTTTCCAGGGTGTCTTGGCTTTCCATGCCTAAAATACTCTCATGGGCTCTTCAGCCAGATCCGAATGCCTTAAGGGCTGATTCTGAGGCCAGAGTGCTATTTAGGACATCTGCCATTCTATGAGTCCGCTGTGTATTCCGCTTCCCATGATGGATTGTTCTCTCCCTTTTTGATTCTATCAGTTAGTATTAGCAGACACTAGTCTTGTTTGTGTGATCCCTTTGACTCTTAGGACTATCATTATGATCAATGGTGAACTGAAATTGATCACTTGGACTAATGAGATGGCATTGGTACATGCCACCTTGATGGGATTGTATTGGAATCCCCTGGCACGATTCTAACTCTACCATTTGGGGCAAGTCCGATTCAGCGTGTCCCAAATTGTACATCTACCTCTCTTATTCCCACTGTTATATTTAACAGGGATCACTTTTCCATTAAAATTTAAACACCTAAAAATAATTCTGTGTTAATTACATAGTTCAACCAATAGTACTAGAACAAAACAAAGAGAAAATACTAAAATAAATAAAGTATTACATTATACATCAACAGCCAGCAAAAGAGCTGATCAAGTCACTGTTTCTCATAGTGTCCATTTCACTTCAACAGGTTTCCACTTTGGTGCTCAGTTAGTTGTCACCGATCAGGGAGAACATATGATATTTGTCCCTTTGGGACTGGCTTAATTCACTCAGCATGATGTTTTCCAGATTCCTCCATCTTGTTGCAAATGACCGTGTTTCATTGTTTTTGACTGCTGTATAGTATTCTATAGAGTACATGTCCCATAATTTCTTTATCCAGTCTACTGTTGATGGGCATTTGGGTTGGTTCCAGGTCTTAGCTATTGTGAATTGAGCTGCAATAAACATTAATGTGCAGACAGCTTGTTTGTTTGCCAATTTCATTTCCTTTGGGTAAATTCCAAGGAGTGGGATGGCTGGGTTGTATGGTAGGGTTATATTCAGGTTACTGAGGAATCTCCAGACTGACTTCCACAGTGGCTTGACCAGTTTGCATTCCCACCAACAGTGGGTTAGTGTCCCTTTTTCCCCACATCCTCGCCAGCATCTGTTGTTGGCAGATTTCTGCATGTGAGCCATTCTAACCGGGGTGAGATGAAACCTCATTGTGGTTTTGATTTGCATTTCTCTGGCTGCTAGTGATCTTGAACATTATTTCATGTGTCTGTTGGCCATTTGGATTTCCTCTTTTGAAAAATGTCTATTGAGGTCCTTGGCCCATCTCTTAAGTGGGTTGTTTGTTTTGATGTTGTGGAGTTTCTTGATTTCTTTGTAGATTCTGGTTATCAACCCTTTATCTGTTGTGTAGTTTGCAAATATTTTTTCCCATTCTGTCGGTTGCCTCTTCACTCTCCTGACTGTTTCCTTTGCAGTACACAAACTTCTCAATTTGGTGCAATCCCAATAGTTAATTTTGGCTTTGACTGCCTGTACCTCCAGGGTCTTTTCTAGGAAGTCTTTTCTGGTACCTATATCTTGCAGGGTTTCTCAATGCTCTCTAACAATTTGATGGTGTCAGGTTGTAGATTTAAGTCTTTAATCCAGGTTGAGTGAATTTTTGTGTAAGGTGAATGGTAGGGGTCTTGCTTCATGATTCTACACATGGAAATCCAATTTTCCCAGCACCATTTACTGAATAGACTGTCCTTACTCCAGGGATTGGTTTTAGATCCTTGATCAAATATGAGTTGGCTACAGATGTTTGGATTGATCTGGTGTTTCTATTCTGTTCCATTGGTCTATCCGTCTGTTTCTGTACCAGTACCATGCTGTTTTTTTTTTTTTTTTTTTTTTTTTTTTCGACTGGCAGAGTGGACAGTGAGAGAGAGAGACAGAGAGAAAGGTCTTCCTTTGCCGTTGGTTCACCCTCCAATGGCCGCTGCGGCCAGCGCGATGTGGCCGGCGCACCGCGCTGATCCGATGGCAGGAGCCAGGAGCCAGGTGCTTTTCCTGGTCTCCCATGGGGTGCAGGGCCCAAGCACCTGGGCCATCCTCCACTGCACTCCCGGGCCACAGCAGAGGGCTGGCCTGGAAGAGGGGCAACCGGGACAGAATCCGGCACCCCGACCGGGACTAGAACCCGGTGTGCCGGCGCCGCTAGGCGGAGGATTAGCCTAGTGAGCCGCGGCGCCGGCCGCCATGCTGTTTTGATAACAACTGCCCTGTAGTATGTCCTGAAGTCTGGTATTGTGATGCCTCCGGCTTTTTTTTTTTTTTAATGTACAAGATTACTTTAGCTATTCGAGGTCTCCTTTGTCTCCATATGAATTTCAGCATCATTTTTCCAGACCTGAGAAGAATGTCTTCGGTATTTTGATTGGTATCACATAGAATCTGTAAATTGCTTTTGGGAGAATGGACATTTTGATGATGTTGATTCTTCAGATCCATGAGATGGAAGATTTTTCCATTTTTTGGTATCCTCTGCTATTTCTTTCTTTACGGTTTTGTAATTTTCATCGTAGAGATCTTTAACGGCCTTTGTTAAGTTTATTCCAAGGTATTTGATTGTTTTTGTAGCTATTGTGAATGGGATTGATCTTAGAAGTTCTTTCTCGGCCGGCGCCGCGGCTCACTAGGCTAATCCTCCGCCTAGCGGCGCCGGCACACCAGGTTCTAGTCCCGGTCGGGGCGCCGGATTCTGTCCCGGTTGCCCCTCTTCCAGGCCAGCCCTCTGCTGTGGCCCGGGAGTGCAGTGGAGGATGGCCCAGGTGCTTGGGCCCTGCACCCCATGGGAGACCAGGAAAAGCACCTGGCTCCTGGCTCCTGCCATCGGATCAGCGCGGTGCGCCGGCCGCATCGCGCTGGCCGCGGCGGCCATTGGAGGGTGAACCAACGGCAAAGGAAGACCTTTCTCTCTGTCTCTCTCTCTCACTGTCCACTCTGCCTGTCAAAAAAAAAAAAAAAAAAAAAAAGAAGTTCTTTCCCAGCCATGGCATTGTCTGTTATACAAAGGTTGTTGATTTTTGTGCATTGATTTTATATGCTGCTACTTTGCTAAACTCTTCTATGAGTTCCAATAGTCTCTTAGTAGAGTTCTTTGGGTCCCCTAAATAAAGAATCATATTATCTGCAAAGAGGGATAGTTTGAGTTCTTCCTTCCCAATTTGTATCCCTTTAATTTCTTTTTCTTGCCTAATAGCTCTGGCTAGAACTTGCGGAACTATATTGAATAGCAGTGGTGAGAGTGGGCATCCCTGTCTGGTACCAGATCTCAGGGGAAATGCTTCCAACTTTTCCCCATTCAATAGGATGTTGGCCGTGGGTTTTTCATAAATTGCTTTGATTATATTGAGGAATGTTCCTTCCATACCCAGTTTGCTTAGAGTTTTCATCATGAACGGGTGTTGTATTTATCAAATGCTTTCTCTGTGTCTATTGAGATAATCATATGGTTTTTCTTCTGCAGTCTGTTAATGTGGTGTATCACCTTGATTGTTTTGCGCACATTGAACCATCCCTGCCTACCAGGGAAAAATCCCACTTGGTCTGGGTGGATGATCTTTCTGATGTGTTGTTGCATTCTATTGGCCAGAATTTTATTGAGGATTTTTGCATCTATGTTCATCAGGGATATTAGTCTGTAATTCTCTTTCAATGCTGCATCTTTTTCTGGCTTAGGAATTAAGGTGATGCTGGCTTCATAGAAAGAATTTGGGAGGATTCCCTCTTTTTCAATTTTTCTGAATAGTGTGAGAAGATTGGAGTCAGTTCTTCTTTAAATGTCTCGTAGAATTCAGCAGTGAATCCAGCTGGTCCTTGGCTTTGCTTTGTTGGGAGGGCCTTTATTTCTGTTTCAATTTCTGTCTCAGTTATGGGTCTGTTTAGGTTTTCTATGTCTTCCTGGTTCAATTTAGGTAGGTTGCATGTGTCCAGGAATCTATCCATTTCTGATCGGTTTCCCTGTTTGCTGGCATACAAGTCCTTGTAGTAATTTCTGATGATTCTTTTTATTTCTGTGGTGTCTGTTGTTACGTTTCCTTTTTCATCTCTGATTTTATTGATTTGGGTCTTTTCTCTTCTTTTTTTAGTTAGTTGGGCCAATGGGGTGTCAATTTTGTTTATTTTTTCAAAAAAACCAGCTCCTCGTTTGGCTGGTTTTTTATAATGTATTTTTTTGGATTCAATCCTGTTAATTTCTTCTCTGATTTTAATTATTTCTCTTCTCCTACTAGATTTGGGTCTGGTTTGCTGCAGATTTTCTAGGTCCTAGAGATGAATTGAAATCTCATTTATTTGGTGCCTTTCCAATTTCTTGATGTAGGCACCTATTGATATAAACTTTCCTCTTAACACTACTTTTGCTGTATCCCATAAGTTTTGGTATGTTGTGGTGTTGTCCTCATTTACTTCCAGAAAGTTTTTGATTTCTCTTTTGATTTCTTCTATGACCCATTGTTCATTCAGAAGCATGTTGTTCAATCTCCATGTGTTTGCATATGCTCTAGGGATTCCTGAGTTGCTCATTCCCAACTTCATTCCTTTATGGTCTGAGAAGCTGCATCATATGATTCTAATTCTTTTGAATTTGCTGAGACTTACTTTATGGCCTAGTATGTGGTCAATCCTAGAGAAGGTTCCATGTACTGCTGAGAAGAATGTAAATGCTTTCTGTGTAGGATGAAAAGTTCTGTAGATATCTGTTAGATCCATTTGGGCTATAGTGTCATTTAAATCTACTGTATCCTTGTTGATCTTCTGTCCTATTGATCTGTCTATTTCTGAGAGTGGAGTATTGAATTCCCCCAGTACTATTGTATTGGAGTCTAAGTCTCCCTTTAAGTCCCTTAACAAATCTTTTAAATAAACTGGTTCCCTGTAATTAGTTGCATATACATTGATAATCGTTGTATCTTCCTGTTGATTGATCCCTTAATCATTATATAGTGTCCCTGTTTGTCTCTCTTAACAGTTTTTGTGTTAAAGTTTATGTTGTCCGATATTAAGATGGCTACACCCACTCTTTTTTCATTTCCGTTGGCATGGTATATCTTTTTCCAGCCTTTCACTTTCAGTCTGTATGCATCTTTGTTGGAAAGATGTGTTTCTTGTAAGCAGCAAATAGATGGGTTTTGTTCCTAAACCCAATCAGCCAATCTGTATCTTTTAACTGGACAGTTCAGGCCATTAACGTTCAATGTGACTATTGATAGATGGTAACTTTGCACTGCCATTTGCCAAAGATATTTTCTAATATATGCTTTGAATTCCCTGTGATCTTTTGCTGTGAGGTTTCCTTCGTTTACCTTCTTTCGTATTGATGACCATGTTTCTGTGTTTCTGTGTGTAACATATCTTTAAGCATCTTTTGCAGGGCTGGACGAGTGGCGACAAATTCTTTCAATTTCTGTTTGCTATGAAAGGTCTTTATTTCACCTTCATTCACAAATGTGAGCTTCGCAGGATATAATATTCTGGGCTGGCAGTTTTTCTCTCTTAGTACCTGGGCTATGTCTCGCCATTCCCTTCTCGCTTGTAGGGTTTCTGATGAGAAGTCTGCTGTGAGTCTAATTGGAGATCCTCTGAGAGTAATCTGACGTTTCTCTCTTGCACATTTTAGGATCTTTTCTTTCTGTTTCACTGTGGTGAGTTTGATTACAACGTGTCATGGTGAGGATCTCTTTTGGTCATGTTTACTAGGAGTTCTATGGGCTTCCTGTACTAGGATTTCTCTGTCCTTCTCCAAACCTGGGAAATTTTCTGCTAATATCTCACTAAAAAGGCCTTCTAATCCTTTCTCCCTCTCTAAGCCTTCAGGAACTCCTAGAACCAGAATGTTGGGTTTTTTAGTAGTATCCTGTGGGTTCCCGACAATATTTTTTAGATTTCTAATTTCCTCTTCTTTTCTTTGGTTTGACTGTATACTTTCCTGTTCTCTGTCTTCTAAGTCCAATATTCTCTCTTCTGCTTTACTCATTCTGTTTTAAGGCTCTCTAATGTATTTGTCATTTGATCTATTGAATTCTTCATTTCATTATGATTTCTCGTCACTTTCACAGTTTCATGTTCTACTAGTTGCTTCATTTCATTTTGATTCCTCCTTAATATTTCATTTTCATGAGAGAGATTTTCTATCCTGTCCATTAAGGATTTCTGTAGTTCAAGAATTTGTTATTGAGAACTTCTTAATGTTCTTATCAATTTTTTGAGATCTGCTTCTTTCATTTCTTCTATCTCATCATAATCTTGAATTGGGGTGTCTTTATCATTTCGGGGCGTCGTAGTGTCTTCCTTGTTCTTGTTATCTTGGTTTCTGCGTTTGTTTGGCATTGTGGAGATATTCTTTGGTTTCTTTTCTGTGGTGTTTTTTCTTGTTATACTATGAATCTAGATTAAGTGGACTGTCTGCTTTTGATGGAGCCTTAGAGGCTTGATATGGGTGTGGCCTGAGAGCTCTGTTTGGTTCCTCAGGGTTAAGGGTGTGCCAAAGGTGACACTCCCAGCTTAGGCATGGGAAATCTCTCTCTCTCTCTTTCTTTCTTTTTTTGATTCAAAAGGGAAGTAATTCTGCACAGCTCGCATTCCAGTGCTGGTGTGTTGAGTCTGCTGCTGGTGTCCCGAACTGTGGGCTCCCACGCTCTCCACGCAGTTCCACTGTGAATCACTAGTTCCGGAAGTGTTTCCTCTGTTGTTTCTTCCCCTACTCTTCCTTGAACCTGCAGTATCTCCACTTTTATTAAACTGTCTCTTCCTGGACTATCAGTGTGCTCCCTTCCTATTCCACCATCTTGCCGCTCCTCGATCAATATGATTTTTGAGTGGTAAATTGAGACGAGGCAGAAATAGACATAATTGTCTAAAATCTGTTGGTGAAAATTTCCCATTGTCGCATTATTATAGTACTATGCCAACACCCTCTGACTTAATCCAGTCCCCACCTCTCCCTCTTTTCTCTCTCACCTGCCTATTCCTGCACCCTCCTTATCATCCTTGCAGATCTTGAACACACCAATCACACTTCCTTCTCATTTTCAGTATTTGTACTCCCAAGGTTCACCTCAATGTTATTGTTGTCTATCCTCAAATACAACTTACACCTTGTTGGCAAACCCCTTATCTACATACGTATCTCAAGAAGGAAGACCGCTCATTTTTGACTGCTTGCTGTCACTCTGTTTCTGTCAGTACGTTTATTCCTTCCAGTGTTTTACTACCTTTTTTGATTGTTCTTGCCTCTGCAGACAATCTTGCTTCTCTGTGAGATGTACAGTCTGCTTTCTCCATTTCATGTACCCAACACCAAGAATCGTACCTGGTGTGTGTGGTGAATTAAAAAGAGCTACTCGGACAAAGAAATGATGATGCATTTGAATGTCAGCCTACTCGAAATACATTACTCTTTTTTAGATTAATGCCTGAATTGCATGAGCATTGTGTGACTTTCTATAATCTTTTCAACTAAAATATTTCCATGTTAGACAGTTCTCTGCCATTCATCATCTGCCTCAATCATTTATTCTCTCCTCCGAAGGTTGGCATTCCAGTTCAGTATTATGGAGAACTTGGGTTCAAATGACAATTTTTAAAATTTATTTATTTGAAAATCAGAGCTACACAGAGAGAGAAGGAGAGGCAGAGAGAGAGGTCTTCCATCAGCTGGATCACTCCTCAGACCTCAATGGCTAGAGCTGTACAGATCTGAAGCCAGGAGCTTCTTCCAGGTCTCCCACGTGGGTGCAGGGGCTCAACAACTTGAGCCATCTTCTACTGCTTTCCCAGGCCACAGCAGAGAGCTGGATCAGAATGGAGCAGCCGAGATTCGAACCTGAGCCCGTATGGGATGCTGGCACGGCAGGCGGTGGCTCTATCCACTATGACACAGATTGTCTCTGAAGGACAATCTCATTAGACATGCTGGAAGCTACATAAGAAAAGAAAGATTTAGTATGCAATAAAAATTAATATAAAAAGATTGTCATTTTCTAAATTCATATCAACCCTTTTTCAAAACTGTATTTCATTGTCTGTTTCTGCTGGTAGAAAATCCATTGCCTGCAGAGCACTAATTATCCGTGGCAGAGTGTTCTCAGATGTTACATTTCCTGCTGTGTTATCCAAAAATATTATAAGACCATTCACTAGAATCGTGGGTATTTGGGGACATTGAAAAGGGAAGAGGGGCCAGTGCTGTGGCATAGTAGCTGAATCCTCTGCCTGCGGCACCAGCATCCCATGTGGGCACCTGATATAGTCCCGGCTGCTCTTCTGATCCAGGCTCTGCTATGGCCTGGGAAAGCAGTAGAAGATGGCCCAAGTGCTTGGGTCCCTGCACCCATGTGGGAGACCCGGAAGAAGCTCCTGGCTCCTGGCTTCGGATAGGCTCAGCTCCGGCCGTTGGGGCCATTTGGGGAGTGAACCAGTGGATGGAAGACCTCTCTCTGTGTCTCCTCCTCTGACTGTTGGTAATTCTACCTCTGAAATAAATAAATAAAATATTAAAAAATGAAAGGGGAAGAAAATGATTATGGTTGCACTCCAAATGAATTTTGGAAAATCTATCACATTCTCCTTCACATTCTATTTCAGATTGTCTGAGATATTTTTATTAACTTATTTATTTTTTAAGGATTAATTTTTGAGAGGCAGAGTTAGAGAAGGGGACACAGAGAGAAAAGTCTCCCATCCACTGGTTCACTCCCCACATTGTCGCAATGGCTGGAGCTGGGCCGATCCAAATCCAGGAGCCCACAGCTTCATCCAGGTCTCCCATATAGGTGCAGGATATCCTCCACTGCTTTCCCAGGCACGTGAACAGGGAGCTGGATTGGAAGTGGAGCAGCCAGGGCTTGAACCAGCGCCCATACAGGATGCCAGTGCCACAGGCCAGGGCTTCAATCTGCTGAGCGACAGCACTGGCCCCAAGATGGTTTTTTTCTCTATAGCTAAGATACCAGAATAACAATTGATATTTATCTTAAAGTGCTTTAGAGATCTGTATGTTAAAAAAAAAATGGGAGAGTGAACACTGAGAATAGTGATTGAGACTTCTGTGTCCTACAGCAGAGTCCTGGGTTAGATTCCCAGTTTGATAATTTTTTTTAAGATTTTATTTATTTATTTGAAAGTCAGAGTTACACAGAGAGAGGAGAGGCAGAGAGAGAGGTCTTCCATCCGATGGTTCACTCCTCAATTGACCGCAACGGCTGGAGCTGTGCCAATCCGAAGCCAGGAGTCAGGACCTTCCTCCGGGTTTCCCACGTGGGTGCAAGGGCCCAAGCACTTAGGCTATCTTCTACTGCTTTCCCAGGCCATAGCAGAGAGCTGGATGGGAAGTGGAGCAGCCAGGTCTTGAACCAGTGCCCATGTGGGATGCTGGCGCGTCAGGCCAGGGTGTTAACCTGCTGCACCACAGCACCAGCCCCCCAGTTTGATCTTTGTACTTCACCATCCTGGTAACGCAGACACAGAGGCAGCAGTGATAGTTCAAATAATTGAATTCCTGCCATCCACAAGAGAGTCCTTGATTGTGTTCCCAGCTCTATTTCTCTCTTCTCTGTTTCTCACGTCTACCTCTTTCTCCCCACCCCACACTGCCCATATCTCCCTTTGAGGGAAAAAAAATAAAAATATATTTGGGTAAAATAAAAATAGGAGTGATTTCTCATGCACTAGCTGAAATATTTTTGAAGAAACCATCTTAACTTCCCTGAAATAGCTGTCAGTATATGATATGTTCTGGGTGTGATATTTCATAGGAATATTGTTATTATCATTTGAAATGATGTGTGTGAAGTACCTGAAACTTAGTTGACACCCAGTGAGCATTACCTATTAGTAGCATGTTAATTTAACTAGGAAGGTTAGAGAATGTGAAGAAAATGAGAAAAAGGAAGAGGAAATACGAGGAAATATGAAAGGAAGGATGATAGTAGGTGAGAGAGGTAGAGGATGGTAAAGAAATAAGAAGGAGGAAGTGTGACTCACCTGTACACACTAGGTCCTGAGCAAGAGCACGCTGGCAGGAAGGTGCATGGTTATCTGTACTACAAAGTTGCCACTCCTCTCTCTCTCTCACTGTCTAACTCTGCCTGTCAAAAACCAAACCAAACAAAAAGTTGCCCCTCTAGTACTCTGACTCAAGGAGTCAAGCCTTCTGCATGATGACATTTGGCTTCTGGGAGGTGAGCGTATATGAGCACTGTTCTTGGACCCATAATTAAAGTCACAAATTCAGTTTTGGGAATCATTAAACAAGCAGTCATGAATCCATCATCATTATGAAGTGTTTTGCAATTTATTATGAATCAATCTATGATTATTAAATTAGAGACAGCATAATCATTTATGGTGGATAAATTATTGCTCCCTGAAGTATCTGAAATTCTCAAAGGAGGTAACTGTTACCTCCTGAAAGGTTTAATAACACCTTTGTGAAAATAATTTAAGCAAATTTAATAAAAACATAATAGGACATAACTTCTATGAAATAATTAAAATCACAATAATTTATTAATCCTCTTTAACCATGTGTTAATCTTCATGAAGCTGTTCACTGGCCCTGGCTATTTCTCCCATCTCATTTTAATCTATGACTTCTCAATATGAAATAAATTGTTTACACTGATGATCACTCTGTCCCTCTAATGGGCCATTCTTGCTTTCATTAGTATATGGGGACATTTTTGGGGTCTTATCCTAAACATATTCTTCAGAAAGTCTCCCTGCTGTGTCTAGCTCAGATTGTCAGCCTTCTCTAATCACTCTACAGCACTAGCCTTCAGGACTCCCTCAGTCAAGGTGCTATAGTATGATAATTGTCTATTTAGTAGTATCTTTCTGCCCACTAACACAGTCACTGGAGATAACCATTGCTCTGAACAACAGGGTGTGGATGTTGGATGTTCCTTGGTATACAGTGGGATAATTTGAACAGAAAGAATGTATCTAGAGATTTCTTTGAGTTTTTCTTTAGAAAAATGTCTATTTTAAGGCAAAAATAAATAAGAAATGAACCAGAAGATGTTTAAACAAGCATTGCTAATAAATAGCCATGGCTTCTAGTAGTGACATGCCCCATAAATCTGTCAAAAAAGGAATCAAAACTTTTTAAAAAATCAATTAAGTATCACCTTTTTCAGATGTTTTCTCATTTAATCAAGGCTAACAATAAGTGAAATTATATCTTTATGAGAAGTGGAAAATGAGCAAGAAGCAAGTATGTCTATTATGCTAAAATCACAAGGAGTTCAATATCAGATTTAAACATTAGGAATGTATCAAATGCCATGTAAACAAAAAACCGGAATTTATCATAATATTCCCATCTTGCTTATCTGTGCCTTCCCTCTACCAGAGTGAGAAATGTAGGTCCCACCATTCATGATCCAGCAGTGTCTCAGTTGTTAACCCATACGACCATGAGAAACAAGATTTCTCCATTTGAGTCCACTGTTCATGTACATTTACTTTTGACTTTAGTCACAAACTACTATTTTCCATTTTTATAGCTGTTACTGAGTATGAATAAAACTGGTATGAATAAAACTGGTGTGTGCATATATATATATATATATATTTGCACACATGCTTTTATATAAACAAAATTTCAAAGAAAATGAACTTTTTAAAAAAGTATTTATTTGAAAGGCAGAATTACAGAGAGGCAGGGAGAGAGAGAGAGAGATATCAATCCTCCATCCGCTGGTTCACTTTCCCAAATGGCCGCAATGGCCAGAGCTGGGTCCAACTGAAGCCAGGTCCAACCGAAGCCAGGAGCTCCTTCCAAGTCCCTGAAGCAGGAACACCCAAGGAATTGAGCCATCTTCCACTGTTTTCCTAGGCCATAGCAGAGAGCTGGATCAGAAGCTGGGCAGCCAGGACTCCAACCAGTTCCCATATGAGATGCCTACACTTCAGGAGGCAGCTTCACTGGCTATGCCACAGCGCTGGCCCCAGAAAAAGAACTTCTCAAAAATGGTGAATGTTTAAACAGGAAAATGTGAGATGCAGAAGCATGATAAATTATTAGCTTGAATTCAATATGGTTGCAAGAGAAATTTGACTCAATGCTGAAAGCAGTACAGAAGTTTGTGTTTCTCGCATCAGAAATTCTAGATACGTTATTCTCTTCCTTTGTGTGCTGTATGGAACCAGGGTCCTTCTTTCTTTCTTCTCAGGCCCTCACATCTCTTTTGTCAAGTTCATGTGAGCTAAAAACACAGCATTGATGTCACCCTTTACACCTTTACATCATCATTCAACTCAGCAAAAAGAAGGGAAAAGGTAAGAAGACTGAAGAAAAAGTCACAGAATTCTCACATACTCCTTTCCACATTTTTGGCACTGGCCAAAATCTACCACGTAGACATATCCTGCTCCAAGAGAGACCTGCAAATGAAATCTTTAATCTTGGGATCCACTGTCCACCTCAAACTGGCGTAGTACGCCACCACTGTAGGGGCGAAGAATAGCTGTTGAGGATATTTCTGAGTTAGTTTTGTTCATCTGACTAGGTCGGACCAATGACATACAGGATACATCTTTTAAGAAGCTTTGGGGAAAAGTGATTGTTCTGTTTACTCTTTTCTGGTGGCTGGGATATGAGCAGAATGGCTGAAGTTTGTTCCACAAGGGGAATTTAGGATTGCAAGCTAGTATGATCATCAACATGTGGGCACAAGATAAGGTTGTGAGACATGGGACAATCCTTGATTGTCTACTTCCATCCTTCTTCATGAGAAAGAAGACAACTTCTGTCTCTTTTACATGATTGCTCTTTCAAGTTTCCTGTCAAATGTATGCCTAATCCCAATAACACAAGAAAAGTAGCTGTCTGCTTCATATTAAGTCTATTCCAGGTGCTGCCATTATGAAATAGATTTATTTAATCCTGGCAAATTTTCAAACTAAGATTTTTCAATAAATGCATATCATTTCAAAGATCACCGAGTATCATATTATGTATTTACTTCATTTATCAGAAGGTTAGAGACATAGAGAGAGAGACAGGCAAACTGACGGAGAAAGAATGAGACGGAGACCTGCCATCTGCTGGCTCAGGAGACAAATGCCACAACAGCCGGGCTGGACAAAGGTAAAGCCAGGATCCAGGAACTCCGGTCCGGTTTTCCCTGTGGGTGGCAGGGAACTAACCACATGAGCCATCACCTGCTGCCTCCCAGGGTGTGCATTATCAGGAAGTTGAGGTTGGGAGTAGAGTTGCGGCTGAAACCCAGGCTTCCTGATAGGGTAAACTAGTGTCCCGGGTGATGTCTTACATGCTGGGCCAAATGTTTGTCCTTTTAACTGACACTGTTGAAGGCACCAGGAATACAGTGTGAAATAATCTAAAATGTTCCTGTCTCGGTGGCATTTTCTGTCTAGTAAAGGTAATATTTTAATAAGATTATTTTATCCCCAAAATGTAATTGTATTAGTTGTGGAAGGTCTATGAAGGAAAAGAAGAGAAAGAATTTGTAGGTGGTCAGACATATCCTTGTGTCTGTTGTATATGTGGTATAGTTTACTTTCATCTCTTATTGATGGCTTGCAGACGTTTTCAGATGTACATTGGATTAAGTTGGGGAATGTGTTGGAAAAAAGTTTGAATGCATAAAATGAAATTCCTGATATTGAAGATCTCATGCAAAGCTAGCAATGAACCTATGATTTGAAAATCTTACTGAGGGCCAGTGCCATGACTCACTTGATTAATCTTCTGCCTGTGGCACTGGCATCCCATATGGGTACCGGGTTCTAATCCTGGTCACTCCTCTTCCAGTCCAGCTCTCTGCTGTGGCCCGGGAGTGCAGTGGAGGATGGCCCAAGTCCTTGGGCCCCTGCACCCCATGGGAGACTAGGAGAAGCACCTGGCTCCTGCCTTCGGATTGGTGCAGCGCCGGCCGTAGCGGCCATTTGGGGAGTGAACCAACAGAAGAAAGACCTTTCTCTCTGTCTCTCTTTCTCTGTCTATAACTCTGTCAAATAAATTAAAAAAGAAAATCTTACTGAAATTATTCTCTAACTTAAAGGTTGTCAAAAGAGAGTAAATTCTAAATGAACTGTGAAATTTTATCGTATGTATCTTACTAGATAACCTTACGTTCTGATTGAGGATAGCTTTTATAGTATTAAAGGAAGGATACTTAATTCCAACTACATACTTCTACTTCTCGGGAGTCAGGGAGACTTCTATGTTCCCTCTGACATCTGATGCAGGTGCTGCATTTATTAAGTGCTTAATGATTACACGTTGGGCTTGAGCTGATGCTCTGTAGGAAGCCAGAGATTTCCAAAATGACTTCAGTTCAAGTTCCAGTGACTTAGGGAACTCAATAAAATCAGTTTAAGAATTGATAATGTAATCGCCTTATTAATACTGCACACCTTTTTATTCTACAGCACGGTGCCTTGCAAGCAGCTATACAGAGAATAGTTTCCTAAAGCATTCAGTTGCAAGATTGTCATGATTATCTCTACAGGTGAGTTCTTATTAATTAAGAAATTAGTATGTTTACATACTTTAGGCAATCTAATTCACTCACATTATAAAAATGTATGAGTTTTGCTTTCAAACTCAGAGCTGGAATTCAAAAAAAAGTTTAAAAATGATCTTCCAGAAGCAGTTTTTATCTTGAAATTCCTTTGTCATTTCATCCCCAATTGGTATTAGTCTCTCCACTAGTTATTGACTAAAATTAATGTGAAAATGTGATTTTGTTGACTTGTAAAAGAATGTCTAATGTTTAAAAGAAGTGGCATAATTATACTAAATGTTTGAGAGCACCTAAATTAGAGGTATTTATGCACTAATATGTATAATATAAATTAAGAATTTACCAAGTTTCAAGAAATCACAGGTAAGTTATTTTTTAATGTTATTTGTTATACAAGTTTGAAGTATTCATATATACAGATTTAGGAACATAGTGATACTCCCCCCCTCCTCCTGCCCACTCAAACCCTTCTTCTTCCTCCCTCTCCCATTCCCACTCTTAATTTTTACAAATATCTATATTCAATTCACTTAATGATTGTAAACTTAACCCTACACAAAGTAAAAAACTTCAACAAATAGTATGAAGAAGAAAACATTGTTCCTTAACAGAACACACAAGTGCTGTAAACAATCATCAAATCTCAAAATGTCCATTTCACTCTGATATATTACATTTTACACGCTCTATTAATTACCCCTGATCAGGTAAACCATATGATATTTGTCTTTTTGTGACTGGCTAATTTCATTAAGTATATTGGTTTCCAGTTGAATCCATTTTTTTTTTTTTAACAGCTTAGTACTCTGTTGTGTATATATACCATGATTTCTTTATCCAGTCATTGGTTGAGAGAAGTTTGGGTTGATTCCATATCTTAGCTATTGTGAATTGAGCTGCAGTAAACATGGGGGTACAGATAACTCTTACATATGCTGATTTCATTTCCTTTGGGTAAATTCCCAGAAGTGGGATGGCTGGATCCTGTGTTAAGTCTATACTCATATTTCTGAGGTATCTCCATACTGTCACCCACAGTGGCTGCACCAGTTTATATTCTCGCCCAACAGTGGACCAAGGTACCCTTTCCTCCACATCCTCACCAGCATTTATTTGTTGATTTCTGTATCAGAGACATTCTAACTGGGGTGAGGTGAAACCTTACTATGGTTTTGATTTTGATTTTTCTGATGGCTAGAGATCCTGAATATATTTTCAAGTTTCCGTAGGCCATTTGAATTTCCTCTCTTTCTTTAAGATTTACTTATGTATTTGAAAGTCAGAGTTACACAAAGAGAGGAGAGGCAGAGAGAGAGAGAGAGAGAGAGAGAGAGAGAGAGGTCTTCCCTCTGATGGTTCGCTCGCCAATTGGCCAGAGCTGTGCCGATCCAAAGCCAGGAGCCAGGAGCTTCCTCCAGGTCTCCCACGTGGTGCAGGGGCCCAAGGACTTAGGACATCTTCTACTGACTTCCCAGGCCATAGCAGAGAGCTGGATCAGAAGAGGAGCAGCTGGGACTAGACTTGTGCCTATAAGGGATGCCGGCGCTTCAGGCTAGGGCGTTAACCCACTGCACCACAGCGCTGACCCCTTGAATTTCCTCTCTTGAAAAGTGCCTGTTCAAGTTCTTTGTCCACTTCTTAACTGGATTGTTTGTTGTTGTTGAATTCCTTGAGCTCTTTATAGATTCTGGATGTTAATCCTTTATCAGTTGTGTAGTTTGCCACTATTTTCTCCCCTTCTGTGGGTTGCCTCCTGACTTTACTGAGTGTTCCATTTGCAGTACCGAAGCTTCTCAGCTTGATATAATCCAATGTGCCAATGTCTTTGATTTCCTGTGCTTCTTAGACCTTTTCCAAGAAGTCTTTGCCTAAGCCAATGTCTTGCAGAGTTTCTCCTAATGTCCTCTAGTAATTTTTGGTATTGTGTCGTAGATGTCAGTCTTTGATCTATTTTGAGTGGGTTTTTGTGTAAACTATAAGGAAGTGGTCTAGTTTCATACTTCTGCATGTGGAGATCCAGTTTTCCCAGCACTACTTTTGAAAGAGACTATTTTCAACTACAGCTCCTAAGAGAGAAATGTGTTGTTGAACATTGTAGAAGCAAAATTAACAGATGAGAATTTGAACTGAAGAAGAATTCGGTACTGGGTATAAGTAATTTCATACAGTATTTTCTAAGAAAGCTGAGCTACTTGGGATACTAATTTGAGATTCGCAGACTCACAAAAATGCTTTGTGACCACATCACTTTGGGAAAGGGCTGGCTGATAGACTACAAAATATTTGGTTGATAGAAACCTTTATTTTCTTTGAGTATATTTAAAGAATATTTCATGTGACTAACTTTGAAAGAATAAAATAAAAGGAAGCAAGTATTGATTACTTTAGGAGTTTGGGGCCTAGATTCATGGGCTTGAGAATTTTTGTTGATTAGATTACTCAGTATTGTATGCATAGATAACATGTCATGATCCTAAAAGCTGTGTAATAAACCAGATCTTTTGTACCCATTTATTATTTTTATGACCCTCAATGTTTTACTTAAACTTCATGAATTTTAGTTCTCGTTGGTAACAAAAAACAGACAATAATACTATTTATCTGATATATTCATGTAACTTCTAAGTGAAGCGATGCATGTGGTGAATACATAATTTTTATAAACCACGTAAAAATTTTAAATATTATTTTTATTTTTTTTTTTGATAGGCAGAGTTAGACAGAGAGAAAGAAAGGTCTTCCTTCCGTTGTTTCACCCCCCAATTGGCCGCTATGGCCAGCGCACTGTGCTGATCCGAAGCCAGAAGCCATGTGCTTCCTCCTGGTCTTCCATGCGGGTGCAGAGCCCAAGCACTTGGGCCATCCTCCACTGCACTCCCGGGCCACAGCAAAGAGCTGGACTGGAAGAGGGGCAACCGGAACAGAATCTGGCGCCCGACCGGGACTAGAACCTGGGGTGCTGGCGCCTCAGGCAGAGGATTAGCCTAGTGAGCCACATCACCGGCCAATATTATTTTTATGTTCATAAATGTATAGATAGACACATGTTCATGAAATAATAGTTTTTCTCTCTCGTACTTTATGGTGAAGTTGTGTGAAAAGATTACTTCTGCAGGGGCTGGCGCCATGGCTCACTTGGTTAATCCTCTGCCTGCGGCGCCGGCATCTCATATGAGCGCCGGGTTCTAGTCCCAGCTGCTCCTCTTCCAGTCTAGCTCTCTGCTGTGGCCCGGAAGGGCAGTGGAGGATGGCCCAAGTGCTTGCGCCCCTGCACCTGCATGGGACATCAGGAAGAAGCACCTGGCTCCTGGCTTTGGATCGGCACAGCACCAGCCAAGGCGGCCTTTTAGGGAGTGAACCAATGGAAGGAAGACCTTTCTCTCTGCCTCTCTCTCTATAACTCTGTCAAATAAAAAAAAAAAAAAAAAAGATTACCTAAATTTTTTAGGTGGCACAAATGGTAATATTTTTCTCCAATTTCCTAATTCTAGATTTTCCTTTTTCTGATAAGTTTTAAGTACATATGGCTTACTTCTGAGTCTTCTTGCCTGTTTTCTTCTCTCTTTATTTAGTACTTTCTCTGTATCTGTTGTCCCTGTCCAGTTCCCCTGGGAGTCCATTCTTCATCAGATTTTTCTCAGAATGGAGCTTTGTCCTAGAAGTGAGCCACAGCTGGTTAGTGCTGCTGAAGTTCACACTACTTCTCCACCTTCAGAAATTATCTCAATGCGCTACACTCACCTGCTGTTAGGATCTATTAACCCCACACACTTCACTCACTGTTCTCAAATTGGTTCACCGAGAGTTTGGGTGAACAACCAATTGTTATTTTCAAGATTTTAGGCTTTCCAGAGATTCTGTTCCTTCTCTCTCCTTCTTCATGTACAAATAGTGAGTTCATATAGGTTTTGAAATTGGTGGTTTTGCCACTCCCACTCAAATTAGGTCATATAAGGATATCTTTCACCTAATATCATTAAATGTATTTTCCATGACTTTTTGGTTGTGTTGTCCTAGTTTGTTTTCTCCGCTGGTTCCCTTTGATTTTTATGGGAAAATTTAGACAACTAAGGCTGTCACTTCTGCTTTCTTTCAAGAATCCCATTTCCAACAAGGTTTTGTTAAAATTCTCCCAATCTCCGTTCCTTATGTAGTCCAAGTCAGCACTTATGACAGGGTAAGTATTATTACTTAGTAACAGTTTATTGAGTGATGCATAGGACCCAAGTACTTTACAAGTCCTTGCAAAATAAGACGTGATGAATCTTGCCCTTGGATTGGAGAAAAGTCTAGTAGATGCTTAAAGAAATATATTTAATGTATTATGAAAGTGCACACAGATTCTTTTCTTTGTCAGCTGCTTCTCTTTCTTCAAGGCTTGCTTCAAATCTGCCCCCACCCTTTTTTTTCCTTAAACTTTTTTGCAACCCTTTGTTTCCCCCATCTCATCATTCCATCCCAAAAGTCACCTGTGCTTCCAGTCCTCTAGGCACTTCCTTTATACCCTTAGAATTAAAGTGTTAAAGGCAGATTTTTATTTTTCTTTCTCCACAACACAATTAAATATGTGCTACATTACTTTTGATTAAATATCTGTTGGATTAATGGTTCATTAATGTACATGTTTAAAGTCAGAAAAGGATAAGTAATTCCATTTGAAAATAAAAATCAAGCTTCACAAAACATTGATATGGGCTTTCAAATATTGAAGTAAACCATAAACATTTGGTAAAGAGGAAAATTATTTATGAAAATCGTAATCTTCCATTAGAAGTAGGTATTTAATAACTAGAGTTGGAATTACTCATTACAGAATATTCTATGCACACCAAATCCCCAGAAAATTAATGTTTTAAGGCACTTCTCTTTAGTGACTCACAAATGTTATTTTGAAAGTTCAAAATTCAATGAAACTATGAATTTATTATTGCCATAGTCAATACCTTGAGTCATTTGTGGGAATTGATAGTCAATTCGATTATCTGAATAACATTACTCTGTGTGGCTATAGCTATTTCACACACAAAAAATCCTCTTAAGCTTCTCTATTTCCTGAGTCCTTTAGGGATTTTGTAGACTAAGCTCATTTTTCCCAAAATGATTCAAAACCATTTTTTTCTTTCATAATACCTCTAAATTGATGCTCTTCTTTGAGACTTTCCCTCTATTGATCAGTGCCTGCTCATTCTTTCTTCCTAATTTTTTTTTTACAATGGCTTCCCCCCCATAACGTCCCTCCCACCTGCAACCCTCCCTTTTCCCACTCCCTCTCCCCTTCCATTCACATGAGGATTCATTTTTGATTCTCTTTATATACAGAAGATCAGTTTAGCATACATTAAGTAAAGATTTCAACAGTTTGCTCCCACACAGAAACATAAAGTGAAAAATAATAGATGATTTTTTAAATAAAAAGGCAGAAGGCTTAAATAAAGTAGATCTAATTTACTTATATTGGGCATACTGCAGCCAAACTAAAAAATACTAGTAATACTATGAATGTAAGTTTAGAAAAGTTTATGAAATGAAAATTAAAGAATTTTTGAAACTATATTCCTTGGCTGTGGTGAACATTTGGGAAGGGAATCAGTAGATGGGATCTCTTTCTGTCTTTCAAATAAGTAAAACAAATAAGTACATATATTTTAAATTTATTTATTTATTAGAAAGAGCTACACAGAGAGAGGAGAGGCAGAGAAAGAGAGAAGGGGGAGAGAGGAGGAGAGGAGTCTTCCATCTGCTGATTCACTCTCCAATTGGCCACAATGGCCAGAGCTGTGCTGATCCATAGCCAGGAGCTTCTTCTGGGTCTCCCATGCAGGTACAAGGATCCAAGGACTTGGGCCATCTTCTGCTGCTTTCCCAGGCCACAGCAGAGAGCTGGATCGGAAGTGGAGCAGCCAGGACTTGAACCGGCGCCAATATGGAATGCCGGCGCTTCAGGCCAGGGCTTTAACCTGCTGCGCCACAGCATCAGCCCCTAAACTGTTTTCAACGTGAAATTTTCAGAGAATCTATTTCACATAGTATTCTAGAAATGAGTACTTTAAAATTAAAATGATTAGAAATATTGACATAAAGTAGATAACTTTAAATATATATTTCATGCATAGTAGAATAAATTAAAGACAAAAAGGAGACTATATGCTACTTAGTAGCTAAAATTGTCTTCTCAAAATCAAACAATGAAATTGTAAACATTAGGGAACAAACAGAAAATTTGCATGTAAAATATTTTTATAACAATTTGAAATATTTTCAGTTCTCTTATGGTTGAAATTTATATTGCCATTCTGAAAAATTTTTATAGCTAACACAGAATAAAGCAAAAGGAACAATGATGTGAGACTTTATATCTCCCCTTGGGTCCTCAAAAGCAGTGATTGTTTTCTGGGGGAAAGGTGTAATAGATGTGAGTTGCAGAGATATGTAATTACCATATAGACTAGGGTTTAAGTTGAAAGTATCAGTTTGAAATTATGGTTTATTTTATCCCCAAAAGTAATGTATCTTATATATTAAAAACCCCTAGCTCTGTTCACATAAAATGCCAGGGCACAATGCTATATCCAATACCAGTGATTGTCTCTAATAGCCAGACTGCAGTGCCATTTACTGCTAAAATAAAATAAACTCTCCTAGAGAAATCATTTACTTAGTCTGGAACAAAAAAATGGGTAAAAAGAACTTAGAAAATCTTCCTGTTTTATAATGCATAGATCCAACAGTAATACATATATACATATATATTTTTTTTTCACTCTTTAATCCATTGGTTTTCAAAAGTGAAACTAATTTGTGATTTTTAAAAAAAACTATTATATATTATATATGAAATTTAACTGAAAAGTGATCTCTGTTAAATATAAGAGTGGGAATAAGAGAGGGAGGAGATGTACAATTTGGGACATGCTCAATCGGACTTGCCCCAAATGGTAGAGTTAGAAATGTGCCTGGGTATTCCAATTCAATCCCATCAAGGTGGCATGTACCAATGCCATCTCACTAGTCCAAGCGATCAATTTCAGTTCATAATTGATCATAATGATAGGATTAAGAATCAAAGGGATCACATAAACAAGACTAGTGTCTGCAAATACTAACTGATAGAATTAAAAAGGAGAGAACGATCCAACATGGGAAGTGGGATACACAGCAGACTCATAGAATGACAGATGTCCTAAACAGCACTCTGGCCTCAGAATCAGCCCTTAAGGCATTCTGATCTAGCTGAAGAGCCCATGAGAGTATTTTAGGCATGGAAAGCCAAGACACTCTGGAAAAAAAAAATAAACAAAACACCTAAAAGAAAGATCTCTGCGAGTGAGATCCTAGTGGAAAGAACGGGCCATCAAAGAAGGAGGTACCTTTCTCTGAAGGGAGGAGAGAACTTCCACTTTGACTATGACCTTGTCTAAATAAGATCGGAGTTGGCAAACTTAAAAGGCTTCCATAGCCTTGGAAACTCATGACTAGAGCCTAGGGTGATTACTGACGCCATAAACAAGAGCGTCAATTTGTTCCATCAACAACAGGAGTCACTGTGCACTTACTCCTCATGTAGAATCTCTGTCCTTAATGTGTTGTTCAATGTGAATTTATGCTATAACTAGTATTCAAACAATATTTTACACTTTGTGTTTTGTGTGGGGGCAAACTGTTGAAATCTCTACTTAATATATACTAAATTGATCTTCTGTATATAAAGATAATTGAAAATGAATCTTGATGTGAATGGAATGGGAGAGGGAACGGGAGCTGGGAGGGTTGAGGGTGGGAGGGAAGTTATGGAGGGAAAAAGCCATTGTAATCCATAAGCTGCACTTTGGAAATTTATATTTGTTAAGTAAAAGTTAAAAAAAAGCTATTATATAGGAGGAAGTTTCATTTTCCTTTTTTGGTAGACATTTTAATATACATGAACACATCATACATGAAGCCATTTCAAAAAGTTCATGGGAAAATTCAGTTAAAATATGAGTTATTACTGGTACAAAAACATTTTAAAGTACATGAATAGTTTTCTTATTTTTTTTTTTTTTGACAGGCAGAGTGGACAGTGAGAGAGAGAGACAGAGAGAAAGGTCTTTCTTTTGCCGTTGGTTCACCCTCCAATGGCCGCCGCAGCCTGCGCACCGCGCTGATCCGATGGCAGGAGCCAGGTGCTTCTCCTGGTCTCCCATGGGGTGGAGGGCCCAAGCACTTGGGCCATCCTCCACTGCACTCCCTGGCCACAGCAGAGAGCTGGCCTGGAAGAGGGGCAACCGGGACAGAATCCGGCGCCCCGACCAAGACTAGAACCTGGTGTGCCGGCGCTGCTAGGCGGAGGATTAGCCTAGTGAGCTGTGGCACCGGCTGAGTAGTTTTCTTATATATATTCCACCTATGAAAAGAAATTTTTGCATCAAAATATTGCTTTCATCAAAATAATTTCATTTCATTTTATCGTAGTTTGAAGTACCCCTATGTGTTGTGCAGCCACTTCTACAATTGGTATACAGGACACTCTATAACCCCCCAAATTCCTTACATCATCACTTTTTTTTTTTATCACATCTATAATGTCTATA
The DNA here is from genome assembly GCF_964237555.1 of Oryctolagus cuniculus. Lineage (NCBI taxonomy): Eukaryota > Metazoa > Chordata > Mammalia > Lagomorpha > Leporidae > Oryctolagus > Oryctolagus cuniculus. Next base: position 134,589,658 of record NC_091439.1, on the reverse strand, counting down.
ACTGTTGGAAACCACTGACATAGTCCCTGTCAGGAATATACTGTGGAGTGGGCATTTGACAAAGTGGATAATGTGCTGCCTGGGACCTACCATTCCATATTGCAGTACCTGGTTAGGAATCCAACTCCTTTGCTTTCTGCTCGTGTGAACCTCTGGAGCCAGCAGATGATGGCGTAGGTAGTTGATTTCCTGCCACCCATGTGAGACACCTGGATAGATTCCCAGCCTGGTCTGGTCCCAGCTGTTGCAGGCATTTGGGGTATGAATCAGCAGATGGAAGATCCTCTCTCTGCCATTTACAAAAATAATGTCAGAAAACAGATTTATATAGTATGTAATCTGTTAAGATTGGTTCTTTCACTAAGCATAATGTCTTTGAAATTTCTCCCAGTTGTTCCTCCCAATATATTTGTTCATCTTTTTATTGAGTATTTTTTTCATTTTAAATGATTTTATTGATATAAAGAGAACCAGTTTCATGTATTTCATGGGTAAAATTCTTCCCACCCTCTCCCTCCCTCTTTTCCCATTCTTCCTTCCTTTCTTATTTTTCTTTACTTTTTCAAAAACCTAATGTCAATCCACTCTATAATCATAGGCTTAATTTGTCACTAACCAAAATATTCAACAAGTAAAGTCTAAAGACCACACTTTCACGGGAGTGTAAACAAGGACTAAAAACAACATTCAGATCACATGATATCCATTTTATTCCTGCACATTTTTTTGTCATCTATATTAACTACAATGTATCAGAGAAAACATATTTGTCTGTTGGGAACTGGCTTATTTCACTAAGCAAAATGGTTTCCAGTTGCATCCATTTTGTTGCCAAAGACAGGATTTCTTTTTGTGTGTGTGTGTGTGTGTTTGAGTCGTAAGGCAGAGTGATACCTGAGATACTGTCAGATGATCTTGAGGATCCACAGAAACTGCGTTCTGTCAACATCAGGAAATGAGGAAAGGACACTGATCTTCAGAGACATAGCGTGACCCCTTGATTTCATCCTGGTGAGACTGAATCATGAACCCAGCAGAACTTGGGATCTGCAGAAACCACAAGGCAATAATAGGGCTGCTGTCTGAAGCCACTGCTAAGTTTGTGGTGATGTAACAGAGTGGTGTGAAACTCACAAACTCCTCTTCTCTTTTATGGAGGAGATTATGAAAATTTGTTATTCCTTTAAATGTTTGCTGAAGTTGACAGAAAACCTGAAGATTTTCCTTATGGGAAAAAAAATTAGGGTTTGGCTCTGTGGTATAGTAGGTTAAGCATCCCCCTGCAGGGGGTGCTGCATCCCATGTGAGCGCTGGTTGGTGTCCTGGCTGCCCCATTCATATCCAACTCCCTGTTGAAGGCCTGGGAAAGCAGTGGAGGATGGCCCAAGTACCACGTGGGAGACCCAGAAAAAGCTCCAGGATCCTGGCTTCAGACTGGCCCAGCTCCGTCTGTTGTGGCCAGAGGATGGAAGACCTCTTTTTCTCTCTGTTTCTCCCTCTGTCTCTAACGCTGCCTCTCAAATAATTCTTTTTAAAATTTTAAATAGAAATTCAACTGAGTTAAAGCAACTCAGGCTATTGCACCTTAGATGGTTGGTTGGTTTATTTATGTTCCTTTTTAGCTTATCCTTTCTGAGTAGTCAATCCATTTGATCTAAGTTTTAAAATTTATGCATCTGATTATTCTTCAATGTCTGTGGAAACTGTAGCAGTTCTATTAGTCTGCTTTTCTGTACTTCCTTAAAATGCCTGAGAGGAGCTTTTGGGGAAGGCCAGTCACAGTGGAAGTTACAGGGTCTGCTGGCCCCGGAGTCTGGTGTCAGGTGGAAGCTGGTTGTGGTGGGTGCAGAAGCACTGTCACACGCTGTACCGGGAAGCTGAACTTCAACTGACACACCTTGCACCGTGCCACGAGGGCAGGCCCCAAATCACGCACAGACCTCCCAGGGGCCCCACCTCTCAGATGCCATCCTTAGGTCAAGTCTCCACACTTACCAGTAATTAACACTAAGACAGCAGAGTTGGAACAACTGCATGAGTTTTGGGGGAACAAACCCTACTCAAGCCATACTAGTATACACTCTTTAATCCCTGATATTGGCAATTTGTATCTCATGGAAAGAGTGAACCTGGGATCATTTTAATGCAATATGGCAACACTTCTTTTCATTTGTGTTTATTCATTTACATTTACTGTTATGTTTATATATTTGAACATTGATTATTATGTTTTCCATTTTCCGCTGCTTTTTGTTACTCTATTTGTTTCTTGAGCTATTTGAATATTTTTAGTACTCCATTTTAATGTATTGATGGTGACTTTGGCTAAATCTCTCTAAGTATAATGAATTTCTTTTTTATTTTATTTAAAGATTTTATTTATTTATTTATTTGAAAATCAGATTTACAGAGATAGAGAAAGAGATCTTCTATCCACTGGTTCACTCCCCAAATGGCCATAATGGTCAGAGCTGACAGGCCAAAGCCAAAAGCCAGCAGCTTCCTCTGGGTCTCCCCTGTGGATGCAGAGGCCCTAGGACTTGGGCCAGTTTCTGCTCTCCTAGGTGCATTAGCTGGGATCTGGATTGGCAGTAAACAGCGGAGACCATATGAAATGCTGGTGCTGCAGGCAATGGCTTTACCTGCTACGCCACAATACTGGCCCCTATATAATATACTTCTACTAGTTTTAGAGATTATAAAACACTTAGTCATGTTAGCCATGTTGCAGGCGTCTTACTGCCATAAAGATCCCCTCACTCTTTGCCTTTTATGCTATCATTTTATTACCTAGTCAAATTCGCATACCCTGAAAATTCCATCTAACAGATATTCGCTATCAACCCTCAGACATGTTTCAAGAATTTGAGAGCAAAGTGGACTATTGTGTTTACCCAGACATTTGCTATTTCTGTCATTCTTTGTTTATGCCTGATCTTTTAAGTTATCTTGCATCATTTACCTGTTGTCTGAAGACTAATTTTAGCAATTATTTTTTACAACTCCGATAGTTATAAATTTGTGTTTTGTCTTCATCTGAGAATGTCTTTATTTCATTTTCATCTTTTTTTTTTTTTTTTTTTTGACAGGCAGAGTGGACAGTGAGAGATGGAGAGAAAGGTCTTCCTTTTGCTGTTGGTTCACCCTCCAACGGCCACCGCAGCCAGCGCGCTGTGGCCAGCGCATCACGCTGATCCGAAGCCAGGAGCCAGGTGCTTCTCCTGGTCTCCCATGCGGGTGCAGGGCCCAAGGATTGGGCCATCCTCCACTGCACTCCCTGGCCACAGCAGAGAGCTGGCCTGGAAGAGGGGCAACCAGGACAGAATCCAGCGCCCTGACCGGGACTAGAACCCGGGGTGCCGGCGCCGCAAGGCGGAGGATTAGCCTAGTGAGCCACGGCACCGGCCATTTTCATCTTTGAAAGGTATTTTCCATAGATACAGAACTCTGAATTGATGATTTTCTTTGAATATGGATGAAAAAAAAGACTGTCACTTCTGGACCCATGGCCACTGATGAGAAATTGCAATTATGTGAATCATTGCTATTCTCTATATATAATAAGGCATTTCTCAAGCTATTTTTAAGATGGTTTCTTTGTCTTTAGTTATGAAATTTGAATATGGGTACCATGGGTGTCTTTGGCTCCATCTGTTTGAGATTTGCTCACTTCCTTGAATCTGATGGTTTTATGTCAGTTGAGAAACTTGAGAAATTTCTAGCCATTTAGTTTCAAACTTCTTTTGATCCATTATTGTGTTTTTCAGTTTTAAAAATTTAGTTCTTTATAAATTTTCTGATACTTGCTAGTCTAATACTTCAGGAACAGTTTCAATCAATTTTGTAGCACCTGCAGGATAGTCCTTATCAGATAATCTCAACATCCACGTATTCTCATTTTTGTTGACTTTTGGTATCACTTTCCATGTGGGTTGAGATTTTCATGGTTCTTTGTATGTTGAGAAATTCTGGACACATTGTATTCTGGACAGTGTTCAGTATTGTATTTTTAAGCTCTGGACTCTATTTAAATCGCAGTGAGAATGTTGATACTTTTTTCTAGCCATCTGTGGGCCATGGGTTAATGTTAATTCCGTGTTCAAAGACTGTGCAGTGCTATTTAGATTTGCTTCATTTGTGTCACCCGCTACTGCTCATCTGCTTCCAGGCAGAATTCTCCCAGTTCCTTAAGTGTTAGGTAGTTAACTTGGGATCCAAGTGTGCACAGCTTAGCAGTGAGAGTCACAGTACTGAAAAACAATGCAATAGGCTCGTTTTCTCAAATTCCTCCATCTCCAATAAATTCTAATTCCCTGGTTCCTTATTCTGGTCCTTTATGCAATTGCTGCCCACTTCCAAAGAATAAGGAAACAACAATCAGAAAGCACAACACCAGATATTTTGACCTTATCATCTTGGAATTCCAAAAGGAAATAAGAATGTCCTTGGCACCTGAGTTTTGACTTTTTAGGGTCCTTTCTTGACTGCATCTGCTGGTGCCACCACTTGGGCAGAACACCAATTAACAAGGAAGAGAGAAAAATGGAAAAGGGATTGACCATGCTCTTCAGCACTGGGAGTCACCTTTCCCATTCAGTGAGCGAGAATTCCTGGGTCTCTGTACAATAGCCATCATGCGTTTCGAATTGTGTTGAAGTTAGTGCAGTGCAGTCTGGGGATGCGGGAGGAAGGGAAGAGAGGCAGGTTCACTACTGGTTTGGTAGTACTTCCAATTCCAGTTACTTATACCAGACTGCTACTGATACTTCTCAAGCTTTTCAAATATGAGGGTACTTCAAGAGTTCATGGAAAATGGAATTTAAAAATAGTCTATTTTGGTGCAGTTTTGAAATGAGAGATTAGTCTTTTATTCCCCCATATTTTATGCCTTTCATGAACATTTTGAAGACCTTTTTTGCACATGGTTTCAGTTTACCTATGCTTTATAGTTAGATAAGAGGGAGGCAAGAAGTAGTATATATTTATTTTATAAATATATACTATCATATTTATATTATATATTGTTATTATTATATTTGTAACAGTCCACAAGCCAAACATCAAACTGACTTTTTGTGTGTTTTCCACCCATTTTATTTATTTACTTGGGTGGTAGAGATTGACAGAGAACTCAGTGGCAGGAATCTTGGGTCAAGAGCCAGAGCCAAAAGCTGAACCCAGCTACTCTGGAGTAGAACACAGGCAACTTAACCACTAGGCTAAATGCATGCCCCTAATACTTTATTTTTCTGTAAGATTTATTTATTTAAAAGGCAGAATTAGAGCGAGAGAGAAGGAGAGACAGAGATCTTCCATGTGCTGTTTAACTCCCCAAATGGCCACAACGCCCGGGGCTGTACCAGGCTGAAGCCATGAACCAGGAGCTTCTTCTGGGTCCCCCATGTGGGTGCAGGGGCCCAAGAACCTGTGCCATCCTCCACTTCAGGGAGCTGGACTGGAAGTGGAGCATCTGGGACTCAAACTGGCACTTGTACGGTATTCACCAATGTATGGTATGGTATGCACTGTCCCCAGTACTTCAGCAATGAAGAAAGGAAGACAAATTGCAGTTTACAAATTTAAGTACAATATAGAAAACATGCTAGGAAACTTATAATATTGAAATTCACAAAGTTTCAAATTTAAATCATGACTATAGTCACTCATAGCTGTATCACATTAGTCAGAACACTCCATGAATCTCATTGTCAGGCTCTCATTTCCAGAAAGGGAAAAATACCAATATTGTAGGATACGAAACTTTAACCTCCTTACATTTTGCTACAAACAACCGGCAGTTTCCAAAAGTGTATCTTGTTCTTGCCAAAGCTTGTTTTCTTTAATGAGGTCGTTCCTGATTTCATTACATATAATCTTTAATCAATCCCAACGCATCACATGGATTCTAATGTTTCTCATATTTGGTATTTTATTCTTATTATATCACACAAATGAGAAAAGACATTAAGTGAAAGTCCTATTCCTAGTGTTATTTATTCAATGTTAAAAATGATCAGTATAAAGATACAGCAACATTTCAGGTTTCAGTTGCATAGGCTTGTGCATGCATAAGCAGGCCCAAAGTATGTTCAAATGTAGAATAAAAAGGAACATAAAGCAAAATATTTAAAATGATCTATATTTATCATGAAAACTCTCTATGAAAGAGTATGGATCCTGATTAAAAAAAAAAAGATGGAAATCGCATTCCCATTATGCAAAAGTAAAATAGCATGGATGGGTCCCAATAGCTCTTAATATTTCACAATTTATCACTGGTTTCTTCACAAAAACAACCCCTAAACAAGTATATTTTTTCCTTTAAAGTTATGACACTTCATCAACCTAAATTCTTTGGGAACTTTTCCCATGTTCAAAGTACTATTACCAAATCCTCCTTCCTAGCAACAAAGTGATGTTTAATAAGTAGCATTACATGGTAGCTCAAGATTGCCATTAATATCTCTCCTTTGATCTAATGTTTCCTATTGTTCATTCTGAAAGTCGGTTTTCCCCACAAGCAAAACATAAAAAATATAATTTTCTGATCTTTACAGGCACTGAAGAGATTAAAATTTAAAAAACTTCATAATTGCAATAATAGAAAGAAAATATATAATTTAAAAAATGTAGAAGCTGATTGACTTCAGTGTTTAATGCACATTTGTTATTTAAATTATAATGTTTGCATTTTATGGTAATTGAGGTGAAGCAAATCTTCTTTAATCTTACATTTAATTCATATTCATAAATAGATGCAGTTGTAGAATGTGAGTATAATGAGTCACATTTTATATTCCTTTTCCAAATAATTTTCATAAATGCATTATTTATAAGTGTAGGTGTTTGCATTGCTCCTTTTTGAGGTAGTTATCTTGTCTGGATTGATAACATATTCACAGCTCACAGAGCAAAACCTGACCCCTCTAAGTCTCAGTAAGTCTTACTCTCATTCTCCCCTGGTCAAATATACTGGCAATCACATTACTAAAAGGGCAATTATTATTACTTAGCATACTCTATTTATTGAAGTAGAGCTGCTTTCATTCTTCCATTGTAATTAAGATACTTCAAGATACCAGATAATTTGCATTTAATTTTCTCTCTAATACTGCAAGAAATCTGAATGTAGTAACATAAAAAAAAAAAATCTTAAAGCATTTAGATTGACTTCACATTCACACAGTTAATTGGAGGAAAGCATGAATGTTACCTAAAAATATCAGCACTTACTATGATTTTTTTTCTATTCTTTATTCCTTACTCCTTAGAAATATTATTTTAAGGAATGTTTGTTAACTATACATTAAGATACTTTGAAAGAGGTAAAAGAGTTTAATATTATAAATATTATTAAATACCAAAGTATACTTATGTGCCTTTTTCTTTGCAGTTGTTAAAAATAGTGATCATATATATAAATATGAGATTGATATCACGTGTGTATATGCATACACACATATAGGAGTATATCTGTTAAACAATATTATGTGAATAAAGTAAGTTTCACTTTATTAAATTAAATTTCCTATTAAAAACAAATGAGAGAAAACCAACATGTAACATGTGAATTTGATTAGATTCCCATGGATACAGAAATAATTGTTCAAAGATGCATAACTGCTGGATAGAGTTTGATACTTCAGGGGACATTGGTAGAAAGGTGAAAGCTGAATTTTCCATATGTAACCCATCTTCTTTGAACAGTAAAAAATAGCACACTCATATGACTGTTTATTAATAATTTTTTAGTGACAGAAACAAGTAATAGGGAATTAAACAATCATAATTTTCAAATATGCCTCCCTGAAACATTAAACCTTTCAATATTATCTTCATGATTATTGCATAAACTAATAAAAACATGTATATTGCAAAATTCTATTGGTCATTTTTTGACATTATGTGGATCCTTAAAAATGAAAAATTGAAAAATATCTAAAATCCAATAAAACCAATCAAATTACAGCAGTCTTTCACAAATAAGTAATTATTTTTCTAACTGTAAAAACATGAAGTTGGTATCAATAAAAATTTGTGGTCTAATACTAGATCAAGATTTTATTGACATGAAGTCTCTGCATTAATAGAAAGATAAACCCATTTACAGTTTTTGAAAATTAACTTAATAGTGTATTTTATTTCCAGTATGTGTCATATCTTAAGAGAAATCATTTCAACGTATCTGAATTATTTGTCAATATTAGAAAAACTGTTTTTATGGTAAACTCTTGTAAGTTATGTTGTGGCTACAGATTAAGAACTCAGTTACACAGAACATTTCTGCAGGTAGCTCCTGATGGTAAGTTGTGTTAAAGATGTTTCTTTAATGACTGAAGGAAATATAGGTCTTAAAGGCTTCTTGCATAAACTTTGCAGTATTTTTCCTTGTGTTTGTCTAGTAAAATATCAATATACTTTAATTCACAGGTATTGATAATACTGATTTACCTCCTCTCGTGGATGAAAACCTCCCTACTTCCTTAAGCAAGCTCCCTCCCTTGTACTCTTCCTCTAAGAAATTTGCTCCTATAGACAACTTGATCTTCCTTCATCAATTTTTCCTTCTGTACCGGACAGTCCTATCAGCATACAAGCATCCTTATGTCTGCCTCTTTTCTCAGGGTACTAATCCTATTAATGACGACGCTGTCCTCAAAATCAATCACTCCTCTTCAGGGTTAGGGTTTCAACATACAGATTTTGCGAGGCAAAAGCATTCAGTTCATAGCAGTATCTTTCCTGACTTCCACCCATTTTTTGTCTTTAAATAGCAAAGGTTTATGTCTGTCTTTTCCATTAGGTGACCTCATCAAATTCTAGGTTTTTAAGCCCAATATTTGTGCCAATATCTCAAAACTCTATTAATTCAATTTTGACATGTTCCCAAGACTCCTCCTCATATATTCACATTTAATTTCTTTCTTCTTCTTTTTTTAAGATTTATTTATTCATTTGACAGAGATTTGACAAGCAGTTACAGAGAATCTGCCATCCTCTGGTTCACTCACCAAATGTCTGCAACAGCCAGAGCTGGGCCAATCCAAAGCCAGGAGCCAGGAGCTTCTTCTGGGTCTCCCATGCAGGTGCAGGGGCCCAAGGACTTGGGCCATCTTCTACTGCTTTCCTAGGCCATAGCAGAGAGCTGGATCAGAAATAGAACAGCTGGGATTCCAACCTGAGCCCATATGGGATGCTGGTGTTGACTTTGCCTGCTATGCCAAAATGTTGGTCCCTAATTTTTTTTAAATTATTTGAAAGGCATAAAGACAAAATGATAGGAAAAGAGAGAGGAGGAGGGGTGGAGGGAGGGAGAGAAGGAGAGAGAGAGAGGGAGAGAGAGAAGAGGGGAGAGAGGGAGGGAGAGATCTCCCATCCACAGGTTCACTTCCCAGTGCCAGCAAGGGCCAGGACTAAAGTCAGGAGCCCAGAACAGTGCAGATCTCCCACATAGCGGCCGTCAGCATCGCCTTTCAGTGTCAGCATCATCAGGAAGCTGGGATCAGGAGCTGGAGCAGAGAACTGAAGTCAGGTCCCGTGGCACGTGGGTGTCTGAACCTCTAGGCTGAACGCCTGCTCCCACATCTGATTTCATTAGATCACCACCGGGACACTGAATATCCAAACTGAATGAAGCTGAACTAAACCTTGATTCCCGCCAACGGTCCACCTGCACTACAGTATTCTTTCCTCCACAGTCTCCTTCCATAGCTATGGAGAAGTGAGCAGTGTGACAACCAGATAGGTTCCTGTCATTCCTCCTCAGCCATGCATCCCTCCCATCAGCAATACCGCTAGCTTGGTCCCAGAACTCATCTCAGTGTGCTCCTCATTTCTGCATTTCCACCAGTCCCCCACCACAGCAAAGTCCATCTTCTTCCATCCCCAACTCTTTCCTCCCCCTACATTGTTTCCCTGTAATCCAACCCACCCAGCAACCTTAGTGCTTCTTTAAAGATAGGTCCCGTAAGACCACTTTTGTGCTTGAAACCTTCCAGTCATGTCTGTATGTGGACAGAAATCGACACTTGCTATGGTTTGGCAAGTGCTGTGTGGTCAGGCTTCTTGGATCTCATCTCCAACTACAGTGGGTATCACTTCATAGCAACACCTCCTCCTTTCCCAAGCATACAAACTGGTCGCCAAGCTAAGTCTTTGCCGTGATCGGTCTGTGGCATGCACCTTCGACATTCTCATCTTCATACATCTGGCCTCTTAGATTCTGGATTCTAATACAAACTGCTCAGAGAGAACTACGCGGATCTGACTTATTAAGTAGTCATTTTGTTACTTTCTATCACAACAGCTTATATATATTCTCTATGCACATTTAAGGTTATCTGCCTTTTACTAATTATTTGTTTAAAAAAATTTTTAAATTAATTTCTATCTTATTCTCTGTATTAGAATAGAGATCTTGGCAGCCTTGTTTTATGATATCTCCAGGGTCTAGGACATGGTTGGTGTTTAGTCACAGTTAATAAATACCTTTTAAGTGAATAACTGCAAATGAATAAATGATGGAAATTAATGTGTAACCTGCAACTTAAAAGATATGATCTAAAAATCTTAGGACAAGCCTTTTTTCTTTTTGAAGATTTATTTACTTATTGGAGTCAGAGTTACACAGAGAGAAAAGAAGAAGCAGAGAGAGAGTGTGTGTGTGTGTGAGAGAGAGAGAGAGAGAGAGAGGTTTTCCATCCGCTGGTTCACTCCTCTATTGGCCACAATGCCTGAAGCTAAGCTGATCTGAAACCAGGAGCCAGGAGCTTCTTCTTGGTCTCCCATATGAGTGTAGGGGCCCAAGAACTTGGACCATCTTCTACTGCTTTCCCAGGCCATAGTAGAGAGCTGGATTGGAAATGGAGCAGTCGGGATTCAAACTGGCACCCATATGGGATACCAGCTCTGTAGGCGGCGGATTTACCGGCTATGCCACAGCAACGGACCCAGGACAAGCCTTTGGAAAAACCTGTTTTTCCTCTGCTTGCTTTCTTTCTTTTTTTTTTTTTAATTTTATTTGACAGGTAGAGTTATAGACAGTGAGAGAGAGAGACAGAGAGAAAGGTCTTCCTTCCATTGATTGGTTTACCCCCCAAATGGCCACTACAGCTGGCGCTGCGCCGATCTGAAACCAGGAGCCAGGTGCTCCTCCTGGTCTCCCATGGGGTGCAGGGCCCAAGCACTTGGGCCATCCTCTACTGCCTTCCCGGGTCACAGCAGAGAGCTGGACTGGAAGAGGAGCAACCAGGCCTAGAACCCTGCGCCTATATGGGATGCCGGCGCCACAGGCGGAGGATTAACCAAGTGAGCCAGGGTGCCGGCCCTGCCTCCACTTTATTTTTAACCATCCCTTGGATCTGTTATGTATCTGGAACACCCATCTCTCCATCTGTCTGTCTCTAAAAGCTAAACATAATTACATGGATTGATCCCATCCAGTAATGTTCATCAGTTTGTCAGAATAAGATCAAAACGTGAGCCATCACGGTGCTTCATGCTTGGACTTCAGATTTCGGCTAAGAGGTTGTGGTCCACAAGCTCAGCTGTGGGTAAATGTGGGACGAGAGCAGCACAGTCTCCGCCACCCGGCTGTGGAGGCTGCAGGCTGCAGGTTTTCCACTTCGGTTCAGCGGCGCCTTGTGCTACCCAGGAGCTTTGCAAAATCCTCCTCTACAGACGGTGTCTCCAGCCCCTGGGCTTTTGAGCTGACGTTTGTAAAACTGTTTTCTCTTTGAGAAATCGCCATCAGCCATGAGGAGTCCTGTTGTCTAGGAGAGGAAACCACAGGTTGCCAGCACAAGGAAGAAAGGAAGTCCAAGTTCCGATTACGCTAGAGAAGGAATGGTGGAAACTGCATATTAAAGCAAGCGCGCCGGCGCTGTGGCTCACTAGGCTAATCCTCCGCCTGTGGCGCCGGCACACCGGGTTCTAGTCCCGGTCGGGGCACCAGATTCTGTCCCGGTTGCCCCTCTTCCAGGCCAGCCCTCTGCTGTGGCCAGGGAGTGCAGTGGAGGATGGCCCAGGTGTTTGGGCCCTGCACCCCATGGGAGACCAGGAAAAGCACCTGGCTCCTGCCTTAGGATCAGCGTGGTGTGCCAGCCACAGTGCGCTGGCCGCGGCCATTGGAGGGTGAACCAACGGCAAAGGAAGACCTTTCTCTCTGTCTCTCTCTCTCACTGTCCACTCTGCCCGTCAAAAAAAAAAAAAAAAAAAAAAAAGAAAGGGCAGGCGCAAGGCTAGGCCATGCATGCCCGTGACCTTGTTGAGGTCACACAGTAAGGTCATAGGCTACTTGGGACAGCACCAGTAGACTCCTACAGGTGACGGAACATGTTTAATGAACATGTAACTGACAAAAACATTGTAAAAGGCAAACCAACGCAGATCTCCTTCTCAGCCTTTAGGACATTAGAGCTGTTTCGGCAGGACACAGGGGCCTGGCAGTGCCGCTCTTACGTATTTATTGCTAAATAAGCATCTTGCAGCTTTCAATTTCAGGGCATAAGGAAAGTGAGGGCTGTAAATCCCTCACTCATTATGATTGTCCTAAAATCCGACTCATTATGATGCCGACTCATTATGATTGTCCTAAAATCCAAGTCTGCTTCGCTCAAAAACCTGTTGCTCATTATCTTTTGCAGGGAAAAACACTTAGTTCTTTTCCAGTGTTTTTCTATTCCTGCTTCCCCTGAAAATAGTTTACCTACACAAATCAACATTTCAAATGAGAAAATCTGCATGCATGTGGGTAGCTATTGCTTCTAAATTAAAAATGTGAGTTGATTTCCAAACCTAAATCTCCTACACACCCTCACCCCCAAACACTTCTGCTATTTGGAAAATTAATTATGCTACATCAGCTAAAAAGCAATCACCTCTTCTCTTTAACAGAATTGTGATGATAAAAAGGAAAGTTTATTATTATAAAGGGACATTTTTGGATTATGTATTTAGGTGTTTTCATAAATGCATTTATATATCCTATGCTGTTGAGAAAGTTTTAGAAAAAGTTTTAAGCAAATATGTGTAAATTTCTTCATTTTTTTTGTAAAATTAGTTTTGACTACATGTTTAGTAATCTGAAGGAAATAGTTATGCTTTAGTCACATAAAAATACTCATTTAGTGTACAGAATTATTACTGATTATATCCATTTTAAATCACATTTTTAAATAAGCAGACGGAATTATTTATGCCAATACATTAATGATAGCTTTTCTGAATAGTAGATATTATCATCTTATTCTAAAACAAGAGTATTTTCCTTATTTAGTAACAAAAGTATTCTAAATACTTGATTATGGTATTTTTTAAAAAGTTTTTTTAAAAAGATGTATTGGCCAGCACCGCGGCTCACTAGGCTAATCCTCCTCCTGCGGCGCCGGCACACCGGGTTCTAGTCCTGGTCGGGGCGCCGGATTCTGTCCCAGTTGCCCCTCTTCCAGGCCAGCTCTCTGCTGTGGCCAGGGAGTGCAGTGGAGGATGGCCCAAGTGCTTGGGCCCTGCACCCCATGGGAGACCAGGAGAAGTACCTGGCTCCTGCCATCAGATCAGCGTGGTGTGCTGGCCGCGGCGGCCACTGGAGGGTGAACCAACGGCAAAGGAAGACCTTTCTCTCTGTCTCTCTCTCACTGTCCACTCTGCCTGTAAAAAAAAAAAAAAAAGTATTATTTTTCTATAAAAGGCAGATAGAACGCGCAAGCTGTCTCCACCCGTGCTTCATTCCCCAGATGGCCACATGGCGCAGAACTGGGCTGAGACAAACAGGAGCCAGAGCTCCATCACTCTCCCACGGGGGTGGCAGGGCTCAAGGACTTGGGCCATCCCCTGCTGCATTTCCCAGGCCATTAGCAGGGAGTTGGATCTGACGTGGGGCAGACAGACTTTATCTGGTGCTCTGATATGAGATGTTGGTTTCACAGGCAGCAGCTTAAACCACTGTGCTGCAATGCAGGCCACATATATACTTAAGTGAAATTAAATATTTGATATTTTCATTTGAAAATAAATCTAAAGTTAGTTAAAAATATGTGACTGGTAATAAAATAGTGCAACTAAATATTTGCAAATGGAATGACTAAGAACCTATTGAGTGAAAATGTGCAAATGAATATATTAAGGATTTTTATTTTGCATTTAAAGGCAACTAAGAAAAGGAGATAATCCAGTGTTCAAAGAGTGTTAAACCTCAAAGATGGTTCTATAATTTTTCAAGTGCACTGGTATTAAATCTAGTGAATATCACACAGCTAGTGGGGGCTTGTCTTTTGGAGAAAAATGAAATCTTTGATTCTAGCAGGTGTGGGTACTGCTGCCACCTCTCTCGTTATCTTTATGACTCATAAAGAAGCTGCAAATGTATCCGCCAACCCAGAAGGAGAAAAGGGCTTATCTCCATACTCAATCTGAGCCAGTGTATTTGAATTTTTTTTTTTGCATTTGCTGATCCAGTAACTTTTTAAAAAAGATTTATTTATTTCTTTGAAATGGAATTACAGAGATAGGAGAGACAGACAGAAAGATCTTCCATCTGCTGGTTCGCTCCCAAATGGCAACGATGGCCAAAGCCACAAGCCTGGAGCTTCTTCTGTATTTCCCACACAAGTGTGGGGACCCAAAGACTTGGGCCATCTTCCATTGCCTTCCTAGGCCATAGCAGAGAGCTGGATCAGAAGTGGAACAGCCATGACTTGAACCTACTCGCATATGGGATGCTGACACTGCAAGAGGCTTTACCAGCTACGCCACAGTGCCGGCTGCAGTCCAAAAACTTTAAAAATACATAAGGAACAGGTGTGGACATACTGGTTGAGATGACTGTGTTCCACACTGGAGTGCCTGGGTTTGATTCTCGGTTCTGGCTCCTTTTTCCAGCTTCCAGCTGGTGTAGACACTAGAAGGCAATGGCGATGATTCAAGTAACTGCATTCCTCCACTCAAGTGGGACACCTGGATTGTGTTCCCAGCTCCTGACACTGGCCCTAGCCCAGCCCTGGTGGTTTTAGACATTTAGAGAGTAGAACAGTGGATGGGTGTACTCTGTTTGTCTGCACATGTCTCTCATTCTCTGTCACTCAAATTTAAAAAGGTACATAGAATTAAAGTTTTCATTTACATTCCCCTTTAAAGTGTCAATTCGGCATTTTTGTAAATATTAAAATAACTGTTTCCTTTTCTGTAAACTATCTGTTCTTGTGTTTTGTTCATGTGTAAACTGGTTTGCTTTATCTTTTTGAAATTAATATTCAAGTCTGCACTATATGCTAGATATTTTCCCATTTCTTTTATATTAAAGAGTTTACAGATTTTAACCTTGTTCTGTTTTGCATATGTGATTTGTGCCAAGTTACTGTTTGCATAATACTCTATTTTACTATTTTAATTAATTCTAAAGATCTGTACCAAACTGAAATCCATACAACATTAAGTTCACCATTTTAAAGTGAACAATTCAGTGTACTTTAGAACAGCAGCAGTGTAGTGCACCCTCTAGGATTAGCTAGTCAGAAAAGTTTTCATCTCCTAAAGTTTATACCTGATACCTGTTGTTACCCTGCAGTCCCCACTTCTCTATGTATTAATCTATTCTGCATAATTACTATATAATGAATCATACAATTTGTAACGTGTGTGTTTTCTCCTGGCAGTGTTTTCCAGGTTTATCCATGATGCTTCTTTTTTATGCCTGAATGACTTGCTATTGCATGTGCACACAACCATTTATTTATCCTTCCATCTGTTAATGCATATTCAGGTGTATCACCTTTATCCAGCATGAATAATGCTTCTATGAACATGCATGCACACATACTTGTTTGAGTCCCTGTTTGAACTCTACTGGGCGTACACCTGGTGGTTGAATTGCTAAGCCATATGGCAATTTTATATTTAACTTTTTGAGGAAGCACCAGATCCTTTTTCATGGCTACTGAAACTCTTTACATTCCTACCAGCAGTGTGCAACAGTTCTAACTCCACCACATACTCAACAATACTTGTTATCTTCTGTATATTATCACATTTTAGCACACACCACATGATTAGGTTTTAGTCAATAATGGGCCACATATGAGGGCACTTCAAAAAGTTCATGGAAAATAGTTAAATATTCTTATTTTGTTGCAAAAATTAAAACTCAGTTTTTTTATAATATCCCTTTTCCATGAACTTTTTGAAGTGATGTTGTATATAATGGGAGTCCCATGAGATTATAATGTACAAGCTGAACAATTCCTATAACCTGTTGACTTCGTAGAGGTCACAGCACAGGTAATAAATCACATGTTTTGGTGATGTTGATATAAACAAACAAGCCATTACTGCCAGTCATAAAAGCACAGCACACATGACTGTGATATAATACTTGTTAACAATAACACATAGGGATGCTACTGGTTTATGCAGTTACCATAGTATGCCACAGTAACTTATCATATGGTTTTTGTTATTTTAGAGTATATTCTTTTATTAAAAAGAAAAATTTGTTGTAAAGTAGTACACTGTGTTACATGGGCAGCAGCCTCATATACCCAGTGTTCACCCTTTCTTTTGATTGCAACAAGAGGCCATGTTGAGTGATTGATCTATACCATAAGGTTAGTGTAAGTACACTCTATATTTACAAGGTGATAAAATTGCCTAATAATCTATTTCTCAAAATGTGTAACCATTCTTAAGCAGTGCATGACTATCTTAATATCAATTTCTATTCCAGCTGAAACTCTTGTATATTTGTAGTGTCCAACCAAAGAGAAATTATGTTCTTCCAGAAAGTTGCCATTATCCAATCAAGACATTGATATTTTCTTTCTCTTAAAGTTGGATGGGTATATATAACTACCTTAAATTAAATAGAATACTACACAAGTAACATGTAACAATTTTTAAGGGTGGGTTAGAATAAGAAATCCAGGTTTTTCAATCTCTGTCCATTGGGATGCTTACCTCTGAAACCAGATTATCATTGACAAAAACCCAGACTCATTGAGAGGCCGCATGCAATGTAATCATTACAGTTGTAGCCAGCTCCAAGTATCAGCCACCATACTAATGCTAATAAAACCTTAAGATGATGTTCAGCCCCTATGTGCAGTCAACTCTAACCTACAAGCCACTAGCTGAGTCCATAGCTGTCACTGAACAGACAATGTTTCCCGCTGCCCTAACTTCCTGATGGCCTCGTTCCATGTGTGAACACAGCAACTGGCTGTTTGCATCACTAACTCCTAGAGTAATTTTCCACACAGCAGTGAATAACCAGAACAGAAGAATGGCCATGAGCAAGTTAAATCTATGAACTTAATTGATAACAATAATATTCAGATACCACTGATTAAACCATGTAATCAATAGTCTTAAGATGATCAGGGGTCACAATTATTGTAATGTGACACAGCAGGTTAAGCCACTGCTTACAGTGTCAGGTTCAAGTCCTGGCTACACTTCTTTCAGCCCAGCTCCTTGATAATACACCTGAGAAAAGCAGCGGAGGATGGCATAAGTACTTGAGCTCCTGCCACAGACACTGGAGACCCATATGGAGTCTGGGGCTTCTGGCTTCGGCCTGGCCCAGCTCTAGCTGTTGAGGTTACTTGGGGAGCTGGTGGAGGATCTCTCTTTCTTTCTCTGTACCTCCCTAACTTGTTGTTACTCTTTCAAATAAATAAGTAAATCTCCAAAAGAGGTGACCAATATATTTCTTAACAGAAATAATACAGAAGAAAAAAATATATATTTTTATGAAATCACAGCTAGTAAGAAGTTGACAGTTTGGGTCAGTTAAGAGACTAAAAGTTCCTCAAGTGCAGAGATAGTGTGTTACTCACATTCTTGCAGATGAACTCAATTAATTAAAATGAGTACTTAATGAGGTAATGACATTTCTTCTGTACTTGCTACAAACATTGTGCATTTAGATTCCAGTGAGTCAGAGATTACAGGAATTGATAGTTGCTCTTACCCTCCAAACATAGATACTTAACAACCCTAAGTTAACTAAATGCTAAAAAAAACTAAGCAAAATGAGTAGACACACTTCTAGTTCAAGATTTGTGTGTGTGTATGTGTGTGTGTGTATCTAGTTTTCTTAAGGAATGACAGGGATAGGTTATAGTAATATCATAAAATTGGGTAGTTACAAGATTTTTATAATTATATAACATGCATTTTTGCCATTTTTCAACCTAAAATTGGAACTCTGGCTCTCCACAGACAGACTTTAGTTGAAAGAGCAAAACATTACATGGTAGTTTTCTGATCAGTGATAATTAATATAGTAAAATATGGCATTGCATTTGTTTCTCTGTAAACACATTTTTCAATGTTTCAAAATTTAAATAGTTTAAAACTCTAGATCTGCATGTCACTGGAAAAATATTGTTTGTGCATGAATTGCTAGAAATAGTTAAGTCAATCTCTTAAACTGATCAAAAACATTTTTGTATGTGAAACTATTGGTGTGGTGCATCTGACATCTGGACCAATTGTCAACGACAGATAATTCAGTCCCTTAATGGTTCCATGCATCTATTTTCAATCCAGTTCAGACCTTGTAATTAAAATCTCTTTAAATAGGACACAGCTCTTTTGGATAATACAAAATCCTGATTGAATTCAATAGAGTGACGTGACATCACAGAACCTTTGTCTCTAAAAAGTCATTACATTGTGAAAGTTTTCATCTCTGCTGGCCTAAAAGCAGTGTGAGATATTCTATACGGATGTATTGGCATAGCAGTTTATGAGACTTGGAAACCCATACTGAATGTATAAATATCTCTGGTTCTTAGACTACAATTATGTATACCTAACATGTTTAAGATCTACAGATCGGCAATAAAACACCATGTTAGCTATGGATAGAAGCAATAAACTTTTGGAGATTTAGATGTCAGGCAAGTGATAATGCTTCTTCATTATCCAAATAACTCCAGCCTCTCATTGATTTCACTCACAGGCACAACATACATAGTACACGTATGTCATGGAGCTTCAGAGTCAAACACAAATAGCTGAAAATCTAAATTGTGAATGTCACCAACACACTGTTCAGGCACTTATTTCACTAAGAATTGCAAATAATGTGCACACTCTGTAGTAGAAATGGATTGGAGGAATATGGTCACAGCAACCCTTCTCTCTTCAGTAGTCCCACCATGCTTTCCCCAGTATATATCTTGCTATAGGAACAGTTGTATTATCATGCTAGAAATTTGGCAAGCCACTGAGTCTAATTGATCTCTCTCCTGGGAGTTAAAATGTTGAATATAGTATCACAGGCCGGCGCTGTGGCTCGCTAGGCTAATCCTCCGCCTGTGGCGCTGGCACACCGGGTTCTAGTCCCAGTCAGGGCGCCGGATTCTGTCCCGGTTGCCCCTCTTCCAGGCCAGCTCTCTGCTGTGGCCCAGGAGTGCAGTGGAGGATGGCCCAAGTGCTTGGGCCCTGCACCCCATGGGAGACCAGGAGAAGCACCTGGCTCCTGGCTTCGGTTCAGCGCGGTGCGCCGGCTGCAGGGCGCCAGCCGTGGCGGCCATTGGAGGGTGAACCAGTGGCAAAGGAAGACCTTTCTCTCTGTCTCTCTCTCTCACTGTCCACTCTGCCTGTAAAAATAAATAAATAAATAAATAAATAGTCACAAAGAAAATCAACATTTCATTTATTGCTTTCTGTTATATAGGTCAAGTTTCAGCAAAGGAGGATTGGCTTCTAATTTTTATAAATAGTTTTATGGGGACATGGCCGTGCTCACTTATTTTTGTATTGTATCTAGCTAATTTCACACCATGATGGCAGAGGTACATAGTTGTAACAGCAATCAAATGGCTTAAAAGCTTAAAATGCCTGGCACTATAAGAAAAACTTTGCTGATTCCTGACCTAGATCATTAGAGCTGCTATAATTTCTCTCTTTTAGGAGCCAATTTGTTCAATTATTTGGGGTTTGTGAAATGCTAAGGGTATTGATGTTTGTTCATCTGATCAAAAATTAGATTCCAGGGGCAGGAACATGTAACTGATCCTCTGAGAAATATAAGGTATTAGAATTATACCCACACTAAGGAGAGGAACAACAGAGAGAATACAGTTTAAAGACTGCAATGAGACAGTGAAACCCCTGCTAAGCATTTCAAAGCACTTATTTAATCCGTCCAGTATGGCTCCTGGGTCATTGAGTCGACAGAGGAGAATTTTCTCTAATATTGTATAGCAACCTGAATATGGTGAGGAATGCCTAAGCTGTAAAGCAGATGCTTACATATATCAGAAAAGGACTATGTAATTTAAAAACCTGATTTCTGAATTAAGATGAAGTTGGCTCTCTTGTTTATAATGTAAAGAACTTACCTGGCCCACCCTCAGTAGGGGAGAGATCAACTGTAGCTCCTCCATAACCCAAAGTTGACATCGTTCTTCCTGCTTCAGTGCATCACCCAACAACCACTCTTGCGCATGTCTGCTATGTGTGATAGGGATCATTGTGCAGACCATCTCCGCAGAGCTGTGTGGCATGATATCCATTTTACCTGTAAGAAACCATAGCCATTAATTTTTTTTTTATTTTTATTTTTTGACAGGCAGAGTGGACAGTGAGAGAGAGAGAGACAGAGAGAAAGGTCTTCCTTTGCCGCTGGTTCACTCTCCAATGGCCGCCGCGGCCGGCGTGCTGTGGCCAGCGCACCACACCTATCCAAAGGCCAGGTGCTTCTCCTGGTCTCCCATGGGGTGCAGGGCCCAAGCACTTGGGCCATCCTCCACTGCACTCCCGGGCCACAGCAGAGAGCTGGCCTGGAAGAGGGGCAACCAGGACAGATTCCGGCGCCCCGACTGGGACTAGAACCCGGGGTGCCGGCGCCGCAAGGTGGAGGATTAGCCTAGTGAGCTGCGGCGCCGGGCCCAAGAAACCATAGCCATTAAACAGACTTTTCTCAATAATATAGATGAATAATGAGAGACCAGGAGAAGCACCTGGCTCCTGCCATCGGATCAGCGTGGTGCGCCGGCCGCGGTGGCCATTGGAGGGTGAACCAACGGCAAAGGAAGACCTTTCTCTCTGTCTCTCTCTCTCACTGTCCACTCTGCCTGTAAAAAAAAAAAATAAAAAATAAAAAATAAATATTATATAAAAGGCAGATAGAATGAGTGAGCTATCTTCCACCCCATGCTTAGGAATTTGCTCTAGATGTAAGGTAGATAAGTAAAAGCAATCTTAAATTCTATCCTTCTAGAGTTTTCAATTTGTTTCAATCAAGCTATGAAAACTGACAAAGGCAGACAGTCCACTTCCCATGTAGTGGGAGTATAAATCATTAGATTTGTAGTAGGAAACTTCGAGCTGGAGTCGCAATTATGATATTGTTTTGTGTCATTCATGTGATTGTCAACGAAAATTATAACACTTATTCAGGTGAATATATTTTAAGTTGTAAAAGATTCTAAAATGAAAATTCTTGTTTCCAGACTGAGTAGATTAAGACTGTGAATACTAATCCAAATCTTGGTTTTTATTTGTTTGCTTTCATAACCTTAAAGTCCACTCTTAGATAAGACAATGTTAATTTCTCAGGAAAAAAATTGAGTGTAAAATTAAAATTTTCAGAAAATAACAACAGTTTCAAGGGAAGGAATTGTGGTACAGTGTGTTGGGCTGCCACTTCGGATGCCCACATACCATGTTGTTGTGCCTGGGCCCAAGTCTCGTCTCTACTTCTGATCCAGTTTCCTGCTAATGCACACACTGGCAAGAGCATATAATGGCATGGTACACTTGTTTCCGCAGGGCATATGCTAAACCTGGATTGAATTGACAGCAACTGCATTCTGCCTCGGGCCTGGCCTGGTCCTGGTTGTTCAGGATTTCTCCCTCTCTCTCGCTCTCTCTCTGCCTCTTTTTCTCTGTTTCTCCCTTTCAAATATATAAAATAAATAACTCAAAGATAGAAAATAATATATTGTCAAATGAAAAATTAAGATAAATGGATTTTTTAAAAACTACAACATACTACTCAAAGACATCAGAATTTTAAGAAAAATAATAGATAGAACAAGGACATACGTGTTAGCCATTCTAGCTCCTTGCCTGAAAGTAAATAAAATTGGGGTTTACTTCTTATCTATTACTTCTTTCCGGAGACCTTTCATTCTTACACCCTGTATTGTTCCTTACTCCACCCCCTGCATTCTTTGATTTGAAAGCCCACAAGAAAACTTGAAAAACTGTATGGAGAAACTCAGCTCCATTTGCCATGCCCTACTCTGTCTCCAGACCCTTAACCCACCCTAAGATATAAAAGGCCCAGCTTGCCGAGGGACTGGGCCTTCTGCCACGTGTTCAGTCTGTATGTACACTAGTAGTTGGTCGCTCAACGCTGTGAGTTTATTTTTCTTGAATAAATTTGTTCTGGCTGAGAGTTTGTATCCTGTCTCCTCTCTGTTCTGTGTCCCTTTTCCTTACAATAATCATATCAACTTGTTGATAAATTAATTGGTTCTTTATATTCATGGAAGGATGGATTTGTTCTTTCATAAGTAAGAAAGTAGAGCTTTCTGATAGAGGAAAGATGATCATTATATATCTCATGCCCTCCCCGCTTTTTTTTTTTTTTCATCTAAATAAGAACTATGTTTACTGTGTTATTGACAACTAGTTTCCTTGAGTTGCTATGACCTTGAAACTCCTTACCTTCATTATGTTCTACATTTGGGAACTCTCAAAGGGGATGCAAGATAAGAACTCCTACTTTAGTCCAGATGAAGAGTGGACAAGAAAGTACCCCTTCCTTTTAATAGCAAGTTTCCTTTATTTGCCTGCCTGTTGCATAGTAACTCACAACCCACAACAGTTGTCATTGCCAAAATCTGCTGAGTCAGAGTTGGCTTTTTGGGTGCTTGATAAAACAAGACAGAACCAGCTGCAGCCAGAATTGGAATAAAATCTTCAGAGACCAATTCTGAAGACCTAAGGTTTATAGCGTGGCTCATTATGAAGTTAAGTGGCACAGCTCTGATGACATTGATTGACATCTTTTTTTTTATTTCAGATATATTTTATTTATTTGAAAGCCAGAGTTACAGAGAGAGAGATGGAGGGGCTGAGAGAGAGTGATCTTCCCGTCCACTTTGCTTCACTTCCCAAATGTCCATGCCAAAGCCAGGAGCAGAAGCTTCTTCCAGGTCTCACAGTGGCTGGCAGGCGCCCATGCACTGGGCCGTCCTCTCCTGTTTTCCTAGGCCATTAGTAGGGAGCTGGATCAGAAGTGGAGCAGCTAGGACTTGAACTGGTGCCCACATGGGATGCCAATGTTGCCAGCAGTGGCTTAACCCACTATATCACAATGCCAGCCTCCAGCAGCCATCTTTGAACATATGATATGTTTATGTTAATTATATGTTAATGCTCACGCTCCAAGGACTTTCCATACCCCTTTCCTCTGTACCTCATATTCTGACCTTAACTGAGCACAGTCATGCCCCATTCACCCTAACTCCATGAATTCAAACCCCTTTTTGAATGGGAGGTTGGTTTGGGTTCGTGGTCTGACTGCCCCCATCGCTTACAAGCTTGTCATGAAGTTTGTTTTTCTCGGAAGACTCAGCATCTGGTGTTTGCTTATCTTATGTTCACGCAATCAGGGCCGGCCCGTTGCTTGGCAGCACACATAAAAACAATTTAGATAATTAGGTAATTAAGACTATCTTTCCTGAATGACTTAAAAACTGTGAATATACATACAGTCACATGTATATACATATATATATTATATATGAGAGAAATTGTCACAAGCTGACTCATGCAACGGAGACTGGCAATTTCCAAGATCCACAGCAAGCAAGTGGAAGACACAGAGAGCTGCTGGTCCAGGTCCAGTGTGCCAGAGATGCAGAACGAGCAGCTGCTTTAGATGGAGCTCAAAGGCGGGAGAATCCAATGTCCCACCTCAAAGGGAGTCTCCTTTCTGGTTCTATGTAGGCCTTGAGCTGCAAGGATGATGCCTACGACATTAGGAAAAATATTCTACTTTACACAGTCTATTGATTTAAATACTAAATTCAACTAAAAACTCCCTATTAGAAACATACAGAATGATGTCCCCCCACCTTTTTTTTTTAAAGAGATTTGAGAGGTTTAGCTACAGAGAGTGTGAGAGACAGAGACCCTCCATCCGCCGGCCTAAATGGCCACAATGGTCATAGCTGAGTGGATCTGAAGCCAGGAGCTTCCTCCAGGCCTCCCACGTGGGTGCAGGGGCCCAAGCACTGGGCCATCTTCTACCACTTTCCCTGGCCATTAGCAGAGAGCTGGATCAGAAGAGGAACGGCCAGGATATGAACTGAAACCCATATGGGACGCCAGTGCCACTGTGCACTAAGCCACAGTGCCAGCCCCCAGAATAATGTTTTACCAAATATTCGGATACACTGTGGGCCAGTCAAGTAGACAAATAAAACTACCACAACATTCCTATTAACTTATGTTTGAACAAATTAATTAATCGGCCAATAACTAACTCTAAATAGCCTAAATTTACATCTTACTGGGATATTTACAAATCCAAAATGATAAACAAAAGGACACAAGCACATTTGGCAAGGATGGAAAATTCAGTCTCATACTTTTCATTTTTGTACCCCTAACCAAATCATCATTAAATTAGCACATTTCAAATAGGTGTTAGTTTTTCAATGTAAACAAATGATTTTGCATTTCAAACTGAGGAAAGGGAAATCACAAAACTACAGGTGTTTTTAGTCCAATTTACCCTAATAGTGTAATGTTTATTAAAATGTATTAAAATTAGAATGACATTCTTGTCTTTAAAGGGAAAAGTAGAGAGTATATCTTGCCCTTAGAGTGAAATAGCCATTTATAAGATTATTGCAAGATGTTCATCTTGATTATATGTTTATGTTATAGAGCATTAAAAATCCTTTAATATAATGCTGTTCTCTGAAAATTATTTAGTTTTACTTGATTACTGTTACACATTGGCAAAACACATGACTGGATAATATGTTGAAATAAGTTTAGAAATATATATATATATATATACACATACATATATAATCGAGCTGATGAGTTTTCCTTTTACAAGGTACAAAAACAAAATAAGATCAATTCATTTTGTAGCCATGAAGCAATTTGTTAATGGCCTTTTTGTTATTTCCAGATTCAGCTTCATGAATCATGCCCTGTCCCTTTTTCCTTCATTCTCTGTGTTCCATTTGCCTCTGCTATGTAGACGGGTTGTTAGCAACATGCGGTGATAACGAGTCACTTCTTCAGCTTTGTCACAGCTCTCGGGCATCACAGAGCCCTAACTCCGGGCATAGGCTCTGGAATAAGTCTGCTTAGCCTAGTTTGAGGCTCTAGGACTGCCATCTGCTAGCTGTACCAACCGGGGGCAAATTAGTGACCTCTCTGTGCTTGTTTACTCATCTCTGCGAGATGAAAATAACCAGCATGACTCCTCCATAATACTAATGTCGAGGCCAAATGTGTTCATGTTTATACAGCAGTAGTTAGTTCTCAACAGACACTAAGCACAAATATACAAAAAGATGACAACCTGCTAGGCTTTACACTGTAGCTTTTCAGTGCTAAACAGGCTTTCATTTGGTGTTTGTATTCTATCAGTAGATTCCCAGAAATGTTAAAAGTGGAAATTTTGCAAAAATATGACTTGTTTTTCTGTAGGTAGAGATGTTTGGTCTTATGTTGAATTCTGAAATAAGTGTGATGGATTGTAGTTAGATAATCTTCCTCAAGCAAAACTTACTTGAGTCACCTTTTTTCAGAATATCACTGTGATATTTCATCTGATACAAATCTATTTAAAATTATTTCCTGCTCAATAAAGATAATTTTTTTTGCAAAATTGGATGCACATCATTTTGGCCAAAACAACAGTGGAGACTGATTACCTGTCAGCTGCATTAGACAGGATGTCCTGCTTTTGTAATTACTGTGTTGTCCTGGAGATCCTAGAATAAGATTGTGTGACAGCTCATCCTTTGGCTTGTCCATAAAGTTGAGATATTTGTTTCAGAAAGTAACCCCTATTATCAAATGTTTCTTTTAATGTGAAGCTAATAGAGATACTGAAATAATGGGACAAAAAATGATAATGATACAAAATAGTTAACTGCTCATCTCTCATCATTTTCATTTTTACTGGATAATCATATGTCTATACTGTACATGTGTGCTTGAAGAAATATCTTCACACGATATATATGAGGGCACTTCAAAAAGTTCATGGAGAAATGGAATTAAAAGATAAAATTATTTTGGTTCCTTTTTTTAAATCCATAGTTTTTATAAATAACGTGTATTTTCCATGAACTTTTCAATATTTCCTCCTACACATGGATTTAAAATGATTTGCAACAAAATCAATATCATTTAATTCCATTTGCAACAAACTTTTTGAAGTATTCATGTATATAACACATTTTAATGTTCTGTTATATAATGAAAAGTTAAGAAAGATAGAAAACAAAGGAAAATACGATTAGATGAGGAATATAACACAATATGGACCAATAAAATTAAACTATACCCATATTAGGTCAATAATTATACTATGAATATAGGCACTTAATTTTAATTCTAATCCTGTAAAATAACATGCAGTAGAAAATTTTAATTGTTTGACAGCATTCCTCCACATAAAGGCTAAAATACTCTAACATCATTCATATCCTTTCTTTTTATCTTTACATCCAACATATTTTCATTTTTAAACTTTTATGTAATTCAGACTTAACAATAATTATCTGACAAAGTGCGTATTTCTCTTACTAAAGCAAATGTTTCAAAAGATAACTAAATTAATTTCTTAAAGATTTTTATTTATTTGTTTGAGAAGTAGAGTTATAGACAGAGGGAGACACAGAGAGAAAAGTCTTCCATCTAACTGGTTCACTCCCCAAATAGCCACAACGGCCAACTGGTAAGAAGAAAATTAATGGGAAGATACAAAATTCAGTTATAAGTTTTAAAATACATTGTGTGAATTACTCTTATCTCATTGGTCTATACTGAATCATGTGAGTACTGTTTTTTAATTAACTTTCCCTTTGAAGTTGATAATGAGAATTGATATCTTATTTTTCCTACATCATATTGTGATTATATGGTGCGTTTCTAAAAATCCAAGCTCAATTTCTGCTTCTCTGATGATTTGAACCTTTGAGATGACAGCTCAGAAATTGCTTTTAGAAAACAGGAATGACAGAATTCACAACAAATTGTGTAAGCAATTCAAGTAAGTTTCTAGTACTTGTTTTGGTGAAGAAAGATGACAGTGCTTTTTAAATCCCACATTATTTATTTATTTGAGAGGCAAAGAAAGAGACAGGGAATGCTTCCATATGCTGCTTCACTCTCCAAATGCTTCCTGTGCCTGGGGCTGTGCGAGACTGAAATTGGGAGCCAGGCACTCAACCCAGCTCTCCTACAGCAGGGACAGTGACTTGACTGCTTGAGCCGTCACTACTGGTTCCTAGAGTGTGCCAGCAGGAAGCTGGAGTCGGGCGTGGGGCACAATCACCCTACTGTGGGATATGAGCATCCCAATGAATATAACTGCTAGACCAAGCACCAGCCCCCAGATGCTGGTGCAGTTCACTATTGTGTTATCCAGCGCTGCTTGGAAGAAGATGATGAGCGTAGAACATCGACTCCCAGTCGGGCATCAAAGTCCACAGTTCTGTGATCAAGCATCCATGTCCCCAACACTTCCCAACAATTATTCCATTGCATTAAACGGTTAAAAAGCAAAGTAGAAACTGGATGATCACAGGTTGTGTAATACACTTACTTTGACTAATCACCATAAACAGGCTGAACTTCAATAGAGAAAATTTAGAGCATATCAATTTGTGTCTATGATATTATTCCCCAAACTAAGTAATCATATTGAACCACGTGTATCACTCACCTTTATAGAATTTGTTAATATAAAGTCGAGTGTTTCAGAGTGTTAGTCTTCTGTAATAATGAATGCAGTTATTAAACTTCCTATTTTCTATCAAAATAAAAACAGTATTGTGATTGATGTCAGATTGGGTTTGAATCCCAATTCTGTCATTTATACACTGCGTAAATTAAGACAATTTGGTTAACCTTTCTGTTCCTTAGTTTCTTTACAATGTATAGTATTCAGAGAGTTAGATTCTTGGGAAGTGAGTGAACAATGAAGTGCTCAGAAAAGTGACTGGCACAGAGTGAGCTTCTGGAATTTTCTGTTACTCTCCATCATCGAGTTACTCTCCTTAAAGGAAGTGATACAGCTTTTCTAACTGAATTTGTCATTAGCTAAACAAAGTGTGTGTGCCAATGACAGTCATCTTTTTATCCCATTTATTAAAAGCATTAAAGTCACAAGTTAAAACTGTGAGATAGGCATTGTTTTGGAAAAGGCTCTGCTTTTTAAAATCTGAAGTAATGTAAATATGTGGGTAGGAAAAAGCCTACTGAAGTCAATTCCTGTACTGTTTAATTCTTCTTATCTACCCACTTTTTTTTTCTTTTTCAGTACAAAAGTCCATCGAGCCAGGAAGGCACCATGATATGTAAGCATATCTAAAATTGTTTCTAAAAAGTGAAGCACACTAACATGTGTTGCTGTTGTGGAGGGAAAACAGTTGGAATTACACACAATTCAGCCTGACAGCACAGTGCTCCAGACTCATAGAATGACAAATGCCCTGAACAGCACTCTGACCACAGAATCAGCCCTTAAGCTGACACCACTTAAGAATGGTATCCTACCGCCGGCGCCATGGGTCACTAGGCTAATCCTCCACCTTGCAGCACCGGCACACCGGATTCTAGTTCCGGTCGGGGCACCAGATTCTGTCCCGGTTGCCCCTCTTCCAGGCCAGCTCTCTGCTGTGGCTAGGGAGTGCAGTGGAGGATGGCCCAAGTGCTTGGGCCCTGCACCCCATGGGAGACCAGGAGAAGCACCTGGCTCCTGCTATCCGATCAGCGCGGTGCGCCGGCCGCAGTGCGCCAGCCACGGCGGCCATTGGAGGGTGAACCAGCAGCAAAGGAAGACCTTTCTCTCTGTCTCTCTCTCTCACTGTCCACTCTGCCTTTCAAAAAAAAAAAAAAAAAAAAAAGAATGGTATCCTTTTTCTGGAGGACACTTCGCCGGTGCCTATTGGACAGACACTGTTTCTGTCCTGATGCTTTTCTTTTTTCCTTTCAATCCAATTTTCAGTTTCATATTTTTTTTTGAACTCCTTAGTGTTCATAGGTATTAACTAACCTTTTTTTTTTGTCTTTGCTGCAACTCCAGTAAATGTTTATTGCAATTCAATAAGATTTTGCAGTCCATTATCCTATAATGGATGTAGCCTTTCAGTATTTTTGAAACTAAAATTAAAAGAAAAATGAGGAATACTGTCGATTAATGCATATGTAAGAATCTTACCCTACCTTTTAAACATTTTAATAAACATTTTAAAGCACAATAAATAACATGAAAATAAATATACTGGATATTTGTAATGACAAACCCACTCTTTTAGCCATTTTCTGTATTTTTAAACTTTTTTTTATAAAGTTTTTATTTAATGAATACAAACTTCACAGGTACAGCTTTAGGAATATAGTGGTTCTTTCTCCATACCCGCCCTCCCATCCCCACTTCCATCCCACCTCCTCCTCCCTCTCCCATCCCATTCTTCATTAAGATTCATTTTCAATTAACTTTATATACAGAAGACCAACTCTATACTAAGTAAAGATTTCAACAATTTGCACCCCCCCCACACACAAAGTATGGCTTGTACCATGGCTCACTTGGCTAATCCTCCACCTGCGGCACCGGCACACCAGGTTCTAGTCCTGGTTGGGGCGCCGATTCTTTCCCGGTTGCCCCTCTTCCAGTCCAGCTCTCTGCTGTGGCCTGGGAGTGTAGTGGAGGATGGCTCAAGTGCTTGGGCCCTACACACACATGGGAGACCAGGAGGAAGCATCTGGCTCCTGGCATGGGATTGGCCCAGTGCGCCAGCCATGATGGCCATTTGGGGGGTGACTCAATGGAAGGAAGACCTTTCTCTCTGTCTCTCTCTCTCTTTCACTGTCTAATTCTGCCTGTCAAAAAAAAAAATTTGCACCCCCCCCAACAAAGTATAAAGTACTGTTTGAGAGCAAATTTTATGGTTAATTCTCATAGGACAACTCATTAAAAGACAGAGGTCCTACATGGGGAGTAGGTGCACAGTGACTCCTGTTGTCAATTTAACAATTAACACTCTTATTATGTCAGTGATCTCCCAAGGCTCTTGACATAAGCTGCCAAAGCTATGGAAACCTGTTGAGTCCAGAAACTCCATCAGTATTCAGAAAGGGCCATAAGCAAAGTGGAAGTTCTCTCCTCCCTTCAGGGAAAAGTACCTCCTTCTTTGATGGCCCCTTCTTTCCACCAGGATCTCACTCACAGAGATTCTTCATGTAGAACATTTCTTGCCATGGTGTCTTGACTTTCTATGACTGAAATGCTCTCACGTACTTTTCAGCCAGACCAGAATGCATTATGGGCTGATTCTGAGATCAGAGTGCTGTTTAGGGCAATTGTCATTCTATGAGTCTACTGTGTGGACTGCTTCTCATGTTGGATCATCCTCTCCCTCCTAATTCTATCCATTGTTATCACCATACAGTAGTCTTATTTATGTGATCACTTAATCACTTAATCCTATCTATATGATCAATTAACACTTAATATGATCACTTTAGCACATAAGATGGCATTAGTACCACCCAGCTTAATGGGATTCGGAGTCTCATGACAAGTTTTTCTGCTTTACCTTTATCGGTAAGTCCATGGGAATGTGCGCCAAAATGTACAGCTCCTCCCTCTCTTATTCTCACTCTTATTTTTCACTGAGATCTATTTTCAATTGAATTTATACATTTATGATTAATTCTATGTTAAGTACATAGTTCAACCAATGGTATTAAGTAGCAAAAAAATTAAAAAAATAAAATAATAAACAGTTCCTTGACAGTTAAGACAATGGCTGTGCAAGTCATTGCTTTTCCTTTTTTTTTTTCTTTTTCTTTTTCTTTTTTTTTTTTTTTTTTGACAGGCAGAGTGGACAGTGAGAGAGAGAGACAGAGAGAAAGGTCTTCCTTTGCCGTTGGTTCACCCTCCAATGGCTGCCGCGGCCGGCGCACCACGCTGATCCGATGGCAGGAGCCAGGAGCCAGGTGCTTTTCCTGGTCTCCCATGGGGTGCAGGGCCCAAGCACCTGGGCCATCCTCCACTGCACTCCCTGGCCACAGCAGAGAGCTGGCCTGGAAGAGGGGTAACCGGGACAGATTCCGGCACCCTGACCGGGACTAGAACCCGGTGTGCCAGCGCCGCTAGGCGGAGGATTAGCCTAGTGAGCCACGGCGCTGGCCCAAGTCATTGCTTTTCAAAGTGTCAATTTCACTTTTGCAAGTTTCCTTTTAGGTGCTGTATTAATACAAATGAGGGAGAACATATGGTATTTGTCTCTTTGGGATTGGCTTATTTCACTAACTATAGTGTTTTCCAGATCCATCCATCCATTTTGTTGCAAATGACCAGATTTCTTTTTTTTAACCACTGTATAGTATTCCAGAGTACATATCTCATAATTTCTTTATCCAGTCTTCAGTTGATGGGCATTTAAGTTGATTCCATGTCTAAGCTATTGTGAATTAAGCTGCAATAAACATGGAAGTACAGATAATTCTTTTATTTGCTGATTTAATTTCGCTCGGGCAAATTCCCAGGAGTGGGATGGCTCGGTCATATGGTAGGACTATATTCATATTTCTGATGTATCTCCAAACTGTCTTCCATATTGGTTTTACCAGTTTACATTCCCACCAACAGTGGATTAGGGTACCTTTTTTCCCACATCCTCACCAACATTTGTTGTTTGTTGATTTCTGTATGAAAGCCATTCTAACTGAGGTGAAGTAAAACCTCATTGTGGTTGTGATCCTGAACAGTTTTTTTTTTTTTTTTTGACAGGCAGAGTGGACAGTGAGAGAGAGAGACAGAGAGAAAGGTCTTCCTTTGCTGCTGGTTCACCCTCCAATGGCCGCCACAGCCGGTGCACCGCGCTGATCCGATGGCAGAAGCCAGGTGCTTCTCCTGGTCTCCCATGGGTTACAGGGTCCAAGGACTTGGGCCATCCTCCACTGCACTCCCTGGCCACAGCAGAGAGCTGGCCTGGAAGAGGGGCAACCGGAATCCAGCGCCCTGACCAGGACTAGAACCCGGTGTGCCGGCACCACAAGGTGGAAGATTAGCCTAGTGAGCCGCGGCGCCGGCCCTTGAACAGTTTTTAATGTGTTGTTGGCAATTGGATTTCCTTTTTAGTGAAACGTCTGTTTAAGTTGTTGCCCTTTTCTTGATTTTTCACCTCTAATTTTATTTGGTCTTCTCTCTCCTTTGGTTATTTGGGACAATGGTCTTTGAATTTTGTTTATTTTTTGAAAAAAAGCACTTCATTTTGCTGATCTTTTGTATTTTTTTGTTTCAATTTTTTTGATTTCTTATCCAATTTTAATTCTTTTTTTTTCTACTGGTTTTGGATTTGGTTTGCTATTCTTTTTCTAGATCCTTGAGGTGCATAAATAGTTCATTTTTGGGGGGCCTTTCCAATTTCTTGATGTAGGCACCGATTGCTATAAACATTTCTCTTAATATTGCTTTTACTGTATCCCACGAATTTTGGTATGTTTTATTGTCATCTTCATTTGTTTCCAGAATTTTTTTTTATTTCTCTTTTGATTTTGTCTATGACCCACTGTTGATTCAGGAGCATGGTGATCATTCTCCATGTGTTTGCGTATGGTGTAGAGATTCTTGAGTTGTTGATTTCTAGCTTCATTGTATTGTAGTCCAAGGAGATGCATTATACAATTTTGATTTTTTTGAATTTGCTAAGACTTCCTTTATGGCTAGCATGTGTTCAATCCCAGAGAAAGTTCCATGTACTGGAGAGAAATATGTGTACTATGTGGCTGTAGGGTGGAAGGTTCGGTAGATATCTGCTCGGTCTGTTTGGTCTATGGTGTTGATTAACTGTGTATTTCCTTGTTGATTTTCTGAGTGTTTGCTGAAAGTGGAGTAATGAAGTCCCCCATTACTATTGTAATTGATTCTATGTCTCCCTTAATATTTTTTAAATAGCCAGGTACCCTGTTATTAGGTGCATATACTTGTACATTAGTCACATCTTCATGTTGAATTGATCCTTTAATCATTATATAATGTCCCTCTTTGTCTCTTTTAATAGTTTTTTTTGTTAAAGCCTGTTTTGTCTGATACTAGGATGGCCATATCAGCTCTATTTTGGTTTCTGTTAGCATGGATTATCTTTTTCCATACCTTCACTTTCAGTCTGCATACATCTTTGTTGGTAAGATGTGTTTCTTTTAGGCAGCAAATAGATGGGTTTTCTATTTTAATCCATTCAGCCAGTCTCTGTCTTTTAACTGGGGAGTTGAGACCATTTACATTCAGTGTGACTATTTTTTAAAGATTTATTTATTTAAAGTCAAGTTACACAGATAGAGGGGAGGCAGAGAAAGAGAGGTCTTCCATCCAATGGTTTACTCCCCAGTTGGCCACAACAGCCAGAGCTGCGCTGATCCAAAGCCAGGAGCCAGGAGCTTCTTCCAGGTCTCCCACTAGGGTGCAGGGGCCCAACGACTTGCGCCATCTTCTACTGCTTTCCCAGGACATAGCAGAGAGCTGGGTTGTAAGTGGAGCAGCCAGGTCTCAAACCAGTGCCCATATGGGATGCCAGTGCTGCAGGCCAAGGTGTTAACCCACTGCACCACAGCGCCAGCTCCATGACTATTGTTAAGTATCAACTTTGCCCTGCCATGTTTCCATAAATAGTCCTGTTTATGTATTTTGGATTTCATTTGTACGTTTGCTGAGTCATTTTCTGCCTTCATGTACTTTTGTTGTGATGTTCCTGTTTCTGTGTTTCTATATGTAGGATATCCTTGAGTATCTTATGTAGGGCTGAGTGAGTAGTTTCTAATTCTTTGCATTTCTGTTTTTGTTGAAGATCCTTATTTCTCCTTCATTCATAAATGAGAGTTTTCCAGGATACAGTAATCTGGGGTTAACTCACTTTTATTGTTTGGAATCAGAGTTGCATAAATTTCCTGGCATTCTCATCATGTGCCACCTATTAGCAATTTGCACTAATTCTTTCTTTCTTTCTTTTTTTTTTTTTTGACAGGCAGAGTTAGAAACAGAGAGAAAGGACTTCCTTTCCGTTGGTTCACCCCCCATTGGCTGCTACAGCCGGCATGCTGCACCGATCTGAAGCCAGGAGCAAGGTGCTTCCTCCTGGTCTCCCATGTGGGTGCAGGGCCCAAGGATCTGGGCCATCCTCCACTGCACTCCTGGGCCACAGCAGAGAGCTTGACTGGAAGACGAGCAACCGAGACAGAACCTGTGCCCCAACCGGGACTAGAACCTGGGATGCCAGTACCACAGGCGGAGGATTAGCCTAGTGAAGTGTGGCGCCGGCCCAATGAAGTATATTTTTAAAAAAATATAGATAATACTTGATAAATGCTCTATCATGTCAAAATAATATGTGTCCTTTATAAATATGAATAAATTTCTAATAAAAACAGAAAGTACAGTCACTATGTAAATTATTAACTAATCTCTTTCGGACTTTTGCCATCATTCATAATGAGACTAGTCTGGTAAAGACTTCATTCTTTGTGGCCTGAACTTTTACAGTAGCCTCTGCATTCCAATAGTCACCCAATACCATGTTTTCCCTACCTGCATCTCAAGCGCAGACTGCTTTTATAGACTATGTCTTAGAACATAATCTCAAATAATGCACTTTTCACTGACCCTTGTGCATCACAGGATGTCAAAATCTCTTGTCTGTTTTTCAGGCTGTCATGATTGTCATTTACAGATCTTTCGATCATGCACTTGAGATTCATTCTCACCTCTCTCTGCTCATCCACTGTCTCTGCCTGAAGTATTCTCATCTTCTCTGCACAATGAGAGCTTACTTCAGGCACAGATGAAATATTAGTTCAGCTGACAAATTTTCTCCAGAACACCACCACAGCAGCAACACATTTTCATCTCCACTGCCATATCCCTCATCACCAATGCAAAGTTTGTGTCTTACATCAAAACTTCGGTTCATGATCTCTGGGCTCAGACCTCAGTAGCCACACTATGGCTAACACCAAGAAGGTCAGGATCATGGACCTGCTATGGCACCTCCTTCCAGAAAATGGTGAAGCAAATTGAAAACAGCAAGCATGCCAAGTACACGTGCTGCTTCTTAAGCAAAACCAAGATAAGACAAGCTGTGGGGAGCTGTGGGGAGCTGGCACCATGGTTCCTGCATGAAAACAGTAGCTGGTGCTGCCTGGACACACAACACCTGAAGTCTGCCATCGGAAGACTGAAAGAAATGAAAGACCAGGAGAGGTGTCAGCTTTGAGCCACGAGTAGACTATATTAAATGGGTTAATTTATATACCGAAAAAATTCCTATTTATTTCTGTATGAAGCTTTTGCTTAATTTTCCACAAATTCCTCTCCAAAACCCAAGACCGATGACTTATTAAAGCAATAACAGTTTATCTCTGTGTCTACTACATTCAGTATGTTGGCTTTTACTGCTTTTTTTAAAAGGATTTATTTATTTATTTGAATGCAGAATGACAGAGATGGAAAGACAGAAAGAAAATGATCTTCCATCCACTGCTTCATGCCCCATGAGGCCCCAGCGGCTGGGGACTGAGCCATTAGCAGGGACCTGGATCAGAACCAAAGCAACAAAGTCTCGATATGGCGCTCATGTGGAATGGTGATATTGCAGGCGGCAGCTTAGCCTGCTGTGCCACGATGTTGGATTTTGTGGATTTTGATAGCAGATCAAGCCCTCTTCTAAGGAGTAAGTCTGTGCTTGAAAATTCTTTTTCTAAATGTATCATACTAATCTCTAAGTTTTACATAGTATACAATGGTGACATATTTATATTTAATTTATAAAGTGTTAGTAAAAACAGAGACATCAAGATGTGACAAGCTATTCCAAACTTATTGACAAGGGATAGACATGTTGGAACACCATTTGACGTGTGTTAGAAAGACAAGTAAAAGTGGAAAATTGTAAAAAGTTGTTGAAGTGATCACAGATCTTTAAAACAAATGCAAAATTAGGTGTCTTGGGATGGGCACTTGGTGCAGTGAATAAGCGGCTGTTTGGGTTCACCTGAATCCCATATGGTGTACCTGGGTTTCAGTCCTGCCTCCACTCTCCATTCTAGATTCCTGAAAATGCACACCTAGGAGGCATCAGGTGATGGATGCCTTGGCTCCCTGACAATCACATGAGAGACACACAGATTATGTTACAACTCGTCTTTTCGGGCTGTTGTTAGTATTTGGGGAGTGAACCAGCCAATGGGGAGCTTTCTCTGTCTCTGTTTCTTTCTATTTGTCTTTCAAAATAAATGAAGACAAAATTATAAAAAAGTACCAATAATACACTGAATTTTGGTCCTCTTTGTTTAGTAAGGATGGCATAAAAGCTACTATCCATTAATCTTATGTCTCATCAAAAATCCACCTAGGGAAAAAATGGTCTAACTATAAATAGCCAATATATTTTCTATAATAATGACTCTTTGGGCAATTTGCTATTTATAATTGTAATTTGATGAAAACTATAGAATGAACATATAAATGATCCCATTCTAAAAATCTAACAATAATTAATCACTATCAGAACAGGTTACATTAAAAATAATATATTTGTTTAGGATGTTCACTACATTTATTATGACGAAAGAAATGCCAATGTCCTATTCTAGAATCACCATTTTATTTGTAATGTTTAAAAGGAGCAATATTCTTAAAATATAAAGCAATTCCTGATATTACATTAGTGAAGGTGACCTCGTATAGATCCAGTAGACACTTGTAGTATACAGGAAATGGAACAAACACTTATGTGACAGGAGCTGTAAGCTTGAAACCACTCCCTTTTCTTCCTTAACCACTGCAAATTAATTTATCTGGGGATTATTTGTCATGACATAAAAATATTCAAGGTGAAATTGTTGATTGCTCTTTGTTCCAATGCAGCTACTGAAATAAGTATTATCATTGTTTAATTAAAGCATGTTTGCTTAAGAGTAATTGGTGAGAAATAAATGTTACAAGGCTGTTAATCATAGAGTAGCATTAGGAGGGGTTCGCCCTCTGTCACAGATTTAATTTTATATGATCCAAGAAAATCAAGCTGAAATGCAG
Organism: Oryctolagus cuniculus; assembly: GCF_964237555.1. Taxonomy (NCBI): domain Eukaryota; kingdom Metazoa; phylum Chordata; class Mammalia; order Lagomorpha; family Leporidae; genus Oryctolagus; species Oryctolagus cuniculus. The sequence goes on along the minus strand of NC_091439.1, from coordinate 134,552,343 downwards.
GATATAAACAAGTAGCAAAAATATAGTAAGACAAATATGTATATATGAAATTTTATGTTGGATGGTTAAAATGAAGTGTATTTTATCACCTTATATTGAAACAAGTCTATTTCTACATATGCGTATGTGGACATATGGATAGATATTGTTCAATATGTGGGTACTTCTATCTAACATAATATAACAATGCCAGAATGAACTCTGAAGAGGATAAATTTTACTATCAACTCAGATACATGCTAATTATCCTTCTAATGGAAATGATTGCATTCAACTCTTGCTGAGTTCTGAATATGATTCTAAGTGAAACCTTCCTCTGCATGTTATTTTTATACAAGTAAAACTCCTCGTTTTTAAGTTATATTTATGATGCTTACGTAGTATAGAAAAGTTGATCAGTTTTTCAGACAGAATCCTGCTTTGTACTGTTGAATGCATTACAAGTAGGGAATAACTTTTAGAACTAAAGCAAAATGGCTCAATATGTTGGAGGTAATCCAACAATTTTCTATAGTCTTTATAAATTCTAAATTTTTCCACTGGCAAATACTGCTCAAATTTCTTGGCATGATAATAATCAGGCAACTAGATATTATTTTTAAAATATCACCTAGATATTTAGTTATGCATTTATAAAACTGGTTTATCATTATAATCTTCATTAATAACTTTGGTGATAGAGGATGAGATACATAGGTAGTAGTAACAAGTTTACCTAATTCACTCATTTTATTTCTGTAGTTGAATTTGTATATTGTACTCAGGATTCTCATTACTTATCTATTAAGTTAGCCCTTTAAAAACTAAACCAGAATACTTCTGCTTCCAGCGAAGATCAAGGTCGTGGGGTCAAACAATCCTTCATGAAATGAAGACAGGCTAGAGAGGCTTGAGAGGCTATGCAAATTTATTTACTTATTTATTTGTATTTTGCCTGTTTAATGTCAGCAGAGTACTGCAGAAGTGAAGAAAGACCTACATTCTTATAGGGATCCACAAAGTTCGCATATAGAAAGAAGCTGAGGTTGCAGGCAAAGAGCCTAGAGGAGGCTGCAGTTGAGAATCAGAGAAATCAACTCGTGTTTTGTTATGGGGCTGCAGACAAGGAATTTGGAGCTGGTGAGACTAAGGGTCTAATAAGAATGGAGGCATAAAAATGAGGCAGAAACACAGGAGACTAGGGCTGGCGCTGTGGTATAGCAGGTAAAAATAGCCGCCTGCAGTACGCTTGCTGTGTAACTCGAAATTTCAAGTAAATAAATAAATCCATTTTTTAAAAAAAATATTGACCTCTCAATGGATTCTAAGCTAATTTTCTTTGTGCATCAACACAGTGAGGCTGCAGAGGATGGCCCAAGTGCTTGGGCCTCTATACCCATGTGGGAGACCCTGAAGAAGCAGCTGGCTTCGGATCAGCACAGCTCTGGCCTTTGCGGCCATCTGGGGAGGGAACCGGGACTAGAACCTGGGGTGCCGGCACCACAGGTGGAGGATTAGCCTAGTGAGCAGTGGCACCTGCCAAGAATGGACATTTCGATTATACTAATTCTTCCAATCCTTGAACATGGAAGATTTTTCAATTTTTTTGTATCTGTTTCTATCTTGAATATTTTGTAATTCTCTTCATATAGATTTTTGACAGCCCTGATCAAATTTATTCCAAGTATGTGAATTTTTTTGTAGTTATTGTGAATGGGATTGCTCTTAGCAGTTCATTCTCAGACTTGGCATTATCTATTTATACAAGGCTTTTGATTTTTGTGTGTTGACTTAATATATTGCTACTTTACCAAACTCTTTTATGAGCTCCCATAGACTCTTGTTGGAATCTTTTGGTTCTCCTATATATAGGATCATGCCATCCTCAAATAGGGATAGTTTAACTTCCTAGTTCCCAATTTGTATCCCTTTGATATCTTTTTCTTGCCTACTGGCTCTAGCTAAAACTTCCAGGGCTATATTGAATAGCAACGGTGAGAATGGACATTCCTGTCTGGCATCAGATCTCAGTAGGAATGCTTCCAACTTTTCCCCATTCAATATGATATTGGCCATGGGTTTGTCATAAATTGCCTTGATTGTGTTGAGGAATGTTTCTTTAAAAGCCAGTTAGTTTTCATCATGAAAGGGTGTTCTATTTTATTGAATGATTTCTCTGTAACTATTAAGATAACTATATGGTGTTTGTATTTAGTTTATTAATGAGATGTATTACATTGATTGATTTGCAAATGTTGAATCATCATTACTTACAAGGGATAAATCCCATTTGGTCTGGGTGAATGATCTTCCTGATGTGTTGTTGGATTTGATTGGCCAGAATTTTGTTGAGGATTTTTGCACCAATGTTTATCAGGGAAATTGGTCTGTAGTTATATTTCTCTGTTGCATTTTTTCCAGGTTTAGGAATTAAGGTGATGCTGGCTTCGTGGAAAAAATTTGGGTGGATTCCCTCCCTTTCAACTGTTTTGTATAACATGAGAAGAATTGGAGTTATTTCTTTAAATGTCTGTGGAATTCATCTGTGAAGCAATCTGGTCTGGGCTATTCTTTGTTGGGAGGACCTTTATTACTATTTCAGTTTCTGTCTTGGTTATGGGTTTGTTTAGGATTTTTATGTCTTTATGGCTCAATTTATATAGGTTGTATTTGTCCAGGAATCTATCCATTTCTTCTAGGTTTCTGTCTGTGGCACACAGCTCTTTCTAGTGGTTTCTGATGATTCTTTTTATTTCTGTAGTTTCTGTTGTTACATTTCCTTTTTCATCTTTAATTTTGTTGATTTGGGTCTTCTCTCTCCTTTTTTTAGTTTGGCCTATAGTTCATCAATTTTGATTTTTTTTTTCAAAACACTAGCTTTTCATTTTGCTGATCTTTTGTATTTTTTGTTTCAATTTTGTTGATTTCTTCTCTAATTTTAATTTCTTCACTAGTTTTGGGTTTGGTTTGCTGTTTTTTCTAGATGCCTGAGGATCTAGATAGTTCATTCCTTTTGTGCCTTTCCAGTTTCTTGATTTAAGCACCAAATGCTATAAACTTTCATCTTAATACTGCTTTTGCTGTACTCCACCAATTTTGGTATGTTGTATTGTCATCTTCATTTGTTTCCAGAATTGTTTTGATTTCTCTTTTGATTTCTTCTATGTCTGGTGTTCCTTAAGAAACATGTTCATTCTATATGTGTTTGCATATGATGTGGAGATTCTTGAGTTGTTAATTTCTAGCTTCATTGCTTTGTGGCCTGAAAAGATGTATAAAAGGATTTAATTTTTTTTTTAATTTGTTCAGACTGACTTTATGGCCTAGCATGTGGCCAATCCTAGAGAAAGTTCCATGCAGTAGGAAAAAAAAAAATGTATACTCTTTTGCTTTTGGAAGATTTTGTAGATACCTGCTAGGACTACTTGGTCTGTTGTTGATTAACTCTATTGTTTCCTTGTTGATGTTCTGTTTAGTGGACCTTTCCTGGCTAAATGTGTCTACATCTCCCTTTAAATCTCTGAACAATTATTTCAGATAGCCATGTGCCCTGTACTTAGATGCATATACATTTGAAATAATCACATTTTCCTGTTGAATTGATCCTTAAATCATTATATAGCATCCTTCTTTGTCTCTTTTAATAGTTTTTGTGTTAAAGTCTATTTTGTCTGATATTAGGATATCCACACCAGATTTTTTGGTTTCTATTAGCATGGATTATCTTTTCCATACTTTCACTTTCAGTCTGCATATGTCCTTGTTGGTAAGGTATGTTTCTTGTGGGCAGCAAATAGATAGCTTTTCTTTTTTAATTGATTCATTAGGTGTATTTTAATTGGGGAGGTGATACCATTTACATTCAGTGTGACTACTGTTAAGTACCGACTTTGCCCTGTCATGTTTCCATAAATAGTCCTGTTTATGTATTTTGGATTTCATTTGTATGTTCACTGGGTCATTTTCTGCATTCATCTTCTTTTTAGTGATGTTCCTGTTTCTGTGTTTCTGTATGTAGCACATCCTTGAGCATCTTTTGTAGGGCTCGGCAAGTAGTTACAGATTCTTTCAATTTCTGATTGTTCTGAAGATCCTTATTTCTCCTTCATTCATGAGTGAGAGTTTTCCTGGGTACAGTATTCTGAGTTGATTATTCTCTTAGGACTTGGAATATGTCTTGCCATTTTCTCCTTTCCTGTAGTGTTTGCAGTGAGAAGTCCAGGGTGAGTTTAATTGGGTTTCCTCTGGGTGTGATTTGTTGTTTCTCTCATGCACCTTTTAAGATCTGTTCTTTGTGTTTTACTGAGGTGAGTTTTCCTTCAGTGTGTCATGGTGAAGTTCTTTTCTCATCATATCTATTGGGAATTCTATGTATTTCTTGAACTTGGATATCTCTTTCTCCTGATTGTGTAAGTTCTCTGTTATTATTTCGTTAATCAGGCCTTCTAAACCCTTCTCTCTTTTCACATCTTCTGCATTTCCTAGGATCCATAAGTTGGGTCATTTGATAGAAACTTGTAAATTTCCAACCATGGTTTTGAGTTTTCTTTTCTTTTCTTTTTTTTTTTGCTTGAAAATATTTTTTTCTTTTATTTAATGAATATAAATTTCCAAAGTACAGCTTATGGATTACAATGGCTTCCCCCCCATAACGTCCCTCCCACCCGCAACCCTCCCCTTTCCCACTCCCTCTCCCCTTCCATTCACATCAAGATTCATTTTCGATTTTGAGTTTCCTAATTTATTCTTTTGTATTTGGTCTTACTAAACTATTTCCAGAAGTTTGTCTTCTAGTTCTGATATTCTTTTTGTCCCTTCTATTCTATTGCTAAGACTTTCTACTGCAGCCAGCACCACAGCTCACTTGGCTAATCTGCCACCTGCAGCGCCGGCACCCTGGGTTCTAGTCCCGGTTGGGGCACTGGATTCTGTCCCAGTTGCTCCTCTTCCAGTCCAGCTCTCTGCTGTGGCCCGGGAGTGCAGTGGAGAATGGCCCAAGCACTTGGGCCCTGCACCCCATGGGAGACCAGGATAAGTACCTGGCTCCTGCCTTTGGATTGGCACAGTGCACCAGCTGTAGCGGTTATTTGGGGGGTGAACCAACGGAAAAAGGAAGATCTTTTTCTCTGTCTCTCTCTCTCTCACTGTCTAACTCTGCCTGTCAAAAAAAAAAACTTTCTACTGCATTTTTTATTTGACCTATTGAATTCTTCATTTTCAGTATTTCATTGTGGCTTCTCTTTAAAATCTCAATTTCTTGGGAATGCTTTTTATTTAGATCTCGAGTTTGTTTCTGATTGCTTTTAAGTAATCTATTAATTTTCTGAATTCTTTTCTGGCATATCCTCGTTCTCTTCAGCCTCCATTTTTTAAAATTTTTTATTTTTATATTTTACAGATTTTATTTATTTATTTGAGAGGTAGAGTTACAGACAGTGAGAGGGAGAGACAGAGAGAAAGGTCTTCCTTCCATTGATTCACTCCCCAAATGGCCGCAACAGCCAGAGCTTTGCCGATCCGAAGACAGGAGCCAGGAGCTTCTTCCTGGTCTCCCATGTAGGTACAGGGGCCCAATGACTTGGGCCATCTTCTACTGCTTTACCAGGCCACAGCAGAGATCTTGATTGGAAGAGGAGCAGGTGGGACTAGAACTGGCACCAACATGGGATGCAGGCACTGCAGGAGGAGGATTAACCTACTATGGCATGGCACCAGCCTTCAGCCTCCATTATTGAAGATTTGTATTGCTCCTTGGGGAGTTCATAGAGTCTTCCTTATTCTTATTTGGGATTTTTCCTTTGTTCTTTAGTATTTCTAGTTGATTTTATTTTTAAAGTGTGACTTTGTGCCTGTGGCATGATTTCCCTTTGGTATGAGCTGCTGTATGTCTCTGTTTCAAGTGGAAGCACACAGCCCTGCCTCCTGGAGCCCTGTTTACTTCTAGATCAGGATGGAAGTGGGTACCAGGGCTTTGGTGCACTCTGCCTCGCCTACTTGGGGCTGGACTTACTTCTCAGTGGTGCCAGACATGAGCTTGGGCTTTCACTGTTTAGGACTACTCCTCGGTGTACAGTTTGTGTTACGGCGAGGAAATCACTCTGAAATGTTCTGATCCTTGTTCCCGGGTAGGGCATGTTGTGAGGTGGCCCCCGCAATTGATTGGTGTGTGTGTGGAGGCAAACACAGTAGCCCCCTGCTTATACTCGAAAATGAAAATAATCAAATTGGCTTTTCCCTGCTGGCTCTAAGTCTGGTTGGGAGAAACACAGATGGACCATGGCGAGCCCAACCTCTCTGCCAGTTCCCCTACAATTTCCTTCCAGCTTAGAGCTTCAAATGTAGTTTGCCAAGGTTCCCCGCCCACTGCTATCTGCAGACTTCTCACCTGGTCCTGGGGGCAGGCAATCACCTCACTCCATCCCTCTACCGCTCCTTCACCGTCCATCCGCCACCTGTTCCTCCTCTTTGTTCCCCTAGCATGGACCTGCGCAGTCTCTGGTGGACTCATAGGCCACTCTGCATGAACTTTTTGTGATTGTGCTACTGGCTTGTATCCCCTCTCCTCTCTAACTAAGCATTTTACCCCATGTGACTCGGAACGCCCAGGTGCTATGCCACCATCTTGGCCCCCTCCTTCTTGAACATGTTTTTACTAAAGAATTTTGTCTCAGTAAATGTTTAAAATAAAATATAGAAAATATTCTCATTGGTAATGATCTATTTTTTCATCTGCTTTCTTTTTAGTGAAAAAGAAGCTTTAATTTGTGTAAATTCTTGGCCCTTCTCTTCTTCCAATATTCACTAATTAAAGGAAATGATGAATTTTGTGGCTGGTCAATGAGACAGGAATAAGCCTAATGTGGCCCAAAAGATTCTTATCTACTACTTTTAATACTCTTTATCATCCCTTCCCTTTCACCATCAGCAAAATGTAGGAAGATGCTGCAATCCATTCCCGAAATACATTACAGTATATGGCAAAGGTGAAGAGGTTTCGTAGATGTAATTCAAGTCTCCAATCCATCTGCCTTTAAATGAGTCAAAAGGGAAGTTATTCAGAATTGCCCTTACTTTTATTGGTGAGTCCCTAAAAGAACATTTAGGCTTTTGTTGATAGCAGAGAGATTATGTGTCTGGTCTTAAAACGAGCTAGCATGTGCTCCATGGCTGTAAGGAAAGGAACACCAGCAGCAGTACCACTAGATTAGAAGAGGACCCAGAGACTCAGCCCTGGCCAGTGTCCATATTGCAAGTGTGATGCCCTGAGCAGAGGACCCAGACCAAGTTGTATGTGGACTTCAGACATACATAGGAGAAAATATACAGCGTCAGTAAGGCTCTTCAGTTGATAACGTCATTTATGCAGCAATAGAAAGTAATACAGTGAGTTCTGAAGAGGTCAGTGAGAAAATATTTTTCAATTTTTGTATGGAGCCTGACAACAGGAAGCAGAGGATATGGACTGGCAGTGTGGCACAGGGGGTTAGGCCACCATGTTGGAGCACCAGTTCATGTCTCAGCTGCTCCTCTTCAGCCCCAGCTCCCTGCTAATGCACCTGCGGAAACTCCTTGGGGACCTGCCACCCCTGTGGGAGACCTGGGTGAAGTTCTCAGCTCCTTGTTTCAGCCTGGCCCCGTGCCAGCCATCACAGTCATTTGGGAAGTGAACCAGCAGATGGAAGATCTGCCTCTTTAACTCTCTCTCACTCTCCATTTCTGTCTGTCTGCCTTTTAAATAACTAAATAAATAAGTCTCTTTAAAAAGATGCATAGAATTCTCACTGCTAGGAAATTCTGTGATTTGGTAGCTGTGACAGTACCTCTATTGCAAATCAAGAGAAAGTAACAGCAAATACTCTTCTCACACATATGAAAATCGTATTATTCAATAAACATTAATGCAAAAGTTACAGTTTAGATCTTAATCTAAATCCTAAACCATGTCTCCTATAATTCTGAATTAATTTGAAGGAAAGAAATAACCATTCTTTATTGCATGCTCACAAACCTGAAGACCACAATATTTTCATTTGCCATACAATCATGATGCAATATCAATATTGTACAGCATTACCATGAACCAAGAAAATCGAGAGAAAGAAAGCAGCCAGAAAAATGAAGGGCATCCTGGGGAAATGTCATTTCTCCATCAAAATCTAAAATGATTTCAATGTTATTATCCAAACAATCACCCCTGACTTTCATTATCTTCTTCCTGATGTTAAATGGGTTGAAAATATAACTTACCCTTTTTAAATGCGCAATTGCAAGGATGGTCACAGTAGAAGAAAATCATTGCAACACAGTATCCTTGAGTGACGTCCTAGAGTTTTTAGAATTAATTGACATAACTGGCAGTTTTGAGCTTCCTAAATCTCCTTGGCAGAAATACTCTCCCAGTTGTTTTTCCAGAATGAGGATGACAATGTTCTTAAATAAAATTGTCACTAAATTTCCTTTCAAATTCTGACTGCATGATTGAATAAATGTAGTCTACTGGAACTGTGAAGATAAGTATTTCATGACAGTTAATATATTTCATATGCAAATGTTTTGGCCTCTTTTTATATTGGAAACAAGGAAGAAAATTGTGTTATTGATTTAATTTAGAACATACTATCAAATCAGATGCATAAATCCCTGAAATTAAATAGGTATTTTATTGTATTATGCTATGAAAATAGCACACTTTGTACCAAATACAATTCTGTGACAAGATTCTGATTTCAGTATGCATGATGTACTATCAGAAAGAAATGTTTTATTAAATTTGAATTACTAATGTAAAATCTGTAGCCATTATAAATATGTATATATACATGAAGGTACATCAAAAAGTTCACATCAAAAAAAATTAAAAGTTCAGGGGTAGATGCTGACCTAGCAGTTAAGTCATTGGTTGGGACATGTACGTATTGGATTGCTGGTTTCTGACTTCACTCCCAGTTCCATCTACCTGTAATAATGCGTCTTGAGATGACGGCATTCATGGCACTAGTAGCTGTGGCCCTGTCTCCTACATGGGAAACCTGAGTAGCGTTCCTTGCACCTGGCTTCAGTACTCTGGCTTTGCTAAGATCTGGGGAGTGAACCAGCAAATGGGAGTTCTCCCTTTCTCTATATCACTGTCTCTGTAATTAAAATAATAATAATAATTTTAAACACATTTTGGTGCAAATTTTGAAACTCCTGAGTTTAAAAAAAATTTGTGAGAAGTCTTCAAAAAGCCTGTGTAAAATGTATCTTATAAAAAAAAGTCCTTGCATGGATTTCAAGGTTTTTGTATCAAAATAAATTTTAATTTCATTGTCCATGATTTTTTAAGGTTTTTGCTTTGCTTGGTTTTAATTTGAGAGGCAAAAAGAGAGAGTTCCAGTCACCTTTTGTTCCCAAATGCCCATGATGGCTGGTGTTGGTTCAGGCCAATAACAACAGCCAGGAACTTAATCCAGGATTCCCATGAGGATGGCAATGATCTGACTACTTAAGCTATCTCTTCCTGCCTCCCAGGGTCTGCACTGGCAGAGAGCTGAAATCAGGTGCCAGAGCTAGGACTGAAACACAGGTACTCTGAAATATCTCTCACATTCATATACACTTCAATTTAGACTTACACTCCAGCTTCCAAATTTTCATGTAAATTTCTACACACCGGCAAATATAAAATCATCCTACATTTTATCATGAATAAAACTGGTCCCTTGAAACATTAGAGAAATCTGTATGTTTTCACCTATATATATGATTTTTTTACATTGCTTTTAATTGAATTTCACTTGCTTTTCTGTGTACCTACTTTAATTTCATCCTAATTTATTACTTCAATCTAAATATAAATTCCACTTACTAAAACTGTCATGATTTATCATTCCACATAAGAGTTTTAAGTCTGATAAATATTTAAAATTGAAGTTATGCTGCATAAGAAATATATTAATTTGGATATTTTGAAGTTTATGAATTATCTTTGCATAGCTGTCAGTTCAAAAAATAAAATATTTCCCAGTCTTCTCATACCAATTGCCTTTCCTTCATACTTAAAAACAGGTAAGATTTTTAAAAGCTTTTATTTAATGAATGCAAACTTCACAGGTATAACTTTAGGAATATAGTGGTTCATCCCCCCATACCCGCCCTCCTGTCCCACCTCCCACTCCCTCTCCCATCCATTAAGATTCAATTTTTTAACTTGACATACAGAAGACCAACTCTATACTAAGTAACAATTTCAACAGTTTGCACCCACAAATACACACAATGTATAAAGTACTGTTTAAGAACAAGTTTTGTAGATAATTCTCTTAGTATAACTCCTTAAGGACAGAGGTCCTACATGGGCCGGCCTCCTTGTTGATTTTCTGTTTCGTTGATCTTGCCATTGCTGAAAGAGGGGTATTGAAGTCCCCCATTACTATTGTATTTGAGTCTATATCTCCCTTTAATTCCCTTAATTCTTTCAAATAGCCAGGTGCTCTGTAATTAGGTGCATATACACTTACTGTAGTCACATTTTCCTGTTGAAATTATCTTTTAATCATTATATAGTGTCCTTCCTTGTCTCTCTTAATAGTTTATTTTGTCTGATATCAGGATGTGCACAGCAGCTCTTTTTTGGTTTCTGTTAGCATGGGTTATTTTTCCATCCTTTCACTTTCAGTCTGCGTGTGTCTTTGTTGGTAAAATGCATTTCTTGTAAGTAGAAAATAGGAGGGTTTTGTTTTTTTTTTTAATCCATTTACCAATTTGTCTTTTAATTGGGGAGGTGATACATTTACATTCAGTGTGGCTATTGTTAAGTACCAACTTTGCACTGCCATGTTTCTGTAAATAGTCCTGTTTATATAATTTGGATTTCATTATTACGTTTGCTGGGTCATTTTCTGAGTCCATTTTCTTTTGTAGTGATGTTCCTATTTCTGTGTGTAGCACATCCTTGAGCATCTTTTGTAGGGCTGGGCAAGTAGTTACAAATTCTTTCAATTTCTGCTTGTTGTGGAAGATCCTTATTTCTCCTTCATTCATAAATGAGAGCTTTACAGGGCACAGTATTCTGGGTTGACTGTTTTCTCTTAGGACTTGGGATATGTCTTGCCATTTTCTCCTTGCCTGTAGGGTTTTAGGAGGAGGATTCGTGGGTGAGTCTAATTGGGTTTCCTCTGCATGTGATTTGTTGTTTCTCTCATGCACATTTTAAGATCTGTTCTTTGTGTTTCACTGAGGTGGATTTTGCTTCAATATGTCATTGTGAAGCTCTTTTCTGGTTGTATCTATTGTGAGTTCTGTGTACTTCTTGTACTTGGATGTCTTATTCTTTCTCCTGATTGGGGAAGTTCTATGTCATTATTTCATTAAGAAGGCCTTCTAATCCTTTCTCTCTTTCCACACCTTCTGGAATTCCTAGGACCCATAAGTTGGGTCGTTTGATGGAATCTTGTGAATCTCCAACCATAATTTTTAATTTTCTAATTTCTTCTTCTGGTATTTGGTCTGACTGTATTATTTCTGGATAATGGTTATTTAGTTCTGATATTCTTTCTTCTCTGTCTTCTATTAAGATTTTCTACTGTATTTTTATTTGATCTATTGAATTCTTAATTTCTAGTATTACTTTGACTTCTCTTTAATATCTCAGTTTCTTTGGAGTGTTTTTTATTTAGATTGTGAATTTGTTTCTGATTGCTTCTAATTAATTTGTCTATTAATTTTCTGAATTCCTTTTCTGGCATATCCTTGATCTCTTCTTGAACTTCATTATTGAAGACTTGTTGTGTTCCTTTGGGGAGTTCCTAGAGGCTTTCTTATTCTTTTTCATGGATTTTCCTTTGCTTTTCTGGTTGATTTTATCTTTAATTTGTGCCTGTGGTGTGATTTCCTTCTGCTATGAGCTGCTATGTGTCTGTGCCTTGCCAGTGACATACCATTTTAATATTTTTGTACACATAATAAAGACTTTGTAAAAATTCCCACTCTACTTTAAAAATGTAACTCTATTATTCCATTTTATGTTCTATTTTGAATCTGTTTCAAGTTTTCCTTTTGGGCTAGCTTAATTAACATGTTGATTGTTGTTTTCTACAAGCACATATGAGTACTATTTCTTCTTTTCAAATATAATTGCTTTTTATATTTCTCTTAAAACAGAAGATTATTCTGAGAACATAACAACAGAGAAAAACTAATTGCATCACAAACAAATTTCTGATTGAAAGAACTGGAAGTAAAATAAAGATCTCAGGATTCAGAGGTGGAGAACAGCTCATTTAACTGACAGAGGATGCATGCAGGGTTCATTAGAGAATGAGGTATATAGGTGCAAGGAAATGTATTGACAACTTTGCATACTGTATTAAAAACTAAATAAAGGGAGGAGAATATTCACTGACACACAGCAGGTTAAGCTGCTTGCAACTCCCATATTCCACATCAGAGTGCTGGTTCAAGTCCCAGCTGTACACTTCCATTCCAGCTTCCTGCTAATGAGCCTGGGATCTCCAGATGATGGTCCACATAAACATGAGTGCCTGCCACCCATGAGGGAGACATGAATGGAACTCCTAGCTCTTGGCTTTGGCCTGGCCTAGTGTCAGCTGTTGTGGATATTTGAGAAGTGGATTAGCAGGTAGAGGATCTGTGCATGTGTGTGTGTTGGGGGGGGGGGATCTTCTTCTCTGCTGTCTCTCTGCCTTTCAAATAAATAGGTAACACTTTAAAAAATAAGGGAAAGGAAGGGCAATAAAAAATTCTGAATGTTCAGAACAATCGAAAGAGAAGGAACCCTCCCAAATTCTTTCTATGAAGCCAGCATCACCTTAATTCCTAAGCCTGAAAAAGATGCAGCATTGAAAGAAAATTACAGACCAATATCCCTGATGAACATAGACGCAAAAATCCTCAATAAAATTCTCGCCAATAGAGTACAACAACACATCAGAAAGATCATCCACCCAGACCAAGTGGGATTCATCCCTGGTAGGCAGGGATGGTTCAATGTTCACAAATCAAACAATGTGATACACACCACATTAACAAACTGCAGAAGAAAAACCATATGATTATCTCAATATATGCAGAGAAAGCATTCAATAAAATACAACACCCTTTCATGGTGAAAACTCTAAGCAAACTGGGTATGGAAGGAACATTCCTCAATACAATCAAAGCAATCTATGAAAAACCCACGGCCAACATCCTATTGAATGGGGAAAAATTGGAAGCATTTCCACTGAGATCTGGTACCAGACAGGGATGCCTGCTCTCATCACTGTTATTCAATATAGTTCTCGAAGTTTTAGCCAGAGCTATCAGGCAAGAAAAAGAAATTAAAGGGATACAAATTGGGAAGGAAGAAGTCAAACTATCCCTCTTTGCAGATGATATGATTCTTTATTTAGGGGACCCAAAGAACTCTACTAAGAGACTATTGGAACACATAGAAGAGTTTGGCAAAGTAGCAGGATATAAAATCAATGCACAAAAATCAACAGCCTTTGTATACACAGGCAATGCCATGGCTGCGGAAGAACTTCTAAGATCAATCCCATTCACAATAGCTACAAAAACAATCAAATACCTTGGAATAAACTTAACCAAGGATGTTAAAGATCTCTACGATGAGCATTACAAAGCCTTAAAGAAAGAAATAGAAGAGGATACCAAGAAATGGAAAAATCTTCCATGCTCATGGATTGGAAGAATCAGTATCATCAAAATGTCCATTCTCCCAAAAGCAATTTATGGATTCGATGTGATAAGAACCAAAATACCAAAGACATGCTTCTCAGACCTGGAAAAAATGATGCTGAAATTCATATGGAGACACAGGAGACCTCGAATAGCTAAAGCAATCTTGTACAACAAAAACAAAGCCGGAGGCATCACGATACCAGATTTCAGGACATACTACAGGGCAATTGTAATCAAAAAGGCATGGTATCGGTACAGAAACAGATGGATAGACCAATAGAACAGAATAGAAACACCAGAAATGAATCCAAACATCTACAACCAATTTATATTTGCTCAAGGAGCTAAAACCAATTTCTGGAGCAAAGAAAGTCTATTCAACAAATGGTGTTGGGAAAACTGGATTTCCACATGCAGAAGCATGAAGCAAGACCCCTACCATTCACCTTACACAAAAATCCACTCAACGTGGATAAAAATCTAAATCTACAACCCGACACCATCAAATTATTAGAGAACATTGGAAAAACCCTGCAAGATATAGGCACTGACAAAGACTTCATGGAAAAGACCCTGGAGGCACAGGCAGTCAAAGCCAAAATTAACATTTGGGATTGCATCAAATTGAGAAGTTTCTGTGCTGCAAAAGAAACAGGAAAGTGAAGAGGCAACCGACAAAATGGGACAAAAATATTTGCAAACTATGCAACAGTTAAAGGGTTAATAACCAGAATCTACAAAGAGATCAAGAAACTCCACAACAAAAAAAAAACAAGCAACCCACTTAAGAGATGGACCAAGGATCTCAATAGACATTTTTCAAAAGAGGAAATCCAAATGGCCAACAGACACATGAAATAATGTTCAAGATCACTAGCAGTCAGGGAAATGCAAATCAAAACCACAATGAGGTTTCACCTCACCCCAGTTAGAATGGCTCACATTCAGAAATCTACCAACAACAGATGCTGGCGAGGATGTGGGGAAAAAGGGACACTAACCCACTGTTGGTGGGAATGCAAACTAGTAAAGCCACTGTGGAATTCAGTCTGGAGATTCCTCAGAAACCTGAACATAACCCTACCATACAACCCAGCCATACCACTCCTTGGAATTTACCCAATGGGAAATTAAATTGGCAAACAAACAAGCTGTCTGCACCTTAATGTTTATTGCAGCTCAATTCACAATATCTAAGATCTGGAATTAACCTAAATGCCCATCCAGTAGACTGGATAAAGAAATTATGGGACATGTACTCTACAGAATACTATGCATCAGACTAAAACAATGAAATCTGGTCATTTGTAAGATAATGGAGGAATCTGGAAAACATTATGCTGAGTGAATTAAGCCAGTCCCAGAGGGACAAATATCATATGTTCTCCCTGATTGGTGACAACTAACCAAGTGCCAAAAAAGAAACCTGTTGAAGTTAAATGGACACTATGAGAAACAGTGACTTGATCGGCCTTTGTCCTGACTGTTGATGAACAACTTAATATTTTATCCCTTTTAGTATTTTTTTATTTATTTTTTATTTTTTGACAGGCAGAGTGGACAGTGAGAGAGAAAGACAGAGAGAAAGGTCTTCCTTTGCCATTGGTTCACCCTCCAATGGCTGCTGGGGCCAGCACACCACGCTGATCCAATGGCAGGAGCCAGGTACTTATCCTGGTCTCCCATGGGGTGCGGGGCCCAAGCACTTGGGCCATCCTCCACTGCACTCCCTGGCCGCAGCAGAGAGCTGGCCTGGAAGAGGGGCAACTGGGACAGAATCCGGCACCCCGACCAGGACTAGAACCCGGTGTGCTGGCGCCACAAGGTGGAGGATTAGCCTAGTGAGCCGCAGCGCCGGCCCCCCTTTTAGGGTATTTTTTTTATCCTACTTAATACTATTGGTTGAATTCTGTAATTAAGACACAATTATTCTTAGATGTTTAAATTTAACTGAAAAGTGATCTCTGTTAAATATAAGAGTGGGAATAAGAGGGGGAGGAGATGTAGAGTTTGGCATAGGCTCAATCTGACTTACCCCAAACGGTAGAGTTAGAAAAGTGCCAGGGGATTCCAATTCAATCCCATCAAGGTGGCATGTACTAATGCCATCTCACTAGACCCAGTGATCAATTTCAGTTCACAGTTGATCATACTGATAGGTCTAAGAGTCAAAGGGATCTCATAAACAAGACTAGTGTCTGCTAATACTAACTGATAGAATCAAAAAGGGAGAGAACGATCCAACATGGGAAGTGGGATACACAGCAGACTCATAGAATGGCAAATGTCCTAAACATCACTCTGACCTCAGAATCAGCGCTTAAGGCATGCGGATCTGGCTGAAGAGCCCATGAGAGTATTTCAGGCATGGAAAGCCACGACACTCTGGCAAAAAAAAAAAAAAAAAAAGAAAGAAAAAACAAGAAACAAACAAAAAAAACCTAACTGAAAGATCTCTGCGAGTGAGATCCCAGTGGAAAGAATGTGCCATCAAAGAAGGAGGTACCTTTCTCTGAAGGGAGGAGAGAACTTCCACTTTGACTATGACCTTATCTAAATAAGATCAGAGTCAGCGAACTCAAAAGGCTTCCATAGCCTTGGCAACTCGTGACAAGAGCCTAGGGAGATTACTGACACCATAAACAAGAGTGTCAAATTGTTAATTTAACAACAGGAGTCACTGTGCACTTACTCCTCATGTAGGATCTCTGTCCTTAATGTGTTGTACAATGTGAATTAATACTATATCTAGTACTCAAACAGTATTTTACACTTTATGTTCTGTGTGGGTGCCAACTGTTGAAATCTTTACTTAATTTATACTAAATTGATATTCTATAAATAAAGATAATTGAAAATGATCTTGATGAGAATGGAATGGGAGAGGGAGTGGGAAAGGGGAGGGTTGTGGGTGGGAGGGAAGTTATGGGGTGGGGAAGCCATTGTAATCCATAAGCTGTACTTTGGAAATTTATATTCATTAAATAAAAGTTTAAAAAAAGAAAAAAATGAGTTAAAGATGGCAAAAAAATTCTGAATGTTGTAAACTGCAAAAATGAATAAAAGTGAGATGAACAAAAGAATCCCATTGCATTTGAAAGGAAAAAGAAAACATTTTCTGAAAAATGATAGACAAGAGAGTTAGCTGTATGGAGACTGAACAACTACTTAACCAGCTTACTTAAAAAAAAACCAAGGGTGTTTTTTCCATATAAATATTCGCATTAAGCATTTTTCAGATCCTCTCAGGAGTCATGTATTTCTTTCTGTGTTCCTCTGTTCTTGTCCATAACTAATATTAAGTAATTGATAAATTAAAAGGGAAGATTTTATGAGTACAGTTTTCAGTTATCTAAAACAACTTACCATTGTACAGATTCACGCACCATGGAGGAGCAGAACCATGGTCTAAAGGGTTAGCTGTGGGAACTGGAATGTCTGAAATCCACAGGGTAGGCTAGAAGGCTGAAAATTCAGATGATTTGCTATTGCAGTTTCTTCTATCTATCTATCTATCTATCTCTACTCCAGAGGTAGAGAGACAGAGATTTCCCATATGCTGGTTCACTCCCCCACATACCCAAAATGCCTAGGTTTGGGCCATTGCAAAAGCCAGAAGTCAGTGGTGCAATGCTCGTCTCGCATGTTGGTGACAGGAATCCAACTACATGAGCCACCATTGCTACCTCCCAGAGTCTCTAAGGAGCTGGAGTCAGGAGATGAGCTGGAAACGGAATCCAAACACTGTAATGTGGAACGTAGGCACCTTAACCATTAGAGCAACTGTCCACACCAATTGTAATTTCTATGCTGAAATTCATAACGAAGGGTGGGAAACCTTAGATTTTTACGTTAAGTCTTTCCTAACTGTGTGAAACCCAGCAATGTTGTTAAGAGTATGTCTACTTTAAGCAAATTGATTGTGGATATTAATTACATGTACAAAATACCTTCACAGTGACATCTAGGCCAATGCTTGATCAAAAGAACCTAGCCTAATTGACATACAGATCCATCATTAGAAAAAATAAATCATTAAAAAAATCATTAAAAAAAAAAGAAACTGGAGGTTAGGAAATAAGAAATGGAAGAGTGTGGTCTTTGAAATAAAATGAAATTTAAAGTCATGAATATATTCTTTTAGATTTGTAAAACAGAAAATGAAGTCATAAAAATAATATTTAATGACTAACAATTTCAAAAATTTAATGACTATGTGAGATTATTTTTATGGAGCATTTCATGTTCCTCTAAAGTTATTTATAGGCTAGGGATGCTGGCTCCCGCCCCTAACACAATTTGCAGGTACCCTAAAAACCAGAAACAGATAGAAATATCTGTCACATTAAGATAAATACTATGAGAAAATACCATAAGATGATTTTGCGGTAGTAACTTAGAATAAAAGAGACTTGGGCATACAAATAAGAGAATTTTTTTAGTATTCATTTTCTCTCCTCCATATTGTCCTCAATTCTTTGTTGCCATAGAAAGGTATAAAATTATTGGCCCACTGAAGACTTCCAGAATCTCTAGTTTAATAGAGATTACACAAGACCAACTGCACAAATTCCCCAGTGCCTCAAACTAAACTCTTCCCCCAGTGCTACATCTGGAAACGCAGGTGGCTTTACGGATAACAGCGGTACACACTGTACTCCTATAGTCTTTACTGTTCGTCATAGCAGAAGTAGACACTATAATAATAATAATGCAGGCTGTCTCCTATGAGTCTGTTCACCAGTGCCCCCAATTCACCAATCAAGGCAGAAATAAGTTTCTGGATTTAGCTTCTCTTCCACGGTACACACCATGAACTGTTATGAACATATGTCCAAAATCATAAGATCCCAGAAGAAAATCATAAATATCTGCTGTGTTGCCACTGTGAGAGAGACATGAGCAGATGATGAAGAATTTCATATACAGTAAATAGTTCAAAGTTAGTGTATTCAATATCTGCAGAGATATATGAAGATGTTGAGCAGGAAGAATGCACAGAATGTCCTAAAATATAAGTGGGATATTATTTATGAGATAGCCCAACAGATGGTCTGAGTTTTGGTATGAAAACGAGAGAGATTACTGATCTGCAAGATGTCAGGAAGAAAAGAGTTTTAGCAAATAAAACTGAAAAGGACATAGACTTTGGAGGTATAACTGTCAATACTTACAGAAGTAAAGGGTAGTAAGGCAACATTTTTTACAAATAATTACTGAGAAACTTCTCCGGTATCATAATATGCCAGATAGTAAGTTATATTCATGAAATTTTAAATCATCAGAAAAAAAATAGAGAATTATAAAAATGCCAAGGGGAAAAAGCCAGTTAACTAGTAAAGGGAACAATTTGGCATTGTGTGCTATACTTTATTTTTTTTTTTAGAAACCTTTGATTTAATGAGTACAAATTTCATAACTACAACTTTAGGAATACAGTGGTTCTTCTCCCCAACCTGCCCTCCCACCTGCACTCCCATCCTACCACCCCCTCCCTATTTCAACGCATACTTCATTAATTCATTTTTAATTAAGTTTATACAAAGACCAACTCTATACTAAAAAAGATTTCAACAATGTGCACCCCCCCACACACACAAAATATAAAGAACTGTTTGAGAAGAAGTTTTACAATTAATTCTTAACAACTAATTAAGGACGGAGGTCCTACATGGGGAATAAGTGCACAGTGATTCCTGTTACTCAATTAACAATCTTAGCTATGACGTCAGTGATCACTCGAGGCCCTTGCCATGGCAAAATACAATTAATTATATATTAAGTAAAGAGTTCAACCAATGGTAAGGGCTGTTCAAGTCATTGCTTCTCATAGTGTCAATTTCATTTTTACAGGTTTCCTTTTAGGTGCTCTGTTAGTTATCACAGATCAGGGAGAACATATGGTATTTATCCCTTTGGGATTGGCTTATTTCAGTAAGTATGATATTTTCTGGATTCACCCATTTTGTTGCAAATAACCAGATTGATTTTTTTTTTTTTTTTGGCCGCTGAGTAGTATTCCATTGAGTAAATATTCCATACTTTCTTTATCCAGTTTTCCACTGAGAGACATTTAGGTTGATTCCATATCTTAGCTATTGCAAATTGAGCTGCAATAAACATGGGGGTACAGATAACTCTTTTATTTGCTAATTTCATTTCCCTTGGATAAATTCTGAGAAGTGTGATGGCACGGTCATATGGTAGGACTATATTTAGATTTCTGAGGTATCTCCAAACTGTCTTCCATAATGGTTTTATCAGTTTGCCTTCTCACCAACAGTGGATTAGGATACCTTTTTCCCCACATCCTAACCAACACTTCTGTGTTGATTTCTGTATGAAACCCATTCTAACGGGAGTGAGGTGAAACCTCATTGTAGTTTTGATTCGCATTTTCCTGAAGGCTAGTGATCCTGAGCATTCTTTCATGTTTCTGTTGGCCATTTGGATTTCCTCCTTTGAGAAATGTCTGTTTGTCCTTTTGCCATTTCTTGACTGGGTTGTTTGTTTTGTTGCTGGGAAGTTTCCTGAGCTCTTTGTATATTCTGGTGATTAATCCTTTTTTTTTTTAACTTTTATTTAATGAATATAAATTTCCAAAGTACGACTCATGGATTACAATGGCCTCCCCCCCATACCGTCCCTCCCACCCACAACCCTCCCCCCTCCCACTCCCTCTCCCCCTCCACCCACATCAAGACTCGTGATTAATCTTTTATCAGTTGCACGTTTGCAAATAATTTCTCCCAATCTGTCGATTGCCTCTTCACTTTCTTGTTTCTTTTGCAGTACGGAAGCTTCTCAATTTGATGTAATCATATTTGTTAATTATGGCTTTTTTTTTGCCTCTGCCTCTTTTATGCCTTTTTTTTGCCTTTGCCTATGCTTTTTTTTATGACTTTTTTTGCCTGTGCCTCTGGGGTCTTTTCCAGGAACTCTTTGCCTGTGTCAGTATCTTGCAGGGTTTCCCCAGTGCTCTCTAATAATTTGAGGGTATTATGTCATAGATTAGATCTTTAATCCATATTGATTGGATTTTTGTGTGAGGTAGGGGTCCTAATTCATACTTCTGCATGTGGAAATCCAGTTTTCCCAGCACCATTTGTGGAAGAGGCTGTCCTTGCTCCAAGAACTGGCTTTAGCTCCCTTGTGAAAGCTAAGTTGGTCATAGATGCATGGGTTGATTTTTGGTATTTCCATTCTCTTCCATTGTTTTGTCCATCTATTTTTTTTACTAGTACCAGGCTGTTTTGATTATATCTGCCTTGTAGTATGAATTGAAATCTGCTATTGTGATGCCTCCAGCTTTGTTTTTGTTGTATAAGATTGTTTTAGCTATTTGAGGTCTCCTGTGTTTCCAAATTAATTTTATCTTTTTTTTATATCCAAGAAGTACATCTTTGCTATTTTGATTCATATTGCATTGAGTCTTTAAATTGCTTTTGGAAGAATCAACATTTTTGTGATATTGATTCTTCTAATCTATGAACATGGAAGTTTTTTCCATTTTTTTTGTGTCTTCTTCTATTTCTTTCTTTAATGTTTTGTTTAATGTTTTGTAATTCTCACAGTAGAAATCTTTGACGCCCTTGGTTAAATTTATTCCAAGATATTTGAATTTTTTGTAGCTATTGTGAATGGGATTGATGTTAGAAGTTCTTTCTCAGCTGTGGTACTGTCTGTATATATATACAAGGCTGCTGTTTTTGTCAATTGATTTTATATCATGCTGATGATTCTTTTTATTCCTGTGGTGTCTGTTGTTACATATCCTTTTTTGTTGATTTGAGTCTTCAGCAGGTAGGGAAATGTATTGATAATTAAAAGGTAACTGGGGGTTCAATGGCATGGCAGGGGTTGATCTAAATCATGATTATGCTTCATATAACCTGGCTGAACTATACCATATTTATAAAATTCATCAAATTATAGTAAACTTGATGAATTTTATTCTATTTTAATATATTTGAATAATAAAACTGATTTAAAGAAAAAGATAAATGTGAGATACACATTCATCTGCTATTGCTTTTTCTATACTAATGTCTTGAAGTATTGCAAAAATATATTCTTCTAGTTATGTCATCATTTCATTCTTACATTTAGGTCTATTTTATTTTGAGTTGATTTTTGAACATGATGTGAGGTAGGCAATCTAATTTCAATCTTCTACATGGGTATATGTTTTGTCAGTATCATTTATTGAATAGCCTGGACTCTCTCAAATGTGTATTCTTGACATCTTTGCCAAAATCAGTTGACTGGGTATATGTGGATTAATTTCTGAATTCTTTATTATGTTGATATATATGTTTATTGTTATGCAAGTACCATGCTGTTTTGATTACTACAACTTTTTAGTACACATTTAAGTCTGGTATCTTGATGCTGTAAGGTGTCCGGCGCATGTGGGGAGCAATTCGGACTAGACTAAGTTACTGGAATTAAGACTTATTCTGTGCATCTGCTCTCCCACAATATGGCGCTGGGAGAGAAGTAAACAGCTTCCGCACAGCTGCCTCCAGTTCAACCAATAAACTGTAGGACTTGCTCCTGATTGGAGGAGAGCAGCGTACTCGGCGTGTGGGCAGCCGAGTTGGGATTGGCAGAGGAGGACTATAAAGGAGGAGAGAGACGGCATGCACCAGGAACATCTAAGGGGAACATTTAAGGGAACACCTGTGCAGCCCCCAAGAAAGCCGGCCGGCGGTGTGCCGCTCCCCTGCGGAAGTGGGGAATGTGGCAGGGGGAACTGCCCTTCCACGGAGGTGGAAGGGATAGTAGCCAACCCGGGAAGAACCAGCAGCAAACCCGGGGAGGGCCGAGCAGATGAAGGAACAGCGCAGGGTCCTGTGTCGTTCCTCCACGAAGAGGGGGAGCGACAGGCGCACAACAAATCTTCCCAGACGAATCAATTAATTCACAGGCTTTTATTGGGGTTCCGCTCCCGGGCGAGGTTCCCCAGTCCCAACAGAGCAACAGAGCGGGGGCCGGGGAAGTCACGCGTCAGAAATTGGGAGAGCTCCTTTTATAGACTCAGGGCATGGGGGTTAAAGGTTGAGGCGGGTCTGATCCTCATTGGTTGACCTTTAGGCACCCGCAGGGACCTTGACAAGGACTTCCATTCCCGGAAGTACAGGCCTTCCCTCTATGTGGATCCCGACCTTTTGATGATAGGAAAGGGGGCGACGATGAGTCTCTCTGACTACTTCCTGTCAGTAAGTGATCTGGGACTGGCACCCCCTTGACTTGCATCCTCTGATCTGCTTTAACAAAAACCAGGAGGAAGAGAAAGCCAGGCATCAGAAATGTGAATGTAGGTGGCAGCCCTCAAGGAGACCCAACAGGCCAGTTCACTGCAGTGGCTTTCAGTGTGGCAAGCCTGGGCTTCAGCAGAAGTCAGCTTGTGAAGAGCCCTGGCAGCTCTGCCAGCCAAGAGTTGGATCACTGGAAGTGGAACTGCCCTGGAGTCAAAGGACACCCAGGTCAGAGCCACAGATCTTACTGGCTCCAAGCTGAAGAGCCCTTCACTCAGCCCAGCTTCCAAGGTGACCACTGCTGCTGAGAGGAGATGGCCGAGTAGGGTCAGCAACATTACAGGCAGAACTGTAAATTTCCTGTTAGAGATGCCACCTGCCTTTACCTGGCCAGCTCTCCTCCCAGACCAGCCAGGTAATGGAAGTCAACAGGGTGCCTTCCCCAAGGAGGTTCACACCTCCCTTACGATGTACCCTATGCGAAGAGACAGACAGGTCTGGGCCTCTTAACTTACAAGGCCTAAAGCCCACCAGATTATTTTCAAGTCCCTTCTGTCAGGTTCTGTTTGCCTCTCAATCAGAGAACTTATTCGTGGCTTAGATAGTATCTTTCTTGGGTCCTCTAATAATGACTCTGTCCTTTGTTCTAGACCCTGTCTAGCCCACTTGGGTCTCATTCCTTTGTAATCATAGCCTCTACTCTAACATTAATGGCTCTACTCCCAATATGTGTGTACTGATGGTCCTCTCCCACATTTAATGTTGTTTGATTATTCAGAATTTCTCTACAGACAAACCCCTCTATCTGCAAAAGAGTGGCCTTTCTCCTGGTCTCAGCTGGGATCAGATTTAAGCCACATCCATCAAACCATCCTCACAAGGGTCCAGAGACCCCCCTCATTTCCTCTCCTCTATGAAATCCTCTCGTTACCTGCTTAATGCCACTCTTAGGATCATTGGTTGCTATTCTCATCCTGACTTGTATACTACAGTGTCTGTTTAAGTGTTTACAGCAGGTGATAATGGAATGAACCAAGGCCTTCAGCAACCAGGCAGTCAACCAGATGCTTCTCCATCCATACATGTCTGTCCCTGCGGAGCCCCAAGATACCCCCAGCAGGCCCCTGTAGACGATGTCCCCAGTCAGCAGGAAGTAGCCAGAGAGACTCATCATCGCCCCCTTTCTTATCATCAAAAGGTCGGGATGGTAGCTTTGGGATCCACAAGGAGGGAAGGCCTACACTTCCAGGAATGGAGAGGCCTACTTCCGGGGAAGAAAGTCCTTGTCAAGGTCCCTGCAAGTGCCTAAAGGTCAACCAATGAGGATCAGACCCGCCTCAACCTTTAACCCCCATGCCCTGAATCTATAAAAGGAGCTCTCCCAATCTCTGACGTGTGACTTCCCCAGCCTCCGCTCTGTTGCTCTGTTGGGACCAGGGAACCTCGCCCGGGAGCGGAACCCCAATAAAAGCCTGTGAATTAATTGATTCGTCTGCCTGGGAAGATTCGTTGTGCGCCGGACACCTTACAGATGCCTCTAACTGTATTTTATTTGTTTGTTGTTCTGCTGTGGATGATTTTGGTCATTCTGGTGCCTCTGTAGTTTTGTGTGACTTTTGGGATTTTTTCCCCATTTCTGTAAAAACAAAATATATAGCCTGTATTTCTATGAGGATTGTGTTGAATCTACAGATTGCTTTGAATAATATGGACATTCTATTAAGCAGTGACCAATGGCTGGTTAATTTAGGACCATAGGAGTATTGCTTTCAGGCCCCAGAGAGTAACTGCTGGGTGGCATCGTGCACCCTTAGTAGTCTGCGCACTAACATCTACCTTTCACCACTTCAGTAAAATTCCCACTATCACGGTGACAAACATGTGACTTAAAAATCTCAAATATGGTATAAGATGATTTTTTTAAATTGTCAAAAACTTAGAAGTATGGTCACTTTCCCTTGGTCACTTCTGTTTGTTCTCTAACATACATATCAAATATCATCAGATGAAACTTTATTATGAAAACTAAGTTTATGTCATGTATATCCCAAGTTTACATCAACTAAATATAACTGTGAACACTATTTTTATGTGGAAAAATAGCCTTTTTCACATTATCATGTAATCTTCCAAAATTAAGGAAGCTAAAATATTCAGCAGAAACAAATATGATGCAATTTAACTACAGAAAATACTGTAAGGCAAATGAGCATTCTGCTGCCTGAGGGAAAAGAACAATGTAGAAGCAAAGAATAGACAAGTTGAAAACGGGGAAGAAAACGTCAGGGAATGTTAATTAGAAAAGCTAGAGCATTGAAACACACCCACATAACCTGGAAAATTTAGAAAGCCATGTGTATGACCAGCATAAGACGCCTGCTCAGAAAAACTCCCTGAATACCCTAAGATTTATCCAGCATGAGTGGAAAGTCAAGGCAAATGCAGAGTTGGGAACTCCAGTAAAGAGCCAACTTGAAAACACTGAGCAAGATTCTCACTCCTCCTGCTCCTTGTCTTCAATATAAATATTTTCCCTCTTGCTCTCAGCTTCAAGCGGATGAGGAAGTGTTGGCTAAAACAATAGCTGGCCACAGAGACCTCAGAGACGACACAAATGACAAGAAATACAGAGATTAAAAAATAATTTTGGAATGTCACCAAACAAATAAAATATACAAAATACAAAGCAAACCTTAAAGTGGAAGAATGGTCTGATCTCAAATTTACCATATCATGTTATTTAATGTGTTCAGTTTCCAGCAAGATGTTATAGTAGTAAAAGCGTGCAGAGAAAGCAGGAAGCAAGTGTGGTCATTTGCAGAAGCAAACACAGCCTTCAAATATATTAAACAAAGACATTAAGCCAACTATCTTAAATATGGTCAAATAGCTATTGGAAACTAGAAACCAGGGGCAAATGCTGAGTACCATAGAAACAGTGTACTGGGTCCAGTGTCGCGGTACAGCGGGAACGTTGCTGTCTGAATGCCAGCATCCCTTATGGGCATCAGTTTGTGTCTCAGTTGCTACTCATCCTGACCCCTGCTGATGGCCTTGGAAAAGCAGCAGAGGATGGCCCAAGTGCTTGGGCCCCTGCCATCCAGGTGGGAGATGCAGATGAAGTTCGTGGTTCAACCCTGGATGTTGTGGCCGTCTGGCAAATGAACCAGCAGACAGATCTGTCTGTCTCTCCCTGTCACTCTGTAACTCTTTCAAATAAATCTTTATTGCTACCTTGTTTTTTAATTTTTTTTAAAGAGAGGCTATTAACAATGAGGAATTATAAAATATTTTTATCAGAAAGGAATTAAAAATATTTTTATAAATAAGGATGCCTATTTATCAGTTTTGCTTCAAATTTAATGTTTTGTAAAAATTTCCTTTAAATTTTTTTCAAATTGTTAAGAATTATACACCACAGTAATTTTAATGAACTGACTAATTTTAAATTTATCTCAGTAAGTTTGAATGTTTTCCATTTGTTCATTTTTATAGCCTTTATGTATATTAATGCTGAATATGGTCTTTTTCACTTTTTATTTGTAGTACTCTTTATTTAGTGGAGCAATAAGCCTTGTAAATTAAATGTAAATTACAATATTACCTCAAAAGGAAAAAAAAGGCATTAGATAAAAACAAAGGAAATTTTTAAAGTATGGGATTTAGTTTATTAAAATCTATAAATATTAATTGTGATAAATGTCTGATGCAAATTATAGGAGTAATTTTGCACAGAGACTGGGTAGGGAGGATGTATCAGAACTCTTTGTGTTGCCTGTTCAATTTTTCTGTAAATCTAAAACTGTTTTTAAAAATGAAATCTATCAGTAAAATAAATGAAATAATGATTGAAAACTTACCAATTTGATGAATGACTGTCTAAAAATCCAAGTTCTAAAAAACCCTAAGAAAGACAAATACAAAGAGGTCCACACTGAGAACATTATATTCCAACTGTCAAGAGCCAAAGGCAAAGAAAGAACATGAAAAATAGCAACAGAGAAGCAACGTGACACAATGTATCCTCAGTAAGTTTAGCAGACCATGCTTTATCAGAAACCTTGGAGACTAGAAGGCAAGAGAATGCCATGTTGAAAATGAAAAAATCAAAAAGATTCTACATCCAGCAAAACTGTCTTTGAAAAAATGAAGAAGAGACAGGTGCTATGGCACGTGGGGTTAAGCCGCTGTTTGGGTCATCGGTATTCCATATCAGATTGTCTGGTTCCACTTGGCTTACTCCAATCCAACTTCCTACTAATGTACACCCTTGGAAGCAGCAGGAGATGTCTTAAGTACTTTAGTTTCAGCAGACCTGATGGAATTCTAGGCTCTTGGGGCAAACATTTGGGAAGTAAACAAATGTGGAAATCTCTCTCTCTCTCTCTGTCATTCTACATTTTAAAAAAGTGAATGTAAACATTTTTAAAAAAGAAAAAAAAATTCTGACATTTCTGAATACACAAATCTATGAATTCAACCCTATAAGCAAAATTAAAGGAACTCCTTCTGGTAGAAATGAAATCACACTAGATACCAACTTAAAGACATATTAAGACTTACAGATTGCTTGTAGAAATAATGCATTGTTAGAAACAAAAACAATGACATGGTTTTGGCTTCTTATTTCTTTTTTCCCATATTGTTTAAAAATGAATGCATAAAATAATAACCAAAAATATTGATGATCCAATACTCTATAAAGTTGTTATGGTAGTAGCAACAATGTAAAATGAGAGGGATGGAGCTCTATAGAAGTAGAATTCTTGTACACTGTTGAAACTAATGTGATTTAAATTCAAAATAGATTTTAGAGATTTTAAGTCACTAATTTTATTCCCAAAGAGTTGAGGCATTAATTGTAATTTGAGAAAATAACTAGGGGTGGGCCTATAGCATAGTGTTTAATCTACCTATTGGGACACCTGCGTCCAATATCAGAGTGTGTGAGTTCAAGTCCCACTCTGCTCCTAATTCCAGCTTCCTGTCAGTGTGCACCTGGGAGTCAGCAAGTGAGGGCTTCAGAACTCAAGTCCCTGCCACCCACTCAGGAGACTCAGACTGAGTTCCTGTCTCTTGTCTGGCATGGCTTAGCTCCAGCTGTTGCAGACATCCGAGGAGTAAGTCACTAGATAGGAGATCTCTTTTTCTTTCTTTCTCTATGCTTTCCATAATACAAAATACAAAAGTTTAAAGAAAGTAACAAATATGTATAGAAAAAGGACATTAAAAAGTAATCAAAATGGTAAATTACAGAAAAATTAAACGAAAAAAGAGATGTGGTGGCAGGATTCAGAAACAAAGGAATGACTGGCATAGCCATCAAATAACAAAATGGCAGAAGTTGTTTTTTCTTTTCACTAATTACTTTATAAATATAAAATTCTAAGAGACAGAAATTGGCACATGGATTTTATAAAAGGGCCCAATTCTTTGTTGCCCATAGAGACTCACTTTAAATACAAAAGAACCACAGATTAAAAGTGAAAGATATCCTTATACAACAGAAACAAAGCCAGAGACATCACAATACCAGATTTCAAGACATACTACAAAAGCATTTATAATCAAAATAGCCTGGACTTTAAAAAAAACATATGGATAGACAAATAGAACAGAATAGAAATGACAGAAATTAACCCAAGCATCTACAACCAACTTACATTTGGCCAAGAAGCTAAAAACCAATCCCTGGAGCAAGGACAGTCTCTTCAACAAATGGTTCTGGGAAAACTGGATTTCCACATGCAGAAATATGAAGCAGGACCCTTACCAAAAATATATTCAAAATGGATTAAAGAACGAAATCTTTGACCCAATACCATCAGATGACTAGAAAGCACTGGGGAAAGCCAGCAAGACGTGGCCATAGGCAAAGAGTTCCTGGAAAAGACCCCAGAGGCACAGGCAGGCAAAGCCAAAATTAACAAATAGGATTACATCAAATTGAGAAGCTTCCGGACAGCAAAAAAAAAAAAAAAAAAAAGAGTCAGGAAAGTGAAGAGGCAATGGACAGACTGGGAGAAATTATTTGCAAACCATGCAATTGATAAAGGATTAATCACCAGAATATACAAAGAGCTCAAGAAGCTCAGCAACAACACAACCATCCAGTCAAGAAATGGGCAAAGGACTTAGACATTTCTCAAAGGAGGAAATCCAAATGGCCAACAGAAACATGAAAGAATGTTCAGGATCATTCAATGTCAGGGAAATGGACATCAAAACCACAATGAGGTTTCACCTCACCCCGGTTAGAATGGCTCTCATACAGAAATCAACAAACCACAAATGCTGGAGAGGATGTGGGGACAAGGTACCCTAATCCACTGTTGGTGGGAATGTAAGCTAGTAAAGCCACTATGGAAGACAAAATACACATTCTTTTCCAAAGCACAAGAAACATTTTCCAGGATGGATAATGGTAGGCCACAAAACAAGAGTCAAAAAATGTAGAAAGATTCTAGTTGCAGAACAAACCTACTGTGCTCATAATGGAACTAAACTACAAATCAAAAGGGAAAGGAAACGCTTACTTCATATATATGAAGCAAATATAGTCTTAAACAACGGGTCAAAAAGAAATCATTGGAATGTGAAATATTTTGAAATGAATGACATGAAAAACACAACACTGTAGAAGCTGTGAGATGCAGGAATAACTACACTCAGATGGAACTATTCAGAGCTGTGGACAAGGGAAAGATCCAGAAAGAGTGTCGAGCGCTTGGACAGCAGCTCGTATACCACTTGGGACATCCGCATCCCTTTCAGACGTCAGGTGCATGTCTTCACTCCCATTTCAGCTTCTGCTAACGCACACCCTGAGAGGCAGCAAATGAGGGCTGACGTACTTACTACCTTGCCACCCACGTGGGAGACTCCTGGATACTGGTTTTGGCCTGTTTCAGCTCTGGTTGTTGTAGGTACTTAGAAAGTGAACCAGCAGATGGAAGGTAATCCTCTTGCTCTCTCTGCCTTCCAAAGAAAATAAAAATAAGAAAAATTTAAAAGCTAAAAATATCAAGTCAATAATCTAGGTATTTAACTTAAAGGAACAGGAATAGCTTGAGAAATATAAATTCTAAGCTAGAAGCAAAGGAACACAAAAACTTAGAGTGTAAATAAACGGAGAATAAAAGCAATAATAAACAATGAAACCAAAAGTTAATTATATGGAAAGTTAACAAAATACTAATGTTTTTAGTTGATTCTATAAGAATAAGAGAAGACTCAAAGAAGTGAAAGCAGGAATATTTTTATCAACCTTACAGAATTATAAAGAATTATAAGATAATATTTATAAGTAATGATATGGCCAACTCATAAAACAATCTAGGTGAAATGGACAACTTCTGAATGTTGATAAGGTTAATAAACTTCTCAAAGGCTAAACAAGGAAAACAAAAGAGAAGAAACAAAATACCTATATTGAGGCTGAAATAGGAGTCCCTTCTTTAATGAAAGAATACTAAAGAATGTGATGAGGACATCTATGCCAACAAATCTGATGATACAGGTGAACTGAATCAAATTCCCCTTTGAAAGACTTATTTATTGTATTTGAAAGGTAGACTTACAGAGAGGTGTGTGTGCATGCACACACACACAGAATCTTCTATCCACGGGTTCACTCCCCAAATGGCTGCAACAGCCAAAGCTGAGCCAGACAGGAGCCAGGAGCCAGGAGCTTCATTCAGGACTTCCATGTTAGTGCAGGGGCCCAAGCTTTTGGGCCATCTTATGTTGCTTTCCCAGGTGCATTAGCAGAGAGCTGGATAGGAATTGGAGCAGCCGGGACTTGAACCAGTGCCCATACGGGATGCTAGCACTGCAGGCAGAGGCTTATATTTCTATGCCACAGCACTGGCCCCTGGATCAAATTCTTGATACATAACGTACTGAAGAAGTGACAAATAACATGAATAACAGTATATGTAGTAATTCCATTAATAATTTCTTAATTTCCGTAATCTCTTCTTTAGGGATTTCCTTTCTCTTCTTAGGGGGTTTCTCTTCCTCTTCTTTAGGGGTTTCCTTCAGCAAGTAACTTTTCCATGTAGATCTGTATGCGTGTGAGGAGCTGTCCAATTTGTCCAGTGGTTGATAATTGGAGAGTTGAATCACTATTGTGTGTTGTTAATCATTCACTGTAGTCCAAAAAGCCTTGTGCAAATGTTATGCCCTAAGTAACAGAGTACCACAAAATAAAATCACATTTCATAAACCAAAATAAATAAAAATTTCCAAGAAATAAAATACTTAAGTACAGATTGTTTTGCTATTGAATTCCAGAAAACATTTGAGGAAGAACAATACCAACCCTACAAATGGTATCTGTTGTGTTGGAGTTTGGGAGATGCTTCCAATGCTTTGTGGCACTTTGAGATGACCTAGTTTCATCTTGCAAAATATCTGCCTGGTCCTAGAACTAACTAGTCATTTCTCAAATGACTCTGTGTTGCACTTACTATAGAATGCTGTTAGAAATCAAGGTTGAGCGTTGGTATACTCACCAATCTTGTGCTGCTTTGTAGGTGCAGAAAGCACAGAGTGACCTGTGTATTTGCACATCCCTGCATTTATTTTTAACTGAATCTCTCCTCATATATATTAAGCTTACCATTCGCGTGGAAGGATGCCTCTGACTACAGTCATCTGGGTCATCTTGGGTTGTAACAATGAAAGGGTGGCTTTGACCATCCACCATGTGTTTTTAGTGTGTTCAGTCATCCTATGTACATGCACAGTACTTTCAGAATCTTAAGCTGGTATCTCTGGGAGAAACAACTTTCCCAACAAAACTACAATGCTTATCAAATGCTGTAGGTCTTTTCGTCTTTACTTACACAGTCTCCATTCATCTCAGAGTTACTTGGATCAGCAACCTTTTGCCTTAACCTCTCAATTCAAGTTGTCCTATAGTGTGTAATACAGGAAGAATATAGTTAGGATTGTTGTCACAGTTTACTTTCCATTACGAAACCTCCTGACTTCTTATTTGATTTTTAAAATTGACTTGAAGTTTACAAGCTTTCACAGATACATAGTGTCACTATCCACCACTGGAGTATCATTATAGAGTTTCATAGCCCTAAGTTTCCGCTACGCTTCACCAGTTTGACTCGTTATTCTCTCAAAACCTCTAGAAACCACTGATCTATTTTTCATGTCCATACTTTGCTATTTCCAGGATGTCATATAAGTGGAAGCATCAGAATATAATCTTTTCACACTACTCTCTTTCTCTTAGTTGGATAAGGTTAAGATGAATTTGTTTTTAAAAATAAAAACAAAATAAATAAGGAGGTCAGTGTTGTGGTACACTGAATGAAGTCCCACTTAGGACCCTGGCATTCCATATTGGAATGCTGGTGCGAGTCCCAGCCACCCTGCTTCCAATTCAGCTCCCTACTGATTCTGCCTGAGAAAGCAGCAAAGGGCAGCCCAAGTACTTGGGCCCCTGCCACCCATGTGGGAGATCAGAATGGGCTTTGGGCTCCTGGCTTCAGCTTGGACCAGCCCCAGCCATTGCAACCTTTTGGGGAGTGAATCAGTGGATGGAAAATCTCACTCTCTGTCTCTCCCCACCCACTGTCACTCTGCTTGTCAAATAAATATCTTTGTTAAAAAGATTACTTCATTGTTGTATAGTTTGATAATTCATTTATTTTTATATTACTGAACAGTTTACAGTCCTGTGGGCACACCATAGTCTATTTATCTGTTAATAAGCATTTTAGTAACTGATTTCTTATAATAAATTGTACAGATTTTGAATGTTTGGTTCCATGTGTGTTTTGGCAAAGGCAGGCACCCTAGTAAACAATATGCTAGTTATAGCATAAAGATTTCATCATCCCAGGATGATGTGGGTTGCCTGTAACCCATATCAGAGTGCCTGCGTTCAAGATGTAGCCACACTCCAGATTCCAGCTTCCTACTAAGAACACCCTGGGAGACAGCGGATGGTGGCTCAAACAGTTGATCCTTGACACCGACATGGGAAATCTGGGTAAGTCATGAGCTCTTCACCTCAGCCTGGCTAAGTCCTGGTATTTAAAAGCATTTGAGGAGCAAACCACTGTTTAGAGGATATCTCTCTAAATACATACATACATACATACATAAATTGATTTAAAGGGAAAAATACAAAGCAATCAATCCAGTTATTGCACTGTGAAGAGGACAAGGATGGTATGGAGGGTGGAGAGCAGCGAGATGGGAACTCAGACACCAATGTTTTCAGTGGTGTGGAGGTGCATCTGATTATTTTTATATAAAAAGGCAGGTATTGATTAGATTTGACCAAAATTATAAACTGAGTAATTTTGAGGGGCTACTGATCTTAATTACATTAATTCCTATTATTACTTTTCAGACTTTGGTAAGACTTGAGATGTTGTTATTAATATAATGCCTTAATTTTTTTTTCTTTAGCTATTTTCCCACTTTGCTGTGGAAAGCTGTAGGATGATTTGAGTAGAATTAGTGTAGTCCATTCTTCTTGAAATTATAGGTAATGTAGTAAAATAGATCAAATTGCAAAAAGAATCCGTAGAAAGGATTTCATTATCCACCTCTCTTTGAAATCCATATTAAGTCATATATCCAAAGCATATTTTGAAATAAGATGTTAATTCCAGCTATCTTTCACATCTTATTTTTCTCTTGTAAGCAGCAGGTGAATCATTTGTTATTTGATATCCAAATAGCCTATAATTAGCTTGTGAAATTAACAGGGTTGTTGATTGCTCCATGCAAGATTGCACGTATTATCTGACATGAAAAAAACTTAACACTAGTCATTCCACAAAGTAAAAAAAAAAAAAATATTGTGTTCAGTAGACAAGGAAAAGCAGAGCTGGTCTCTTCCTTCATTCCAGATTGGGTATAAAGAGGCCAGATCGCCTCTCTTTAATAAAGATGTGGCTGCCCGCCTGCTGGACAGGTTGGATTACATTAATCCTACTCAAAAGTTAACGTATTGGGTGGATATTGAGCACAGAGGGGTGATTGAAATATGTGCATTCCATATGGCTACTCCACTTTCAGTCCAGCTTCCTGCTAAGGCATCTGGGAGGTGGCAGGTGATGATTCCAGTCCTTGAGTCTCTGTCACCAGATGGAGACCCAGCTGGAGTTCCTGGATCCAGGCTTTGGCCTGGCCATCCCGAGCTGCTGTGAGAATCTGAGGAGTAAACCGGTGGATGGAAAAACTCTCCCTCTCTCCCT
Organism: Oryctolagus cuniculus; assembly: GCF_964237555.1. Taxonomy (NCBI): domain Eukaryota; kingdom Metazoa; phylum Chordata; class Mammalia; order Lagomorpha; family Leporidae; genus Oryctolagus; species Oryctolagus cuniculus. The sequence continues at coordinate 134,518,187 of NC_091439.1, read as the reverse complement.
CTCTCCCTCTCTCTCTCTCTCTCTCACACACACACACACACACACATACCCTCAGTCCCTCCCTCCCTCTCTCTCATGCATTTCAAATAAATATGCAAACGCTTTTTAAAAATTAATGGGTGGAAGTGTTTCATCATAAAAATAATCTCAGGTGGATACCATTGTAACAACAAAACATCATATTCTAAACTAAAGTGTGCCATATATATTTGGCCTTTCTATATTCAAAGAAAAAACACTTCAATACTCTTTAAGAAATTCTGCCTATGTAAACTGATTCCTGTTCTCATTTTTCTTACTTCTCAAGAGGAAATAATCAGAAATGAAAATTTAAAAGAATTACTGTGCTCTGGTGTACACAAACTGGTATATAAGTATAATTAAATGATTTATAAATTGTTATACAGAAATAAAAGGTAATAATGATAAATTCACCATGCACAAATAAAATAATTTACATGACCTCATATACATAATATTTTTCAGATTGGAAAAGGTCACTACATATCATCAGCAACTTGCAAACTTCCTTAATAAGGAACTCCCGAAAGTAAGGACAGCAAAAGATGAGCGAAAGAAAGGAAGAAAGACAAGGGAGGAAGGAAAAAGAAACAACAAGACAATGGAAAACCAGTTCTCTGTAGAGGACACCCATACAGTTATATTGAAAGGAGCCAAGAGCCACCATAAAAAAAAAAAAAAAATGGGGCTCCTGAGACAAACCGTTCCAGAGACGGCCTTGGGAAATGGGGAGTAAACCGGTTCACAGAGAAAGCAGTCAGCTACTGACCAGAGATACACAGAACACCCGTCTTGTAGATAAGCCCCTTCCTTCCTCTTGCTCAAGGTTAACTAAGAAAGTTACAAGGCATGTAGCAACCTACTCCTGTCTCCTAGAAACCCCCTCCCCTAATGTATCCCTTTGACCTAGTACTTTTCCACCGACATTAGCACTTCAGACTGCCATACAAGGCCCGCTACTGAAAATTATCCAATGAACTTACGCCAGCCTATAATATGTTAATTTTGTGGTTTTGCCCTTTAAAAGCTGTGTGAGATAGCTGCTCGGGGCTCCTCTCACTTGCTTGCTGCTTGCAGCAGTAGGGGGCCCATTTGTACAAATGAAATAAATTACCTCCTGTTCTATTGCATCGTCTGGTCCGGAGTCTGTGTTTCTGGGGTCGTCACAAGAGGACACCGCTTTTGGGGTCCTACAATATCATTGCTGGACAGCATGCTCAGGTTTCTTCATTACTAGAGAAGAAAAAAAAATCAAAACAAAACAAAAAAACCTCAAAATACAGAGTGAATCCACTGCAGAGCAGTGATAAAGTAGTTAACATGTCTCTGTGTACACAAGGAGAAACCGGAATGCTTGGGGCATTCCTTCTGGGAGTGGATACTGCTACGATCTGATCTCTGACAGCTAGTCTTCTAGGACACTGCAGAAGTAATTAAGCACACATCTTTTGATCTGGTACCTCCCTGTCTACACGTGCACAGGGCAGAGCAGCTTCGTTACAAGAATGTTTACTGCGGTGGTTTTTTTTGTGATAGAACAGTAAAAGGGCAGAAACGTTCATCAGTAAGTACAGCAGATACCCGGGGGTTCAGAGCACCGGAGAACATAGACTCACCGAGTGAATTACGTATGGCACATCAGGAAACTAAGACTAAGCCACTATATAATAAAATGAAGCGACTGAAGGTAATGACGACAAGGCATACTGTTGATGGAAATGGAAAAATTTCTCCAGTCTTCCAATGCCATTATGAAAACAAACTGATGATTGCTTGTTTTCAGCTCTTTCTCACCCTGTTCTGCATTACGTGAGAAATTCTCTGTCGCTCCCCCTCTTCGTGGAGGAAGGACACAGGACCCTGCGCTGTTCTTTTGTCTGCTCGGCCCTCCCCGGGTTTGCTGCTGGTTCTTCCCGGGTTGGCTACCGTCCCTTCCACCTCCGTGGAGGGGCGGCTCCCCCTGCCACTTTCCCCACTTCCGCAGAGAAGCGGCACACCGCCGGCCGGCTCTCTCGGGGGCTGCTCAGATGTTATCCGGATGTTCCTGGTGCATGTTGTCTCTCTCCTCCTTTATAGTCCTCTTCCACCAATCCCAACTCTGCTACCCACACGCCGAGCACGCTGCTCTCCTCCAATCAGGAGCAGCTTCTGCAGTTTATTGGTCAAACTGGAGGCAGCTGCATAGAAGCTGTTTACTCCTCTCCCAGCGCCATATTGTGGGAGAGCAGATGCATAGAATAAGTCTTAATTCCAGTAACTTAGTCTAGTCCGAGTTGCTCCCCACATTCTCAAATTAATTAATTAAAACACAGCAATCTGTGAATCAAAAAGAAAGAAAATCAGAGGTCTTGGTCCCAGAAGGATGGCCCCACCTTACACTCTACAGCTCCAGGCAGAGGCAGAGGACAGGACAATCACTACACTGGGTATTGAGGGAAAGAGATTTAAAAAAAATTGATTATGGGGGCCTGCACTGTGGCAAAGCAGGTTAAAGCTCTGGCCTGAAGCGCCAGCATCCTATATGGGTGCCAGTTACAGTCCTGGCTGCTCCTCTTCTGATCCAGCTCTCTGCTATGGCCTGGGAAAGCAGTAGAAGATGGCCCAAGTCCTTGGGCCCCTGCACCCGCGTGGGAGACCCAGAAGAAGCTCCTGGCTCCTGGCTTTGATCAGTGCAACTCTGGCCGTTGCAGCCATCTTGGGAGTGAACCATCGGATGAAAGACCTCTCTCTCTCTCTCTCTCTCTCTGCATCTCCTCTGTGTATAATTCTGACTTTCAAATAAATAAATAAATCTTTAAAAAAAAATTATGAGAGAAACCCAATAGCACTGTGATGAACTTGTGGAAATAAATGAGAAAGGAAAAATAGCAAGAAAGTCTGTGTTGAAACAAAGCCATGAATCTTCGGAGGGGAACATCTTAAAGATGTATTGATTCTCTCTAATATTCTGTTTCAAGGGGTGTTAGAATTAATAAAGGTGGCAACAGGAAGTAATGTTGATGTTCCTGTTTGACAAAGTAGCTTTTTTTTTTTTTTTTGGTACAGTCTGAACAGGTTCATAATTACTAAGTGTAAATATCTTCTAGCGTTGTTATGCAATAAAACCCTATTTTGCAATAGGGAATTTTACAAAGAAAATTTAGACTCTTGAATTATGTTTCATTTGTGTATAAATCAAATTATCGCAGCACAGCAACAGTCATTGCCACTACCTTGTATTACACTCTAGTAACTTCTCGCCGTCTCTTTCAAAAGCCTCTTTCCTGCTCTACCCACTCTCATTCTTGTTTAGCCACTTTATTCTCCACATCACCATGAGAGAGCTTTATCTAAGATGCAAATTAGCTAATGCCACTTCACTCCTTGAGGCAAAGGATTCCGTGTGGCGATCACCATTTATTCCCCTATGTATTTTTATTGTAATTCTTGCTATAGAGGAACACCATTGAATGGTCATAAGTGTAGAGGAAGGAAAATCTTTCTGCAGTGCTGTTTAATGAAGGCTCAGTCTGTCTGTAAGCCTCAGCTGGGAATTCCCCTCTCCCACTTCGTCAGAGGCTGGATGGACCTGGAGTAGAGTACAGTCAGTGCTTGCTCAATGTCAGGGGCATTTTCTGAGAAAAGTGTCATTGAGAGATCTTGTTGTATGAACATCGGAATGTAATGGCCCAAGTCCTTGGGCCCCTGCACCCGCGTGGGAGACCCAGAAGAAGCTCCTGGCTCCTGGCTTTGATCAGTGCAACTCTGGCCGTTGCAGCCATCTTGGGAGTGAACCATCGGATGAAAGACCTCTCTCTCTCTCTCTCTCTCTCTGCATCTCCTCTGTGTATAATTCTGACTTTCAAATAAATAAATAAATCTTTAAAAAAAAATTATGAGAGAAACCCAATAGCACTGTGATGAACTTGTGGAAATAAATGAGAAAGGAAAAATAGCAAGAAAGTCTGTGTTGAAACAAAGCCATGAATCTTCGGAGGGGAACATCTTAAAGATGTATTGATTCTCTCTAATATTCTGTTTCAAGGGGTGTTAGAATTAATAAAGGTGGCAACAGGAAGTAATGTTGATGTTCCTGTTTGACAAAGTAGCTTTTTTTTTTTTTTTGGTACAGTCTGAACAGGTTCATAATTACTAAGTGTAAATATCTTCTAGCGTTGTTATGCAATAAAACCCTATTTTGCAATAGGGAATTTTACAAAGAAAATTTAGACTCTTGAATTATGTTTCATTTGTGTATAAATCAAATTATCGCAGCACAGCAACAGTCATTGCCACTACCTTGTATTACACTCTAGTAACTTCTCGCCGTCTCTTTCAAAAGCCTCTTTCCTGCTCTACCCACTCTCATTCTTGTTTAGCCACTTTATTCTCCACATCACCATGAGAGAGCTTTATCTAAGATGCAAATTAGCTAATGCCACTTCACTCCTTGAGGCAAAGGATTCCGTGTGGCGATCACCATTTATTCCCCTATGTATTTTTATTGTAATTCTTGCTATAGAGGAACACCATTGAATGGTCATAAGTGTAGAGGAAGGAAAATCTTTCTGCAGTGCTGTTTAATGAAGGCTCAGTCTGTCTGTAAGCCTCAGCTGGGAATTCCCCTCTCCCACTTCGTCAGAGGCTGGATGGACCTGGAGTAGAGTACAGTCAGTGCTTGCTCAATGTCAGGGGCATTTTCTGAGAAAAGTGTCATTGAGAGATCTTGTTGTATGAACATCGGAATGTGTGCTAAAGCAAACTAGGACAACTACTCGGTGATAGAATAGTATGGAGCCACTTTCATTGAGTAAACCATCCATCATTGTTGACTACATGTTGCTGGTGATTCTCCATCCTCCAAGCTCGTCAGGCTGTTTGGTAAAATTCCGGTCATTAGGCTCTGGTAAAGTAGCTCCTATTGAGGCACAGTGCAGCTAAGGGCACCCTTCCTCTTTCTGACCCAGAAGCACAAAGGTACATTTTTTTCTCAGACCTGCACAGTGAGAATCTGGTAGGGCTCCTGAGTGCGGGGTGCCCTTGGGGTTTTGAACTCTTAGGGTCAACACATGTAGCCTGCAGCAGTTCATGTATGGTAGTGTTGTCTTTCTGCTGGTACTGCCTCCAGATACCAGGATCTGCTCTTGGCAACTTGGCTCTCTAGTTCTAGGGCAACAGTTCTATGACTTCACCTCTCTGATGGATGTAAGAGTTTTAGATTGTCACTTTTTTTCCGAGCTTTTTTTCATGTTTGGAGGATGGGAGTGGTGACTAATAATCTCTTTACACACAGAATGAAAGCCAGAAGTTCATGATTCCTTTGAAAATAGCTCCTTTGAGACCAAGTAGAAAAAACCACTGACTGTCAATTGACAGTGAACATGCAACATAGGTCCCATTAAGAACTGGGTGTTCTCTGCCCCTTCAAGCCATAAGTCAAAATGTCCACCTCAGCGATCCATCTTCAAGAAAAACTTCAGCACTGATAGCTTTGTAGATACTAGTGCCATCTTTATAAAGGGCTCTAAGTTGTGTCTGAATTTATTTCTGAAAGAATAAAAGTTTGGAATTTGTATGATGAAAACTGAACTTGAGCGTGGGAGCTGGGGTCAGCGGTTCTGGTATGGACTGAGAATCTGACATTGGCACAATCATGTCACATCTCTCCTTCAGCTTTTAGGAGGCTGTTGCAGTACACACCGTGAACACCTACAAAGCCCTGAAAGAATTTCTGTGAGTTCTGAAGGCTTTGATCCTTCCCCAGCCTGGAGGGAACTGTCGTGCCTATGTCGAATGTCCTTAATGTCTTGTAGATACATCTTCCTACTTGGCTGCTCCCTGCCCACCTTCCCAGGAAGCTTAGCTGTTGCGTGTGCAGGGACACACTGCTTTCAACAGAGGGGATGCCTTAACCCTCCTGATATTATTCTGCAAAGAAACCCATGAATTGGGAGAAGATGCCTGTGTTCAGAACTATTTTGCTGCTACTTTTGAGAATTTTAAAATTTAATGTCAACCCATCTATGGACATTAAAAGCCCTTGAAAGTACAATTGTTTCCTCTTTGTGCCTGTTCATGGGGGGTTCTTTCCCTTACTCCATTAGAGATGGAATCAGACCTTGGTCTTATTCCTCCAAAGAAACCAGTTGGTTTCTAGAACGCTGATTTTTAGATTGCTTATACTTTTCAGCTCTTGAACAAACTTTAGCAATGAGATATATCATTTTTAAAAATTTATCCTGTTTCTGTTATTGGAAAAGGGGTGAGATTTCTTTTATCTTGAGGGGAAGTAAAATTTATGCACTATGATTTTTACTTATTTAAAAGTGCATACCTAACAGTCTAGAAAAATAAGTTCATCCCCTTTCCATATTTCTATGTGAAGTGATAAATTATATTCTCTCTATTGTTTATGGCAACAAAGATTATATTTATTCATTCATAATATTCTTGTGGCATTTTCTTTTTGCTGTGCTGCTATGATTTGTGATTTTCCATAATAACCATTATTTCCTCTTCTCAGAGTGCTTTCTATCAAGTGGAATTCTGACGAATGTGCTCTGTGGAATAGTTATTTTATCAACACTATTTTTTTCCTTTGCAAGTACCTGAAACTTGTATAACAAATAAAATTTTTTAAAAAATTTTTTGAAAAAGAGAGACATACAGAGAGAGGAGAGAGAGATTTTTCATCTGTTGGTGAATTCCCCAAATGCTCACATGAGAAATTTAACAGGAATAATGTGAGTGTGGGTTATTTATCAGCCTAAAGATGATGGCAAAGATTAACAAACTTTTAAATCAACAAATAAAATTAAAATATTGACTTAAAAATGAAAGCCTAAGAGTTTGCAAATTCCCTTCTATGAACTAAATTCTGAGCTAATTTGGAAACATTCTTCTATAATGCATGTTCTAATATTTACCTTCCTTAATAAAAGTGTTCTCACTTTTTTTTTTACCACCTTTGGTATATTTAGCACTTAATTACTTCTAACACTTAATTAGATTCCTTTATTTATATAGGCTATTTTATTTTCAAATTAAAATAGAGAGCATGGTGGTGGGAATGTAAACTGGTAAAGCCACTATGGAAGACAGCATGGAGATACCTCAGAAATCTGAACATAGACCTACCGTATGACCCAGCCATCCCACTCCTGGGTATTTATCCAAGGGAAATAAAGTCAGCATATGAGTTATCTGCACCCTCATGTTTATTGCAGCTCAATTCACAATAGCTAAGACATGGAATCAACTCAAATACCTATCAACTGAAGACTGGATAAAGAAATTATGGGATATGTACACTATAGAATACTACACAGTGGTAAAAAAAAAAAAAGAAATCCAGTCATTTACAACAAAATGGATGAATCTAGAAAACATTATACTTAGTGAAATAAGCCAGTCCCAGAGAGACAAATGTCACATGTCCTCCTTGACCTGTGATAACCAATAGAGCACCTAAAAGACAATCTGTAGAAGTGAAATTGATACTTTAAGAAGCAATGACTTGATCAGCTCTTGTCTTTTAGTACTATTTGTTGAAATCTTAACATAGAGTTAAACATACGTGTTTAAAGTCAATTGAAAATAGATCTCAGTAAAAAAAAAAATGAGTGGGAATAAGAGAAGGAGGAGGAAAAGGGGCGGGAGTATGGGTGGGAGGGCAGGCATGGTGGGAAGGATCACTATGTTTTTAAAGTTGTAATTATAAAGTGTGTATGAAGTTTGTAATTGTAAAGCTGTATAGTTCTGCATACATTCCTAGGGACTTACTTCTAAGAGTACAGTTTAAAAACGGCATGGGGCCGGCACCATGGCTCAATAGGCTAATCCTCTGCCTTGTGGCACTGGCACACTGGGTTCTAGTCCCGGTCGGGGCGCCGGATTCTGTCCCGGTTGCCCCTCTTCCAGGCCAGCTCTCTGCTGTGGCCCGGGAGTGCAGTGGAGGATGGCCCAGGTGCTTGGGCCCCGCACCCCATGGGAGACCAGGAGAAGGACCTCGCTCCTTCGGATCAGTGCGGTGCGCCAGCCACAGGGCGCCGGCTGCGGTGGCCATTGGAGGGTGAACCAACAGCAAAAGAAGACCTTTCTCTCTCTCTCTCTCACTGTCCACTCTGCCTGTAAAAAAAAGGGGGGGGGGGGCATGGGACCTCAAATCCCCTTAAGCTGGGTGGTAAAAATAGCATTTTTAAGTGTTAAAGTGATCATATGCATAAGATTAAGAGTCTGGTAGTAATAATAGAATTAAAAGGAGTGAATGCTCCAACATGGGAAGCAGTCTACACAACAGACTCACGGAATGACAATTGCTTTAAATAGCACTCTGACCTCAGTATCAGCCATAAGGCATTCTGGTCTGGATGAAAAGCCCACGAGAGCATTTCAGGCTTGGAAAGCCAAGACACTGGGGCCAAAAATGTCCTACATGAAGGACCTCTGTGAGTGAGACCACAGGGAAAAGAACTGGTCATCAAAGAAAGAGGTACTTTTCTCTGAAGGGAGGAAAAGAATTTCCACTTTGCTTATGGATTTGTCTAAATACTGACAGAGTTTGCAGATTCAAAAGTCTTCCATAGCCGTGGCAGCTCATGTCAAGAGCCTCAGGTGATCACTGGCATCATACATAAGAGTGTTGATTGTTAAAATAACAAGTCACTGTGCACTAACTTCCCATGCAGGACCTCTGTCCTAAAATAGTTGTATTACAACTACATCTAAGATCTCACAAAATATATATTATTATTGGTCCTTCCAAAAAAAAAAAAGTGAAATTAACTTCAAGATGCAATAACTTTGAACAGCCCTCGTCTCGACTGTTGAGGAGCAGTTTTGTTTTCATGGAAATTGTTGGACTCTTTACTTAGTATAGAGCTGGTCTTCTGTGTATAAAGTTAATTGAAAATGGGACTGGGATTAGAAAAGAGAAGAGGAGGAGGAGCAAGAGAGTGGGTGAGAGGGAGGGCATGGTAGGAAGCATCACTATATTCCTAAAGTTGTACTTACAAAATGCATGAAGTTTGTATTCCTTAAATAAAAGATTTGTAGGGAAAAATAAAAAATAAATTAAAAATGGAGTGGAAAGATGAGCTGCTAATTGTGTTTACATATTGTGGAAAAATCAAATTAATGCAATGTCTACTCAGTAATAGTTTGTTTTAAAAAATAGTTTGTTTTAAATAGTTTAGTTTGTTTAAAAAGGGTAAAATGTAGGAAAAATATGCCATTGCTTTAATTTAAAAATCTATATATTTTTTCATCAACCAAAGATATTTTTCAAAAAATAAATGTAATGGATCACCATAATATTGTTTAGAATATTGAAAAATAGGTCATATTATAATATAGCTTAAAACATACCAAATATAATTACATTAATATGAAACTTGATGCTGTATTCAATTCACTGATTATGACACTACAAAATCTGTAATCGAGCATACCTTTTGTTACTAGAAAATACATTAGTTAAGTGCATATGAAGGTGCACTTACACATGATGACTTTTGTTCTAAAGATCTAACGTATGGCTATAGGGTACCATCTCTACTGTATACCAAGAAATTTGGTAAGAGGGGAGATCCTAACTGTTCTCACACACATATATAAACTCACACACATAGTAACTAGGTGTCGCTCCCCCTCTTCGTGGAGGAGCAACACAGGACCCTGCGCTGTTCTTTCGTCTGCTCGGCCCTCCCCGGGTTTGCTGCTGGTTCTTCCCGGGTTGGCTACTATCCCTTCCACCTCCGTGGAAGGGCAGTTCCCCCTGGCCGCATTCCCCACTTCTGCAGGGGAGCGGCACACCGCCGGCTGGCTCGTCTCGGGGGCTGCACGGGTTCCCTCAGATGTTCCCCATAGATGTTCCTGGTGCGTGCCGTCTCTCTCCTCCTTTATAGTCCTCTTCCGCCAATCCCAACTCGGCTGAGTACGCTGCTCTCCAATCAGGAGCAAGTCCTACAGTTAATTGGTTGAACTGGAAGCAGCTGTGCGGAAGCTGTTTACTTCTTTCCCAGCGCCATATTGTGGGAGAGCAGATGCATAGAATAAGTCTTAATTCAAGTAACAGTCTAGTCCGGATTGCTCCCCACAGATCCCCCTTTCTTTTTATTTTTTAGCGTTGATACGCGCCTGTCTTCGGTGTCCCGCGGCACACACTCTGCTCTACTTGCTAGCGTTGCCACAGGCTCTTACAAGTCCTATCAATCAGGAAAACCGAATCCGGGTCCTCTCTTCGCCATTGTGAGGAGGTTTTTAGGCGCTGATGCGTGCCTGTGTTCGGTGCCCTGCAGCGCATGCTCTACTCTGCTAGAACTGCCTGCAGGTGTTTACAAAACCTATCAGGCAAACCGAATCCAAGCCTTCTCATTGCCGTATTGTGGGGGAGACTTATTAGTGTTAGTTCGTGCCTATCTTCGGTGACCTGCAGCTCATACTCTGGTCGAGCTTTGCTGGCGCTTACCGCCTTAAATCAGGCAGACCGAATCCAAGCCTCCTAATTGTTGCATTGTGGGGAAGCTTTACTGATGTTAATTCGTGCCTGTCTTCGGTGACCTGCGGCTAGCCGCCCAGGTGCTCATCGCCTCACTAATCGGGCAGACCGAATCCAAGCCTTCTAATTGGCATGTTGAGGGGAGGCCTTATTTCTCTCTATTTCTCTATCTCCGGGCATTCCTATTTCTCCCATTTTACTTCTATCTTCCAGCATTCCTATTTCTCTCACTTTACTTCTAAAACTTCTGTTTCTCTTATCCCCGCAGCTTCCCGGCACCTCGCCCCGCCGGCGGGTTCCCGGCTCTGCGCCGCTTCAGCCCGCGCGCCTCTCTCATCTGCGCAGCTTCCCGGCTTTGCGCGGCTTCCCGGCTTCGCGCGCTCCGCGGTCTCCACGCTTAACCCTTTCGCGTCTGAACCACGGCCTACGCCAGCGTTCCCTATCTATTCACGCCCCGTGCTCTCTCTGCACGCGGCGGCTTCCGCGAGTAACACAGCGTAGCTTGCGTCTCCGCCACTAGGATTCAATCTAAGTTCCCCGGGCTAGCCTGGCGAATTCAACCCAGCGTACGTCTCCGCCCCACGATTTGGCTTCCCGTCCTTTGCTCCCCGGGCTAATCAGACGGATCCCAATCTGGCTTGCGTCTCAGCTTCTGGTTTCAACTTTTCGCCCCCTATTCCCGGGCTAACTTGAGAACCCCAAAGTGGCTTTCGTTTCCGCCTCGGCCTGCCCCCCGCGGCTTCAATTTCCCTAACATTTTTCTCTACCCGGTATATTTCCCCAAGCTTTCCTCCAACGATATTCCTCCCTCATTTCTCCTGGCCTCTCCCCACAGTCCGCGTCCGAGTCTGTTTGTTCTAGCTTTCACTTTCGCTTTCGCCCTTAGAGATTTCTCCCAGCTTCCCCCCGTAGTCCGTATCCGAGTCTATGCCTAGGCTTTCAATAGCTTCTTCCGGCACCCTTTTCGTCCGGCTTTTCCCTAGGCTGTATGCTAGTCTCTCTCTCCGGTAATTTCCCTAGGCTGTTTGCTAGTCTCTCTCTCCGATATTTTCCCAATTCTTCCCGTTTCTTCCCCCCTAAGTTTGCTATCCGTCCTAGGTTTCTTATCCGAGTCAGGTTTCCTATCCGAGCTAGGTTTCCTATCCGACCTAGGTTTCCTATCCGAGTCACGGCACCATTATGTCGCTCCCCCTCTTCGTGGAGGAGCAACACAGGACCCTGCGCTGTTCTTTCGTCTGCTCGGCCCTCCCCGGGTTTGCTGCTGGTTCTTCCCGGGTTGGCTACTATCCCTTCCACCTCCGTGGAAGGGCAGTTCCCCCTGGCCGCATTCCCCACTTCCGCAGGGGAGCGGCACACCGCCGGCTGGCTCGTCTCGGGGGCTGCACGGGTTCCCTCAGATGTTCCCCATAGATGTTCCTGGTGTGTGCCGTCTCTCTCCTCCTTTATAGTCCTCTTCCGCCAATCCCAACTCGGCTGAGTACGCTGCTCTCCAATCAGGAGCAAGTCCTACAGTTAATTGGTTGAACTGGAAGCAGCTGTGCGGAAGCTGTTTACTTCTTTCCCAGCGCCATATTGTGGGAGAGCAGATGCATAGAATAAGTCTTAATTCGAGTAACAGTCTAGTCCAGATTGCTCCCCACAACTAGGTAAATATGCAAGGTGATAGATGGCATAAATATGTTTGATTAAGTATATTTATGTATGAAATCAAATTGTGGACCTTAAATGCATGCAATAAAAACAATAACAGAAAATAAAGTTTTAAAAGAATAGCAAAGGAAACAGGAATGTATGGATTTTGCCTTTTAAATCATGCATATTATAGGCATTTTAATGTATTCCTTTACTACATTGCAGGCACAGAGGTATTTACTGCTGATGGGAAGACAGTAGTTGGGGTGTCTTCAAGTGTCTCATAGCTGAAGGAGCAAGAAGATGGTAAACAGAAACAGCAAAGTCAAGTAACATAAAATAGAGATAGTTACACATCCATCAATGAAAAAAAAATTTACAAAGATGATTCCTACGATGAATGATGTTGTTCTGATACTTTTTATATGTTGGATACTTGCACTTATTTAAAACATTTAATAACTAAACTTCATTCTCTACAACTCCTGTACAAATAAGGCAAGAAAATAATGAAAACACAACGGTTCTCTGTTTTTCAAGAGAGAATATATATCACATTGAAATACGTGGAAGAAAACCAGAATCAATGCGTCAAGCATTACAAAAAATGCTTTTGCAGTCAAAGGTAAAATTATGCAATTTATAATAATATCTGTAATTTGAAAAATACTTCAAGAAATGGGGACCATGGTCACAGTTTTTCTCTGGAGTCAAAGAAATATTAACAAAAAGGAAAAAATCATTTTCAACATTTTAAAAAATTGTGATTAGGTAAATTAAGAGAATTTTTGAATGTTTTCTTAAAAACCAACTGACATAGGTTGTAGGTAAATGACACTAATAAATTTTTGCCACGAGCAGATAATATAATGGCCTAGACATGGAAACTCACACAATTAGCAAAGATTTTTAAAGCTGAAGTGAAAATCATATTATAGAAAAAGTAAATAAAGTCATTACAGTTTACTTGGATGAGATGGGGCTGGCCCTGTGGCATAGTGGGTAAAGTCAATGCCTACAGTGCCAGCATCCTGTATGGGTGCTGATTCAAGTCCCGGCTGCTCCACTTCTAATCCAGCTCTCTGCTGTGGCCTGGGGAAGCAGTAGAAAGTGGCCCAAGTC